>NC_090445.1:391008350-391644683 GCF_031143425.1 Pleurodeles waltl | reverse complement strand
CGTCCAGTATGTCCGTCCAGTCTTCCATTGGATAGTCTGCCTGTAAACGGGCCTGCCATTTAGAGCGTAATGTTTCGAGGAGGGGTTGCGAGTGATGGTGACACGTTAGTACAATATATACGCCTGCCATGACGCCTTTATGGAGACCCCATGGTTTTAAACAATGACTGGGGAGGCCTTGAGTTCCCAAGGGTCAGCACCCATTGTTTGTCAGAGACAGTGTCTGAGTTGCAAATAGCACCACTCCTGCCTTACTTGGAGATTATATTCCACTCGTATGTTATCGAAGGACTGGAGTGATCCCTCATTGAGAACCTGAGCCAAGCATGCAATGCCCACCTGGCTCCACTGTGGCCAGTTAACGGTAGCTCCCCGATCTGTAAGTTAATATTTCCCCATATGGGGGCTTGAGCATGTAAGAAGGGATGTATACCTAGTAGGCGGTGTGCTTTGCGCCAGGCTGCACGCATTGCTGTGAGCATCGGGTTGGGTGGTTGGGACAGTGTAGGGTCCTTACAGTCTAGGCCGTTTAGACCACCAGAATGGGAAAGTAGGAGTTTCTTCATAGCTACCCATTGTGGTTGTTCCAGGTTCCTGGGTAACATGTATGCCAATTGTGATAAATGGAGGACCAGGGAGTAATGCTCAATGGAGGGGAGTCCCAAGCCCCGCATGTTCGATGTGCTATTAACTTTTCCAGTGTCAGTCGTGGGTGCGTAGAGCCCCATAGGAAGGCTCTCAGCCCTGCATCTATTTGTCTAAGAGTCGAAAGGGGGACTTGGAGGGGGATCATGCCTAGAAAGTAGGTAAAACGTGGGAGGGTGTCCATTCTCATTGCCTGTACCCTGCCCCACATGCAGAGGCCCAGTTGTGACCATTTTGTGAAGTCTAATTTCATATGCGCTATAAGTGGGCCCAGGTTGTCTGGCACCATACATTCTAAACCCTGGTTGACAAATATTCCCAGATATTTGAGGTGGGTCGGGGTCCACCGGAACTGATAGCCATGCAATGCGGCTCTCGTCATCATGAATGAGAGGGGCAGTGCTTCACTCTTGTCCCAGATCACCCTGTAACCAGAGTGTAGTGCAAATCCATCTATGATCTGAAGTAAAGCTGGCAGGGATCTCGTCAGGTCAGTTACAGTGAGTAATACGTTGTCTGCATATAAGAATATTGTGGAGGTACCACGCTTCAGGGGTATACCTGTGATACGTGGGAATTGACAAATAGTAGCCATGAGAGACTCCATTGCCAGCAAGAAGAGGAGCAGTGATAGAGGAAATCCCTGCTGCGTTCCTCTTTGTATTGGAAAGCGGTCTAATAGAAAGCCCCCACAATTGAACTGAGCCGGGGGTGATCGTAGAGCAAGGCGAACTTTGGCAATGATTTGGTCTCCTAATCCAAATTTTGACAGGGTGGCAAAAAGATAGGGCCATTCAATCCAGTCAAACTCTTTCTCCACGTCTAGGGACAGGGCGAGAGCCTCTTCCGGGATTTTCCGTGCTTCCCACAGGGTATGGCCAAGAGTGCGCAAGTGATTCTGAGTGGTGCATTCCGGCACAAATCCCACCTGGTCCTGATGTATCAAGGACGGGATGGCTTTACGCAGGCGGGCCACCAGGACACTGGCAAGTATCTTGATATCCCCATTCAGGAGAGATATAGTGGCGATAGCTGCTGCATAGTAGCGGGTCGTGACCTTGTTTGGATATGACAGCTATCGCTGCTCTGTTGGATATCTCGCCCAAAGAACCTTATCAACATGCCTCATTGAGTGCGTCGTGGACAGCTCCAATCGCCTGGTCACCAGCCCATTTGTAAAATTCTGCAGGGAAACCGTCCTCCCCGTGTGCTTTGTGATAAGGGAGATTGGAGATGGTGTGAGCGTCCAGGGAACCCATACGCTGACACGACGTACCCCGGGGGCACACTCGAGAGCGTCCACACTCACCCAGAAGTAATGGCTATGACAGCTGTCCGGAGAAAGAACAAGGAAGCGGGAGGGTTTTTAAACCCGTGCAGGACGAGCGAGAGGAGGAAGGGTTTTCTCCTGGAGGAGAAGACGTGGCTGTGATGCAGATCAGGACAACCAGACCAGAACCGAAGCCTTGAAGACGGCGAAGTCCAGAAGAGGCCTCGAGCAACCCCAGAGCGCAGCCGGAGGAAGGCGACTGGGAGGAGAGAAGGAGCTAACAGACCAGCCACGCTCTGAGAAGAGTGTGGCCCAGTCAGGTACGGAGACAAAAAGAAGCAGGAAATGGGGAAGACGGGAATTTGTTTATTTCTTAAAACAGTAAAAGGGGGGAAGTAGGGAATTGGGTTAGTTCAACCCGGGGCACAGCCACAACTAAGGTTTTATTTTTGTTATCATTGTGACATCCACTAATTCATGGGGCACTAGGAGTGGTTAAAATAAGAGAGAATCAGAAAGACATAAGAAAATACAGAACTATAGAAGAAAATACAGGAAAAGGAGAAACCAGAAAGACAAGATATTAAAAGAAAGAGACAGAAGGTTACCGAAAAGCTTTGAACCAAGGAAAGGAAGAAAGGAAGACAGAAAGACAGGAATAGAGGAAAGTCATGGAAAATATTTGCACCTTAAGAAAAGGTAGAACAGAGAGTAAAAGACAACTCCAAGTAAAGGACAGAAGAAAGAAAAGAAAAGGGGTAGAGAAGACAGAGGGAGGAAAACGAAAAGAGAGTAACACCAATAATACCTACCTCCTAAACCAATCCTTCTATGTTCTTCTTTCCTCCTACGTGCCTCATGAGTCTCCACCTGCAAAAGAAGATGGAACAAAGTAAAGAAACTGAAGAACATACGAGAGGAAATAAAAGAGAGAGAGAGAGAGAGAAAGAAAAAAGAAGACAGGGAAAAGAGACAGTTGTATAACAAAAGACTGTAACATAAATATATGAAGAAGAAATAAAAATCATAAACTATTATAACGCCTACCTGCCTCCATTTTCTGACCCTGTCACAGTGGCGTCAGAAGTGGGATTTACCTACTGTCACGGACAGGCACTGGAGGAGAAACTGACCCTGGCGGACATTATTGCCCAACTAGCTGATGGGCAGAGGCATCTGCAGCCAGTCTGGGAGGAACAGTTAAAGGAGGCAAAGGAAGAGCAGGAAGCGCTACAAAAAACCTTGAAAAGTCAGGCGACTATCATCGCTAATAATAAGTTAGTGTATGAACCTGCCATTGAAAAACTAACTGAGACAATAGCCACTACCAGGGTACACCCCAATATCCCCAGTAGCATGCTCAAAAATATCAAGAGAATGAGGTTCCTGACTCCTTTCTTACGAACTTTGAGCGGGTCGCTAGCTCCTGCCAACTGGCCGGCAGATGGGGTCAGTAGATTGCACCGCTTCTCACAGGAAATCTGCAGGCAGCCTATCAAGCAGTAAATCCCGGGGGTGTCACTCCTTACACAGAGATAAAGAAAACAATTCTAGAATGAGTGGGTCTTCACCAAGAGAGCTACAGTTTGTGGTTTCTGACATACGAAATGGATTCATCAGGAGAATCCCAGGAAACTTTATTATAGGATCCATTATGAAGCTAGCAAATGGTTAAATCCCAACCAGTCCTCAAAAGAGGATATGTTTGAAACAATTGTACTGGAATGATGCCTAGACGCCCTACCACCATCGAAAAGGAACTGGATTCGTCAACATCCGGGTCTCACTAATACTACCGCCATTGAACGGGAATGTGCATATCACTGAGCCCTCAATTTTAGAGGGTCCACTGTAAAACCCCTAACAGCATGGACTCGAGCACCTAACCCCAAAACAATTCCAAACAAATCTGTACCAGGTCCAAGTTCAGAAAAATCTGAATCTCCTCATACTCCTTCTAAAGAATTCCCGATGGGACCCCAGTGTTTTCACTATTATCCTCTCAAAAGAGATCATGACAAACCAAAGGAAATTGGTGTGACGAAGGGTCGTGTATTTTGGTTAGGCCAGACCATGACGCAATATACAACAACCCTGTTGGTAAACCAAACAAAGAGACTAACACTGATCGATTCCGGCTGCAGTCAAAGCGTAATTAAACAAGCATATGTCCAACCAGATCAATGTGTGCATGGAGATAGAAAAATCTATAACGTTGCTACAATACAAATAAATTGAGAGGACAAGAAGAGTCCCTCTCAGTAGGTGTAATTCCTGACCTAGGGGAAGATCTAATTTTGGGAACTGACTATGAAGCCTTTCCTGAACCTTTAGAGTTGCAAAACCAGAATAACCTAACTGACTCCTGGTGGAGTAAGGGCCCATTTGTATCTCCTGACATAGAGAAACATACACCCAAGGTAAAACTCTCTAGATCCCAAAAGTGAGAACAGAAACACCTGTTTCAAAGAGACATCACTAGATCAACACCACCTCCATTTTTTCCCTTTCTAAAATGCCATTCGCCACTATCGCCATGAGCTAAATGTAGTACTTGTAGTACTTGTTCTCTAAATTCCTGGGAAACTACCAACTGAGGGCCTCGATTTGTTGGAAGAAGGACACACTCGATATAATAAATCATTAGTAATTTGGAAAGTGGGACCTACCGAAGGGCTATCCGAAGACTAGGCAATCTGCCATGCATTTCTCGAAGTGGGATCCACCCTTTGTGAATGCCGAAAATGTCCGGAAATGGACACTATGGTTTTCGGGAGCTCCTGATGGGTGGCAAAAGAAATACAGCAGCCCATAGGGATCTCCTGGAACCCGAATACCCTGGGTACCTAGGTACCATATACTAGGGAATTATAAGGGTGTTCAAGTGTGCCAATAAGAATTTGAGAAAATAGTCACTAGCCTGCAGTGACAATTTTAAAAGCAGAGAGAGCATAAACACTGAGGTTCTGGTTAGCAGAGCCTCAGTGATACAGTTAGGTACCACACAGGAAACACATACAGGCCACAATTATGTGCACTGGGGTCCTGGCTAGCAGGATCCCAGTGACACAGGCAAAAACAAACTGACATATAAGTAAAAATGGGGGTAACATGCCAGGCAAGATGGTACTTTCCAACCCAACCCCCCCACCCCCAAACGAGGGACAATAAGGCCTACCTTGTCCAGATGAGTCTTCATTGTCTAAGTGGAATTATCTGAAGAGTCCATCTGCATTGGAGTGGGTACTCCCAGGTCAATGTTCCACTGTATAGTCCATTCCCTGTAGGAGACAGATAACCTCAATAATTTAGGGTTTTCACCTTTCATTTGTTTCAACCAAAGGAGAGGTTTGTGGTCTGTCTGAACAATAAAGTGACTACCAAACAGGTATGGTCTCAACTTTTTCAGTGCCCAGACCACAGCAAAGGCCTCCCTCTCTATGGCAGACCAACACTTTTCTCTAGTCAACCTCCTGCTGATGAAAGCAACAGGGTGATCCTGGCCCTCAGTATAAAGCTGTGTTAGCACTGCACCAACCCCCAATTCAGAAGCATCTGTCTGGACTGTGAACTTTTTGGAGCAGCAAGGGCTTTTTAGGACAGGTGCAGAGCACATGGCCTGTTTGAGCTCATCAAAAGCTTTTTGACAGCTAGCTCTCCACAGTACCTTTTTAGGCATCTTCTTACTAGTGAGGTAATTATGAGGAGCTGCAATGGAGCCATACTTCTTAATGAACCTCCTATAGTACCCTGTGAGGCCTAAGAAGGCTCTCACCTGGGTTTGAGTTGTAGGCGGAGCCCATTCCATAATGGTCTGGATCTTCCCCTGCAGTGGTGCAATCTGTTCCCCACCAACCAGGTGGCCCAGATAAACTACTTTCCCCTGCCCTATCTGGCACTTTGAGGCCTTGATAGTGAGGTCTGCCTTTTGCAGGGCCTCCAAAACATTCCACAGATGGACCAGGTGATTATCCCAGGTGGAGCTAAAGACAGCTATATCATTGAGATGTGCGGCACTAAATGCTTCCAACCCTTGCAGGATTGTGTTCACCAACCTTTGAAAAGTGGCAGGTGCATTCTTCAGACCAAAGGGCATCACAGTGAATTGATAGTGCCCTCCAATGGTTGAAAATGCAGTCTTGGGTTTAGCATCTTCTGATAATTTAATCTTCCAAAACCCTGCAGTTAAATCAAAAGTTCTTAGATACTTGGCAGAAGCCAGTGTATCTATGAGCTCATCTGCCCTGGGTATAGGGTGAGCATCTGTCTTGGTTACGGGGATGAGCCCTCTATAGTCAACACAAAACCTCATCTCTCTTTTATCATCCTTACTGTGAGGTTTTGGAACAAACACCACTGGGCTAGCCCATGGGCTTTCTGAAGGCTCAATCACTCCCAAATCTAACGTTTTCTGAACGTCTTGTTTAATGCATCCCCTGACCTGGTCAGGCTGCCTATAAATCGTACTTTTGACAGGTAAACTGTCTCCAGTATTGATTGTATGCGCACTGTAGTCGTACCTGGTATTAGTGAGAAGAGTTCAGAAAACTGACATAAGAGATTTCTACACTTGTGCTTATGCTCAGCAGTAAGGCAATTTGCAAGTACTACCCCCTCCACTAAGCCATCTGCTTCAGTGGTGGAGAAGAGATCAGGGAGTGGGTCACTCTCATCTTCCTGTCCCTCATCAGTTGCCATGAGCAGGGTGAGATCAGCCCTGTCATAGTAGGGTTTTAGGCGGTTGACATGGAGCATGATAAGGGGACTCCTGGCAGTGCCCAGGTCTACCAAGTAGGTAACCTCACCCTTTTTCTCAAAAATTAGATGGGGTCCACTCCATTTGTCCTGGAGTGCTCTTGGGGCCACAAGCTACAATACCCACACCTTCTGTCCTGGGTGGTACTGGGTCGGGACAGCCTTCTGGTCATGCCATTGCTTTTGCAGCTCCTGGCTGGCCTGAAAGTTTTTACTGGCCTTTTTCATGTACTCAGCCATTCATGATCTTAGGCCAAGTATATAGTCCACAATGTCCTGTTTAGGAGCTTTTAAAGGTTGTTCCCAACCCTCTTTAACAAGTGCAAGGTACCCAAAGAGGAGTTTAAAGGGGCTAAAGCCCACTCCTTTTTGGGGTACCTCCCTGTAAGCAAAAAGGAGGCAACGTAACAGGACATCCCATCTCCTTCTGAGTTTTTCAGGAAGTCCCATTATCATACCTTTGAGAGTTTTATTAAACCTTTCAACCAGACCATTTGTTTGTGGATGATAAGGAGTAGTGTACTTGTATGTTACACCACACTCCTTCCACATTGCTTTGAGGTAGGCCGACATGACGTTACTACCTCTGTCTGACACCACTTCCTTAGGGAATCCCACTGTGGAAAAGATTCCCAGGAGGGCCTTTGCCACTGCAGGAGCTGTAGTGGTCCTTAAGGGGATTGCTTCAGGGTACCTAGTGGCATGGTCCACTACCACCAGGATAAACCTATTGCCTGAAGCTGCTGGAGGGTCAAGGAGGCCAACTATATCAACTGCTACCCTTTCAAAGGGCACCCCAACCACAGGAAGTGGAATTAAGGGGGCCTTTGGAGTGCCACCAGCCTTGCCACTGGCTTGGCAGGTCACAGAAAAGCAACAAAACTCTTTGGTGTCCTCTGACACATGAGCCAATGAAAAAGGGGAACAAGTCTGTCACAAGTTTTACTTTGGCCTAGATGCCCAGCCAAAGGAATGTCATGTGCCAAGGTAAGAAGAAACTCCCTGTACTGCAAAGGGTTGACCAATCTTCTGGCAGCTCCAGGTTTAGGGTCCCTTGATTCAGTATACTTGAAGTTGTCTTCCCAATACACCTTATGGCTATCTCTGACATCCCAGCTCTGCTGTTTGACAGCTTGCTGTCTCAAACCCTCTAGTGTGGGACAAGTCTGCTGTGCCACACTCAGCTATTCCCTGGCAGGCCCCCCTGCACCCAAAAGCACAGCAGTGTCTGCTGCCAGCTCCTCTGGTGTAGGTTCTGCACAGGGAGAGGATTCCTCTTCCTCAAAAGGTGAGTCTTCTGGTGAAGGAGGGATTGTGGGTAAAGATTTACCCTTCTTACCCCTAGTGTTTGGGAGCACTTGGTCCATTGTTCCAGGATCCAAGTTTCCCTGTCCTTTTTGCTATTTTGGCCTGAGCCCTTGTTGAAGCAAAAATATGCCCAGGAATGCCCAGCATTGGTGCATGAGCCTCCAACTCCACTTCAGCCCAAGCTGATGTCTCCAAATCCTTGCCTAGTAAGCTGTGGGTAATTCAGTGGCTACCACAACTTTCTTTGTACCAGTAACCCCCACACCAGCTGGGATTCACAGCAGCCATTGGGTGGCTAAGTGTGTAATTGTGAGCATCAATCACTCAGTCCTGCTGACCAAGTAGGTGTTGACAGGGTGAACCAGTTTCTCTATAACCATAGTTACACTGGCTCCTGTGTCCCTGTAGGCCCCCACCTCAACACCATTAATTAGGGGTAGTTGCTTGTACTTACCCATTTTAAGGGGACAAGCAACCAAGGTGGCAAAGTCAATGCCACCATCAGAGACTAAAACAGCCTCTGTGGTCTCCCTAACAAGACCAACCCCAACTACACTGTCAATAGTGAGCCCAGGTACACCCTTGGATTGGCTATTTGTAGTAGACTTCCCACCACCACTGCTATTACTAGGGGCACTAGAGGTTGTAGTTGGGGTTGTGGTAGTGGGAGCCTTGGTGATTTTCTTTGGACAAGTGGCATCACTTGTCCAATGGCCTTTTACTTTACATAAATAACACCATGGCTTTTTCTGATTGCGTGAAGACGATTTGGACCCACCACCCCAGAGGATTTTTGAGGGCCTAATGAAGACTCAACACTG
Organism: Pleurodeles waltl; assembly: GCF_031143425.1. NCBI lineage: Eukaryota > Metazoa > Chordata > Amphibia > Caudata > Salamandridae > Pleurodeles > Pleurodeles waltl. The sequence goes on along the minus strand of NC_090445.1, from coordinate 391,635,884 downwards.
ATCGATTCCGGCTGCAGTCAAAGCGTAATTAAACAAGCATATGTCCAACCAGATCAATGTGTGCATGGAGATAGAAAAATCTATAACGTTGCTACAATACAAATAAATTGAGAGGACAAGAAGAGTCCCTCTCAGTAGGTGTAATTCCTGACCTAGGGGAAGATCTAATTTTGGGAACTGACTATGAAGCCTTTCCTGAACCTTTAGAGTTGCAAAACCAGAATAACCTAACTGACTCCTGGTGGAGTAAGGGCCCATTTGTATCTCCTGACATAGAGAAACATACACCCAAGGTAAAACTCTCTAGATCCCAAAAGTGAGAACAGAAACACCTGTTTCAAAGAGACATCACTAGATCAACACCACCTCCATTTTTTCCCTTTCTAAAATGCCATTCGCCACTATCGCCATGAGCTAAATGTAGTACTTGTAGTACTTGTTCTCTAAATTCCTGGGAAACTACCAACTGAGGGCCTCGATTTGTTGGAAGAAGGACACACTCGATATAATAAATCATTAGTAATTTGGAAAGTGGGACCTACCGAAGGGCTATCCGAAGACTAGGCAATCTGCCATGCATTTCTCGAAGTGGGATCCACCCTTTGTGAATGCCGAAAATGTCCGGAAATGGACACTATGGTTTTCGGGAGCTCCTGATGGGTGGCAAAAGAAATACAGCAGCCCATAGGGATCTCCTGGAACCCGAATACCCTGGGTACCTAGGTACCATATACTAGGGAATTATAAGGGTGTTCAAGTGTGCCAATAAGAATTTGAGAAAATAGTCACTAGCCTGCAGTGACAATTTTAAAAGCAGAGAGAGCATAAACACTGAGGTTCTGGTTAGCAGAGCCTCAGTGATACAGTTAGGTACCACACAGGAAACACATACAGGCCACAATTATGTGCACTGGGGTCCTGGCTAGCAGGATCCCAGTGACACAGGCAAAAACAAACTGACATATAAGTAAAAATGGGGGTAACATGCCAGGCAAGATGGTACTTTCCAACCCAACCCCCCCACCCCCAAACGAGGGACAATAAGGCCTACCTTGTCCAGATGAGTCTTCATTGTCTAAGTGGAATTATCTGAAGAGTCCATCTGCATTGGAGTGGGTACTCCCAGGTCAATGTTCCACTGTATAGTCCATTCCCTGTAGGAGACAGATAACCTCAATAATTTAGGGTTTTCACCTTTCATTTGTTTCAACCAAAGGAGAGGTTTGTGGTCTGTCTGAACAATAAAGTGACTACCAAACAGGTATGGTCTCAACTTTTTCAGTGCCCAGACCACAGCAAAGGCCTCCCTCTCTATGGCAGACCAACACTTTTCTCTAGTCAACCTCCTGCTGATGAAAGCAACAGGGTGATCCTGGCCCTCAGTATAAAGCTGTGTTAGCACTGCACCAACCCCCAATTCAGAAGCATCTGTCTGGACTGTGAACTTTTTGGAGCAGCAAGGGCTTTTTAGGACAGGTGCAGAGCACATGGCCTGTTTGAGCTCATCAAAAGCTTTTTGACAGCTAGCTCTCCACAGTACCTTTTTAGGCATCTTCTTACTAGTGAGGTAATTATGAGGAGCTGCAATGGAGCCATACTTCTTAATGAACCTCCTATAGTACCCTGTGAGGCCTAAGAAGGCTCTCACCTGGGTTTGAGTTGTAGGCGGAGCCCATTCCATAATGGTCTGGATCTTCCCCTGCAGTGGTGCAATCTGTTCCCCACCAACCAGGTGGCCCAGATAAACTACTTTCCCCTGCCCTATCTGGCACTTTGAGGCCTTGATAGTGAGGTCTGCCTTTTGCAGGGCCTCCAAAACATTCCACAGATGGACCAGGTGATTATCCCAGGTGGAGCTAAAGACAGCTATATCATTGAGATGTGCGGCACTAAATGCTTCCAACCCTTGCAGGATTGTGTTCACCAACCTTTGAAAAGTGGCAGGTGCATTCTTCAGACCAAAGGGCATCACAGTGAATTGATAGTGCCCTCCAATGGTTGAAAATGCAGTCTTGGGTTTAGCATCTTCTGATAATTTAATCTTCCAAAACCCTGCAGTTAAATCAAAAGTGCTTAGATACTTGGCAGAAGCCAGTGTATCTATGAGCTCATCTGCCCTGGGTATAGGGTGAGCATCTGTCTTGGTTACGGGGATGAGCCCTCTATAGTCAACACAAAACCTCATCTCTCTTTTATCATCCTTACTGTGAGGTTTTGGAACAAACACCACTGGGCTAGCCCATGGGCTTTCTGAAGGCTCAATCACTCCCAAATCTAACGTTTTCTGAACGTCTTGTTTAATGCATCCCCTGACCTGGTCAGGCTGCCTATAAATCGTACTTTTGACAGGTAAACTGTCTCCAGTATTGATTGTATGCGCACTGTAGTCGTACCTGGTATTAGTGAGAAGAGTTCAGAAAACTGACATAAGAGATTTCTACACTTGTGCTTATGCTCAGCAGTAAGGCAATTTGCAAGTACTACCCCCTCCACTAAGCCATCTGCTTCAGTGGTGGAGAAGAGATCAGGGAGTGGGTCACTCTCATCTTCCTGTCCCTCATCAGTTGCCATGAGCAGGGTGAGATCAGCCCTGTCATAGTAGGGTTTTAGGCGGTTGACATGGAGCATGATAAGGGGACTCCTGGCAGTGCCCAGGTCTACCAAGTAGGTAACCTCACCCTTTTTCTCAAAAATTAGATGGGGTCCACTCCATTTGTCCTGGAGTGCTCTTGGGGCCACAAGCTACAATACCCACACCTTCTGTCCTGGGTGGTACTGGGTCGGGACAGCCTTCTGGTCATGCCATTGCTTTTGCAGCTCCTGGCTGGCCTGAAAGTTTTTACTGGCCTTTTTCATGTACTCAGCCATTCATGATCTTAGGCCAAGTATATAGTCCACAATGTCCTGTTTAGGAGCTTTTAAAGGTTGTTCCCAACCCTCTTTAACAAGTGCAAGGTACCCAAAGAGGAGTTTAAAGGGGCTAAAGCCCACTCCTTTTTGGGGTACCTCCCTGTAAGCAAAAAGGAGGCAACGTAACAGGACATCCCATCTCCTTCTGAGTTTTTCAGGAAGTCCCATTATCATACCTTTGAGAGTTTTATTAAACCTTTCAACCAGACCATTTGTTTGTGGATGATAAGGAGTAGTGTACTTGTATGTTACACCACACTCCTTCCACATTGCTTTGAGGTAGGCCGACATGACGTTACTACCTCTGTCTGACACCACTTCCTTAGGGAATCCCACTGTGGAAAAGATTCCCAGGAGGGCCTTTGCCACTGCAGGAGCTGTAGTGGTCCTTAAGGGGATTGCTTCAGGGTACCTAGTGGCATGGTCCACTACCACCAGGATAAACCTATTGCCTGAAGCTGCTGGAGGGTCAAGGAGGCCAACTATATCAACTGCTACCCTTTCAAAGGGCACCCCAACCACAGGAAGTGGAATTAAGGGGGCCTTTGGAGTGCCACCAGCCTTGCCACTGGCTTGGCAGGTCACAGAAAAGCAACAAAACTCTTTGGTGTCCTCTGACACATGAGCCAATGAAAAAGGGGAACAAGTCTGTCACAAGTTTTACTTTGGCCTAGATGCCCAGCCAAAGGAATGTCATGTGCCAAGGTAAGAAGAAACTCCCTGTACTGCAAAGGGTTGACCAATCTTCTGGCAGCTCCAGGTTTAGGGTCCCTTGATTCAGTATACTTGAAGTTGTCTTCCCAATACACCTTATGGCTATCTCTGACATCCCAGCTCTGCTGTTTGACAGCTTGCTGTCTCAAACCCTCTAGTGTGGGACAAGTCTGCTGTGCCACACTCAGCTATTCCCTGGCAGGCCCCCCTGCACCCAAAAGCACAGCAGTGTCTGCTGCCAGCTCCTCTGGTGTAGGTTCTGCACAGGGAGAGGATTCCTCTTCCTCAAAAGGTGAGTCTTCTGGTGAAGGAGGGATTGTGGGTAAAGATTTACCCTTCTTACCCCTAGTGTTTGGGAGCACTTGGTCCATTGTTCCAGGATCCAAGTTTCCCTGTCCTTTTTGCTATTTTGGCCTGAGCCCTTGTTGAAGCAAAAATATGCCCAGGAATGCCCAGCATTGGTGCATGAGCCTCCAACTCCACTTCAGCCCAAGCTGATGTCTCCAAATCCTTGCCTAGTAAGCTGTGGGTAATTCAGTGGCTACCACAACTTTCTTTGTACCAGTAACCCCCACACCAGCTGGGATTCACAGCAGCCATTGGGTGGCTAAGTGTGTAATTGTGAGCATCAATCACTCAGTCCTGCTGACCAAGTAGGTGTTGACAGGGTGAACCAGTTTCTCTATAACCATAGTTACACTGGCTCCTGTGTCCCTGTAGGCCCCCACCTCAACACCATTAATTAGGGGTAGTTGCTTGTACTTACCCATTTTAAGGGGACAAGCAACCAAGGTGGCAAAGTCAATGCCACCATCAGAGACTAAAACAGCCTCTGTGGTCTCCCTAACAAGACCAACCCCAACTACACTGTCAATAGTGAGCCCAGGTACACCCTTGGATTGGCTATTTGTAGTAGACTTCCCACCACCACTGCTATTACTAGGGGCACTAGAGGTTGTAGTTGGGGTTGTGGTAGTGGGAGCCTTGGTGATTTTCTTTGGACAAGTGGCATCACTTGTCCAATGGCCTTTTACTTTACATAAATAACACCATGGCTTTTTCTGATTGCGTGAAGACGATTTGGACCCACCACCCCAGAGGATTTTTGAGGGCCTAATGAAGACTCAGAATGTTTTTTATTTTTGTTCCCACCCTTGTCAGAAGACTTACCATCCTTCTTCTTGCAATCCTAGTCACCCCCTCTGTGAACATTTCTGTTCTCGCTTGTTCTGACCCATTTGTCTGCCTTCTTTCCCATTTCTTGGGGAGAGGTCAGATCTGAGTCTACCAAGTACTGGTGCAACAAATCAGACACACAATTGTTCAAAATATACTCTCTCAGGATTAGATTATACAGGCTTTCATAGTCAGTCAGCGTACTGCCATATAACCAACCCACCAAGGCCTTCACTGAACAGTCTACAAAGTCTGTCCAATCTTGAGAGGACTCTTTTGTGGTGTCTCTGAACTTAATCCTGTATTGTTCAGTGGTTAAGCCAAATCCATCCAAGATTACATCTTTCAAAACTTTCTAATTATTAGCATCACTTTCTGTGACAGTAAGGAGCCTATCCCTACCCTTACCAGTGCAAAATAGCCACAAGATAGTAGCCCACTGCCTTTGAGGCACCAACTGTACCATTCAGGCCCTCTCAAGTACAGCAAACCACTTGTTAATGTTATCCCCCTCCTTGTAAGGGGGGACTATCTTATGCAGGATTCTGGAATCTTGCTCTCTAACAGGATTAATATAAAAAAAACTCTGCTGCTGCTACCATGGGGAACTAACCCCAACCTCTGCCTTTCCCTTTCCCAATCCAGGGATTCCCTTTCTAAGGCTAGCTGCTGCTGTTTAAGCTTCAGCCTGGCCTCTTCCAACACCAGCTTTCTGGGTTCCCTTTCCATTAAGTTATCCTCAGGGTGGGAGGTTTAGGAATTGTGAGATACAGAGGAAATGTGAGAATTGGTAGAGAGAGACCTTTCCCTAACTGGCTGGACTCTAGTAACCTTGCCTTTAGGAGTGAAAGGTGCCCTACTAGTGTGTGACCCCCTCCCACTACCGGTGTCACTAGATCGCCTGTTAGCTGACAGGTCCTTGGAAAACCCTCCCAGCATCCTCAGGGGACTCCTCCGAGCCTTGTGGGTACCCCCCTCCTCTACCTCCTGATCCTGGGATGGGCCAGACTGGTTTTGGTCACTTTTAGGACAAGGCTAAGGAGAAGCTCTTTAGTAGGATTCTTACCAATTGCTAAACCTCTTTCAATGCAAAGAACCCTCAAACATTTACAGTTTAGATTCCCATATGTTGCCTGGACAACTGTAGGAGTAAGCTCTACTGCAGACATGACAGAAACAGTTTAGGACAGAGTTAGAAAACGTTTTGAAACTTTTTAAAGAAGGGAAAAAACTCTTTTAAACTTTTGAAAACTTTTCAGAAACTTTTTAGAAAGTTTTAAGGAAGGAAAGTTAAACTGTTTAGGTTATTGTGTATATTCTGAAGTATCTGATATATGTTTTTCTTATGAAAAGCACCAATGACAAAGTGGTAAAGCAGTTACAAGTACTTATCCCACCGCTGCACCACCAATGTAGGTGAATTATCTGGCTTATAGTGGGTACCTGATGGTACTTACACCTTGTGCCAGATCCAGTTATCCCTAATTAGTAGATTAGCAGTGTTCTAGCAGCTTAGGCTGATAGAAGTAGCTATAGCAGAGCAGCTTAGGCTGAACTAGGAGACATGCAAAGCTCCTACTGTACCAATCATATCATATAGCACTATATCAGAAAAAACACAATACTCAGAGTAACTAAAAGAAAGGTACTTTATTTTAGTGACAATAAAGTATCTCAGAGGATATACTCCCTTAGGAGGTAAGTAAAATACACAAAATACACACACAAACCAAAATCAGGTAAGTAAAACACTTAGAAAAGTAGTGCAAAAACTGTAGAACACAATAAAATGCAATAGGAGACAATAGGCCTAGGGGCAACACAAACTATATACTCCAAAAGTAGAATGCGAACCACGAATGGACCACAGGCCTAGTGTAGTGTGTAGAAGGTCGCTGGGAGTGTAAGAAAATACTAAGGTTGTCCAAGATACCCCACCCAAGACCCTGAACAGTAGAAGTAACGTTACCCTACTACCCCAGAAAGACAGTAAAGTCGAGATAGGGGATTCTGCAAAGACAACAACTGACTGCAAAGCACTGAAATCAATCAATCAATCAAGAAATTTGTAAAGCGCGCTACTCACCCGGAGGGTCTCAAGGCGCTGGGGGAGGGGGAACCGCTACTGCTCGAACAGCCAGGTCTTGAGTTGCTTCCTGAAGGAGAGGTGGTCTTGGGTCAGACGGAGGTGGATGGGGAGGGAGTTCCAAGCCTTGGCTGGCAGGTAGGAGAAGGATCTTCCTCCCATGGTGGCTTTTCTAATGCGTGGCACGGCGGCGAGGGCGTGGCTGGTCGATCGTAGCTGGCGGGTGGGAGTGTAGAAGGTCAGGCGGTTGTTGAGGTACCTGAGGCCCAGGTCGTGGAGGGCCTTGTGTGCGTGGGTGAGGAGACGGAACGTGATTCTCTTGCTGACGGGGAGCCAGTGCAGGTCTCTCAGGTGTCCGGAGATGTGGCTGTGTCGGGGGATGTCAAGGATGAGGCGTGCGGAGGCGTTCTGGATGCGTTGGAGTCTTTTCTCTAGTTTGGCCGTATTTCCGGTGTAGAGGGTGTTACCGTAGTCCAGTCGGCTGGTGACGAGTGCCTGGGTGACCGTCTTCCTGGTTTCGGTGGGGATCCATCGGAAGATCTTTCGGAGCATGCGTAGGATGTTGAAGCATGATGATGAGACGGCGTTGACTTGTCTGGTCATCGAGAGGGAGGAGTCCAGGATGAAGCCCAGGTTGCGTGCGTGGTCCGTTGGTTTGGGTGCGCTGCCCAGGGCAGGGGGCCACCAGGAGTCGTCCCAGGCAGAGGGTGATGATCCAAGGATGAGGACTTCCGTCTTGTCTAAGTTCAGTTTCAGGCGGCTGTTCATCATCCACTCGGCTACGTCTTTTATCCCTTCGTGCAGGTTGGTTCTGGCGGTGGCTGTGTCGTTGGTGAGGGAGAGGATCAGCTGGGTGTCGTCGGCGTAGGAGATGATGTTGAGGTTGTGTTGGCGTGCGATGGCTGCGAGGGGGCACATGTAGACGTTGAAGAGGGTGGGGCTGAGTGATGATCCTTGTGGTACGCCACAGATGACTTCGGTGGCCTCGGATCTGAACGGGGGGAGGCGGACTCTCTGGGTTCTTCCGGCGAGGAACGAGATGATCCACTCTAGTGCCTTCTCTTGGATTCTGATGTTGCTGAGGCGCTGCACTAGGGTGCGGTGGCAGACAGTGTCGAACGCTGCGGAGAGGTCCAGGAGGATGAGGGCCGCTGTTTCCCCGTTGTCGAGCAGGGCTCGGATGTCGTCAGTGGCTGCGATGAGGGCGGTCTCGGTGCTGTGGTTGGCTCGGAAGCCGGACTGCGAGTGGTCGAGGGATCCATTAGTCTCGAGGAAGGCGGCTAGCTGTCTGTTGACGGTCTTCTCGATGACTTTGGCCGGAAACGGGAGGAGCGAGATGGGGCGGTAGTTCTTGAGGTCGGTGGGGTCTGCTGATGGTTTCTTCAGGAGGGCGCTGAGTTTGGCATGCTTCCAGCTCTCCGGGAAGGTGACAGTGTTGAAGGAGCAGTTGATGATGCGGGTCCGGATGCAGGAGAACTTGCAGGATTGGCAGGGGAAGGGTCCGTGGGTGCGTCTTGGGGCGGCTCGGCAGCACCCGGGGATCCGGCTGGTGTTGAGTGCGAGGAGGGTGGCGGCGTCGTAGGTCCGGCGGGTAGGCTGGCAGCGGCGGGGGCCAGGGGGTCTGGCGCTGGGCACGGTCCAGGCGCGGACGGGCGCAGACGGGCTTGCCTTTGGCGTGTCTTCGGCGTGCCAGCGGCGCGGCCGCTGCGCGGCCTCCATATGAGGGGAAGAGGGAGGGAAGAGCAACTGGGAGGTGGGAGCGGGCCAGCCAATGGGGTGCAAGGGGGCGGAGCTACCGGGACGCGGCGGCGGGAAAACGGGCGGCGAGGGGGTGACGAGGCGAGACGAGGGAACAGAAAGTAAAAGGGAGCACAGTCAGCGCAACAAAAGTAAGGGAGAACAAATCAGGGCAACAATACCAGGACACAGGCACTCGGGGTACAGAATAAAAAAAGCGGACACAGGCACTCGGGGCACAAAATCAGAGAGGACACTGGCGCTCGGTCACAGAAGGCAGGCACAGGCAGTCAGGGCACGGCAGCGAGGGCGGTCACACTGGGGGCTGCGTGGCGGTGAGGGGAGCAACCTGCCTGGGAACCAGGGTCAGAGGTCGCTCTCTCTACCGCTGCGCGGCCTCCATATGAGGGGAAGAGGGAGGGAGGAGCAGCTGGGAGGTGGGAGCGGGCGGCCAATGGGGTGCAAGGGGGCGGAGCTACCGGGACGCGGCGGCGGGAAAACGGGCGGCGAGGGGGTGACGAGGCGAGACGAGGGAACAGAAAGTAAAAGGGAGCACAGTCAGGGCAAGAAAAGTAAGGGAGAACAAATCAGGGCAACAATACCAGGGACACAGGCACTCAGGGTACAGAATAAAAAAAGAGGACACAGGCACTCGGGGCACAAAATCAGAGAGGACACTGGCGCTCGGTCACAGAAGGCAGGTACAGGCAGTCAGGGCACGGCAGCGAGAGCGGTCACACTGGGGGCTGCGTGGCGGTGAGGGGAGCGACCTGCTTGGGAAGATGGATTCCTGGACCTGAGGACCTGCAAAGGAAGGGGACCAAGTCCAAGAGTCACGCAAGTGTCCGGGGGGGGGGCAGGAGCCAACTAAATCCCAGATGAAGGTGCAAAAGGGCTGCCTCTGGGTGGAAGAAGACAAAGATTATGCAACAACAGAAGGTGCAGGAACTTCTCCTTTGGTCAGAAGATCTCCCACGGCGTGCTGGAGGATGCAGAGTTGTTTCCACGCAGAAAGACCACAAACAAGCCTTGCTAGCTGCAAGAGTTGTGGTTGAAGGTTTTGGGAGCTGTCAGGGCCCAGGAAGGACCAGGAGGTTGCCCCTAGGAGGAAGAGACAGATGGAGTGCTCAGCAATAGAGAGAGCCCATGCAGAAGCAGGCAGCACCCGCAGAAGCACTTGAACAGGCGTTCAAGAAATCTGAGCACAGCGGTCATCTCAACACAACAAAGAGGGTCCCACGAAGCCGGAGGTCAACTCAGCGAGTTGGGCAATGTAGGATGGAGTGCTGGGGACCTGGGCTGTGCTGTGCATGAAGGAAGTTTTGCAATAGTACACAGAAGACCTAGCAGCTGCAGATCATGCAGTACACAGGATTACTGTCTGCCGTGGGGAGGCAAGGACTTAACTCCACGAAATTTGGACAGAACTGTTGGGATCACTTGGATCCAGCTCCTGTATTCCAGGGACCATGCTTGTCAAGATGAGAGGGGACCCAGAGGACCAGTGATGCAGAAGTTTGGTGCCTGCGTTAGCAGGGGTAAGATTCCGTCGACCCACAGGAGATTTCTTCTTGGCTTCCAGTGCAGGGTGAAGGCAGACAGCCTTCAGAGTATGCACCACCAATAAACAGTTGAGAAAGCCAGCAGGATTAGGCGCTACAATGTTGCTGGTAGTCTTCTTGTTACTTTGTTGTGGTTTTGCAGGCGTCCTGGAGCAGTAAGTGGTCGATCCTTGGCAGAAGTTGAAGAGAGAAGTAAATAGGAACTCTGGTGAGCTCTTGCATTCGTTATCTGCAGATAATCCCACAGGAGAGACCCTAAATAGCCCTCAGAGGAGGAGTGGCTACCTAACCAGGTAAGAGTCTATCAGGAGGGGTTTCTGACATCACCTGCTGGTACTGGCTACTCAGAGGTTTCCATTGTGCCCTCACACCTCTGCATTCAAGATGGCAGAGGTCTGGGACACACTGGAGGAGCTCTGGGCACTACCCCTGGGGTGGTGATGGACAGGGAAGTGGTCACTCCCCTTTCCCTTGTCCAGTTTCGTGCCAGAGCAGGGGCTGGGGGCTCCCTGAACTGGTGTAGATTGGCTTATGCAAGGAGGGCACCATCTGTGCCCTTCAAAGCATCACCTGAGGCTGGGGAAGGCAATTCCTCCCCAGCTGTTAACACCCATTTCCAAAGGGAGAGGGTGTAACACCCTCTCTCAGAGGAAATCCTTTGTTATGCCTTAGTGGGACTGGGCTGCCCAGACCCCAGGCATGGCAGAACCCTGTCTGAGGGTTGGCAGCAGCGGTAGCTGCAGAGAAAACCCCAGAGAGCTAGTTTGGCAGTACCCGGGGTCCATGCTGGAGCCCTGGGGATGCATGGGATTGTCACCCCAATGCCAGATTTGGCTTGGGGGGACAATTCCATGATCTTAGACAGGTTCCATGGCCATGTTCGAAGTTACCATTGTGAAGCTACACAAAGGTATTAACCTATATATAGTTCACATGTGTAATGGTGTCCCCACACTCACAAAGTCTAGGGAAATTGCCCTGAACAATGTGGGGGCACCTTGGCTAGTGACAGGGTACCCTCACACTTAGTAACTTTGCACCTATCCTTCACCAAGTGAGGGCTAGACATATAGGTGACTTATAAGTTACTTAAGTGCAGTGGAAAATGGCTGTGAAATAACGTGGACGTTACTTCACTCAGGCTGCAGTGGCAGTCCTGTGTAAGAATTGTCTGAGCTGCCTATGGGTGGCAAAAGAAGTGCTGCAGCCCATAGGGATCTCCTGGAACCCCAATACACTGGGTACCTAGGTACCATATACTAGAGAATTATAAGGGTGTTCCAGTTTGCCAATAAGAATTGGAGAAAATAGTCACTAGCCTGCAGTGACAATTTTAAAAGCAGAGAGAGCATAAACACTGAGGTTCTGGTGAGCAGAGCCTCAGTGATACAGTTAGGCACCACACAGGAAACACATACAGGCCACAATTATGAGCACTGGCGTCCTGGCTAGCAGGATCCCAGTGACACAGGCAAAAACAAACTGACATATAAGTAAAAATTGTGGTAACATGCCAGGCAAGATGGTACTTTCCTACACCTGGAAAGTAGGAGTAAAGTACTACTATTTCCCCAGAAACACACTAAAGTCGTGATAGAGGAGTTTGCAAAGACCACAACAGACTGCAAATCGCTGAAGACGTATTCCTGGACCTGAGGACATGCAAAGGAAAGGGACCAAGTCCAAGAGTCACGAAGGTGTCCAGGGTGGGCAGGAGCCCACTAAACCCCTGATGAAGGTGCAAAATGGCTGCCTCCAGATGGAGGAAGCTGAAGATTCTGCAACAACAAAAGGAACTAGGAACATTCCCTTTTTGCAGAAGATATACAATGGAGTGCTGGAGGATGCAGAGTTGTTTCCTTGGCAAAATACCACAAACAACCTTTACTAGCTGCAAGAGTCGTGATTGAAGTAAAAGGGTGCTGCCTGGGCCCAGGAAGGACCAGGATGTTGCCACTTGGGAGAGGAGCCAGAGAGGGCCCTCAGCAAAGTAGAGAGCCCACGCACATGAAGGCAGCTCCTGCAGAAGTACTTGAACATGGGTTCAAGAAGTCTGAACACAGAGGTCATCTCAACACTGCAAAAGAGAATCCCACCACACTGGAGATCAACTCTGGGAGCTGAGCATCACAGGACAGAGTCCTGGGGACCTAGGCCTGTCTGTTCAAGCAGGATTTTGTGGAAATGTGCACAGAAGCCCTTGTATCTGCAGTTCACGAGGTGCACAGGACTACTGTCTGGAGAGGGGAGGCAAGGACTTACCTCCTCCAAATTTAGACAGTTGGACCACTGGACAGTCTGGGTCACTTGGGCCTACCACCTGTGTTCCAGGGGCCACGCTCGTTAGGATGAGATGTGTCCCAGCATACCAGTGACGCTGAAGTTTAGTGCCTGCTAAAGCAGGGGAAAGATTCCGTCGACCCACAGGAGATTTCTTCATGGCTTCCAGTGCAGGATGAAGGCAGGCAGTCCTCAAAGCATGCACCATCAGGAAACAGTTGAGAAAGCCGGCAGGATTAGGCGCTACAATGTTGTTGGTAGCCTTCTTGCTACTTTGTTGCAGTTTTGCAGGTGTCCTGGAGCAGTCAGCGGTCGATCCTTGGCAGAAGTCGAAGAGAGAGGTGCAGCAGAACTCTAGTGAATTCTTGCAAGTCGTTACCTGAGGAAAAGCCCACAGGAGAGACCCTAAATAGCCCTCAGAAGAGGATTGGCCATCTAGTCAGGTAAGCACCTATCAGGAGGGGTCTCTGACATCACCTGCTGGCACTGGCCACTCAGAAACCTCAAGCATGCTCTCACACCTCTGGATCCAAGATGGCAGAGGTCTGGGACACACTGGAGGAGCTCTGGGTACCCCTCCTGGGGTGGTGATGGACAGGGGAGTGGTCACTCCCCTTTCCTTTATCCAGTTTTGCACCAGAGGAGGAAGTGGGGGTTCCCTGAACTGGTGTAGACTGGCTTATGCAAGGAGGGCACCATCTGTGCCCTTCAAAGCATTTCCAGAGGCTGGGCGAGGCTTCCCCCTCCCCAGCGTTTAACACCTATTTCAAAAGGGAGAGGGTGTAACACCCTCTTTCAGAGGAAATTCTTTGTTCTGCCTTCCTGGGCCTGGGCTGCCCAGACCCCAGGAGGGCAGAACCCTGTCGGTGGTGTGGCTGAAGCAGTAGCTGCATAGAAAATCCCAGAGAGCTGCTTTGGCAGTACCCGGGGTCCATGGTGGAGCCCGGGGGATGCATGGAATTGGCACCCCAATACCAGATTTGGAATGGGTGGACAATTCCATGATCTTAGACATGTTACATGGCCATATTCGGAGTTACCATCGTGAAGCTACAGATAGGTATTGACCGTGTAATGGTCACTGACAAAGTCCAGGGAATTGGCCCTGAAGTATGTGGGGGCGCCTTTGCTAGTGCGTGGGTGCCTTCCCGCTTAGTACCTTTGCAGCTAGTCTTCAGAAAGTGAAGGTTAGACATATAGCTGACTTATAAGTTACGTAAATGCAGTGATAATGGCTGTGAAATTACATGTGAGTTATTTCACTCAGGCTGCAGTGGCAGTCCTGTGTGAAGGTTTGTCTGAGCTCCCCATGGGTGGCAAAAGAAATGCTGCGGCCCATAGGGATCTTCTGGAACCCCAATACCCTGGGTACCTAAGTACCATATAGTATGGATTTTTAAGGGTCTTCCAGAGTGCCAATTGAAATTGGTAAAAGTGGTCAGTAGCCTATAGTGACAAATTTAAAGGCAGAAAGAGCATAAGCACTGAGGTTCTGGATAGCAGAGCCTTAGTGACACAGTTAGGGCTAGATGTAGGATAGCTTTAGCGACTCGCAAACGGCGAAAAACGCCGTTTGTGAGTCGCTAAAGCCCATCTGGTATGTAGAAATGCATTTTGCGAGTCGGAACCGACTCCCAAAATGCATTTCCGAGTCGCAAATAGGAAGGGATGTTCCCTTCCTATTTGCGAGTCGTACTGGTATGCAATTCCATTTGCGACCGCAAAAGCAGTCGCAAATGGACTCGCAGTTACCATCCACTTGAAGTGGATGGTAACCCAGTCGCGAAGGGGTCCCCATGGGACCCCTTCCACTTTGGGTCTGGCCTAAAAAATAATTCTTCAGAGCAGGCAGTGGTCCAATGGACCACTACCTGCCCTGCAAAATACCGAAACAAAAGGTTTCGGTTTATTTTTCAAAGTGCAGCTCGTTTTTCTTTAAGGAAAACGGGTTGCACTTTGAAAAAAAAAACTGCTTTATTTAAAAGCAGTCACGGACATGGAGGTCTGCTGTTCCCAGCAGGCCTCCATCCCCGTGAGTGCCCTGAATCGCTATGGGGTCGCAAATTGCGACCCACCTCATTAATATTAATGAGGTGGGTCTTTGCGACCCCATAGCGACTCGCAGAAGGTGTCTGAGACACCTTTCTGCATCCCAAATTGCGACTTGCAATTTGCGAGTCGCAGGGACTCGCAATTTGCAAGTTGCAATTTGGGACTTTGCTACATCTGGCCTTTAGTCACTACACAGGTATACGCATTCAGGCCACAAACTATGAGCACTGGGGTCCTGGCAAGCAGCATCCCAGTGAGACAGGCAAAAACAAACTCACATACATGTAAAAATGGCGGTAACATGCCAGGCAATATGGTACTTTCCTACAGTATAAGGTGTAAGTACCCAAGGCACCCACTATAAACCAGGCCATCCTCCTACAAGGGACCCTATACTATACTAGAAAAAGTTACTCCTGTAACATACAAAATAGAAATACCCACAGGGTCAGGTCGAGAGCAGATATATCAATCTTTTGAAATTATGGCATGAACAAGAAGTACAGAGCAGTAATTTATTTATTTCCACCAGTTCCGAGACGGAAATACCCCTATATCCCACTGTTATGAGACACAGCAGTGACGCTCTCATGCCCCAGTTGCTACCTCTCTCTCACCCGGTCAGTATTCTCAGTTACAAAACATCATCCGTTCTAACCCCGATATTTTTTATAAGACCCCAGGGAGAACCCATTTCATAAAACATCACATTTGTACCATAGGTAACCGCGTGTCCAGACAAAGACCATATCGGATACCGGAAGCCAGAAAACAGATGGTGGAGAAGGAAGTGATGGAGATGCTACAGGCAGGGGTTACTGAACCCTCATCTAGTCCCTGGTGTTCATCCATAGTCTTAGGGCCAGATGTATGAAACTTTTTTGCACTCGCAAACGGTGCGAATCGCAAAATTTGGCCGTTTGCGAGTGCAAAAACGTGGTCTGCGATGAATGAAAAGCATTCTCAGACCAAAAATAAGAAATCGCAAAAATTGCTATTTTTTGTGTTGTGACCTGGTTTTGTGAGTCGCATTTTGCGATTCAGTATTTCCAGTAGGAAACTGCGAGGCGCAAATTGCGAGTCGCAAAATCCAAGTCGCAAAGAGATGCATCTAAAAATCACGAATTGCAATTTTTCGCAGAATGGCATTTTGCACATGCAAAATACCACTAAGTGAAAGCAGGTGGTAACCAGGTGCAACCTATTTAAAGAGGCCCAGAATGCCTCAGACTCTTTTCCACAATGGCCGCACTCTACGTCATGGCGAGGAGGATCTTGGCAGGTTTGAGTAGAGGGAGGAGGAGACAGGAGTGCATTTTCAGAGTGCGCATTACACTTTTTGACCTGACAGAGGAGGAAATATATGAGAGGTATGGGTTAAACTCAGCTATGATGCTTGATCTGATAGCTGAGCTACAACCCATACTGCTGCGCAGAACACTAAGGACCCACAGCATACCCACCCATGTGCAGGTATTATGCTCCCTCCACCTAATCGCCTCAGGGAGCTATCAAGGGGTCATAGCAGCAGCTGGAGGGGTCTCACAGAGTACCCTCTCCAGATTTTTCAATGCATTTATCAACGCCATGCTGAGCAAACTACACCAGTACATCAGATTCCCCCACAACCCACAGGAAATACAGCAGACAAAAATTGAATTTTACCAGATAGGACAGTTCCCCCACGTCCTAGGTGCCATAGATGGGACACATGTGGCACTCTGTCCACCATCAGCCACAGAGTATGTGTACCGCAACCGGAAATACCAACATTCAATGAATATACAGGTGATATGCAATGCTTCCTCCATCATAACGGATCTCATGGCCATGTACCCAGGGAGCACACATGATTCGTACATCTTTCGCCATAGCGGCATACACACAAGACTGCTAGCTGGGGAGTTTGGAGAAGGATATCTACTAGGTATAGTCCCTCTATACAATGGCGCATTGATGGCGTGCTGATGACAGATGGCTCACTTACTGATCATACCCTCTGTCCCTTCCAGGAGACAGTGCCTACGCAGTGCGTACCTACATGATGACACCCTACCTCAATCCTGCAACACCTGCTGAACGGAGATACAATGCAGCACACAGGGCGACCCCCAACGTGGTGGAGCGCACATTTGGACTGCTGAAGAATCACTTCCGGTGCCTCCACAAAAGTGGAGGGGCACTACAGTACA
The DNA here is from genome assembly GCF_031143425.1 of Pleurodeles waltl. Classification (NCBI taxonomy): domain Eukaryota; kingdom Metazoa; phylum Chordata; class Amphibia; order Caudata; family Salamandridae; genus Pleurodeles; species Pleurodeles waltl. The sequence goes on along the minus strand of NC_090445.1, from coordinate 391,619,175 downwards.
GTCCAGAGACCACATGTAGAATAGTGGCTACTTGTGCAATCTTGCACAATATAGCTACCACCAGGGGCATACCTGTAGAAATATTTGATATTGAATCTGATGAGGATGATGATCCCATACCATCCCCACAGCCAGCAGACAGGACCAGTGCAGCAGAGGGAAGGCAAAGGCGTGCTGACATCACACACAACCATTTCAGACGTAAGTATGAATGACACAAATCCACTGACAACTGTACCTGTAGTGAAATAAATGTATTACCTTAAGTCAGGTAATGTTCGTTCGACGAATTGCAAAAACATTTTACAAGAAAAACTAGAAACAATGAAGGACCTGAGTAATGCACTATTAAGGAGCAACTTTTGACCCTGTTTGCAGTTAGGCCGCTCCCTGCTCCGCCTTCCGCGCCACCTCCTCTCCCGTTACCTTTTTGCCTTTTTTCCCTGCCGTTGCATCCCCTGCGCCCCCTCCCACCTCCCCCCTCCTTCTCACCTCTTCGTTAGGCTTTTTCCCCGCCGCTGCGTCCTCTGCGGCCCCTCCCACATCCCCCTCCTTCTCACCTCTTCGTTAGGCTTTTTCCCCGCCGCTGCGTCACCTGCGGCCCCTCCCACCTCCCCCCTCCTTCTCACCTCTTCGTTAGGCTTTTTCCCAGCTGCTGCATCCCCTGTGGCCCCTCCCGCCTCCCCCCTCCTTCTCACCTCTTCGTTAGGCTTTTTCCCCGCCACTGCATCCCCTGCGGCCCCTGCCGCCTCCCCCTACCTTCTCACCTCTTCGTTAGGCTTTTTCCCCACCGCTGCGTCCCCTGTGGCCCCGCCCCCCATCCCTCTCATTGGACAGGCCCTCCCACCTCCCAGCTGCCACTCCCACACTCCCCTCCTCTTATGGCAGCCGCGGCCGTGCGGCTAGCGCGCCAAAGGCACGCCAAAGGCAAGCCCGTCTGCGCCCGTCCACGCCTGGACCGCACCCGGCGCCAGAACCCCTGGCCCTCTCAGACACACCTACTCCCCCCTCACCCTCTACTCTCTCAACCCAGGCCCCCGCCCCACATGGACCACATCTAGCCCCACACACACTCATGGCCCCTTCACCTGCCACACTTGCCACTTCTCCAGCTCGTCATCCCTCACACCACACACCAACCATAGCGATCTCACCTTCAACAAACACAACACCCCCAACACAAGACTCACCCACCCTGCCCCCACCAACCAACCCGCAGCACACCAGCCCACAACCAGAACACACCCCGCAACAACACCCTCACGCACCACACCAATGCCACCTACCACAACCACCTGAACTGCCTGCTCCTCAACATCTGCTCCCTTCACAAACATGCAGTAGAACTCTGGGACCTCATCACATCACACTCACCTTACATCGCCTTCATCACGGAAACCTGGACCAACCCCTCCTCAGAACCTGACATAGCCATAGCCACCCCCAAAGGATACAAACTCCAACACAAAGACCGCCTCAACAGGCCAGGCGGTGGCATCGCCATCCTACACAGAGACACCATCAAAGTCACCACCAGCTCTCAAGACTCTATCGGCAACACTGAACACATGCACTTCCTCATCCACATTAACAACAACTCCACCCTCAAAGGTACACTAATCTACAGACCACCCGGACCACGCCCCGCCTTCTACGACACCATTGGCGACAGCATCAGCCCATACGCCCTCACCTCCACACACTACATCATCCTCAGTGATTTCAACTTTCACTTAGAAAACCCACAAGACCACAACACTACCTCCCTCATAGACAACCTCAACAACCTCAGACTTAAACAACTGGTCACCTCACCCACCCACTCAGCAGGACACACGCTGGATGCAATCTTCACCTCAAGCCAACACATAGCCTACACTCACACTACCGAACTCCTCTTGACTGACCACCACTGCATCCACTTCTCCTTCACCAAACCCCCCACACACTACCATCTACACACCACACCCTACCGCATGTGGGACAAGATCCCCACAGAACGACTAAACTCCCAACTGGCCCATAATTCCCCGCACACCAACGACCCCAATGCAGAAGCACACAACCTCTCCAAATGGATCACTATCTGCGCAAAAACACTAGCCCCCCTCAGAAAACACATCACCACCCGCAACATCAAGAATGCCCCATGGTTCACCCCTGAACTCCAAGACTCCAAGAGCAAATGCCACCAAGCTGAGAAAATATGGAGTCTAGAACCTTCTTCAACCAACTTCTCCACCCTGAAAAACCACCATTCGCACCCATCACCAAATCATACGCACCGCCAAAAGAGATCAGTACAAGACACGCCTTGACAACAACTCTCAAAACAGCAAACAACTCTTCACCAGTATCAATGAACTTGCCAAACCCAAAGCCAGCAACATAGACCCCACACACACACACAGCCCCTATGTGACGCCCTTTCCAACCACTTCCACCACAAAATCCTGGACATCCACAACAGCTTCATACCACACACACCCACCATACATACCCCTCACTCACCCAACTCGACCCCCACTCAAGACCCCCCCCACCACACTATCCACATGGACCCCCACCACACATGAAGAAACCGAAAAAAACATGAACTCCATCCACTCCGGTTCCCCTCTGACCCCTGTCCACACCGCATCTACAACAAAGCTAGCCCTACCATCGCCCCCATACTCTACAACATAATCAACTCCTCTTTCGACTCAGCCACCTACCCAGACCCCTGGAAGCACGTGGAAATTACCGCTCTCCTAAAAAATAAAAAAAGCCGACCCAGAGATCCTCTCCAACTACCGCCCCATCTCCCTCCTCCCTTTCCCCGCCAAGGTTGCAGAGAAATTAGTCAACACCCGCCTATCCCACTTCCTCGAAGCAACCTACACGCTTGACCCCTCACAATCTGGGTTGCGCAAGAACCACAGCACAGAAACCGCCCTCATCGCATGCACTGATGAAATCAGGACCAAAGTCGACAAAGGCGAGACCGTCGCACTCATCCTCCTAGACCTGTCCGCAGCTTTTGACACCGTCTGCCACCACACACTCCGCACATGCCTCCACAACATAGGAATCCACCACAAAGCCTTAGACTGGCTCACCTCCTTCCTCACCGACCGGACGCAGAGAGTCCGACTTCCGCCGTTCCACTCCAACACTACCAAGATCACCTGCGGAGTCCCCCAAGGGTCCTCCCTCAGCTCCACACTCTTCAACATCTACATGATCCCCCTAGCCAACATCCTCCGAGCACACGGAATCACTATCCTCTCCTATGCAGATGACACCCAACTCATCCTCTCCCTCACCCGCAACCCCACCACCGCCAAAACCAACCTACACGCCACTCTCCTAGACACTGCCAACAGGATGACCACTAACCACCTCAAGCTCAACTCAAACAAAACCGAGATCATCATCTTCGTCCCCAACAAAAGCACATGGGACGACTCCTGGTGGCCTACCGCCCTAGGCCCTGCACCCACCCCTGCAACCCACGCACGCAACCTCGGCATCATCCTCGACCCCTCCCTCTCCATGACACAGAAAATCAATGCTCTAACCTCCTCCTGCTACCACACACTCTGCACTCTAAAAAAATCCTTCAAATGGATCCCCCCAGAAACCAGAAAGACAGTCACCCAAGCACTCATCAGCAGCAGACTGGACTACGGTAACCCCCTCTACGCCGGCACCACACTCAAACTCAAACGCAAACTCCAAAGAATCCAGAAAACTGCTGCGCCTCGTCCTTGGCCTCCCCCGCCACGAAAGAATCTCACCACACCTCAAATCCCTTCACTGGCTCCCCATAGACAAGAGAATCACATTCAAGATCCTCATCCACGCACGCAAATCCCTCCACAACACCAGCCCAACCTACCTCAATGAAAGAGTAAACTTCCACACTCCCACACGCAACCTCCGATCAGCTGACCTCGCCCTAGCCACAGTCCCCCGCATCCAGCGCACCACCATAGGAGGCAGGTCTTTCTCCTACCTCACCCCCAAAACCTGGAACTCCCTCCCCACCGACCTTCGCAAAACCAAAGAACTACTGGTCTTCAGAAAGAACCTCAAGACATGGCTGTTCGACCAGTGTCCCTCCCTGCCCCCCCGTTCTTCCCCTTCTCCCCAGCACCTTGAGACCCTCATGGCTGAGTAGCGCACTCTACATATTTCTGTGATTGATTGATTGATTGACGTCATAGTGAAAACATAACTCCACTGGCAGCTACAGTAATTTCTTGCGGCCACGCACACCACTTGGGTGCCCAGTTACCTCACTGGCACCTCTATTGTCCGCCTCAGCGCAGTGCTGTGCCTGGCACTGCGCAGGTCTGGTGTCCAATGCTGGTACAGCTACACTGCTGAGGCTGGAACTGTCCTCTGTGTCCCCCAGTGCAAGCTCACTAGGTGTGGCTGACCTCTGTCCCATTATGTTATCGATCACATTGGTGATCTGTACCAGACTGTTCGCAACATCCCTGCTGCTGTGTGCTGCCTCCACTTGTGCAGCCACTGCACGACGTGCAATCAGTGACGTTGCATTTGCCACCCTGTTCACAGAATGACAGAAGCCGCAAAACATGTTCATAAATCTGCGCTTCTGTCTGCGGTGGCTCACCCTCTCATGGCGCAGCTCCTGGCATAGTTCATGCACAGCACATGTGAGCTCTCTCGTGATGCCTGCACCTGTCCCTCATGCAGCATGTTAGAATTGAGGGACTCAAGCTGGCGATGCAGGCCCCCCATGTTGGTGTTATGTTGCCGCAAATTATTTTGTAATCCAAGGATCCTTTTATTTTGTAGGTGCTGCTGCTGCAACATAGCAGCTTCCAGCCCACCAAAGAAGGAGGGACCCTCACCTGCCTCATGGTGCTGTGCACCGGCATTTGTCACCATCCTGCGGGGTGCTGTTGTTTGCTGACAACTGGCTTCCTGCATCTGGCTGTGCCTGCCTGTTGCTGATGGGGAATTTGGCCCTTCCTGCTGCTCATCTGAGTCTTGGCTGAGTTCTGGCAGTGGCAGTGCCCTGGGCCTGTGTCGGACAGGCGTAATGGTGAGAGACCCACTTGTGTTGGAATCAGAGGCTGGATGGGTGTCAGTCTCGCCTACACTTGCTGATGCTGTGGCTGCTGGGCCTGGCCCACCTGCAACAACAATATGCAGCATGTCAGTTATGTTTGTTACAATTACGGTCACGCAATGGTAATAAAAGTACAGGTACTTCCCTTCACTGTGTTGTAGGGGTTGTGTTCCTCTGGGTGTCGCTCTACTTAAATACATTGTATGTACTACTTTCAGCTATGGGTTGTGGACTGCCACTCCCATAAAGCATTGTTGTGCTGCTTCTAAGATGTGGACTGGACTACTTCTCACAATGTTTAACATTACTTGCTAATTCCTAAGGGGCTTTTGTGCGTACACATATGGGGTTACAATTCAATATTGCACTTACCTTGGCTGGTACTTGGTGCGCCGGAGGTGTCTATCTCTGTGACCCCTGTCACAGCTTCAGGGAGGAGTATCGACTCCACTAGGTCCTCTACTGGGGTGGATGGTGCCTCTGTGGGTGGACCGCCTCCTGTGCCCCTGGCCTCCTGCAGTCTTCTTGCCACCCTCTCCTTCGCACGGGACCACAGGTCATACCACCTCTTTTTTATCTCGTCGACCGAGCGCTGTGCCACTCCAATTGCGCAGATTTTGGATTGGATCTCTGCCCAGAGTCTTCTTTTCTCACTCTCTGGCACCTGGAGTGAGCTTTTTTCAAAAAGGCAGTCATGGCTCCTTACCACCTCCTCTGTCAGCACCTCATGCTCTTGCTTGCTGAATTTGAGCTTCTTCTTTCTCTCTCCCTTCTCCTTTCCTTGGGCTGAGGTGTCCATCCTTGCTCAGGTGTGCTGCCTCCTTCAGAGTGCTGTTCTGTGTGGCTGGGCTGCTCTCTCTCTGGATGTTGGTTTGGGTGTGACACCTGAAACTGCCTGGGATGACTCACTTCCTGCTTGTGATGTCATCAGGCTCCTCCAGGTGTGCTTTCTCGAAATTTCTCGAAATTTGTGATTTTTTACTGAATCAGTAAAAAATTTCAATTTGCGAAAATACAAATTGCGATTCGGTAAATGGGCCTCGTAAACCACAGATAGCGATTCCTAAGAAATCGCTAATTCCGAATCGCAATTTTGTTACATGGCCAATTGCGACTCTGAAATAGCGATTACTTAAAAATCGCTATTTGTGATTCGCAAGGCCATTTTGTCATACATATGGCCCCTAGTCCCAAAACCAGATGGTTCTATCCGGTTTTGTATTGATTTCAGACAGTTAAATGCGGTCTCACACTTCGATACATTTCCCAATGCCGAGAATTGATGACCTTCTAGAACATTTGAGGAAGATAAAGTATATGACTACGTTACACTTAACAAAGGGTTATTGACAGATTCCCCTTGAGGAGGGTGATAAAGAAAAAACAGCTTTTGCAACACTGTCAGGTTTATATCAGTTTACAGTCCTTTAGTTTGACCCACATGGTGCACCCGCCACCTTCCAGCGATTGATTGATATGGTGTTTCGACCTTTTCAAGAGTATGCGGATGCATACTTAGACGACATCATTATTTACAGTGAGACATGGGAAGACCATACTTTCCATATCTCAACCATTTTAAAAGCACTCAGACAGGCAGGCCTTACAGCAAATCCAGAAAAATGCAAACTAGGGCAGGATAATATTAACTACCTAGGATATGTGATAGGGCATGGAATTCTTAAGCCACAAATGGAAAAAGTATATGCTAGCACACAAATTCCTATTCCACGATGCAAAAAGGAAGTTAGAGCTTTCCTAGGGATGGTAGGGTATTACAGACAGTTCATCCCTCATTTTCTGGATATTGCAGCTCCTCTTACTGCCTTACTTGAAAAGAACAGACCTAACCAGATCACCCACCTCACAGAAGTAGAGAAAGAACATTTTCCACGCCTAAAACTCCTCTTAACAAGGGAACGGGTGTTACGTTGCCTGATTTTCACAAAGCCTTCCAGGTTCAAACCAATCAAGGGATAGGAGCGGTTTTGTCTCAAAGAGTCGAGGAGGGACTCTATAATCCCATTGTATACCTTAGCAGAAAACTATTACCTCACGAAAGACATTATACCACCATTGAAAAGGAATGTCTTGCTATAAAATGGGCTATTGAATCCCTGAGCTATTACTTGTCGGGTCACCCCCTTACTTTGCTCATGGATCATGCTCCCCTGATCTGGCTGGCGCAACACAAAGACGCAAATGCATGGGTCTTCTGATGGTTGTTAACCCTACAATCCTTTTCCTTCCAGGTGCAACATTGCCCTGGCCACCTTCTTTCAAATGCTGATTATCTCTCTAGATATCCGTCCCACCAGTGGCTCCAACAGTGGATGTGAGCGTTCGGTGAACCCAGATGCTGATAGGAAGCACCCCGGGGGCACACTCGAGAGTGTCCACACTGACCCTGAAGTGAGGGGTGCAGCTACAACGGCTGTCCGGAGGAAGAACTCAGAAGCAGAGAGGGTTTTTAAACCTGTGCGGGACGAGCAAGAGGAGGAAGGGTTTTCTCCTGGAGGAGAAGATGTGGCCGTGACGCAGAACAGGACGACCAGACCGGAACCGAAGCCTGGAAGATGACAAAGTCCAGAAGAGGCATCGAGCAACCCCGGAGCACAGCAGGAGGAAGGTGACTGGGAGGAGAGAAGGAGCGAACAGACCGGCCATGCTCTGGGAAGAGCGTGGCCCAGTCAGGTATGGAGATAAAACGAAGCAGGAAAAGGGGAAGATGGGAATTTGTTTATTTCTTAAAACAGTAAAAGGGGGAAGTGGGGAATTGGGTTAGTTCAACCTGGGGCACATCCACAACTAAGGTTTTGTTTTTGTTTTCGTTGTGACAACCACTAATTCATGGGGCACTAGGAGTGGTTAAAATAAGAGCGAATTGGACAGATATAGAAGTATTAAAGGAGAACAAAGAAAAAGAAAGTACAGAACTATAGAAGAAAATACAGGAAAAGCAGGAACCAGACAGACAAGATATTAAAAGAAAAAGACAAAAGGTTACCAAAAAGCTTTGGACCGAGGAAAGAAAGAAAGGAAGACGGAAAGATAAGAATAGAGAAAAGTCAGGGAAAATATTACACCTTAAGAAAAGATAGAACAGAGAGTAAAAGACAACTCCAATAAAAGGACAGAAGAAAGAAAGAAAAGAAAAGGGGTAGAAATGACAGAGGGAGGAAAAAAGAAAAGAGAGTAACACCAATAATACCTACCTCCTAAACCAATCCTTCTATGTTCTTCTTTCCTCCTATGTGCCTCCTGAATCTCCACCTGGAAAAGAAGATGGAACAGAATAAAGAAACTGAAGAGCATACGGGAGGAAACAAAAAAGAGAGAGAGAGAAAGAGAAAAGAAGAAAGGGAAAAGAGACACTTGTATAACAAAAGACTAACATAAACATATAATAAAAATCATAAACTATTATAACGCCTACCTGCCTCCATTTTCTGACCCTGTCACAGATGGCTTGCTCTATTTCAGTCCTGCAGAGCTCTCCTTCTAAGAGAGAATGGCCTTCAGCTGAAAAGCACGGCAGAGCAGTGTTGTTTAGGAAGGCTCCTATATGGGCGGCGTCAGACATTGGTTCCGGGGTATACAGATATTGATAGAAAGTTGTGAATTCATTTACAATGTCCTGCGGTCGAGTGAGTATCTCACCATTCGCGGATGTAATGGCCGGGATAGCTAGAGCAGCCTCCTTTTGTCTGCCCAGCCTTCTCCCCATGTCCGTGGTGTATTCCCTGCAAATGTTGTAGCGCGTATTCGGCCTGGGACTGTCAACACCAGAGCAGTACGCGCTCTATTGGCGACAAAAATGCAAAAACCTAGCACTCTCAAAACAACGTAATTTATGCATTGTGCTGATATGTTGTGGTTTAACCTTTTGCATTGCAGAGTTCAATCCTGAAAACTTATTTTTATTATGCTTACAAATACTGTTCCTTTACAATGTATTGCTGTAGGTTTTCAGAGTGTGTTAGGGTGTGGCCCCTTTCCAGGGCCTTCCAGAGACTTTCCCTGAAACATGCCTGGGCGTGGTTCTGGGCTGGGCCAAGACTCTATAAAAGAGAGCCAGCCCAACTCCCAGTGCTCACTATTCAGAGGTCCCGGTGCAGAGCAGCAGCTTCTTCCTGAGCTCCTGTCCCGGCGGCCTATTTGGATCTTCCAGTCTTCTGCCCTTCATCCTTCATTGGTGGTCATTGTTCCAGGCGGTAAGACAGTGGTTGGACTGTTCCGACACTGTTATTGAGAATTTTCATATTCTTGGTTTAATTCTTAAATGAGTAACAGATTACTTGTGCGCTACCATTTCTTGACATTTATATGGTAGTTTACAAATAGGCAAGACGTGCGATTTGTTTCATGAAGGTTTGACTTTGTTATTCATTGCGTGCTACCATTTCTTGACATTGGCATGGTAGCTTAGGAATCGTCAAGACGCGCAATGCGTTTTATGGTGTTTAAACATTGTTGTCCATTGCACGCTACTATTTCTTGACATTTACATGACGTTTTACGAATTGGCAAGATGCGCAACTCATTTCATGAAGATTTAACTTTGTTGTTCATTGCGCGCTACCATTTCTTGATATTTACATGGTGGCTTAAGAATCGGCAAAAGAAGCGCGATTCATTTCATTGTACTTTGATCTTGTTATTTATTGTGAGCTGGTATTTCTTGACATTTACATTGTGTTTTACGAATCGGCAAGACGTGTAATTCGATTAATGATGATTTTGATATTCATTGCGTGCCACCATTTCTTGGTATTTTACATGGTGACACTCGAATCGGCAAGACACACAATTCTCTCCTCAAGTTTATTTCATGTTGTTTATTGTATGCCACTATTTTAAGATATTTATTATGTAATATTCGAGTTGACAAGTTATGTGATTTGTTTCCTGAATCCATATAGTGTTATTCATGGTGCACAATCCTTTTATGGTGTTTACTATATATATATATATATATATATATATATGTATATATATATATATATATATATCTGCAATATGCGCAATTTGTGTTGAAACATTTTAAGAGTACACAGAAGGCCAGAGTTTCTAGATGCAATATTGCATGGTCCTAGTATACATTCTCAAAACAGTATTTATATGACTGGTTTAAAATTTAGTCAGAATGTTTTTTTCTGATTCTCATGTAAAGGAAAGTACTTGAATAAGAAAGTTTTCATTTAATTCATCTTGATTCCCTTACAGGTATCTGGCCATCTTGAAACTTAGTCATTTTAAACATAGATTGTTCATGTTTTCAGAGTGACTAGGCTTAGGTGCTTACCTTTCTCAGTAGCCAATCCTCCTCTGTGGGCCATTTAGGGTCTATCCTGTGGGCATCTCACCAGATAACAAATGCAAGAGCTCACCAGAGTTCCTCTGCATTTCCCTCTTCGACCGCTGACTACTCCAGGACGCCTGCAAAACCGCAACAAAGTAGCAAGAAGACTACCAGCAACATTGTAGAGCCTCATCCTGCTGGCTTTCTCAACTGTGTCCTGGTGGTGCATGCTCTGAGGGCTGTCTGCCTTCACCCTGCACTGGTAGCCAAGAAGAAATTTCCCGTGGGTCGACGGAATCTTCCCCCTGCTAACGCAGGCACCAAACTTCTGTATCACCTGTCCTCTGGGTCCCCTCTCATCCTGACGAGCGTGGTCCCTGGAACAAAGGAGCTGGGTCCAAGTGTCTTCGACAGTCCAGTGGCCCTTCTGTCCAAATTTGGTGGAGGTAAGTCCTTGCCTCCCCACGCCAGACAGTAATCCTGTGTACTGCATGAACTGCAGCTGTTCGGGCTTATGTGCACTTTTGCAAGACTTCCTTCATGCACAGCCTAGCCCAGGTCCCTAGCACTCCGTCCTGCATTGCCCAACTCGCTGAGTTGGACTCTGACATTGTTGGACTCTCCTTTGTGGCTCTGAGTCAACCGTAATCCTCAGATCTTCTAAGTGCCTGTTCAGGTGCTTCTGCAGGTGCTGCCTGCTTCTGCGTGGGCTTTCTGTGTTGCTGAGTGCCCCCTCTTTCTCCTCCTCAAAGGTGCAACATCCAGGTCCTTCCTGGGCCCTGGCAGCACCCAAAACCTTCAACCACAACTCTTCCAGCTAGCAAGGCTTTTTTGCGGTCGTTCTGTGTGGAAATAACTCTGCACCCTCCAGCACGCTGTCGGACATCTTCTGACCAAAGGAGAAGTTCCTGGCACCTTCTGTTGTTGCAGAATCTTTGGCTTCTTCCACCCGGAGGCAGCCCTTTTGTACCTTCATCCGGGGTTTAGTGGGCTCCTGCCCCCCCTGGACACTTACGTGACTCTTGGACTTGGTCCCCTTCCTTTACAGGTCCTCAGGTCCAGGAATCCGTCTTCAGCGCTTTGCAGTCAGTTGTTGTTCTTGCAGAATCTCCTATCTCGACTTTATTGTCTTTCTGGGGTAGTAGGGTAACTTTACTCCTCCTTTTCAGGGTCTTGGGGTGGGGTATCTTGGACACCCTTAGTGTTTTCTTATACTCCCAGTTACCCTCTACACACTACACTAGGCCTGGGGTCCATTCGTGGTTCGCATTTCACTTTTGGAGTATATGGTTTGTTTTGCCCCTAGGCCTATTTTCTCCTATTGCATTGTATTGTGTTCTACAGTGTTTGCACTACTTTTCTAACTGTTTACTTACCTGATTTGGTTTGTGTGTGTATATTTTGTGTACATTACTTACCTCCTAAGGGAGTATATCCTCTGAGATACTTTTGGCATATTGACACTAAAATAAAGTACCTTTATTTTTGTAACTCTGGGTATTGTGTTTTCTTATGATATAGTGCTAAGTGATATAAGTGGTATAGTAGGAGCTTTGCATGTCTCCTAGTTCAGCCTAAGCTGCTCTGCTATAGCTACCTCTATCAGCCTAAGCTGCTAGAACACTACTAATCTACTAATAAGAGATAACTGGACCTGGCACAAGGAGTAAGTACCACAAGGTACTCAATATAAGCCAGGCCAGCCTCCTACAGGGTGTAGCCACCCTCCAGGGCAGTAGCCATTGGCTACTGCCCCCAGACCTAAACACACCCCTAAATTCAGTATTTAGGGGTGACCCTGAACCCAGGAAATCAGATTCCTGCAACCTGAAGAAAGAAGAAGGACTGCTGACCTGAAGGCCCCGCAGAGACGACGGAGATGCTAACCGACCTGGCCCCAGCCCTACCGGCCTGTCTCCATACTCAAAGAGCCTGCACATTGACACATCCAGTGGGACCAGCGACCTCTGATGACTCAGAGGACTGACCTGCATGTAAAGGACCAAGAACCTCCTGAGGACAGCGGCTCTGTCCAGAAACTACTACAAAACACCAACAAGAAACCAACTTTAATGAGACTCTCACTTCCTGCCAGACGCATGAGTCTTCCACTCTGCACCCGATGCCCCTGGCTCGAGTTTGCAGAAACAAACGCTGCAGAGAGGACTCCCAGATGACTCCAGAGACATGGATACACTGAGTCGAACTCCCTGCACCCCCACAGTGACGGGTGCAGAGAGGATCCAGAGGCTCCCCCTGACTGTGACTGCCTGGTAACAAAGGAATGTGACACCTGGAACAAGCACTGCACCCGCAGCTCCCAGGACCGAGGAGAACTGCCTACCAGTGCAGGAGTGGCCAGCAGGCGGCCCTCGTCCTATCCCAGTTGGCAGCTGGCCCAAGAAGCCCCACTGTGCCCTGCCTGCATTGCCAGAGTGACCCCCCGGGTCCCTCCATTGTTTTCAATACAAAACCAGACGCCTAATTTGCACACTGCACCCGGCCACCCCTGTGCCGCTGAGGGTGTGTTTTGTTTTCTTGTGTGTGCGTCCCCCCAGTGCTCTACAAAACCCCCCTGTTCTGCTCCTCTAGGACGCAGGTACTTACCATCTAGCAGACTAGAACCAGAGCACCCCTGTTCTCCATAGGCACCTATGTGTATTGGGCCCTCCTTTGACCTCTGCACCTGACCGGCCCTGTGTTGCTGGTGCGGTGGCTTTTGGGTTGCCTTGAACCCCCAATGGTGGGCTGCCTATGCCCAGGAGACTGACTGTTTAAGTGCTTTACTGACCTCCCCCATGAACTCTAGATTTTTGTACTACGTCCACTTTTAAAATAGCTTATTGCCATTTTTACCAAAACTGTGTGTACTAATGTTTTAAATTGAAGTTCTATACTTCCCTGTGTGAAGTACCTTGCAATTTATGTACTTACCTAAAATTTGAATCTTGTGGTTCTAAAAATAAATTAAGAAAATATAGTTTTCTATATAAAAACCTATTGGCCTGGAGTGAAGTCTTTGAGGGTGTGTTCCTCATTTATTGCCTGTGTGTGCAACAAATGCTTAACGCTACCCTCTGATAACCCTCTGATAAACCCACTGCTCGACCACATTACCACAAAATAGAGCATTAGCATTATCAAATTTTGCCACTATTAACCTCTTAGGGGAACCCTTGGACTCTGTGCACACTATCTCTCACTTTGAGATAGTATTTACAGAGCCAACTTCCTACAGCGTTGATCTCAGCGTGTTTCCAGCTCTCTGGGAAGGTGGCAGACTCAAAGGAGTTGTTGATGATCTTCCGTAGTTGGGGTGTGATGACGGAGCTTGCTTTGCTGAGGATGTGGTGAGGGCAAGGTCAGATGGAGAGCAGGAGTGGACGGTGTTCATAAATCTGATGGTGTTGTTGTCGTTGACGGGGGTCCAAGAGAGCAGGAGGTTGGTCAGAGGTGAATCTGTGGTGTTGGTGGTTCCCTGGGGGTCTGGGTGATGAAGCTGTTGTGGATGTCTGCAATCTTCCGGTGGAAGTAGGAGGCTAGGGAGTCGCAGAAGTCTTGGGATGGCAGGATGTCGTTGGCATTGGAGCTGGGGTTGGAGAGCTTCATGATTTTGAAGAGCTCCTTGTGGCTGTGTGCCTTGTTGATGATTTGGTCTTTGAAGGCGGTTCTCTTGGTGGCCCGGATGAGTTAGTGGTGTCTGCGGATGTTGTTTTTGAAGGCTGTGAGGCTGACCAGAGTCTGATCTTGGCACCACTTTCTTTTGAGTCTTTGGCAGCTTTGCTTAGATTCCTTGAGGTCGGCGGTAAACCAGAAGGACTTTCTGTCGGTGCTTCTGTTGGATGGATTCTTGATTGAGGCGAGTGTATTGACACAGGTGTTGACCTATTGCCTGAACTTGCGGGCAGCTGCATCAGTGTTGGTGGTGTCGATGGGTGGGTTCTGGAAGAGGGTCACGATAAGTTGGTCTTCAGTGACCTTGTTCTAACTGCGGTGGGGAATCCGTTGTGGGTGGTGGTGTGTTGTGGGTTTCTTGAAGGAGAAGTGGATGCAGCGGGGGTCTGTCCAGTGGAGTTCGGTGATGTGGCTGAAAGAGATATGATGGCTGGCAGAAGAAATAGGGTCAAGTGCGTGTCCTGCAGAGTGGGTTGGTGTTGTGATGAGCTGTTTGAGGCCGAGGTTGGAGAGGTTGTCGAGCAGGGTGGCAGTGGTGTTGTCATTGGTGTTCTAAAGGTGGAGGTTTAAGTCTCCAAGTAGTATGTAGTCAGTGGATGAGAGCAAGCGTGCTGATGATGTCGGTAATGGAGTCGCTGAACTGCTGTCCTTGGCCGGAGGGCCTGTAGATGATGGTTCCTAGGAGGGTGGTGTTTGGGTCAGTGTGGATTTGTAAGTGCAGGTGTTCGGCGGTGCTGGTCTTTGGTGTTGGTTATCGTCATGAGGGTGTTCTTGTGGATGATGCCTATGTCTCCTCCTGGTTTGTTAGAGTGGTCCCTGCGGGTGATCTTGTAGCAGTCCAGGATGGCTATGGAGATGTCAGACAGGGGTTAATCCAGGTCTTGGTCAGGAATGCGACATCTGGGAGGCTGAGTCAAGTAGTCGAGTAGATTCCATAGCTCTACTGTGTGCTTGTGGTTTTAGCAGGTGTTGAGGAGGATACATCTGTAATGGTTCATCCTGCCTTTGTGGGTAGGTCGTTGACGTAGAGGCTGGTGAAGGTGCAGTCCCGGCAGGAGAAGGGTCTGTGGATGATCTGCAGGGAGGCTTGAAGGCAGGCGGGAGAGTGGCCGGTGTAGAGGGTGAGGAGGGTGGTGTTGTCATAGTGAACACGTGCTTGGCAGTGGTGGGGGGGACGGGAGCCAGGGGTTCTGGACATGACATGGACATGCGCAGACGGGCTTGCCTTTGGCGCACCAGCGGTGCTCCCGCTGTGTGCGTCTGCTGCATGGCCAAAGCAAGCAAAGAGCAAGCAAAAGGAGGAGAGAGGCAGAAGGTAGCCTAGTAGGAAAACAGATCTCTCCCACTAGACACCAGGGATGAGGGGCAGGCAGAAGCCTGCAGGTGGAGGAGGGTCTCAAAATCCTAGCAGGGGTCAGGAGTTCAGAGGAGCCAGGGAAAGGGCTCGGCTTGCAGGAGGGAGCCATGGGAGGCAGAGCAATGCACTGACCAGGTCAACAAGGACAGCAACCAAAAGAGCACACTGACAGCTGTCAGTGTCAGGAGCCAGGCCCCAGACCATCCACTGCTAAGTGGAGGACCTGAGGGGGGCCGTTGGGCAAGCTTCTCCTCCAGCATAGGAGCTGGCAGGGAGTTCCCCATGGACTCCTGAGGTATCTCAGGATGGGGGCAGTAGCCCCAGGGGTCTTGTACTCCTTCTCCATTTTACCTCCCACCAGTTCAGGGGTGGTACCCTAAGGCTGCACAGGGGACAAGGGTGAGTTCTCCTTCTCCTTGCCCCTACATCTGGGCTCACGTACCCTCCCCTGAAGAGTGGTACTGCTAGACAACTGAACTGTCAGGGCACACTTAGGGGTCACCCCTCTCAGTTCTCCTGCCACCAGGGGTAACTCATTCCCCAGAATGCAATCATTGGGCATCTGGGGACTAACTATGACCCGCCTCTGGGTCACCTCCCCACCCAACTCCAGGGATACCAGCGCATGGGGCAGAAGAAATCCTACCCATGGCCTAGAGTCACCCTACACATGTGGCCGATGTACTGCTCTGGAGAAACTAGTGTCTCCCCCATCATGGTGTGACTAGCCCCTATGTCCGTCAGAGCGGTGACTGGGACCCCATTCACTCCCACTTGGTGGTAGTGATGACTCCCACCCTCAGGGATCACCAGCTTACCCTCTATCTCCCAACTGAAGGAGATGAAGGGATGGTCTACGACTTGCCCCTGGGGACTACTTTCTCCTTCGGCCATTTTGGCCACCCCTGTAGAGGTCCCATCAGTGGGTGAGTTCTTTGGACAGGCAGAGTCCCCTTTCCTGTGTCCTACCTGGGAGCACTCAAAGCATCTGGTTGGGAATGGGATGCTTTGTGCCACCGCCCACCAGAACCACCAACCTGTTTCTCAGATGTGGCATGGGAACCCTCTCCTCCCCCCTTTCTCTGGGACTTGTCTGGGTCATCTTTAACCTCCCCCTCACTCTGTTGGGGGGAACCGGAACCACCCTTGGGGTCACTCCTCAGCAAGCTTTCTAGGGTCAGTCCGCTTCCTGTCAAGTACTGAGCATATGCTCTCTCAGATTCAAAATATATAACCCAGTGTAATTGTTTACTTTATTGCCCGCACCCATCCATTCAGTGCCTTACTGGAGAAATCAGAAACGTCTACCCAGTTTCGTGTGGAAAGTTTGGTGCTATCCCTGAACCTCTGATGGTATTTCTGAGGTGTCAGCCGAAACTTGGCAATTAAACTGGCTTTCATGGGTGCATATGTGTTTTGATACCTTGGATCCAATGCAAGAAGTGTGTCCCTGTAGGAAGCTGGCCTGGCTTATAGTGGGTACCTGATGGTTCTTGCACCTTGTGCCAGGTCCAGTTATGCCTTATTAGTAGATTAGTAGTGTTCTAGCAGCTTAGGCTGATAGAGGTAGCTATAGCAGAGCAGCTTAGGCGGAACTAGGAGACATGCAAAGCTCCTATGATACCCCTTATATCATATAGCACTATATCATCAGAATCACAATACTCAGGGTTACTAAAAATAAAGGTACTTTATTTTAGTGACAATGTATCAGAAATATCTCAGAGGATATACTCCCTCAGGAGGTAAGTTAAATACACAAAATATACACCCAAACCAAAATTAGGTAAGTAAACAGTTAGAAAAGTAGTGCAAACACTGTAGAATACAATAGGATGCACTAGGCCTAGGGTCAACACAAACCATATACTCTAAAAGTGGAATGCTAACCACGAATGGACCCCAGGCCTAGTATAGTGTGTAGAGGGGTGCTGGGAGTGTAAGAAAACACTAAGGGTGTCCAAGATACCCCACCCAAAGACCCTGAAAAGTAGGAGTAAAGTTACCCTACTTCCCAAGAAACACACTAAAGTCGTGATAGGAGATTCTGCAAAGGCACCAACTGACTGCAAAGCACTGAAGATGGATTCCTGGACCTGAGGACTTTTAACGGATGGGGACCAAGTCCAAGAGTCACGCAAGTGTCCAAGGGGGGCAGGAGCCCGCTAAACACCGGATGAAGGTGCAAAAGGGCTGCATTTGGGTGGAAGAAGCTGAAGATTCTGCAACAACAGAAGATGCCAGGAACTTCTTCTTTGCACAGAAGATATCTCACGGTGTGCTGGAGGATGCAGAGTTGTTTTAACACAAAAAGACTACAAACAAGCCTTGCTAGCTGCAAAGGTTGTGGTTTAATAAAATGGGTGCTGCCGGGGTCCAGGAAGGACCAGGAGGTCGCCCCTCAGAGGAGGGAGAGCAGCAGCACAGCTCAGCAGCACAGAGAGCCCACACAGAAGCAAGCAGCACCCGCAGAAGCACTAGAACAGGTTTTCAAGAAATCTGAGCACAGCGGTCATCTCAACACTACAAAGGAGGGTCCCACGAAGCCGATGGTCAACTCAGCGAGTTGAGCAAAGCAGGAGGGAGTGCTGGGGACGTGGTCTGTGCTGTGTACAAAGGATTCCTAGCAAAAGTGCACAGAAGCCCTAGCAGCAGCAGATCACACAGTACACAGGATTACTGTCTGGCATGGGGAGGCAAGGACTTCCCTCCAACAAATTTGGACAGAAGGACCACTGGATTGTCCAGGTCACATGGATCCAGCTCCTGTGGTCCAGGGACCAGCTCATCAAGATGAGAGGGGACCCAGATGACCGGTAATGCAGATGTTTGGTGCCAGCGCTAGCAGGGGGAAGATTCCGTTGACCCACAGGAGATTTCTTCTTGGCTTCCAGTGCAGGGTGAACACAGACAGACCCCAGAGCATGCACCACCAGGAAACAGTTGAGAAAGCCGGCAGGATTAGGCGCTACAATGTTGCTGGTAGTCGTCTTGCTACTTTGTTGCAGTTTTGCATGCATACTGGAACAGTCAGCGGTCGATCCTTGGCAGAAGTCAAAGAGGGGGATGCAGAGGAACTCTCGTGAGCTCTTGCATTCGTTATCTGAAGAGAAGCCCACAGGAGAGACCCTAAATAGCCCTCAGAGGAGGATTGGCCACCTAGTCAGGTAAGCACCTATCAGGAGGGGTCTCTGACGTCACCTGCTGGCACTGGCCACTCAGAGGCCTCCACTGTGTCCTCACACCTCTGCATTCAAGATGGCAGAGGTCTGGGACACACTGGAGGAGATCTAGGCACAACCCTTGGGGTGGTGATGGATAGGGGAGTGGTCACCCCCCTTTCCTTTGTCCAGTTTCACACCAGAGCAGGGGCTAGGGGATACCTGAACCGGTGTAGACTGGTTTATGCAAGGAGGGCACCATCTGTGCCCTTCAAAGCATTTCCAGAGGCTGGGGGAGGCTACTCCTCCCCAGCCCTTAACACCTATTTCCAAAGGGAGAGGGTGGAACACACTCTCTCAGAGGAAGTCCTTTGTTCTGCCTTCCTGGGACTGGGCTGCCCACTTTCTTCCATCGCAAGATCAGCGACCTCCACGACAGCTTCGGACACCAGACCCAACCAAACACCACCGAACCCGCATTCCCGGCCATCACCCTCAACAACTGGACCCACATCAACACGGAAGAAACCAAATCCATCATGAACTCTATCCACTCCGGCGCCCCTTCGGACCCCTGCCCGCACTTCATCTTTAACAAAGCCGACGACATCATCGCCCGCACCTCCAGACCGTCATCAACTCTTCTTTTTCTTCTGCTACCTTCCCCGAATGCTGGAAACACGCTGAAGTCAACGCCCTACTAAAGAAACCTACGGCTGACCCGAGCGACCTGAAAAACTTCCGCCCCATCTCTCTTCTGCCTTTCCCAGCCAAAGTAATAGAGAAGACCACTTCCTGGAAGACAACAACCTGCTCGACCCCTCACAAACCGGATTCCGAACCAACCACAGCACTGAAACCGTCCTCATCTCAGTCACAGACGACATCAGAACCCTGATGGACAACGGTAAAACAGTCGCCCTTATTCTTCTCGACCTCTCGGCTGCCTTTGACACCATCTGTCACCGCACCCTAATCACCCGCCTCCGCTCCACCGGGATCCAAGACCAGGCCCTGGACTGGATCACCTCCTTCCTCGCAAACCGCTCCCAAAGAGTTTACCTCCCTCCGTTTCGCTCAGAACCCACCGAGATCATCTGCGGCGTACCTCAAGGCTCATCACTCAGCCCGACACTCTTCAATGTCTACATGAGCCCCCTCGCCAACATCGTACGCAAGCACGACATCATCATCACCTCCTACACCGACGACACCCAACTTATACTCTCCCTCACCAAGGACCCCGCCAGCGCCAAGACCAACCTACAAGAGGGTATGAAGGACGTCGCAGATTGGATGAGGCTCAGCCGCCTAAAGCTGAACTCTGAAAAAACGGAAGTCCTCATCCTCGGCAACACCCCGTCCGCCTGGGACGACTCCTAGTGGCCCACGGCCCTCGGCACCGCACCGACCCCCACAGACCACGCCCGCAACCTCGGCTTCATCTTGGACCCTCTTCTCACCATGACCAAGCAAGTCAACGCCGTGTCCTCCGCCTGCTTCCTCACCCTCCGCAAGATCTTCCGCTGGATTCCCGCCGACACCAGAAAAACCGTGACCCACGCCCTTGTCACGAGCCGCCTGGACTATGGCAACACCCTCTACGCCGGGACCACAGCCAAACTCCTAAATCGCCTGCAATGCATTCAAAACGCCTCGGCCCGCCTCATCCTCGACGTACCCCGCAGCAGCCACATCTCCGCACACCTGAGACACCTGCATTGGCTCCCAGTCAGCAAAAGGATCACCTTCCGACTTCTCGCCCACGCACACAAAGCCCTCCACGACAAGGGACCGGAATACCTCAACAGACGCCTCAACTTCTACGTCCCCACCCGCCTCCTCCGCTCCTCTGGCCTCGCACTCGCTGCTGTCCCTCGCATCCGCCGCTCCACGGCGGGTAGGAGATCTTTCTCCTTTCAGGCGGCCAAGACCTGGAACTCCCTCCCCACCAGCCTCAGGACCACCCAGGACCACTCTGCTTTCCGGAGACTCCAAAAGACCTGGCTGTTCGAGCAGCGATAACCCCCCCTTTTCCCCTAGCGCCTTGGGACCCGCACGGGTGAGTAGTGCGCTTTATAAATGTTAATGATTTGATTTGATTTGATAGGGATCTCCTGGAACCCCAATACACTGGGTACCTAGGTACCATATATTAGAGAATTATAAGGGTGATCCAGTGTGCCAATCAGAATTGGAAAAATGGTCAATAGTCTGCAGTGACAATTTTAAAAGCAGAGAGAGCATAAGCACTGAGATTCTGGTTAGCAGAGTCTCAGTGACACAGTTAGGCACCACAGGGAACACATTTAGGCCACAAACTATGAGCACTTGGGTCCTGGCTAGCAGGATCCCAGTGACACAGGCAAAAACAAAATGACACACAAGTTAAAATGGGGGTAACATGCCAGGCAAGATGGTACTTTCCTACACAACCCACCCCCTCAAACGAGGGACAATAAGGGTAACCTTGCCCAGATAAGTCTTCATTGTCTAAGTGGAAATATCTGGAGAGTCAATCTGCATTGGAGTGGGTACTCCCAGGTCTGTGTTCCACTGTATAGTCCATTCCCTGTAGGGAGATGGACCACCTCAACAATTTAGGGTTTTCACCTTTCATTTGTTTAACTCATAATAGAGGTTTTTGGTCTGTCTGAACAATAAAGTAAGTACCAAACAGGTATGGCCTCAAGTTTTTCAGTGCCCAGACCACAGCAAAGGCCTCCCTCTCTATGGAAGACCAACGCTTTTCTCTAGGGGTCAACCTCCTGCTGTTGAAAGCAACAGGTTGATCCTGGCCCTCAGTATTAAGCTGTGATAGCACTGCCCCAATTCAGAAGCATCAGTCTGGACTATGAACTTTTTGGAGTAGCAAGGGCTTTTTAGGACAGGTGCAGAGCACATGGCCTGTTTGAGTTCATTAAAAGCTTTTTGATAGCTAGCTGTCCACAATACCTTTTTATGCATCTTCTTACTAGTGAGGTCATTAAGAGGAGCTGCAATGGAGCCATAATTCTTGATGAACCTCCTATAGTACCCTGTTCGGCCTAATAAGGCTCTCACCTGGGTTTGAGTTGTAGGGGGAGCCCATTCCATATGGTCTGGATCTTCCCCAGTAGTGGTGCAATCTGTTCCCCACCTACCAGGTGGCAGAGATAAACCACTTTCCCCTGCCCTATCTGGCACTTTGAAGCCTTGATAGTGAGGCCTGCCTTTTGCAGGGCCTCCAAAACTTTCCATAGGTGGTCTAGGTGCTCATCCCAGGTGGAGCTAAAGACAGCTATATCATCTAGATATGCTGCACTAAATGCTTCCAAACCTTGCAGGACTGTGTTCACCAATCTTTGAAAAGAGGCAGGTGCATTCATCAAACCAAAGTGTATCACAGTGAAATGATAGTGCCCTCCAATGGTGGAAAATGCAGTTTTAGGTTTAGCATCTTCTGATAATTTAATCTGCCAATACCATGCAGTTAAATCAAAAGTGCTTAGATACTTGGCAGAAGCCAGTGTATCTATTAGCTCATGTGCCCTGGGTATAAGGTGAGCACCAGTCTTGGTTACTTGATTGAGACCTCTGTAGTCAACACAAAACCTTATTTCTCTTTTACCATCTTTACTGTGAGGGTTTAGGACAAGCACCACTGGGCTAGCCCATGGGCTTTCTGAAGGCTCAATAACTCCTAAGTCCAGCATTTTCTGTGCCTCTTGTTTTATGCAATTCCTGACATGGTCAGGCTGCCTATAAATCTTACTTTTGACAGGTAAACTGTCTCCAGTATTGATTGTGTGCTCACATCAGGTAGTTGTACCTGGTATCAGTGAGCAGAGTTCAGAAAATTGACTTAGGAGATTTACACAGTTGTCCTTCTGCTCAGCAGTAAGGCAATCTGCAAGCACCACTCCCTCCACTAAGCCATCAGCTTCAGTGGTGGACAAGAGATCAGGGAGAGGGCCACTCTCTTCTTCCTGTCCCTCATCAGTTCCCATGAGCAGGGTTAAGTCAGCCCTGTCATAGTAGGGTTTTAGGCAGTTGACATGGAGCACCCTAAAGGGACTCCTGGCAGCGCCCAGATCTACCAAGTAGGTAACCTCACCCTTTTTCTCAACAATGAGATGGGGTCCACTCCATTTGTCTTGGAGTGCTCTTGGGGATACAGGCTCCAATACCTACACCTTCTGTCCTGGGTGGTACTGGGTCAGGACAGCCTTCTGGTCATGCTATTGCTTTTGGAGCTCTTGGCTGGCCTGAAGGTTTTTACTGGCCTTTTTCATGTACTCAGCCATTCTTGATCTTAGGCCAAGTACATAGTCCACAATGTCTTGCTTACGAACTTTTAAAGGTTGTTCCCAACCCTCCTTTAAAAGTGCAAGGGGACCTCTCACAGGGTGCCCAAAGAGGTGTTCAAAGAGGCTAAAGCCCACTCATTTTTGGGGTACCTCCCTGTAAGCAAAAAGGAGGCCTGGTAACAGGACATCCCAACTCCTTCTGAGTTTTTCTGTGAGTCCCATTATCATACATTTGAGAGTTTTATTAAACCTCTCAACCAGACAATTTGTTTTTGGATGATAAGGAGTAGTGAACTTGTAAGTTACACCACACTCCTTCCACTTAGCTTTGAGGTTTTGAGGTATGCAGACATGAAGTTACTACCTCTGTTTGACACCACTTCCTTAGGGAAACCCACCCTGGAAAAAATTCCCAAGGGGGCCTTTGCCACTGCAAGAGTTCTAGTGGTCCTTAAGGGAATTGCTTCAGGATACCTAGTGGCATGGTCCACTACCACAAGGATAAACCTTTTGCCTGAAGCTGTTGGAGGGTAAAGGGGGCCAACTATATCAACCCGTACCCTTTCAAAGGGCACCACAACCACATGAAGTGGAATAAAGGGGGCCTTAGGTGTGTGACCAGTCTTGCCACTGACTTGGCAAGACACACAAGAGTGACAAAACTCGTTAGTGTTCTCTGACATGTGAGTCCAGTGAAAAAATGGAACAAGTCTGTCCCAAATTTTACTCTGGCCCAAATGCCCAGGCAAAGAAATATCATGTACAAAGGTTAAAAGAACATCCCTATACTGCAAAGGGATGAACAATCTCCTGGCAGCTCCACATTTAGGGTCCCTTGACTCAGTATACAGGAGGTTGTCTTCCCAATACACCTTATGGCTATCACTGACATCCCCAGTCTGCTGTTTGACAGCTTGCTGTCTCAAACCCTCTAGTGTAGGACAGGTCTGCTATGCCACACTCAGCTCTTCCCTAGCAGGCTTCCCTGCACCCAAAAGCTTAGCAATGTCTGCTGCCAGCTCCTCTGGTGTAGGTTCTGCACAGGGAGATGATTCCTCTTCCTCAAAAGGGGAATCTTCTTGAAAGGGAGGGATAGTGGGCAAGGATTTACCCTTACTACCCCTAGCTTTTGGAAGCACTTGGTCCATTGTTCCAGTTTCCCTGTCCTTTTTGCTTTTTGGCCTGAGCCCTTATCAAAGCACAAATATGCCCAGGAATGCCCAGCATTGCTGCATGAGCCTCTATCTCTACTTCAGACCAAGCTGATATCTCCAAATCATTGCCTAGTAAGCAATCTACAGGTAATTCAGTGGCTAGCACAACTTTCTTTGGACCAGTACCCCCCTCCCCCAGTTGAGATTCACAACAGCCATGGGGTGGCTAAGTGTGTTATTGTGAGCATCAGTCACTTGGTACTGCTGACCAAGTAGGTGTTTACCAGGATGGACAAGTTTCTCAATCACCATAGTGACACTGGCACCTGTATCCCTGTAGGCCTCAACTTCTACACCATTTATTAGGGGAAGTTGTTTGTACTTACCCATATTAAGGGAACAAGCAACCAAGGTGGCAAAGTCAATACCACCATCAGAGACTAAAACAGCCTCTGTGGTCTCCCTAAAAAGACCAACCCCAACTACACTACCAATGGTGAGCCCAGCTACACCCTTAGATTGGCTATTTGCAGTAGACTTCCCACCACCACTGCTATTACTAGGGGCACTGGAGGTTGCATTTGGGGTTGTGGTAGTGGGAGCCTTGGTTATTTTCTTTGGACAAGTGGAATCACTTGCCCAATGGCATTTTACTTTACATAAATAACACCATGGCTGCTTTTGATTGTGGGAAGATGATTTGGACCCATCACCCCCATAAGAATTTTGTGGGCCTGATGAAGACTCAGAATGTTTTTTATCTTTGTCCCCACCCTAGTCAGAAGACTTACTATCCGTGGACGTTATTTCACTCAGGCTGCAGTGGCAGTTCTGTGTAAGAATTGTCTGAGCTTCCTATGGGTGGCAAAAGAAACACTGCGACCCACAGGGATCTCGTGGAAACCCAATACCCTGGGTACCTAGGTACCATATACTAGGGAATTATAAGGGTGTTCCAGTGTGCCAATCAGAGTTGGAAAAAATGGTCACTAGCCTGCAGTGACAATTTTAAAAGCAAAGAGAGCATAATCACTGAGATTCTGGTTAGCAGAGTCTCAGTGACACAGTTAGGCACCATACAGGGAACACATTTAGGCTACAAGCTATGAGCACTGGGGTCCTGGCTAGCAAGATCCCAGTGAGACAGGCAAAAACAAACTGACACACCAGTAAAAATGCCTGGAAATATGGTACTTTCCTACAGTCCCTCCCCACTACTGGTACATACCACCACAAGGCTGTCCCCCTTTGCTCTTCAGAAACCCCATGAGCCCTTAGTGCAACTTCATAAGCAGCCAACCACTTATCAATGTCATCTCCCACCACATAACTTGCCATTGCTTTTTTAGGTATGCAAACCTTCCCTTCTCCTGCAGGTCCTGAACGTGTGCTGCCACCATCACTTCTGGACTCAGACAGCCTCGCCTTGATATCCAGCTATTTGAGACTAAGTTCATGAGCCTGAAGAATCTTCTTCTCAACCAAAGCTCTCTCAACTGCAGCCTCAGTGCTCCTCTCTTCTGCCTCTCTCTGAGCTTTCCTTTCGTCTGCCTCTATGTTTAACTTTGCCATTTGCAATTGAAATTCTCTCTTCTCCCTCCTTTCCTCTGTGGTCAAGCTGTGGCTAAAGACACTGCTCCGTGGTTTACCAGGGGGCACAATTCCAGGGGTAACACCCCCCACTGCTATTGGAAAATCCTCTGAGGGGCCTCTTTCTGGCTCCTCCACCTCAATGTCCTCTTGTAAGTGGGCTTCTGCCCAGGCCCTAAGCGCTGTTTGGTATTCCTCATTTCTGGAGGCACCCAGGGTAGGGACTCCCATACCCTTGCAGAACCCCTTCAGCTGGTTAACAGTGTATGTCTCCAGCTTGGCTAGATCAAACTCTTCAGCTCCTGCTTGAGACCCAGCCAAAGACATGTTGAATGAGGATTAACTTAAACTGTCACGCAGAAACGGTAGTGTGGAAAAGATAAAAAATAAAGTTGACCTTCAACTGTGGGTAGGTAGTGTACATGTAGCTATTGCATGTCACTCCACAAATACAAGTCCTATCTTCACCGCTGATCACCAATGTTAGAAAATGGGTTGTTTGGTTGGCAGTCAGGTTACCACCTGTACAAGCAAGGACTCTCTCTCTAGTCAGGGTAAGTCACACATAATCCAAATTTTCTTGTGCCCACCCTCTGGTTGCTTGGAACTGAGCAGTCAGGCTTAACTTAGAAGGCACTGTGTAAAGTATTTGTGCAATACATCATGCAAAAACACAGTATAAACACCACAAAAATACACCACACAAGTAGAAAAATACAGAATTTTTATCTGATTAAATGCCAATCATAACCATCAAGATATGATAAGTACACATTGAGATGTCACTTAAGAAAATGATAAAAGGAGTCTTTATTTCTTAAAAAGCAACAAGTATCTCTTGCAAGCACAAAGTACCTGGTTTGCGGCTAAATAATCCGCAAGGGGCCGCAGAGGAGGAGATGCATCGAAAAATAGGAGGTGTGAGTCGGATTCTCTGGGTGCACACAGACGATGTGTCAATGTTTTTCCATGCGGCAAGGGCTTTGTGTCGGTTTTCAGAGCACAGGCTTGAATCCTCTTTGGGTTACGAGGACGATGCAGAGGAATCCTGGGCATGCAGGATGAAGTCACAGAAGCTGCGTCACTCTGGTGGGTGATGTGGGGAAATTTCTGTCACACAGCAGGTGCTGCATCAATTCTTCCTTGCAGGAAGACGGGTTGCGTCGCTCTGACTTGACATTGTGTTGATCCAGTGGGCCATGCATCGAAGTTCCGGTCGCAACGCTGGTGTTGGGTCGATCTTCACTCGGGGATCATTCCATTTCGGCATACAGTGATTTTCTCATTGCGGTGCAGGTTGTGCCTCAATTTCAGCAGGCTGTGCATCGATTTTCACCACACAGGGAGTTCTTTGCAGAGATGAAGTCTTTTTGGCACAGAGACTTCAAGAAACAGGAGGCAAGCTCTATCCAAGCCCTTGGAGAGAACATCAAGGCAGCAGGGCAACAGCAAGCCTGTAGTCCTTTACAGCAAAGCAGTCAGGTGATTCCTTTGGGCAGCCAGGCAGCTTCTCTTAGCAAGTTGCAGATTCTGGTGCAGAGTTTCCTTCCCAGTAAGTGTCTAACTTCAGAAGTGTCTCAGTTGGTAGGGCCAGGGGCCCTGTTTAAATACCCAAATGTGCATTTGAAGTGGGGGGGACTTCAAAGAGTGACTTAGAAGTGCACAAGGTCCCCTTTCAGTTCCATCCTGTCTGACGGGGTCCCTTTAGGGGGTTTGGCAGTCCATTGTGTGAGGGCAGGCCACTGTCCTTTGATATGTAAGTGTCAGTCACTCCACCCTCACAACCCAGGAAGACCCATTCAGTATGCAGATGTGTTCAGGGGTGACAGAGCATCCTGTGGATTGGAGACCATAATCTACCACTCAAACAGTATATGAGGGTAGCCCTAATGCTATAGGGAGTCATCATCGCTATCCCCATGACAACATCAAGGTTTGAGCAATGTTTCTCCAAACTGAAGAAGGTAAAATCTTTTCTGAGTAACACAGTGGTTCAGCTCAACATAATGCTTTGGCCACCCTATTATGGTATGGTAAAAAGAGTTAGGGGGTTATTCTAACTTTGGAGGAGTGTTAATCCGTCCCAAAAGTGACGGTAAAGTGACTGATCTACCACCAGCCGTATTACGAGTTCCATAGGATATAATGGACTCGTAATACGGCTGGTGGTAAATCTGTCACTTTTCCGTCACTTTTGGGACGGATTAACACCTCCTCCAAAGTTAGAATAACCCCCTTAGTAATAGAAATACCAGAATTCAACAAAATGTTCTGTTAACAGAGAAAATATGAATGTGATGTTTGATTATTGTTTCCAGAGTGCTTTGCTATGGTTTATTTTACTTTGCAATATTAGGGAGCACTGTAGTGCACTTAATCACTCCCTTTAATGTCCATATGTTTCATGATGTTCAATACACTTTCAGTAATTAATCTTTACCTTTGGCTGGATATTTTATAAGTATCACACTTCAATCATTGTTATATTGTGTATAGCTAGCTCATGTACAGTTTGTATGTACATATGTATTTATGTATGTGAATTTATGTATGTGTGCATTGATATAAGTGTAATTTTGATCTTTTCATAACTTAAATTGATTTAAAATGTTTTTGCTGTCAGTGTTTAAAAATGTCATTTATTTTCAACAGTTCTCAAAATTTTCAATGTTATTTATTTTCATTAATTATTTTACATTAACTGTTTTCTACCCTATTGACAGACATGGAGGCCTTAGAGTGACATAGAAAGTATTTGAAAGTGCAACGTTTTAATTTTGATTATCCCTGTCTTGTCGATAAATATAAAGGTTTTTGCTTCATTCTAAAAACTAAACATTGTTGAATGAATATTTCATATCTTTTAATTGGTGTATGCCAGCTTCATTTCATAATTTATTTTTATTCAACAGCTTTCAAAAATACTGATGCATCTAAGCTTTAAAGTGATGTAAAAAGTATTTAAAGTACTATGCCTACTTTTAAACAAACCTGTCTTTTTCATAACTGTATATTTTGTGCTGATGTCCAAAAAATTAAATGTTTGTTTCAACTGGCTATTTCCTTTATTTGTAGCCATTAAACATGCTATTTGATGGACTGTGCAGTCAACTTTGACCAGCTGACTCAGAAAAGAAAGTGGCTGGCATATTCTTATGTTATGTATTTTATATTGTAGTGGGAGATCCCAAGCTGTCTTGCCTGGTACCATATACCTCTTCAGACTGCCAACCCCAAAATTCTCCCAGTATGACTCAAGCTTGCTTGCTTCAATTGCACAACAACATTTGTTACCTCATTTTACACACCACCACTTTTAAATTCATTCACCTTCCACTATAAGAAAGCCACATATATTGTATGCTAGGACACCATTTCAATATGTGAAACCTGGTCCCAATCCCCTGCTTGCCAGTGCACATACCACACAGTTCTACCTTAAAAATCTGTGAAAAGCATTTAGCAGTAGCAAAGCAGTTAAAATGTTACAGGACATCATAACAGAAAAGGCAAGTGGTTTTTACTGCCACTTACAATTAGGGTTTTCCTGGCAGTGATGGGCAGTAAAAGTGTCTATATGTGCACCCATCTATATTGGGCTGGTGGACATACTGCCAGTTCTCTGATGGCCCTTTCATCAGAGAACATTGACCATGGCAGAGACATAGTAGCATCTGCTGTTGCCAAACTATGGTCCACCTGCATCGACATTCAATGGGAGTACTGTCATCTTGGTGGTAAGAATAATATGTTGCGACAATGTATGCTAACCACAAACATATAAATCAGGTCTTTTTTATGGTGCTCAAAATCCTTTGTCTCTGTTATGTTATATATTTTTCTAGCCACCATCTTATTTTGATTTCAAATGCAATAACAGAGTTGAACCTCAAGCATATCAATGACTGCTTGTGCACAAAGTAAATGGATAAATGACTAAATACTAAATAATAAATAAACAAGACTTCACTGCCGAATTTGTCACATCTCATCCTAAAATAAAGCTTTGCTACTCTCAACCAAGTCTCAGTATACTGTAAATTCACTTGTTTTAATACATTGATGAGAACCAAGGTCAGGAAGGAAGAGAGTAGTTAAATTAGCAGGGTACCTTAAGCCAGGGTTAGTTGTAAGCAGCCTAGGCAGAAATGCAATTAAAATTGTTTTGGCAGATGGGTGTTTATGTTATTTTGGCTTAATCCAAGCAAGGATGAGACAAGGGAACAATTAAACACCTGGCTAAACAAAGTCCTGGTGAAGCTAAATAGGAAGCAGCCTGTTCTCTGATGTCATAGATTTTACTGAAGAGTTCATGCTTCAACATATATTTTTCAATGAATGCCTCTCTCACTTCGAGTATGGTAGGAAGGATGATTCACATGGATTAAGATTGAGCTCTCTATTGAGATGGGTATGCACTCAAAATGATTTATGGAGTGCACCTCACAGACACATAGCTACTGGGAAAAATAGCTACTATAAAGTTAATGGCTTGATTTAGGGTTTGACGAATGGGCTACTTCGTCACAAATATTACATATATACTCTCTGCCGTATTATCATGTCCATAGGATATAATGGAATTGTAATATATTTGTTACATTGTGACAGAGTAACCCCATCTGCCAAACTCTAAATTAGGCCCCATACTCATTAAACTTTCTTGATTACATAAACTCTTCCCTCTACAACCTCCTACAACAAATGCAGGTTCTCTTACTGGAATCTGCTCCTTAAAGCTCCTGTCCCTTTTTACAAGAGAGTTCAAGTATGCAACTTTATTCATCATTCTCACCTGTCTAGCTACTTATTATTATGATTATTATTATTATTATTATTATAAGTAGTAGTAGTAGTAGTAGTATTAGTAGTATTATTATTATTGTTATTATTATTATTGACCTGTCCACATTCCAACTTTCATTGAATAACACAAACATTAAACTCAATATCCTAACTATTACCTGTTTTGGGGGAAAACAAGAACATGTCAAAAGGTTTTATTATTTGCAAAACAATGTTTTGTATGTTCCATTAAACAAACATGTTATAGGTGCACCAATTTATAACATTACTAGTGTAAATACAGTATTGAAAAAGCCATTGAATTTACAATGCATGCACATTACAGGGTTTGCAGATTTACATTTGGCAGGTGTACCATATAACAGACAAATAATTCATAGAAATATTTATGTTGTACTGTTTTACTACATTTTCAATTCTTTGAATAGAGGATTTGTATTTATGAGAACACTTGCAGAGGTTATTAGCCACCCTTTCTGCACAGTTAGCTACACTGCCTTAGCAAGCAATTGTGTGTGCACATTGTTTTTAGATGAAGTTTGTGCTTATTAATGATATACCAAGCTAATCAGTGGCATGACATTAATGTAATATACCCTATTATTTATCTATCTGTTTTTTTTGTGACCACCAACAAGTGGAGTTAGCTGGGTACATGCTTTTAAACACAGAAACTCTGCCTCAATCTAATGTCTTGATATCCTGTTTTAACTATGAACTTGATGGTGTCCTGCCTTGATTAATTCCACTGCATCCCATAACATCCTAGATATGCAAGAAATCGCCAATATCCTTGAGAAAAAAAAGTATATGGCTGAAACTGTGACACTGAATTGAGATGTTACACTGCAGGAGAGCTGATTATGTTACACCCCAGTGATGCTGTACATTGTGCCACCAACATTTGTATCGATTATTCTATGCACAACTGACTTCATCCTCAACTTTTGTACAACTGTTGGTTAACATCCGTATTGTTTCAGTAAAACATGCATTTACCTGGTCACAATTAAGACATTTTGTGAGAAAACTGGGCTGATTACAGAAGACCCATTACGTTTTGTCCCCGTTTTTCACTTTTTTGCTGTTTTTTTCCTGACTCTGATGGTGCCCTTTTTACTGCTAACCAGTTCCTGTACCTGTGCTCTAATTAAAATGAGTATGAATATTAGGCTAATTATAATTTGCAGTATCAACCTACCTATAAGTCCCTAGTATATGGAAGAGCATGTATGTTTAGGGAACCCAGCATAGGTGGTTCGTACCCAGGGTCATTTTAAGGGCAGGCCTGCCTTGCTAGCTGATTTTAAATTGAAGGTACATGTAAATGTGACTTTCGAATTACAGGTACTTGCAATGACTTAAACTACCTTATTTTTACACATAAGTCAACCCTAAGGTGTGCCCTAGTTGTTCCCAGGGTTGGGGTTGGGTGCAGTGTAACTATAAGCAGGGACATTATAAAATATGTTTTATAGGTCCTGGTGAGGAAAAATAGCCAAATTTGTGTTTCCCTCATTGTAGTGAATTGGCTCCATAGGCTAAAATGGGGAGACTTTATTTGAATTAATAAAGTCTTCAAATGAGTTAGATGGTCTCAAAATGATTGTTATAATAAATGCAAAAACTTGCCATTGTTGTAATTAATATAACTAGTTCAGGGAAAGAGTTTTAGAACTATTCCTAAAAGTTACCAGTTTCAGCTCTGTAGTGCCCAGCCCCTGGCAACCTGGCTAGGCTGGCTTGATGAGCTGTGAAGTGGCCTGGGCTGAACACAAAGGAAGTGCATGGGGGAGGAGAGCTGCCTCAGCAGATGGTAACACAGAATGGGGGGTGAGCAACCAAACTGGTCTTCAAAAGAGGGAAGAACATTTGGATCACCTCCCCCCTTTCCTGCAGACAACCAGGTGCCTTATTGATCAGATTAGGAGAGGGCAGGAGAGGGGTGTGTTAAGGATTTGTAGCCACACCAGTGGGTGGGTTCAGCCAGACCTAACATACAAAATTCAATTTCTGCCATTTTGGATATTTAAGGAATGCTACTCCCTTGCATTGATCTTTGCCACAATTCCCAGGAAGTGGTCATCGAAGAGGGTGGTGTCCTGTCTGTGATTGGACAGCTGCCCCCCTGCTTTCCACCCCAGGTGCAAGGATAAATATGGCAGAGCTGCACACACACCTCAGATCCCTACAAGGAACAACATCAGAAGAAGAAGGACTGCCCTGCTGGACCCCTGACCTGCACTGGACACTGCAGTCTGAAGGACTGCACCAGTTGCACACTTGGCCTTCACCAATTAAAGGACTTTGCCTGTCTTCATTAGGTTCAAGAAGGGACTTCCTACCTGCTACGGGTGATAAATAGCTAACCAGGGTCCCCTGCATAAAATCCTGAAGGAACCGACCACTGCCCAGTGGTCATTTTAGAGTTGCATTCTGGGAGTTGGAGTCCTAGCCCTCAAGGAGCAACTCAGTGCTTCTGGAACCTTGGGGTGAGCTGTGGACTTCTAAAGGATCTTCTAAGACCTTCTGGAATAAGATCAAGAAGTTTGGAGAAGTTTCGAGAACTTTTGAAAAAAGCTCCATAAAGGGTTGACCCAACGTTGTGAATTAAGCCGGCTTACCTCAATCATGACCCGGCCTGACCTGCAGGTTCATCCCGCTGAAAAGTTCTAGAGCCCCAGACTTCCAAGATTCCACTGGGGGCTCCCGGAAAGGCAATCCAATAACGTTGACTCAAATTCAGCTTGCTGTGGAGAGTTGTTCGACATTGGAGAGAAAACAAAACGTTGACCAGGACTTGCTGTCCAGTGTATCTGAGGAGGGCTCCAGGGACATCGGATCAAGATTCAGCTTTGGCCCAGACAAAGATTTCTGTCCTGAAAAATCATCTAAATACGAAGGTAGAATTCTTCACTGAGGTCTTCTGCTATGCGTATCCAAAGAGGGCTCCAGTGAGGTCGAATGGATTGGTGACTTCGTGCCGCTGAAGAAAATCTTCAAGTAAAAGACTAAGTCCAAAGGTAAACTTTTGAATGAGGCCACTTGCTTGCTGTAGCCGAGCAGGGCTCCATTGCAGTTGGCCTCAAACTTTGACTTTGCCCCGGTCTAGTGAGTCCAGATTGGCACTTTTCATTTCTATGTGCTAGAAAACAATAATTCTTTAAAAATTCATATCTCCGCTTCCCTGTAGACATTTTTAATTATTTTGGTGTCATTTTAAAGATAGCATTATAATGCATTTTTATAAATTGGTGTTGGATTTTTATTGTGTTTTGCTTATTTACTGATTTTTAAATGCTTCACACACCTGTCTCCCAAGTTAAGCCTTGTTGTTCCTTGCCTCAATGCCAAGCTACAAAGGGTTCAGTGGGGATTAATTTATTGAGACCTGACTGGACCTAGTAGGGTTAGTGGCCTATTGCTAAGTGTAGGTACTTACCTGCCATTACCAATAATCCAATTACCAACACATTTTAAAATTGAGGGCTCATTAGGTTACATATTAAAATCTGGTGTAAATCGTATGTGCAAACACTTGCCATGCATTGGACAATCTTCCCATTGTTACCTTTGATTCACTCTTTTAGGAGACATCAAGAAGAACACACATTAATTATGTTTACACAATTTAGCACCAATAATAACTGCTTTTCCATGCATGTTGAGGTTGGTGTTAGGAGTATATACAATTAGTACTGAACTCATAATGTTTTAATGGTAAAAGTATATTCAATACTTAGCACGTTTTTAGTGCTGCATCATTGTGTAAATAAGGCACCCACAGAAACACAGTGAGCCTAAGGGACAACACAAAATTGAATTCACAGCAGGTTTTACAATCTTGGAAACTGAAGGTTGAAAATGGATAAAACAATTGATGAAATCACAGTGATCTTAGCCCCACTTACAGCATGCAAATTGAGAGAGAATCTTGAGAGATGTGCTCCTCAGTTTGGGGCTACCAAGGATCAGGATGACTGATTGTATTGGAGAGTAAAGGTAAATCACAATCAAGCACACAGTAAACCATGGACTTGTTGGAGGGAACATGTCTATGAACATCAGTATCTCTGAGATGTAAAATGTAATGTAAAGAAACAGCAGCAATGTCACAGTCTTTGCTGCCCGCAGTCCAGCTTCACCACGTGTGGTGCTCGAAGAAGTGGAACTGAGCATCTGTTTGGCATGAGCAACAAGAGATTTTATGATTAGTACATTTGAGATGCCTACTAGTAGTAGTGGCACTGTGCATCCAATGATATTACTTATCAATAGATAGTACAGATTCAGTTTGGGTATTTCTCCCACCAGAGTGATATTTACTGTGAGGTCAGTAGATGTGTTTTTTTTTAATTCATAGTCAACACTCCAGGCTGCAGGAACACTTATGGCCAAGGAGATCAACACAGACCACATGAGCAGCCAAGGCACAAAATGGGAGAAGTTCTTCTTCACCTTGATGAGTAAGGGCTGGGTAAAAATGAGAATCTGAATGCAGTAAAAGACACAGAGACAGACCGTGAACCAGAAGCTGGAGAATATGGGAAAGAAGATGAGAACGTTAAAGTAAGAGTAGATCTCAGCTGTGAAATATTTTCCACTCCAGAGAAAGGTGCAGAAGTCATTTATCGTCATTGTGAAGAGGAACAGGATATTGGAGATCCCCAGTGTGCAGACTATGAGGTCACAGGCATTCTGCCGAACTCCTTGGTCCCTAATGTAGAGGTTCACTGCCACGATGAATGCGTTGGTAATGATTCCAGCCAATGTGCTAATTCCGAGGATCGACACTGACAGGACAGCTAATACAGGTAGCATCCTATCTGTAGACTACTGCTGTTGATTGCTCACCAATGTGAGTACTGCACTGTATCTTTTCAATTATAGAGTAGAGATGAAGTCATCATTAACTTTACCATGACTCCAAGTGTTTGCTAATATAGAACGTGCAAGGCACAGCTTTGCACAACATGAAAAATAGCCACTAGAACCATTAAATTACATAGTAAACTCATATGAAGTAAGACAAGGAAAATCTGTCACAGTGAATTTTACATACAATTTAATTATGTAATTGTGATATAGAAGGCTATTGCTATCATAACTATTATTAGATGTGATCACTTCATATGGAATAAATGTGCCTATGTAGCACTCTTTTTCGACCTTTCACAGAGGTTGCCAATTAACTTCCCAAGAAAGAGCAATTATACAGACAACATTTTAGAGTGTTTCTGGCTCTGCCAAGGACTTTGGACATAAGATTAAGTCTTGGAATTACTGCTTCTAGTTCTGCCTCAAGAACATGATCAGATTAGATGTATGATGGTCTCCTCGTTTTTTTAAAGAACTAACCCGGATCTTTTCCATATGATGACGATAATATGAGCCCAAAGACACCTCCTGCAAGTCAGACAAAATTGTAATTTGCATTGGTAACATGAAAGAAAAGGATAATACATAATACAGTCCCCTCTTTGAAAAATGAAGTGTTTTTAATACATTATGCATATCTAAAGCTACAAATTGAAAGCTAAAACAGTATGTACTATCAAAGAATGTTCCTAGAAAGGTGGAAAAAGTTTATTTTACCCTAGTACCACTGACGAGGTGTGTGTCCACCCATTCCATCCACCCTCAACATCAATGACTATATTTTTAACGCTTTTGACATCTGACTAAGGTTTCCCAAGTCATATTTATAGACCCTTTCAATTACAGTTTTGTTTTCTTCAAATAGGAACTACAAAACCGCAGATTCTTAAAGGTTCATTGAGATATCAACTAAATCCTCATTGTTATTCTTCAATTCAGAATGTATAGTCCAATGTGTGTTGAGACCCGAGTTAGAGCTAAGGTCTGGAAAAAGCAACTGTGAAATACACATATGTGAAAATTACAACCCAGTACATAGGTCAAATAAAGCCTATTATACCCCATTGACAGTATCAGTAAGATGGAACATGAATGTGATTTTTTATGAATGCCTGTCTCCACCAGCATAAAACCTTACACCAAGCCCTTCAATGCCTAATGCACCTACCATTACAATTCAAATGTACATCAGTGGCAGACATTCCACTCTTAGGATAGAGAATGGACTCCAGATTCAGAGTAACATCATTGAGGGATTAAAGCATATCTAACGTTGGCTGATGACGAACTTCTTCTGACAAAAATATTGAAAAGTAAGAGTTTGATTGTGGGTGCCATGATCAATTTTACCATAAAAGTTTCCATCCTCTGGTAGTGGGAGCAGCATCTACAATTTGATGAAAGTTGAAGCTCCTGGGACTGTTCTTCAGTTCCGATCTTGTCTTGACTAGATAGATAAAGAATGTTGCCAAATGTACTAAATACCAACTATGAAGCCATTTCACATAAAGTGAGCACTGTAAGTGCAAAGTAAAGACATTATTCTGCCACAGTTTGGAGCTGAAAGGTGTTTAAAAAAATTAAACAGCTAGAGTAGTACTATTTCTTGACCTTAGACAGTGGTAAATGACTGCTCGTCACAGGAGATATTGATGCATATACTGATTTTGGCTGGACATGAAACAATATTTGTTGACATGTCTAAAGTATACAACAGAACATAGCACAATAATATAAATAGCAACAAAGCTGTGTGAAATTGAGTTCTTGGGTGACTGGGGTGTTAACCCTCGTCAAACATCAGCCCCAGTCCCTTACAGGTTGAACCACCAAAAGTCACTAAATTAACCTGTGCTTAGCCCTTTGTTAGCTGGGGACTAAAGCAGAGAGGCTCAACTTGGAGGCAAGGAGTAAAGTATTCCTACAGCACTCAAACAGCATTAAAGCGAACATATAGCAGAAGAAAAATCCCACACCAGTTTAGAAAAATAGAGCTCATTTATTTAAATAATTTACACAAAATATGACAAAAATCGAATCAGTAGAACTGGCTCTATGGGGGTCATTCTGACCCTGGCGGTCATTGACCGCCAGGGTCAACGACCGCGGGAGCACCGCCAACAGGCTGGCGGTGCTCCCAAGGGCATTCTGACCGCGGCGGTATGGCTGCGGTCAGAAAGGGAAAACCGGCGGTGGCCCGCCGGTTTTCCGCTGCCCTGAGGAATCCTGTGCCGCCATGGGGATTCCGACCCCCTCACTGCCATCCAAACCGCCAGGAACAGGATGGCGGTGAGGGGTGTCGTGGGGCCCCTGGGGGCCCCTGCAGTGCCCATGCCAATGGCATGGGCACTGCAGGGGCCCCCGTAAGAGGGCCCCACTAAGATTTTCAGTGTCTGCCTTGCAGACACTGAAAATCGCGACGGGTGCAACTGCACCCGTCGCACCCTTCCCACTCCGCCGGCTCCATTCGGAGCCGGCTTCCTCGTGGGAAGGGGTTTCCCGCTGGGCTGGCGGGCGGCCTTCTTTCCCGCCAGCCCAGCGGGAAACACAGAATAACCGCGGCGGTCTTCTGACCGCGTAGCGGTATTCTGTTGGGGGAACTTTGGCGGGCGGCCTCCGCCGCCCGTCAAAGTTGGAATCACCCCCTATGTGTTTTTAAGTTTTAAGTAAAAACTTGCACCTAAAAGATCAAATCATAAACTGAGTACATTGAGGTGCTCGAGACATGGCTAAAGTAAAAAATATGTCTCACCTCAATGGTGTGTAAGCCAGATACAAACAGTGGATTAGGCCCAGTCTGGGCTTACCTTCAGACTTAGACAGAATTTCAAGAAAAGAGATCTGAGTAGGTAAAGTTAAAAGGGGCAAGGCTGCAACTGCACCTGGTGTCTGAGAAGAGAGCATCATCATCGAGGAGCCGCCGGATGAAGTCACTGTGACGATTTCTATGGCCAGACTTAGGGCCTCATTATGTGTGTGGCAGTCCGAGGACCGCTACACTCTTGCTGATGGTTGGACCACCACACTCTAGTCAGTCCGTCAGCCCAATTGCAACTTTGGTGGGTGGATCCACCTAAAGAACTCCATCCATGCCAGGATCATAGATCCCAACAGCGTGACAGTGGTTGGGCTTGTACCCAGCCATAGTGGCACCGAACTCAGCATAGCCTGGCTGATTACAACCTCATTTTCCACCAGCCTTTTCATGGCAGAGACCCCACCATGAAAAGGCTGGTGGAAAGACAGTGCCAGGGGGCCCTTCAGCCTGGCAGGAATGCATATTACAATGTCCCCGCGAGTCAGCCTGGTGAGGACATTGTAATATACTCAGGGGGGACGTTACCGCCATGACAGTGACGCCCTTCCTGTGAGTTTGGCGGTCCTGTGGTGGGGCCTCCAAGCTCATAATGAGCCTCCTAGTCACTTTTTTGGAAGTCAAATATCTCAAGCAGGAAGATGCTGGAGACTGGCACATAGTGGGAGCTGCAGCAAAGTCAGGCCGATCAGCAATTCACCTTGGCAGGATAGTCAAGGAGGTTGGTCTTCCTTTTCTCTCAGTTCTCAGAGTGGTTTTTAGGCAAAACATTCCTAAGTCTTGAGTTTTAGATCTTGGCTCTCTGGGCAATGTTAACACCACCACCAAGAGTCCAGGACTGGAGTGACACCACTTGGAGGGCTAGGACTCACTCAGGCTGGAACCTGGTGTGGGTTCAGGATGGTTGGAGACTTTTCTGTACCTGAGACTCTCATCAGGAGGGTAGCAAAATAGCACCTGGAGTCACTCTGGTAGTCCTGGGTTTAATTGAAGAAAAAGGGTTCAAGCAGCAGAGCAAGATTCTGAGAGATTCTGAGAGTTCAAGGCAGTCTCCAGGCAGCAAACCAGTCATTCCACATGCAGCAAAGCAGTCTTCCGGAGTACACAGCAGATCACAGAAAAATGCAGCCCTCTGAGTGCCCTTCTGCATGCTCAGAAAGTGAACTGAAGAGTGGATCTGAGGGTCCTATTTTTCTACCTGGGACCCTCTTTGACGTAGGAGAAGTTTCTAGAAAATTCCCTTTGGAGTGTTTGAAGTTGTCTGATTCCCCTTCCCTGACTTCAAGCTGGCTGCATGAACAATGCAACTATGACAAGCCATTTCTGTGAAAGCAGAGCACAGCCAGTTCAGTTGAGAGTGGGGCTGTGCCCAGCTCCACCCCTCCATCCTGCCAGATGATGGCCTATCCAAGCATACATAATTCTTTGATTGTTTTTGTTGTCTGGGAGGGATAAACAAAGTTGAACTGCCAACTACAGCCAGTCATGTGACCTGGGACAGGCTGCAGGCACCAAACAGCCAGGGTAGGAAAATGTCAACTTTCTAAAAGTGTCATTTTTCAAAGCTGTAACTTGAAATCTGACTGTACCCTTTAATTACAATTTTTATACCACACAATTTAGATACCACACATGAATGTTGACCTGTTCGCAATCCAAAGTTAGTGTTATTAAATGTAATAAGGTAAGCCAATATTATCCTATAGGTTAGCTAGGCCTCACAGCAGTAAAAATGAATTCAGGGATTTTTTACTACCAGGACATATAAAACTTAAAAGTGCATGGCCAACCTTCTAATTAGAATGCACTGTGTGCTATGGGCTACCTATGTGCCTACATTGGGTTGCATATGCAATAAAAGGTAAGTGTAAGGCTTGCAAGGAGATTTCATTGCCAAGTTGAATGGCAGTTTGGAACTGTATTCAGGCTTCAATGGCAGGCCTGGTACATGCTTTAAGGGGCTACTTAAAATGGGGGAACAATACATGCTGGAACCCCACTGATAGCATTTCATTTGCAGGACCTGGCTATAGGGTGTTCCACTCTACAAGGGACTTACAGGTAAATTATATATGCCAATCAGGTGTAAGCCAATATTACCATGTTTAGGTAGTGAGCCCAAACATGTTAGCACTGGTTAACAGTGGTAAAGTGACTTGTAAGGCCAACAAAACGGAATGCCAGCAAAAAATAGAGAGCAAAGTCAAAACATTTGGGGGAAGACAACTCTAAGTCTGATGGGTCTAACAAGAGTTCAAAATCCTAAATATTCAAAACATAACATACATAATGCAACCCCACAGCTAAATTACAACACATCCAAACAACAGTGCAATAATATAGCACAAGAAAACAGCAGCACAAGAAACAATGGAGTGCATTGCCACCACAAAAAATGCTACACATGAAATATACACCAACTGTTTTGTCACATATTACCAGCTAGTATGGTAGTAAAAGGTTTTTGCACCACTTACTCGCTTAAATTATCACCAAGAGCATGAAATATTGTCACCCAAAATGTTTTGTGTTGCAATCCTCCAAACCACTATCTGAGTTATGCTCTCTATAGCCTAGCAAATTCTCTCCTTAATTGCTGTGAGATCAGCTGTCAAGCTGAGACCAGCTAGTAATGCTCCAAAGTGAAATATGAAAATTCCAAAGATTCTCAAACCAACAAGCCAGATTCTGCCCATCCTTGCACACCTACGGAAATCGAAAAAGTAAATAGCACAATTGCAATATCAAGTACATTCAAATACAAAATACAGGAGAGAGAGGTAAACCTAATGTTAGGGAATCAAAAAGGGAAAAAACAACAAATGTGAGGGTGGAGTAAAAGGGTACAAATATGTATTAAATGGAAAGCTGCAGAACACATTGCCGGACTTGGACTACTGGTTAGAATGGCCTTAAACAGTGTTTCTACTCATGTAACCCCATAACTGCAACAGGAACAAAAATTTATTTTTCCACTGTTACATTCTCAACACCCTCTAGATCCAGCTAGGCCTACTCCTGATCACTGGTCATTAAATTATGGCAACTTTGAAACAACCTGTGCACCCAATACAAAAATCAATGGAGCACAAAACAGGAGTACCTGTATAGTCTAACTCCCCATAAAACCTCAGGTTCAGAAACTTCAAAACAAATGGGCAGCTTTAGTTCAGGTAACACTTACAAGGAGAGAAATTGATCTGGGTATAAGCCACCTGAATAAGGAACACATAGAAAGTTAGGTACCATAGAGCTGTGACGGAATCTACACAGAGATATATTTGTCCTTCTCATAATGGATAAAACAATATATAAATTAGGCAATTTGTAATTTGAATATTTTTGTAATTGTGCTTGGGATTGGTGATGTATACTTGCAACCAGTGAGATACCACATACTCTTAATCCTAGATGGGTAAAGTGTGGAATCCTTGCAGTCACAGAGACAGCTCAGTAATATCAAAGGTAAGGTGCAGGTTACGTCCACAAAAAAGGACCGTGGATCCTCAGCAGTAATGGAAAGTTGACCTCCCCTACCTTCTTGACTCTCCAGCATATCTTTTTTTAGTTGAAAAGGCCTATCTCACAACTGTTGCAATGAAGGATGAAATGGTGTATACAATGATACAATTGTCACCGCAGAAATAAACATGGGATGCCCAGTTAGAACTGACACTATAAAAACAACTCTTCAATAACACCGTCATATGTATAGATGCATGTTCAGCAAAAGAAACAACCAAATAGAGAAAATCACATGAAATATTTCAAAATTAAATTAACCCAAATTAAATTGAGTTGGACTAATGTACACTCTAACTACATGCAAAATATGTACCCTTTCACCCCTGTAAATTGATTCTGAACATTATAATGTTCTTAAAAGAAAAACAAAGACTGAGGATCGTCATCCTCATGCCAAAAGGGTAACTTCTAAATTGATGTTTCGGATTGATTGTGCTGATAGGAGAATTACAAAACACAATAGAAAACAAGCCATTTCCAAGGGAATGTTTCAGGATTCTGGGATCTCAGTGTTTGCAATTACAAGAAAAACTTACGATTTTAAGATTTAACAGAAAGTAAAGGAATTGAAATCTTGGGAATCAGGGTACACAGTTCTCAGGGTGGTTTGGTGACTTCAAGTGATTTATTTATAAAAGAATAAGGGCCTGATTTAGAGTGTGGTGGATGGGATTACTTGGCTACAAACATAATGGATATCCCGTCTGCTGCATTAATGTTCTATTATATCCAATGGGAATCATAATAGGGCAGACCTGATATCAGTCATGTTTGTGATGGAGTAACCTATCTGCCGAACTCTAAATCAGGCCTTAGGCGCTGAGGCTCAAAGTTTTGCTCAGAAGCCCATTCCCTTTGCACAGAAGGCCACACCCAGTGCTAGTGAATGCAGGCATGCTGAACTATGTAATCTTTAATGCACCTCATACCTCTTTTATCCACCACCATATACTCCCTGGCCCTTTATCTCATTCTCACATGTTGTTTTCCATCCTTGCTACTCCCCTTTGTCACTGTTTTCCATCTATCTCTTCCTCCTTCTTTCCTCTTTATGTGTTTGGCCCATGCTGCTCTGGGTCAATGTCTGATGAAGAAAAGTAAGTGCTTGTTCCCAGCAGTGAGTGCTGGTGGGCCCACCTGCAACCATTGACTCACATTAAATACTGGTGACTGTTCTTCTGGCACCCACACCTCTGACAGTGGTGATAGGCCTGCTCACAACCACAACAGATAGAGGCACGTGGGTACTGGAACATGGTAAATGGGGATTCCACAAGCAATTACTGACAAAGGGAGGGCACTCACCACGCAGATTGAATACTTAGCTCACCTAAATTTGTAGTTGGCTTTTTCTTGAGTTGCTCCACCAGCCATGATACTAATCCTAATCCATAATATTCTTGGTTTTTGAGGCTCATATCCAAGCAGCAGAAGAAGAGAAGCAGCCCTGGTTTAGAGGATACTGTCTGACCTACTGGTGAAAAAAAGTAGAACCACATTAAGCTTGTCGGTACCATTATGTCATACTGTAGATGTGCACTGAGTGCAAAGATAGTAATCAGTACTCACTATGGAAACCTAAAGAGTATTCAGGATTAGGATTAGGGACATCCCTTAGATGAAAAACGTTTTGAATAACGCACTAATGGATGAGCCTCTACTTGAAGATGGCAAATTATGATATCGGGTACTAATTAAACATCAGATATTCAAAGCCAAGAAAGTCTCTGGGAAATGTGTGCTTTACTAACACGTTGATAGAAACTGGGTTGTTGGTTGCTAGTTGAGGTGTAAACTTTAGTCAAACTGCAACCACAATCCTAGCCAGAATATAAATCAGGCAAACCCTAAATTAAGGTTTACTTTACACAAAACAGTCAACCTTAACTTAGAGGCACTGTGTAAAACAACGAAAACACCACAGAAAATGAGTCCAAAGAGTGTAGAAAAATAGAGTATGATTTAATAAATAAAACAAGACCAAAAGGACAAAATCCAATAAGTAGAACTTGAGTATGAACTTTTAAAGATTTAACTTTAAAATAGCACTAAGAAGCAAGAAGCGCCAACTAAGGCTAGCTGGTCATGCCGGA
The DNA here is from genome assembly GCF_031143425.1 of Pleurodeles waltl. NCBI lineage: Eukaryota > Metazoa > Chordata > Amphibia > Caudata > Salamandridae > Pleurodeles > Pleurodeles waltl. Next base: position 391,575,441 of record NC_090445.1, on the reverse strand, counting down.
TCGGGACAAAGATAAAAGGTCAGACTGACCATGATGGAGCACAGGACAGCTACAGGGACTGAGTTCGGCCTGCTGAACAAAAGTACCTTAATCCTGCCTGGGGAGCACTGTGTTGGTGCCACACAACAGTGGCGAAATGTTGGTTCCGAGATGCCACAGAGCTTTGGGGGGCAAGTTCCTGATGTGACAACATCGAGAATCCAGGCACTGGATGCACAATGTGTTGTGCAGTTGAGTTGACATATCGGTTCAAATGAGTGCAGAGGCTGCATTGCAGACTTTTGGCATCAAGGCTGTCATCGATGAGGATGAGATGACTTTGCACCATAAAAAGCATTACAAAGAAGATATGGCAGTTCTGTTCCAAACAACAGTGAGAGTGCATTGATTCTGCTCTGACAGCAGAGGATGTGTTGGTTCCACTGCAGCAAACACCTGAGGCTCACATCCAAGGGTCCAGAACTTGGGTGGCACCACTTGGCAGAACAGACTCACAGCTGGCAGATTCCATGTGCAGGAGCCAGGTAGTTTGAAATCTTTTATGTTCCTGAGATTTGGATCAGGAGGCTGGTCAGTTGGTCCTTAGAGTCGCTCTGGGTTCAAGTGATTCAGATCTAGTCCTTCTCACCCTGGCAGGGGAACAGTAGGGCAGCACAGCAAAGCAGGGATCCAGCAAAGCAGCAGCCCAGAAGAGTGGCAGTCCTTCAGCTGCATAGCAGTTCTTCTTCCTGGCAGAGGAGTCAGAGGTTGAGAGGTATATTGAGATGGTGGTGTCAGAGGTGCAGTACTTATATCCAGTTGGGCCTTTGAAATGGGGGAGACTTCAAAGAGAGGCCTATGAGGTGCGCAAAGGGCCTGTCCTTCCTGTTCTGGCTCCAGAGTAACTACAGGGGGTTATGCAGCCCTTTGTGTCGGGACTGGACATGGCCTATTCAGGTATAAGTGAGGCTGTGACCAATACCTCCATCCCATCCTCCCAGGATAGCCCATCAAGTCACACCTAAGTTCCCATCCATATTGTCAGTCCAGAGGGAATACACAAGGTGCGGCTCTCACCCACTCCAGACAAGTGATAAGAGACAGGCAGCAGGCACTAAATGGCTAAAGGCAGAAAATGCCAACATTTTAGAAGTATAATTTTCAGAATCACAGTTTATAATTTGACTTCACCACAAATTGTGATTTTAAACTGAAGTTCTAGAGACACCAAACTCCACAAGTTTATCTCTTCTAGTCAGTGACTCATACCAATAGGATGTAACAAGGTAATTCTAATGGGTTGGCAGGTCGACATGACAGTGTAAGACTGCACACACAGCTTCGCAATGGCTGGTCTGAGACATGGATAAAGTGCTAGTTAAGTGAGTGGCACATTCAGTGCTGCCGACCCACAATAAGTGTTTATTTACAAGCCCATAGCACATGCAGTGCACATTACTACAGACTTATAAGTAAATTATATTTGCCAGTTGGGTATACACCAATGTTACCATGTTTAGGGGAGAAATCACACACAATTTAGCACTACTTAGCACAAAGTCCTACAGCCAGCAAAACCCAGGTCAGAAAAGTAGAAGAGGTAGGCAAAAAGTTGAGGGGAAGACCACCCTAAGGCTGTCAGGTCTAACATGCACATATTATGTTATAATACATGTTGCTCATATAATAGCATGACTTCAAGCCTGAATGTCTGCTTAAATTTGAAGAAGTATTGCTGTACTTTGTTTCAGGGCATTGAACACACTGTGAATTTTGCAGTTTAAAGCAACTCTACTTTAGCTAGTCATATCTGTTGGGCTGATTGTATATTGCAATGTGTGAAGCACTACATGGCTCCTCTTCTCATTATGGACATGCAGTTACACGGAGCAATGTGGGTGACATTATCACATGGTTCTTGACAATGTTGCCTAATGGGCAGATGTTACCTGAGTTTGCACAAACAATGAAAGCTCACTGAATAATCATCAGTCACCTGCCATCATAACCTACTTGTGTACATTTTTGAAGTTGTGAAAGACAGGAAATCCCCCAATTGTGGAGTATAAATGAATCAATACTGTCTTCACTGGCACCACTGTAGTGGGATGCAGGAAATCTCTCAGGGTCTGGCTGCATTCTGTATGGTAGGGAACTATATATCTGGTAAGTACACAAAATCTAAGAGAATTGGATAATAAACTGGGGTGCTGGTATGGTACAAGACATAGGCACTTATTATGTCCCTGGCGGTGTTAATGTGGTGGTAGCACTGCAAACAGGCTGGCGGTATATACCACTACATGATGAGACTGACAGGTTGGCTGCAGTCGACCTGCCAATCTACCATTCATACCGCATGGCAGTATGAGCTGGCGGGCATGTGAATCCCCAGCCCGGCGGCCGACAGAGTACCACACCTGGCATTCTGAGCGATCCTACCACCAATTTTTCTGTGGCGTTAGCAACGCCACAAAAGCCATGGCAGGTACGCCCTACCAGTGACAGGGAATTTCTTCCCTGTCACCGGTAGGTGGCTCCGCCACCCCCCAACACTCACCTGACACCCCCACCCTCCTTCATCCAAACTCAGCCCTCCACCTGCCCCCCACACACATTAACCCCCCACCCCGACATTCAGATACACTCCCCCACCCCCACCCCATATAGACACTAAGCCCTCCACCCCCTCCGATTCATCCACACAACCCCCACCCCCTATACACATACACAGACACCCACACACACCACACATACACCCATTCACTTACACTCATCCATACATGAATTCATACACACACTGGCATTCACACATTCATACACACATTCTTCCAAACATGCACACACAGGCACAACATGACCCTCACCCTCCCACCCCCTCTCCTGTCAGACGATCTCTGACCCTGCATCCTTGCAGGCAGGTCGCTTCCTCCTCACCACTGCTCCGGTAAGTGCTGCCATTGTTTTGGGCTTGTTTGGGCTTGTTTGGGCTTGTCTGGGCTTGTCTGGGCTTGTTTGGGCTTCTTGGCTTCTCCTCTCCCAGAAGGCCCCACCCCCTCCCTCCTCTTCAGAGATCTTCCTGCTCCTGACTCCTGCTGCCCCACCCCCTGCACTCCCATTGGAGGTTTCCCTCCCTCCTCCCAGCTGCCACTACCTCCCACCTCCCCTCTTATGCCGGCCGCAGCGCGGAAGCGCTGCTGGCACACCGAAGGCGCGCCAAAGGCAAGGCCGTCTGTGCCCATCCACTCCAAGACCGCGCACAGCGCCAGACCCCCTGGCCAACATGCCTCCCGTGCCACCAAACACCTTTACACTGCCAACGAACTCCACGCCCTTAATCCAGGACGCTCCTCCATCTGCTTCCAGTCCACACCGATGTGCACCAAAGGACCCTTCTCCTGCAAAGCCTGCAATTTCACCTGCAACCTAACCTCCAAGCTCCAAATCAAAACAGACAACCGCCTAAGATGCATTCTACTTAACACCGCTCCATCCACAAACATGCAATTGAACTCTGGGACCTCCTGACCACATACTCGCCCAACGTCGCATTCCTCACCGAAACCTGGATTAATTCGGCCTCAGAATCAGACGTAGCCATAGCCATACCAGAAAACTACAAGATCACCAGAAGAGACTGAATCAACAGACCAGGAGGAGGAATCGCCTTAGTCCACAAAAACACCACAAGAGTCTCCACCAACGCCCACGACACCATCAACGGCCCGAGCACCTCCACTTCAAAATCCACATCAACGGCAACAACACTCTCAGAGGAACACTTGTCTACAGACCCCCTGGACCCAGACCGCAGTTCTGTGATGACATCGCCGATGCCATCAGCTCCTAAGCCCTCGCCTCAACAGACTACATCCTCCTTGGTGACCTAAACTTCCACCTAGAAAATAACAATGATATCAACACCACCAACCTAATCGACAACCTCGCCAATTTCGGCCTCAAGCAACTCATCACTACACCCACCCACTCCGCAGGCCACACACTCGACCCCATCTTCTCAGCCAGCAACCACGTCTCTTTCAGCCACACCACCGAACTCAGTTGGACAGACCACCACTGCATCCACTTCTCCTACCAAAAACCAGTCACTCACCACCACCACACACAACCCCCCCGACGCAACTGGAGCAAAATATAAACGGATCAACTGATCTACACTCTTGCCTGGGCCCCACCCCCTGGGACCCCAGACCCAAACATAGCCACCACCAACCTGCATCGCTGGATAGAAGATTGCGCCAACACCCTCGCATCGCTAAAAAAAAAACCAAACAATTCCCACAGAATCGAGGCCAGCTGGGTCACCCCATAACTACAGGAATCCAAACAGCTATGTCGCAGAATGGAGAAAACCTGGCACCTTGACCCTACCAACTCCAACCACACTGCTTTCAAGGATGCCCTACGCAAACATCACCAACTGATCCACACCACCAAAAGGACCCACTTCAAAATCCGCATCAACGCCAACGCTCACAACAGTAAAGAGCTATTCAGCATCGTCAATGAGCTCTCCACCCCCAGGACCTGCTCCAACGAACCTCTGCCATCACAGGAGTTCTGCAACTCACTGGCAACCCATGTCCATCGAAAGATAGAAGAAATCCACAATAGCTTCAAACCCCAGACCCACCAGCTGACTACAAACACCCAAGAACCCAACGCTCCAAGCAACACCTACCTCATCCACACCTGGACCCCCGTAAACATAGAGGACACTGCCACTACCATGGCCTCCATCCACTACGGATCACCATCGGAACCCTGCCTACACCATATCTTCAATAAGGCAAACATCATCATCGCCCCCCACCTCTGAAAAACCATCAACAGCTCCTTCGAGTCAGCCACCTTCCCAGAAAGATGGAAGCACACAGAAATCAACACCCTGCTAAAGAAACCAAAGGCAGACGCAGACGACCCCAAGAACTACCGGCCGATCTCCCTCCTCCCCTTCCCAGCCAAGGTCATTGACAAAATTGTAAACAGCCAACTATCCTGGTTCCTGGAAGACAGCAAGGTACTCAATGCCTCCCAATCCGGATTCAGCAGAAACCACAGCACTGAGACTGCACTCATTGCTGCCACAGACGACATTAGGACCATGCTCGATGAAGGAGAAACAGCAGCACTCATCCTCATGGACCTCTCCGCAGCTTTCGACAAGGTATGTCATCACACTCTCCGCACACGCCTACACAACGCTGGAATCCGCAACAAGGCACTCGACTGGATCTCGTCATTTCTCTCAGGCAGAACCCACAGAGTCCGCCTCCCACAGTTCCAGTCAGAAGCTTCCAGAATCATCTGTGGAGTTCACCAAGGATCTTCGCTCAGCCCCACGCTCTTCAACGTTGACATGGCCCCCCTCGCCAACATCGCACGAACCCACCACATCAACATAGTTTCCTACGCAGATGACACTCAGCTCATCCTCTCCCTCATGAAAGACCCTACAACTGCAAAGAACAACCTCCACAATGGACTTCATGCCATCGCCAGCTGGAGGAAATCAAGCCATCTCAAGTTAAACACAGACAAGACAGAAATCCTCATCTTTGGCACCAACCCCTCAACTTTGGAATGACTCCTCGTGGCCCACCTCCCTAGGAACAATGCCCTCACCCCCCACCCATGCATGCAACCTAGGCTTCATCTTGGACTCCACACTCACCATGACTCAGCAGGTCAATGCCATCTCCTCTTCCTGCTACAACACTCTCTGCATGCTCCGCAAAATCTTCAAGTGGATTCCCGTTGAAACCAGGAAAACTGTCACCCACGCCCTGGTCAGCAGCCAATTGGACTACGGAAATGCCCTATATGCAGGAATAACAACCAAACTCCTAACAAAACTGCAAAGAATCCAGAACGCATCCGTCCGCCTCATTCTGGACATCCCACGCCGAGACCACATTTCCCCCCACCTCAGAGACCTTCACTGCTTACCAGTGTCAAAGAGGATCACCTTCAAACTCCTCATCCACGCACACAAGGCCCTCCACAACACAGGCCCAGCCTACCTCAATGACAGACTCACCTTCAACACCCCCACCCGCAATCTTCGCTCCGCCAGCCTCGCCCTCGCCTCCATCCCCCCCATCCGCCGCACCACCGCCAGAGGAAGATCCTTCTCTCGACACCCTGGATGGCATTCAAAATGGTAGATTGCCCAACAGTGGGGGATCTCAGGAGGTCAATAGCCTCCTCACTGAGGGCAGCAGGGCTGACTGGGGCAGGTCCTGAGCTGCCTGGGGTGAAGGAGATGCCCACCCTCCTGGGTGAGCGGGAATGGGACACAAGCTGAAGACTGCTGGGAGGGTGGTGCTGGTAGGGGGGTGGCGGCTGTACCTGTTGATGCGGTGGGCACAGAGGTGCCCGCCACCGCAAGGGAGTTCCCATCAGAGGAGGAGTCGCTGTTGCTGGTGTATGCTTCTGTCCCCGTCGTGGAGCTCCCCTCGCCCTCCATCCCACTGGTGGCTTCAGACTCCGTTGCTTCACCCTCCAGGGCCAAGTGGGTTGCAGCTCCCTCCTGCTCCGGTGCCACTGCTCCTCCGCCAGATGATGCTATTGCACGCAAGAACAGGGAGACAAAACAAAAAGGAGGGAAAGACAGACAGACGAAACACATGTTCAGTGCATGCAACACCGCTACCGTTGGCGGACACAACACACTGGGAGAAGCCCTCTGTACTAAGCCATGCACTAACAGTTCCTATTAAATTCACATACCTATGGGGGATGAGGCCTAAGCCCAATTGCTGCACACCTAGAAGTCACAGGAGCCTGACTAGGTGTAGATGGCTATTACCAGTAGTGGGGTTGGGGTGCCACAGAGCCTGCCTAACAAGGGACCTAGCCAACCAAGTTCGCCCTGGCCTAGGGGAACCCACAGCCCACTTCGACCACCCAGACACCTCGTAAAGCACGCAGAGTGAGCTGAATTAAAGTGTACTCACCCCCTTGTGGCTGCTGTGATGCCCTCAAGCACCCATCTAACTCCGGATAGGCCACCGCCAGTATCTGGTACATCAGGGGTTTATGGTGCGATGGGCACCCCTTCCACGTTGGGAGGCCATCCCCAGTTGGGCCTCCGCTGTCTTCTTGCTCCAGTGGCGCAGGTCCTGCCATCTTTTATGGCAGTGGGTGCTCCATCTATGGTAGACCCCCAGGGTCGGGACATCCTTGGCGATGGCACGCCAAATTCCCTTCTTCTGGTGGGCGCTGACCTAGAGGAAATGTGAAGTAAAAATGGATTTTTCTGCTCACTTTTCTCCTCCATAGGGCACGTCTGCTGGGGCAGGTGAAGAGATGGTGGCATCCTCTGGTGTACAGACCCCTGGTGGACCTGTCGACAATGGAAGAGAGACACATCATTATCACATACAGACTTGATTGTGCAACAATCCTGGAACTGTGTGCCCAGTTGGTGCCAGACCTGATTTCAGCTATCTGCCATCCCACAGGAATCCCCCCTCTAGTGCAGGTTCTGTCTGTACTTCATTTCCTGGCCAGTGGGTCTTTTCAAACAACAGTGACCATGGCATCAGGGATGTCCCAGCCAATGTTCTCTAACGTGTTGTCCAGAGTGTTATCTGCCCTGCTGAAACGCATGCGCAGCTACATCGTTTTCCCTCAGGTGGAGGACTTGCCCACAGTGAAAGGTGACTTCTATGCCCTGGGACATATCCCCAACATCATTGGTGCCATTGATGGTACACATGTGGCATCGGTCCCCTCCGCAGGAATGAGCAGGTGTACAGAAAACCGGAAAAACTACCATTCCATGAATGTGCAGATGGTGTGTTTGGCAGACCAGCACATCTCCCATGTGAATGCCAAGTATCCTGGCTCTGTGCATGACGCTTACATTTTGAAGAATAGCAGCATCCCTTATGTGATGGGGCAACTCCTGAGGCACCGTTTGTGGCTAATAGGTGAGGCCAAGGTCCCAACACAGTTGTCATAGGTGTCTGGGTATGGAGTTGTCCCTAAGGGTTAGTGTCTGTCTAACAGTTGTCCCTCAACATTTGCAGGTGACTCTGGTTACCCCAACCTGTCATGGCTACTGACCCCAGTGAGGAATCCCAGGACAAGGGCAGAGGAACGCTACAATGAGGCACATGGGTGAACTAGAAGGATTATAGAACACATCTTCGGACTCCTGAAGGCCAGATTCCGGTGCCTCCATCTTACAGGTGGCTCCCTATACTACTCACAGAAGGAGGTGTGCCAGATAATCGTGGCCTGCTGTATGCTGCACAACCTGGCTTTGCGTCGCCAGGTGCCTTTTCTGCAGGAGGATGGGCCAGATGGTGGTCTTGTGGCAGCTGTGGAGCCTGTGGACAGTGAAAAAGAGGAGGCAGAAGAAGAAGATGTCAACAACCGAAACAACATCATCATGCAATACTTCCAGTGAGACATAGGTAAGAAGATGTAACTGCATCCCACATCTCATACTATCGTTGGAGCTAGCATAAGTCTGTCATATTCACTCAGTGTATGGACCCTGACTTGTTACTTTGCCTTTCCATTTCACAGATTTGGGTCCTACTTTGTGCCCTCTGCTATGTTTACTGCTGGCCTACAGCTGTGTTACATTGGTATGTGAACAAGTACATTGACATTGCTATATTCCAGAGGTTTTGCAATTACACATTAGTGAAAGCACAGACAGACTCCAGATTGTTTTGTGATTCGTGTGTTTATTTCTGTGCAAATAAGTGGAGGAGGGTGAGAAATGGGCTAGGGTGACGGTGGAGGAATGTCCATGGCAGAGTCCAGTCTATTTGTTTCACAGGTGCATTGTCCAATTGGGGCATAGGAAGTGGAGCAATGGCAGTTTAAGGTGGACAGGGTGACAAAGTGGGACAGAAGGGTGACATTCAGGGGGGTCTTATTTCCTGGCGGGGGTCTTGGCAATGTTCTCTGTCTTGTTCCTGGATCTCAGGGACCGTTTGCGGGGTGGTTCTCCTTCTGCATGGGGTGGGGTGCTGGAGGCCTGTTGTTCCTGTGGCGGTGCCTCCTGTCCTCTAGTGCCGGCGGAGGGGGAGGGCTGTTCATCGTCCAGGCTAGTGTCAGGGGACCGTTGGTGTGCCACTGTGTCCCTCCTGGTGTTGAGAAGGTCTACCAGCACCCCTGCAATGGTGACCAGGGTGGTGTTGATGGACTTCAAGTCCTCCCTGATCCCCAGGTAGTGTTCCTCCTGCAGCCGCTGGGTCTCCTGAAACTTGGCCGGTACCATGCCCATGGTCTCCTGGGAATGGTGGTAAGCTTCCATGATGTTGGAGAGTGCCTTGGGGAGAGTGGGTTCCCTGTGCCTGTCCTCCCCCTGTCGCACAGCAGTCCTCCCAGCTTCCCTGTTATCCTGTGCCTCTGTCCCCTGAACCGTGTGCCCACTGCCACTGCCCCCAGGTCCCTGCTCATCCTGTGTTAGTGGGGTTGCCTGGGTTCCTGTAGTGGTGGACACACTTCTGATTGACGTATCCTGGGGACAGAGGGATGGGCCCGCTGGGTGGGTGCTGTGGTGGTGTTTCCTGAGGGGGGAGGTTCAGTGGTGGTTTGTGACTGTGTCAGGGGAACTGACTGTCCTGAGGTTCCTGATGGGCCGGGCTGGTCATCTTGATCCAGGTGTGCAGAGCTGCTGTTATCACTGTGGGCCTCTTCTGTGGGGGGAATGGACATGTCTGGCACCTCCTGTCTGGTGACGTTGGGTATGGGTCCTGTTGGGGTGTAAATGCATAGTTATTGTATGTGTGTGTGCCATCTTGTGCAATGGGTGAGTTACCCTCTACTCCTGTGCTTGCATTGCTGCTGTGGCCCTTGTGTGATTGGTGATTTTGGGGCATGAGTGAGTCTCTCTACTGGACATGCTTTGGTGATGCGTGTCCATGCATTGATGTTACATGCAGGGCTTGATTTTGGGATGTGTGGGTTGTGTTAGTGTGTTGGGGTAATGGGTGTGAGGGTGGGAGTATGTGATGGCATGCAGGTGGGGTGGGGGGGATAAAGTAGTAAAGATTTGCCTTACCAGAGTTCAGTCCTCCTGCTACTCCTGCAAAGCCCTCAGGATGCATTATTGCCAAGACTTGCTCCTCTCATGTTGTTAGTTGTGGGAGAGGAGGTGGGGGTCCACCGCCAGTCCTCTGTACAGCAATCTGGTGTCTGGATACCAAGGAACGTACCTTCCCCCATAGGTCGTTCCACCTCTTCCTGATGTCATCCCGTGTTCTTGGATGCTGTCCCACTGCTTTGACCCTGTCGACAATTCTCCGCCATAGCTCCATCTTCCTTGCAATGGAGGTGTGCTGCACCTGTGATCCGAATAGCTGAGGCTCTACCTGGACAATTTCCTCCACCATGACCCTGAGCTCGTCCTCAGAGAACCTGGGGTGTCTTTGCAGTGCCATGATGTGGTGTGGGTGATGTATGAGGTGCTGTCTGTTGTGATGTGTGAGGGGATGTGTTGGTGTGTGTTGTTTGAGGTATGTGGATGTTGTTTAAGTGATGGTGTTGTGTGTCTGTGGATGCTGGTGTTGTGTTAGGTAGTCTCTCTCTCTGGCCTTCTTTCAGAATTTTGGTTGTAAGGGTTTGTGGGTGATGTGGATGTGTGCTTTATATTGGATTGGGTGTTTGGGTGTGGTGTGTGTATGTGTGTCAGGTGTGTGTATTTTGAATTGTCCAGTGTGGTTGTGTTTTGTAAATGTGTGTGTATTTTGAGTGCGGCGCTGTGTAGCACCAATGGATTACCCCGGTTCAAAGACCGCTGTGTTGATTTGTGGGTCGTGATACTGTGGGCGTATTCCTGTTGGCGTGACATGTTGGTTTTGGGATCGCCAGTTTATTACTGACCTTTGGTGTGGCAGACTTGTGTGGGTGTCTGTATTATGGCAGATTCCGAGCTGAGAGTCGTAATACCTGTAGCAGAATTCCGCTGCCGCAACAGTATGTTGGCGGTCTTCTGCACAGCGGAAAGCGGGATATACCGCCAGGGTTGTAATTAGGGCATTAATACTTTTGTTAATTCTTCTTCTTCTTAATTGTCATAAAGTCCTTGCCCTCTCCTAGTAATAAAATAATTGGTTCCCATAATTTTTTTGCTGTTACTTGGGTCTTCAGGCTACTGATTGGCATGTTTATTACTTCCATGATTGAGTATATCCTCCTTGCTGCTGGTCAACAGCTTTCTCTTTTTTCTTTGACTTTTCCGTGCAGCAAAGTATTTTCCATCACATTATGTGAATGAGAACTTTGGTAATCAGTTCTTTGAGATGAAGTTCTGACTTCATTTGACTAAGAAAACACTTAGGGCCTGATTCTAACTTTGGAGGACGGTGTTAAACCGTCCCAAAAGTGGCGGATATACCACCTACCGTATTACGAGTTCCATAGGATATAATGGACTCGTAATACGGTAGGTGGTATATCCGCCACTTTTGGGATGGTTTAACACCGTCCTCCAAAGTTAGAATCAGGCCCTTAATTGTTTACTTAGCTGCCATTGCATGCTGTGAGGTCTCCTCCAACACCATATGAAAAGGTATTGATGATCTTCCTGTCTCCTTCCTCATTGTCTCGCTTTTATACCTGTACAGTGTCACAGGGAAAACCGCTTATTCTGAACTTTTTTTTAGAGACACAGATGCATTTGAAAATTGTTTTCAAGTCTTTTAAAGCAAATCTGTCTAATGCTGTTTTTTGGAATTTGTCTTGACTGCTGGAATCTTTATTATTGATGCTAGATTCCTGAAGACAGAAGTTTCTCATTAACCTGCATCACTGAAGCATATTTTACAAAGACTCCTGCAGATTGTCTTGCTACTTGGAGCGCATAGGTCTCACAGGCATATGTCAGTGCTACATGTTTCTGAAACAACAGAGCTTTTAATTTGCTTAGCTTCTCGAAGTTTACATTAGAAGTAGCAATATGAGGCCAAATGTATGCTACTTTTGTCTGTTGCGTGGGGGGAAAAAGCATGTTACCGCAACAAGTAAAAAAAGATTTTTTAACCAAAGCTACTTAGGCAATTCCAGCTCACAATTCACAACAGCTCTCACTGTTTAGATGCACATAACTTCCATTTGAGAGCACCTGGAATGCTTGTCAAATCAAGGGGACAGGATCACCCTTCAGATAACAAGGCAAATTCACTCCAGAAGCATTACATGCTTCGTGCAAGGACAGCTGTTTGCAAACCATTGAATGGCTCACTGAAGTCTCACAATCGCTATGAAAAACCTCTTTCTTGCTATTGAAATATTTGTATGAGAACGGTAGCTCTCACACTTCATGAATGTAACTATCTCCTAGCCTTTCATATCTGCCTACATGGATGTGTTTTAAGCAAGCTGTGAACTGGAGTGTTGAAATAGGCAGATTGATAACCCCATAAATTAACCATACTGCTGATGGAATTTCTGCCACAGAATTTCTGCCACAGTAAAAGGCAACTTTTCTAACCTTGGTGTTCAACATAATATAAGTTGCTATTTTCTTGGCCATTATTTGTTGCTTTTACATTAAATTAAGTGTGGCAAACACATGCTTTGTTCTAATGTGGTGCCATGGAACACAACCACTTTTCAATGTATTTAATGTCCAACTTAACTGCTGACTCTGCCCATGTTGTAAGGATGACATAACAGTTTGCATAATATCAATTCCAGAAGAAATTATGTTGTTAAGAATGTATATGCAGCCAGAGCACGTATTAATCTCATTATCTACAATGGCTTATGCATTCTGCAAAGTTTTCCTGATCTATTTGCCTTAACCTGGCAGTGGATTCCTGTTGTGAAACCTTCTAAATGTTGTTGTAAATTGTATATAAGAAGCACTTTTTACATTGTCTTATGGGGCCTATCAGGAAATCTTGTAAATCTGTGTTATTATACAGGAGACTGAGGTGTTCTTTTACAGCATGTAGTAAGGAACTTTTTAACAATTGATGGCATACTTTCCCTTCACTGTATGTTGTCACAGTACCCAAATGTTCTGATGACACATAACAAGGGTCTGGTCGGCTTGCTCTAAACCCCCCTTCTTGGAGTTTACAAAATGTGCATGGAAATCATTTGTGCCCATATTGCCACAATAACCACCACTAGGACTTGAAAGCTTTCCTTCCTTGTATTTGCTAATTTTTAGTCCTCCATACACGCTTTAAGTTATTCAGCTTCAGTCATTATTCATAGCCTTCTTTAGACAACTGAGAAACAATGGAATCAGAAGAAGATGTTGTGTCCATCAACAATACATTGTGAATTTCCATTAGAGGCAATTTTAAATAATAGACTGCAGCATTTTTTAAATTATGCCCAGAAAAATATATAAACATGTCCATGTATGTTTTAGAACTCTCCACTGGTGGGGTAGGACACTGTTCCCATTGTGGAATTTGAAGAACCTCCATCGGACATAAATATATCAAAAGATACTTTATCCCAAATGTTAGAAATGGGGTTTTTGGTTGGCAGTCAGGTTACCCCCTGTCCAAGCAAAAGCCCTCACTCTAGTCAGGGTAAGTCACACACAATCCAAGATTATCCTGTGCCCACCCTCTGGTAGCTTGGCACGAGCAGTCAGGCTTAACTTAGAAGGCAATGTGTAAAGTATTTGTGCAATAAATCATACAATACCACCATATAGCACCACAAAAAATACACCACACAGTGTTTAGAAAAATATATAATATTTATCTGGATAATTGTAGGTCAAAAAGAATAAAGTTTGCAATGGGAAATTGTAGGTATATCACTGAAAAGTGATATACAGTGTCTTCAGTCTTTAGAATATAAACAAAGTCTCTTTCAAGCACAAGTACCTGGTTTGGAGTGGAAAAACCTCCTCAGAGGGCCACAAAAGAAGAGGTGCGTGGAAAAAGGGTGTGTGCGTCGATGTCTCCCCAGCACACACGGACTTACATCGTTATTTTCCACGCGGGGAAGTCGTGCGTCGTATTCCGGCGCACGGACAGTCTCTTTTCGTGGATCGCGGGGATTACCAGATGTCCCGGGTCTGTGCGTGGATTTTCCTGCTTGTTTTCCGGCTGCGCGTCGTTCTGCGGGGCTGCGCGTCGAAATTACGATCTCACGGCAGGCGTCGCGTCGATTTCTCCTCTAGAGGTCGGGCGGCGTTGTCCTTGCGAAGCCGTGCGTCGGATTTTCAGTCGTCCCAAGAGTGTTGCGTCGATCAGCGTCGGTGTGCGGTGTTTTTCTCGCCGCGGAACAAGCTGTGCGTCGAAATTTTCAGCGCACGGAGCATCCAAGTGAAAGAGGGAAGTCTTTTTGGTCCTGAGACTTCAGGGAACAGGAGGCAAGCTCTATCCAAGCCCTTGGAGAGCACTTTCACAGCCAGACAAGAGTTCAGCAATGCAGCAGTCCTTTGTAGAAAGCAGACAGATGAGTCCTTTGAGCAGCCAGGCAGTTCTTCTTGGCAGGATGTAGTTTCTGGTTCAGGTTTCTTCTCCAGCAAGTGTCTGATGAGGGAGGGCAGAGGCCCTGTTTTATACCCAAATGTGCCTTTGAAGTGGGGGAGACTTCAAAGAGTGGCTAAGAAGTGCACCAGGTCCCCTTTCAGTTCAATCCTGTCTGCCAGGGTCCCAGTAGGGGGTGTGGCAGTCCTTTGTGTGAGAGAAGGCCCTCCACCCTCCCAGCCCAGGAAGACCCATTCAAAATGCAGATGTATGCAAGTGAGGCTGAGTACCCTGTGTTTGGGGTGTGTCTGAGTGAATGCACAAGGAGCTGTCAACCAAGCCCAGCCAGACGTGGATTGTAAGGCACAGAAGGATTTAAGTGCAAAGAAATGCTCACTTTCTAAAAGTGGCATTTCTAGAATAGTAATATTAAATCCGACTTCACCAATCAGCAGGATTTTGTATTACCATTCTGGCCATACTAAATATGACCTTCCTGCTCCTTTCAGATCAGCAGCTGCCACTTCAACAGTGTATGAGGGCAGCCCCAATGTTAGCCTATGAAGGGAGCAGGCCTCACAGGAGTGTAAAAACGAATTTAGGAGTTTTACACTACCAGGACATATAACTACACAGGTACATGTCCTGCCTTTTACCTACACAGCACCCTGCTCTAGGGGTTACGTAGGGCACACATTAAGGGTGACATATATGTAGAAAAAGGGAAGTTCTAGGCTTGGCAAGTACTTTTAAATGTCAAGCCGAGGTGGCAGTGAAACTGCACACTTAGGCCTTGCAATGGCAGGCCTGAGACAAGGAAAAGGGGCTACTTAAGTGGGTGGCACAACCAGTGCTGCTGGCCCACCAGAAGCATTTAATTTACCAGCCCTATGCACATAAAGTGCACCTTACTAGGGACTTATAAGTCAATTAATTGTCCAATCAGGTATGATTCAAGGTTACCATGTTTTAAGGGAGAGAGCATATGCACTTTAGCACTGGTTAGCAGTGGTAAAGTGCGCAGAGTCTAAAAACCAGCAAAAACAGTGTCCACAAAGTGGAGGGAGGCAGGCAAAAAGTTAGGGGTGACTACCCTAAGGCTGTCAGGTCTAACATCAAACAATTCCATTATGAATTGGTATAGCTGAAATATTCACTAGGGAGAAGTCTCAACTGACCTTATGTGAGGGAAGATGTGAATTTAGGTCTTCCTCCACCAGTTCAACTGCAGAGTGGTCAGGAAGGTAATGACCATGCATGAGTAAGAAATATATGATAACAAACCCAGTCCAAAAGAGAAAGGGAACAACAGTTAGTAGGAGCCATAGCTAGTTCCATGGACTAATAAAAATTGTTAATTTTGAGCCAATTTATCAGCTTGCGTGTTCTTGACTATGGTGAGGCAGAGCAAGTAGATCAGTATGTGAAAGAGTCATTGATGTTGGCAAAATATCCAAAAGCAATTCGTGCAAAAGCTGTAGCCGTGTTTGGAAGTGGAGAACTAGCAGAAGTCTCCCTTGGTGGTTTGTAGAAACTGATTCCATCAGTTGAAGTGAATTTGAGTAACATTGCTCATTGTTTTGGACATTACTTGTCACAGATGAAGATAGTGGTATTAATGTAAGATAATTTTCTACCTTCCCCAAGTTCAGGGAAGTGTCAGCATAACTGCTCAAAACCTGTAGAGAATCATCCTGGTTTGTATGAGAGGGATTCCGAAACTACCCAGGAGTCCTCTAGGTCTGTTGTGTAGGATCGGCCAAATGGTGAAACTTGACATTAACAGTGGCGACAAGGCGGTTTCATTTTCAACCAGGCAGCAGTGGTAGAATAACAGTTCCTGTTCAGTTCCTGTTCAGTGTATTCCCAGGACCGGAACCGGTGCACGATATGAAGGACCAAACTCCTTTTTCACAATAATTTTTTCTCGCACTAGATCCCAACTTTCAGAATCCAGCTGGTAGATGTTATTGGTGCATCCCTTGTTCACAAGCACGCAGCACAGGTAGACATTTTTTCATCACAGCACTGATGTAATTCCTGCAAGACATGTCAAAAGGTGTTTCTGTGGCCTCCGCGCCAGAGCCATCAAGATCTGGAACATACATTTTTGTTCCCAACAGTACCTCATATGAGGTGCACCTTCCCAGGTACCTTCTGGGCAGATTTTTACGTGCTCTCGGGACTCCATACAGGAGATTAAGCCAACTGTGACCTATTCGTAATACTATTGCTGTTAAGGATTGCTTTAAGTCCCGATTCTTCCATTCCACTAAACTGTTACCCTGAGGAGGGTAGGGGAATGAGAAATGTAGTTGTACCCCTAACTAAGCTATGGTGTCCCTGAATGTCTTTGAGGCATAGGCAGGGCCCTGTCCAAGTGGAAAGCCGCAACTGCATAGGTACCAATAAAGACTCAGAAATATTTAATAACAGTTCGAGCCTCAGCTGATCATTGTGGCCATACCCTTAGAAATATTGAGAAGGAGAAGGAGCTGACAGCAGCAAAAATGTATTTGTATGCACCACCAGGTGTCAGAGGACCACAACGGTCCATGTACACACATTGTAGTTGTTTGTTGGAAATAAGAAGGCGTGTCTGCAGTGGGTATTTGACGGTGGACTCTTTTATTTGTTGACAGATGTCACAGCAAAGTACATACTCTTTTGTCTGTATTGACCTGGCCACTAATAGTGTTTTTGGAGAAAAAAAATAGTAGCACCCACACCTGAAAGGGCAGAAGCGACTCCCTCATGTGCTGCTTTTATCAACTCAAATCTTTGGCCTTGTTGAGGATCACACAATCACCCACCCCTGGTATTGTTATTTAGGAAGTATTCAGGTAAGTTGTGCAGGGGGAATTTTTGGCAGGATATGCCTTTGGTAAGGGCTTGACATCAGCCAAAGCTTTCAGAGCAGTCAGTGTTTCACCATCCAGCCTTGTCAGAACGCAGAATTGCAGTAACAGACACGTAGCTACTGCTGACTTTGACACTTCCTTAGCAGGGGCCCCACGACAACCCATACCGCCATCCTGTTCCTGGCGGGCGAACCGCCAGGAACAGGATGGCGGTATGGGCTGTCAGAATCCCCATGGCGGCGCAGCGAGCTGCGCCGCCATGGAGGATTCAAATGGGCAGCGGAAAACCTGCGGGAGACCGCCGGTTTTCCACTTCTGACCGCGGTCAAACCGCCGCGGTCAGAATGCCCAGCGGGGCACCGCCAGCCTGTTGGCGGTGCCCCCGTCATTTTAGCCCTGGCGGTCTTGGACCGCCAGGGTTAGAATGACCCCCAAAGTGTGTGTTAGTGTTATATATTCGTTTTGTATTGAATGAACTCTTTAGTTTGTAGTTTTGGGTCAAAAATGGAATCTACATTAGTGACTGTCAGAGACATTGCCCATTGGATCCAGTGTGGAGTAATGCTTTCGCGTTTGAAGCACTGGCATTTGTGACAGCCTCAAGGGCTGAGTTTGGAGACATGACATTGATGTGTCTCCCCTGAGCCGGAGGTCTCTCATTAATGACAGTCATTTTAATGACACCCTCAGTAAATGTTACATAGGAAAAACCAATGACAAAAGCAATTACTCTGATGACCAAATGTGTTTTTTTTGTCCCTTGTGTGTAAGTGTTTAACTGTAGGCATCTCTTGCTGCAATGCTCTGAGAATGCTTGTGTGCTCGATTGTCCAATATTTGCTCGTAAATTCAGGGCGTATTAAATTATTTAATGGTTTCAATGTGTTGTGCATAATGTGGAATGTAAGTTCTGGGAAATTATAAAAAGCTCATCAAGGACTTGATCTTTTTATGGTATTTGTTGGTTGGAATTGTGCAAATTGTTCTACAAAGAGGGGAGCTAGGCTCTTTCCTTCATCTGATAACTCGTATCCCAAAAATAGGACACTGCGAAAGGCAATTTTTGTTTTCTTAAAATTGAATTTGTTGCTGAATTTCGCAAATCCCACAACAATGTGGGCCACCCGTCTTAGATGTTGAACAAGAGCATCATCCGTTAGGTACATTTCATCTACAAAGTACAACACCTCAGGGTAAATGTCATGAAAAATGCACGTTACACATGCTGAGTGCAGCCCAGGGCTGTTCTAAAACCCTTGGGAGAGCCTACAAATTTTTTCTGCAAGCTTAAAGAGCTAAAGGCAGTTAGATTCCTACTTTCAGATGCTATAGTTTGGCAGAAAAAGCTATTGGAAAAATATAATGTTGTTTTGTATTTTTTGTGCACTATATTGTTAACAAGTGCTGTGCTATTTGCGCTTTGCATTGCAAATGTGCATGTATGGCTGTTTAAATGTTTGTAATCTAAGACTATTCTTAATGAAAGGTCTAGTTTAGCAATGGGAAACAGGGAATTATTCATTGGTGAGATACAGGGCTCAATTACACCCTGGTACTCTAACTGTATGAGGATCTCTCTCAAAGGTGTTTTAGCTTCATGCTTAATAGAATATTGAGGTTGAGACTGTGGGTGCGACCTAATTGGTATTATGTGGTAGCGAGAATCTTTATCCCACCCACCATGATTGCGATACAGCGCAGGGGCCTGTGTCAACGCACAATTAAATACATACGACTCTCTTAACTCTATAGGAACCACGGGTGAGAAAGAAGGCTTTATAAGCCTTTCCCAAAGCAGACATCACAAACATATTCTAGGGGCCAATCTTTTTCGGACAATAAATGCCAGTTAGTCACTTCCAGAATAACGTATCAATTGTTTGCTCAATGTCTCCCTCTAATTGTATTTTCACTTTATACACCTGATTGGAAGAGAAAACGTGCATGCCCGCAGTTTGGACTTCTAAAAAGGTCATCAGTTGCTTTCACCTCCAAATGCTCTTGAAGATTCCGGCAAACTATTGTGCCCTCTTCTGCACTGTCTAGCAGAGCCAGTAGCTAGTTCCTGTTCATCAATAAAACTCTCATGTTGTGTGGCATATCTTGCAGAAAAAGCAGCCACCTTCTTTTTAAATTGTGGCTTTTGTTGTGGAAGTTACTCTTCTTTTTTAATTGAAACTTCTGATGAACGCTATGAATCTTTTTTCGGTTTCACATACTCTGTTCATTGTTCTGATCGCCAACCTTTCTCACTACTTTTATCTGGTGAGTCCTGAAAGGCACGAGATTGTCATATATTGATATATTGAAATCTATCAGGAGTTTCTATATTATCCTTATTTCTTAAGCTATAATGTTTCTTGGGGGTCTCCAAATGTAGAGATTCGCCCCTATCTTTTTTAGATGTTTGTTTTTGCTTATCCCAGCATTTTTTAGAACCGTAAGGTGCTTGCTTGGTCGAATCCTTATTGGAATTACCTTGTAATTGTGGTTTATTATGTCTGGCTCCAAACCGCCCGGACCTATACATCAATAGGTTTCAGCAATAATTTTAGGCAGCTCATGTTGTTGATCCTGTGGAGGAACATCCCAGAGCTGCATGCACACTGCCAGTGCTACTGCTTCCCCTTCAATGTTACTTAATATTATTGAGGACGCTGTAGCAAAAGTGCCCATTAATTGCATCCCCAAATCCAGGGCTTGAGCAGCCCCATATTCATCTTGTATTTGCATTGAAACTTCTGGAGGTTTGGCAATTGTTGGTGTACCATGTGTGGTAGTGTAGAGTGTGGCTAATACCATGCCCCATATGGGTGTAGTTATCCACTGCGGGAACCGATTCAAATGGCAAGCACAGAGTGAGAATTCTGTGTTTATCTTGGGGTCACATATGGGTAGACACTGCTTCCAGCACACTTATTTATTGAGCTAGCAAAAATGGAATTTCTTCATGTTTTATGGGTACATTACCCATAGTCAAATGCACTGTTGCAGGGTTAATACCTGGTGTGGCTACCTGCGGTTGTGCTGGAGCATCCTTTGCTGGGTTAGTATTTAGTGTTTGCATTACAAATTGTACTAGTAGTCTATATGTTGCTACAAGCTGTATGTTTAAGGGGTGTACTTCATCTACCGCCAAGGTGCCTGTATCAGTATCTGGTGTGTATGTGGTCAATTGAAGCCAGGTAGGGCCTTCATTGCTCAAAGGACCTAGTCTAACATGAAATGTTGTATGTGGTAGGGTGCCACCAAGCCAATTTTTGTGGTCTTGAAATGACAGACGTATTTCCCCATAAGGGTATGCTCTGTATTATTCAGGTTCATTAGCATTTGTATAATTATGAAATTTGTTAATGTTCTGATTAACTGCTGGAAAATTAACCCAAGAGTAAAACATTTCTGTTCAATAAGCTGGATGTGCCTCAAACACAAATGTAACAGCACCCCCCTGGGCTGTAAGACCATTATGTTATAAGTGATTAGTGAGGTTGTACCTCATGTTTACTGCAATTACCACCCATTGTGGGTTCGCCATGTTAAATGCACTTGTTCAGAGATAAGGACACCAATCGGGGATTAATCCTCTTAATGTTTAACCTACAGTCTTAACTAGGTGCCACCTATCCAGCTAAGGAGGAAATTCTAAATACCACAGACATATCCATATATAGTGTTGAGGTGGCTTAAGCATACAATGGGAAAGAGATACTCAGAAAGATCCACAATTCAGTGCCTGACCAAATGGTGCAGGCGCCTTGATGTGTTGGCTCTCATTGTACCAATGAGACTGTTGTATTCGGGCAGCAGAACCACCAGATTGAGGGGAACTGAGTCCAATCCCACATAATGTGACAACTGTCGACCTAACTCTTCCGGCCAGCTAGCAGTACCTCACCAGTACCCAAGAGTAGAGGTGATTTGTGGCAGCTGTGTGCATGACATTCTGATTTCTCAGGGAAATCGCGGTGAAACAGATCTTGTCCATTTTCTCTTAGTTACATTTGTCTCACACATGCAAAGACAAACAGAAGTAGGACTTGGTTCAATTAATTTTATTGAATCAACTGCATCATGGATAAAAAGGCATGTACTGCAATAATAAGGATACTGAAATATATTAATAACAGAGCAGTGACAAAGAAAGTGAAACATAAGAAAAGTCCCACCATAGTGTCACAATGCTATGTGTCAGAATTCCTACCTACACAACTGAGGTTCTATACTAGAGCACAGCATTGTTAGTCCTATTCCACCTTTCAGGACCCCTGTGAAGACACCATCCCTCATACCTGAATATGGTAGTAGTGAAGAGGGCTGTTGGTCTACCGAGAGTCCTTTCCCATGTAGGTGGAAAAGATGTCAAGCCTCAGCAGACGGCTGCAATGAAACAACAGCATGCAGTGGCAACTTCTAGCTGGAATTTTCCTCTAATGTATAGGGGTCACAGAGGTGTTGTAATAAACAGCTAGAGTCCCAAGAAAACTGCCCTAACTTAAAATCTGCATGTTTCCATGAAATGACAGGGAATATGATGTTCATTTTTGTACCAAGATCATTATGGTGTACAACCTTGAGCAAGCACAGAGTGAAGATGTTGTGCTAAGAAATGAAACTAGTTTCTAGGCTAAAGGTGTAATAGATAAAAGAATATAAAACATCACAGCAGTATGAAGTGTCTGCTATAAGAATAAAATTAATTGTTTCTAGGCTAAAGAGCACAAGTTGCAAGCCTGTGGCAAAATAACTTGCCAATACAAAGATGTTAAAATAACCTCAGGATATCAAAGCGTATAATTGCTGGCACAATGCATTTCAAAATGGCTGAATCTTATTCATAATGATTAATTTAATTATTTTCAATTAAGAAACAGAGCATTAGTAAGTATTTCAGTACCCGAATGTGATGTGATCGCTTCTGCCAGGTGTGCAAAATGTTTTTGCGGTTGCCATACACTCCGATTCAGAGACTGTGACCACAAAACATTTTACCCATGTGCAAAACATATCTTAGAAGTCTGTTACATTTTATCAATTCTTAAAATAGGTCGGCGACCGGATACTTATTCTGTACCTGAAAGAGGTATGTTTAGGGCGCCTCTCCAAATATTGAATCAGTACCAGTTATATAAAAGGTTTGCAACTGGAAATCAAGTCTCAAACCAAGTTGGGGTGATAACTTACTTGCAGAAGGGAAAGGGTCCTCATTTGAACCACCCCCTCCAGTTCGTAAATTGAGGTAAACATTTCAGAGGGAGTAGACAGTGATCCGGAGACCAGAGACAAAGCTCACAGAAACAGTTTTAGGTGATATATTGTTTTTAAACAAATCAGCCCTGGTTCCTTTAGGCAAAATGTTGTATTCAAATGCAATGAATAACATAGTGATCGTCTGACCCTTGAAGCAGTGCTTTAAATGGGCCGGTACTCTCCGGTACTGAGTACCGGCACTTTTTTATTTTGAGAGGGAGAGTACCGGCATATCTCAAGAAAAACGTAATACTTTTAATTGGAGAGTACCGGCACTTCTCAGAAACAAGCAGGTACTCTGATAGAGAGTACCTGCACTTCTATTTTTCCATTTAAAGCACTGCCTTGAAGGTCACCATGCCGATGTCTGGAACCCATCAGAGTGAGTGACAATTTTGACCTTATGAATATTATTGATGCAGGTTACACTGGAAATCATTCCGATTCAGAATTTATCAAGCAAATTCAATGAAATATACCTGCCCCAAAGTATTGCAGTATCAGCAATCATTTCATAACCGGTCAATGATCATCAAATAACATCTTGATCCCCCTATTACGAGTGATGAATCATTGTTTTTGGGAACGGTTGAAGAAAGTACATACTAATTATTTGAAGGCCTGAATTAGTCCGTCCAAGGATGTGCACATTGACAGAGTATGAAGTTAATACCTGAATGACTGTATTATTGACTGTGCTAAATCAACCACAATACCCCAATCACAAATAATGGAGTTTTTAGTCAATGTAAGAGTGCGCCTTTTTTGGGGGTTTATTCACACTTTTTCACAGCCATTCATTCAAGAGACTGTAGGCCAACTAGGTGATTGATGAGGTATGGAGATTACTAGTTGCACAATATAAGGTTTTCAGGGTACAACTCAACTAATTAGAGTAATTGATGGCTTAATAACTGGTCATTTCAATTCAGTGCGGTTGACAAATGTAATTTATGGTTTCCACAACAACATGCATACAGTGGATATTAGGCGTATGCAGAGGAGCACTACACTTAGGAGTGAGTTTTAAAAAATGTCTATATGTAATTCATTTATATAGAGCTCACTATCCTTGAGGGTGTGGATATAGAGTGGATCACAATCTCGTGAAACTTTTATAACACATTTTATTACACGCATGTTACAATTCATGCAGTAAATGAAATGTATATTTTGGCTGATACAATATGAACCACAGTAGACACCTACAGCAATATTTAAAACTTGGTTGGTAGCCTGCCAGTCCAGCACATTTAAACATTCCGTTCTACATATCTGGCATCTCTAGGGTGTCAGTGCTTATGGCGGTGCAGCAGATGAATATATGGCACAGTTGAATGCAAAGCAAGTGACATTTTTTTTCATCTACTCTATTTTCATTTTTTGCTTTTATGAAAAAATTACAAAAGAGCGAATTAGATTACTTTCAATAAAACAACAAACAATCACCTTGAATCACCAGGACTCTGCTTCGGAGTCTACTATTTTTTATGTGCCCAGGCAAGCATGCTTCTCATTGTAGTTCCAGGCAGGGACATCTAGTAACAACAACCCCACGGTACAAATAGTGGGGTGAATTCCACTGAGGTCCGGTGGTCGAGTGATGACTGGACCACAGGGTGAAGGACTTCCGATAGCAGAGCCACATGCTGGTCAGATCACTAAATATATGCCACTTGAAAACTAGTTTTTTTTAAATCACACTGTGTTGAATTTTAGTCAGTCTGACGTTTCTAAAGGTATTGTGTAAACTGGAAACTGGAAAAGGTCATGGTGAGTTTTGGCTATTAGTAAAGTGACGCCAAGCTGCATTTGTATATAAATTTACTTCACACAGGTCATTCCTTATTCTTACTATACACCACAAATTCATAATTTACACACTCATAAAAATCTTCTTCTTGTTTCTTAAGAGATATAATTTACTTAAAAATAAATGTGTGCTCACATCGCAAACAAATAAAGAGCAACATAGCTAGCTAATTTTAAAATAAAACCAAATTAGAGCTACACAGTTGAGGTACAAAGCAACTTACAGTGACGATAGTACAAAGTACCAGTATGCAAGAGTTTCAGCGATCCTATAGTGTCACAATTGTTGACATCATATGGGACATGGTACAATCCGTGGATATATTGGCCCATATTTATAGTTTTATAGCGATGCATTTGCGTCATTTTTTGACGCAAAAGTGCCGCAAACTGCAAAATACAATTGGCCCATATTTATACTTTTTGACGCAAAACTGCGCTAACGCAGTTTTGCGTCAAAAAAATTAGCGCCGGCTAACGCCATTCTGAAGCACCATGCGGGCGCCGTATTTATTGAATGACGTTAGCCGGCGTTAGGCGCCGGCGCCATCTGGTGTGCGTTAAAAAAAACAACGTACACCAGGCAGCGCCGGCGTAGGGGGATATGGGGCTTGGGCGTCAAGAAATGGGGCAAGTCAGGTTGAGGCAATTTTTTCGTCTCAACCCGATTTGCGCCATTTTTTTTCACTCCCAACCCCCATAGAAATGACTCCTGTCTTAGCAAAGACAGGAGTCATGCCCCCTTGCCCAATGGCCATGCCCAGGGGACTTCTGTCCCCTGGGCATGGTCATTGGGCATAGTGGCATGTAGGGGGGCACAAATCAGGCCCCCCTATGCCACAAAAAAAAAAAAAAAAAACACTTACCTGAACTTACCTTAATGTCCCTGGGATGGGTCCCTCCAGCCTTGGGTGTCCTCCTGGGGTGGGCAAGGGTGACAGGGGGTATCCCTGGGGGCATGGGAGGGCACCTCTGGTGCTCCTTCAGAGCCCACAGGTCCCTTAACGCATGCCTTTTGCAGGAGCTAAAAAATGGCGCAAAAGCAGGCATACGTCATTTTTTTTGACCCGCCCACTCCCGGGCGTGAATTTTGCCCGGGAGTATAAATTCGACGCACATGCCTCGGAGTCGATTTTTTAGACGTGAACGACTACCTTGCATCTCATTAATGCAAAGTAGGTGTCCACGCTAAAAAATGACGCAAACTCCATGGACTTTGGCGCTAGACGCGTCTAACGCCAAAGTATAAATATGGAGTTAGTTTTGCGTCGAAATTGCGTAAAAAAAACGACGCAATTCCGGCGCAAACGGAGTATAAATATGCCCCAATTGTATTTTGCAAGATTGCGCCGTTTTTGCATCAAAAAGCGGCGCAAATGCAGCGCTAAAAAAGTAAAAATATGGGTTGTTGTTTACAATTGACAGATGTGGCGTCTTTCTTCAAAAAAGTGTATCTATGATTTTATAGCATTGGTGTTGATGGATGTTTTGTAATAGCCCGATGTGTCAAGCAATGGCGCAGGGCTTACTTTGTAAAAGAATAAGGGGCATATTTATAATCCTCTTGCGCCACCTTGCGCCACATTAACGTCAATATGTTTGATGTTAATGTGGTCCAACGAGACCAAAATCCCCACGTCGTATTTACAGAGTGGCTCAATGCATGTATTGTGCGACTCTGTAAACCTTTGCGCTACATTATGCCTGCACCAGGAATAATGTATGCAAAGGGGGTCTTCCCCCATCAGGGGGGCTCTATGAAATTTATGAGATATTGCAGCACTTTTAACGCCTGCTCGGAGCAGGCGTTAAATGGGGGCTTCCATTCTTGAGTGGGCGCCTATGTATTCTGCAGGAGTAGCACCAACAGTTTGGCACTACTCCTGCAGAGTACATTCATAGTGTCACATTGAATGATGCTATTGCCCCCTACCCTGTTCCATAGTGTGCCGTATTTTAAATACGGCACACAGATGGTGGTGGTAGGGGGGTGCTAAGAGGTGCAGGGAAAGTGGTGCTGCACTCGGTGCATAAATTTTGCCAATAGTGCCAAGGTCCAATGTTTTGCTGAGAAGACTGCAGGAGCTGTTGAATGAATGGGAAGTCTTTGTAATCTTGATATTAGATTCTTATTCAACCCTTCTTTCTTTGTCATTGTTTTCGGTCTTTCTCCTGCTTTCCCCCCTTTTTTGTTTTTATCTATTTAGCTCTGTGTCAAAATCTGACGAGGAGAAATGAGTGCTGGTCCCCAAATATGAGTGCCAGTGGCCCCGGGTGCAACAGGTGCTCAGGTTAAGAACTAGAAATGTGTGCCATTTCATCATGAACGTTATCTGAAATCTCTCTTTAAAACACAAATCACAGTGAGCAATGTTCGTAAGGAATTTGGGAACCAAAAGCGGACGTTTTTGTTCAGTTTCACAGTTTTATTTTGGTCCGGTGGCTGCACGGTGTGGATGTTTAGGTGCAGATGCAGTTAAAAGCCAAAATGGCACCTAGGACGTCAAGCTTCTTCAGTTTGTTGATGCTTGTGTCCCCAGTTTAGTCAACAAAGATCATGAATTTACCGCACATGTCTAGGAGGTCAAGGGGTAGAGATTTGGCCGATTTACAACTATTACTGGAATACCTAGGGCCATATTTATACTTTTTGATGCAAAGCTGCGCCGGCGCAGTTTTGCGTCAAAAATGTTACCGCCGGCTAACGCCATTTCGATGCGCCGTGCAGGCGTCAAATTTATACTTTGACGCACGGCGGCACAACCGACAGGTGGGAGTCATTTTTTTTTACGCACATCGCGGCGTCAAGTCGTAAAGGAAAACAACGTTAACGCGACGTAAATGACTGTGGGTCGATTTACGACAGCACAACCCAGAAAGCGCATTTTTTTTTTACACAATAGCGTCAAAAATACCCGCGAACACTGCCCTTTCAGCAGAGGAGAGCCGAAATGGATCCCAGATGCCACTACAGACCCCAGGAAGATGACAGCAGACCAGGAACCAGCCAGGATGATCCATACAGGAACCAGGACATATATAGAAAAAAAGAAAGTGTCGCTTCAGTGCAGAGGAGCAGGAAATCCTGGTTAAAGAGGTTACGGAACACCAGCACCAACTGTTCATCACCTCTAAGTTGCCAATCAGTAGGAGAGAGGCCATATGGCAACAAATTGTTGACAAGATCAACAGTGTGGTTGAAGTACGCAGGACAGTCACCGAGTGTAAGAAACGCTGGCATGACTGCAAACATAGGACAAAGGAAAAAATGGCTAGGAACAGGAAGGTAGCACTGCAGACTGGAGGTGGGAGTCCAGCACACCAGGAGGCCCTGGACCACATGGAGGAGATGGTCGCAGCTGTCATCCCTGAGGAGATCGTCACAGGGATTCAAGGACAGGACAGTGCAGACTACCACGAGACAACGCACATGCAGGGTAAGTCGCATGGGGAATTACAATGCAATAATGTTAACTGCAACCGGGGTGGGGAATACCTACTACACAATGCATGTAAGTCAGCATATATATGGAGTGGCATGGGTAAAGGGGCACGGCAGGGGGGCATGCCCTGCACAGACAGAAGCTGGGGCACGACATTACAGGACACCAACAACAGTCCCATGGGGGCATCCTGTCATGACAACAATGGAGCTAAGGGAAAGCCTCGACAGGTGGGAAGGCCACTACGTCAAACTTACATCCTGGCACTCGTCAGTCAAAATATCTCCTACATCAACTAGGTCCCTATCAGTAATCCAGTAGCCAAAACAACAACTGCAATGTAACTGCAACAACAGTTGACACTAACACCTCTGATCTTTGTGCAGCTATAGTAGCCAATGGCAGTAACCTCCCCATGGAACATACATACCTAAATTATGGGGTGAGGATGACATCTGCAACAATCTCCAGAAATAAGACAAAGGCACCAGTACACTCCAATGTCAATGCCCATAGTTGACACATACATCAGCCAAAGTAAACAGCAATAGGAGCCACACAGCACTAAGGACACACACATGCTGCATATGTCAGGGTCCTTCACGTGCCTGGCTAACAAGGCAACATCACAAATGTCATACTGCTCAGACAACAACATAGAGGAGGGGACACATGCAACTGGTCACTGAAATGCACCTGCACAGACAGAGGACCAAATAGGACATTGATACTATAAACAGGGCAATCCAATTAAACACACATTACCCAACATCAGCTGGAAACATTAACAATGTCTAAATCCATATCACATCGTAACTTTGCCATGCATAGGATATGCCACATAACAATTACAATTAGGTCAATGTGAACAATCAGAGATTGGGGCAGGTCCTGAGAGGCAAGTGTGCTGCCAGGGCAATCACAACACCCACAGCCAGTGAAAGGTCTCACCATAAGAATAGATATACACGGAGGGTCGAGTAGGACAAAAAGATGGCTATTCCCTAATTGGTACAAAGCAACACCTAAAGGTGATTAGGTAGACAAGTCTGATAACTCTATATCATACATGTGACACACAAGTGGGCCATAGGCCTATAACAATGCCCATATGAAGGACAGCAGATACCAATACCAAACAAGATCACAAAGTAAATTCATCCAAAGGCTTGCATGTTACGGCAAAATTGTCACAACACAGACACACTAATTGTACCCTGTTTCATTGCAGAGGAACATGGATCTCCTGCCAATATGCCTGTCCCTGATTTCCCTGATGACATGGATGACGAGCCCATAAACATTCCCCAGAAGACCATCCAAAAGGTCCTTGAAACCCTCCAGACCCCACCTTCAGTCACAAGGAGGAGCACAGAACAAGCAGCCATCACAGAAGAACCACCCACCACCCCAATTGCAAGACCTGCCAGCTCCTACACAGCTGAGGACTCTGACGACACTGGCACCAGCTTTGAAAGAACTGTAGTTGGAGTACAGCGGGAGCTGGCCAATGAGGTGCGGGTGGGGATGCAAACTATGGCAGCCAGGCTTGAGGGGGTGCGCTCGTGCATGATGTCATCTGCAGATCAGGCAGCAGCTATGCAAGCCCTAACATCCATACTGCAAGGACTACAAGAAACTATAAAGGAATTCACCACTGCAGTAAGGGAGTTGCCACAACACCTCGCACCCCAAACTTTCCACTGCATGCACAAATGCAATCATGACTCCCTCAGGGCCGACCTGGCTGCCTACCATCGTGATGTAGCTTCTATTCTCAAAAACCAGCAGGCCCTCCTTGCAGCAGTACTGCCCTTAAGAACTTCACAGGGAGCAGCCACCGGAATGTCTGACTCCACGTCTTCTCACACTGAGGTGTGTGTTGCCCCTTCACAACGAACAACAACAAGGACAAAGCAGGCAACACACACATCAGAAGAAGAAGACATGGAACGGATCACATTCTCACGGAAGAGTACCCGTAAGCACTAGTCCCTGAACCATGGCCTACTTTGACCAATGTCCTACGTTTTGTCAATTGCCAGTCTCACTACAACTATACTCAATGACTGTTCTGCTAACCACTGTATGACTTGTCAGAATTGCCAGTGAATGTCTCTCTCCTACTATTCGGCAAATCCTGTCCCTCTGCACTGTCTGTTACATCACCCCAGCATGTCAGGAGCATCATCCACACCCCTTCTGTAGGATCACCATGTAAGAATGCACCAGAACGGACTCAGCAAACATGGACAATGTACATTTTGCACTACAACACCTATCAATAAATAGCACTTGCACACCTAATATGTCTCTGTGTTATTATACACATCAACTGTGCAGTAGATAACTCTAAAGTGCCTGTGTGACAACCATGTAGCTTGTCAATACAACTGTCCTGACATCATGTAGTCTGATACATCTGTGCAGTGGCCAGGATTGCATCATAGCCTGACCATCCTGAGGAGAATAACTCATGAAGGGACAAACCACACACAATTATGCTGTGTTGGACAGAATAATGCTCCATCTATAGCAATCCAAGTCAACTAATGGTGGCTGATAAATGTATGCACCATGCAATACTAAAACATGAAATTATGCAGTATAATCTAAGCAAACACAACTAAACACTGCATCAATCACCCTTTCTGAGTATACTTCCATGAAGGGAAGTCATGCTGAATTTTTGCACACATCATCTATGTCAGCAATGAAGACAACAAGACAAGAGTGTTAACAACACCTCATCTACAAAGATGTCCCTGAACATCACACTGCAGTCCGACCTAATAAATTACACACAATACCAAGTCTGGAAGCACACTTTGTGATGTAGAATACCTACTCATCAACACAAATCCTTGGTGATCCATGTAAACTACTAATGGTGGGTCTATCAAATGGTGGATACTTACCAAGTTAGCACAGGGGTAGTTGCGATTTTAAACCTCTATTTTCTTTGGTGTGTAGCATAGGACCCAAATGTCATAGAAAAACAATCACCTACACTGATGTCAAGGCCATGATCAAGTAGCAGTTAACACATAATGCAAAGGGTGAACTATATGTTTATTCATATGTATTCACACCAGAGGCAACTAAGGGAAAAGTCATACCTACACTAATCTAACCTGACTACTCCTAACCCACAACTGTCCCTAACTAACCTAAGCTAAACTTACTCTACACATATAACGAGTCGATCTAAACATCAACCCCCCACCCACCATTATAAGACAGGACACATGCAGGACAACACATACTAACCTACACACATACTATACTATCCTAAACAATCATATATATATATATATTTTTTTTTTTCTAAACAGACAGGAATCCCAACATTGACCCCCACCCACCCACACACACAAAAATGAAAAATAGAAAGAATAAGGACCCCCCACCCTCCTCCCTAACACTAACTAAGCTAACAACCTACACTAACCTAACACTAATCCCCAAAACCCAACTATCATGACAAAAAGGAAAGAGGAGAGAGGGGAGGGATATATTTAAAACAATCAATAAAGTCATAGAGGTTGGCCCTCCGTAGGGTCTGATGGACCTAACCTTCTTCTTAATGTAGGCCACATCCTGGCTCAGCTTGTCCACCTTACGAATAAACTTGTCAATTTTCCTGTCTAAAGCCAGGAATGCCGCAGGGTCAATAGGAGGGGCTGCTGCTGTCTGTGTGCTGGCAGAGGTGCTCGGTGTGGGAGTTGTTGGTAGCCCACTGGACTGTCCTGCAGCTCTGAAATTGCTGGGTCCAGGTCGTGCCTCAGAGGCAGGGTCAACTGTCCCCGCCGTTGCTGGGGCCACTTGGGGAGAACTGGTGGATGTGGTGGTGGTGGCTGTAGTGGGCAATGTTGGGCCACCCTGTGGTGAGGCCCACCATGCTCCGGAGGCCCGATCCGCTTGGTATTTTCGGGCCATCCTTTGGAACCCCGACTGTACCTGCAGGATGTGCCGGTATCTCATTGCCCACCTTTCAAAATAATGCCTCTGTGCGGCACTCATGTTTGCAGCTGTGAAGAGAAAGGGCAACTATTTACCATAGGAAATGCATTGGGTGTAATAGCACAATGGGTCAATTGCACATTACTTTTACTGTAGTTGTAACAGCTATTTTCACAACATAGATCATTGAAAGTCTCAGAGGAAGTACATGGGAAGCCTGCATACAAAAGGGCATCTCACACCTAGCATATCCATGTCTCTACATGATGGGTGACATCAGTCTAAACTTATCATCCAAATAATGGGTAATGCAGCTGACATCATGGCTGCACCTCTTCCGCCTACTGACTTCACTACATATGTCACTCTATGTGATAACAATCACAACCCTCAATATCTGCCATTTGTAATTGTTTTTTGCTAGTATAGAGCTCATGTGACATAACCGAATGTGTACACTAGGTTCAAAACAAAGTTGCAAATGGTCACAAGTATGTGCAACATACTGGTTGCTACAGTCCTAGGTACCCTATTCCCAAACACATGGCAGTCTTTGAGGGTGGGGTGGGAAGAACAACCAACAATCCCATATTCAATGCACACCCAGGAGTGTATAGAAAGGTCAACAAGTATTTGCCTCCACACACAACACCAGTGAAGGGCTAGCAAATAATTGGAGTCAGCTAAACCTTGTCCTATGCAAGGTCCACACATGTCAAAATGTACTGACTTAGGCCAACATCACATACTACCAGTGAGGCATATTTTACCACACACACAGAGGAGCAAGAACACCCATGATCATGAGTAGAATGTAGACCTAGGCCATTGCACTCTAGTCCCACACACTTCTAGTTCAACTTGTGGAAGTACATGCCCCCGGAAGATCCAACCTACAGTGTACTCAGTCCATCCTCAACTAGGGAAGCTGCATATTTCAGACAAGCCTTTTGCAGAAGCTATCTGGGAGAATGTCAGTCTGAAATGCAGACTCAGTCCGAGACAAGTCCCAGAGCAACTCTTACATTAACCAGTGTATTCCACATGACTCATCCCATTCCCCATAGCGGGCCCTACTGGAATGGCCTACAGACCCAAAATCTGAGAGATGAATAAGCATAGGTCTACTAAAACTGAAGTGATATTTGAAATCCCACTAATGGAACAATACTAATGAATGGGCAGCGCATCAAACCTTGAATTCTGTTGAACACACAGTAGTCCATCATGCATCACCAGCAAACAATAAAAATAGCACACATGCAACACTCACTGTAGGTGTCGGGGTCCACAAAATGAGCCACCTCTCCCACAGTGTACAGTGCAGGTCCACCTGTAAAGCATGGAAGGAAGAATATACTCAGAATCCGTGCACTGACAAACAATTGCAATTACAAAGACAATGTGAGAATATGACATGCGTAATGAAACACTTTCACACATGATCATACTGAATGGAATAATTCTTGAGCAACATTTACATTGGATGAGTCTCCTGCTACAGTTACACACCCTACTACACACATGCAGTGGCCTGGACAGTCATGTGGTGTCAAAGATGCACTAGTATGCCCCAACAATATAGGGGTGCATTCATCTCATCATGTGCATCCAAGAGAGACATCCAAAAGCTGGTTACTTGAGGACTGCATGACCCCTCAAACTCAAACAGCCTATGTGGTCATTTTCTCCACACACCAACCAGACACACATGTGACATATGTGTGGACAACATAGCTAACTTTCATTGACGTGAAGGCAGCACTCATTTATAGCATCATATTGGGTTTACAAATGTCAGTCTAGCTATGGCGTCTACATATGTAGGTATGATGTTTCAACATCCATTTTTCACTGGCTATTGTGACCTGTAGAGTTCAAATTGAGTCATTAACGTGTTGCTTGTCTGACACAAAGGCAGTACTACATTACATACTGCTACAGGCAACCGGTATGTGTAGAAAACATGAGCTACCTGACTGCTAGCATTTGTCTTCCTTCACATTGTGCAACAATTACCCAGTAGGTTTCCCTAGCATTACACACAGTCAGCTACTTATCTGGCAGATTGGGTAACAATCATCACATGTCCCCACACAGCTTTCAATTGTGCACATGTAATTGATGTGTACTCACCAACATGGCCACCAATCCTGATTCCCAGGTGGTCCAGCAGATCTTGCTCCCTGGATATCAGATCAGCCCAGCGGTGCTTAAGTTGATGGTCATTCCTCAGGCTACCATAGACACGGACCAAGTGATGGCGCACCTTCCCCCACCGGACTTTAAGGGCCTCCGTGTGATACCCCTGTATCACACAACCCCCAGCCTCCAGCATGAGTGGGAGGAAATGGCAAACAAGCCATATAAATCCCCCCAATTCCTCCTCACCCATCCTGGCAAGCCGTGGCCTACCTGACATCTCAGCACTAACAAAGTGGAAAAAGTTGGAGAAAAAGGAAAAGGGGGAAATGGGGAAAGGTAGAGTAGTGAAAAACAAAGAAAACTTAAGAAGAAGAGCCCAACTAACCCCTAAATTACACTACCCACAACAGACTCCCACAGACAATAAAAGAAACACTGGACTTGACAAAATAATACAATACAGACTCAGACAGTATTCAACAACAAGACAATGATGACAAAAGCACAATAGAGAAGGTACACTGGACACAAAAGCACTAAAACACAGGACAACACTTTCCACACAGCCACACAGTCTAGAATAATCTGAGACTGCAAAGTGAAAGTACACCCACAGTACAGATTGTGTAAACAGGATATCCTATTACATCACATCCTGCATAAAATGGCAGCCGTTTTTTTTCTCTGTTATGCATCATTTTTTCACGCATACAGATTGTGCGTCATATTTTTTGACGCATAGGAGTGCACATAATGCAGAATAAAAAAAAAAATTCATCATTGTTCCCTTATATTTGTTTGAGGCTTATTTTACAGTTCTAGAGTTGAAATTTAAGCCGCTGGCAAATATGATAACCAAATATGAAAATTAATTTTGACTCTGCATTATATGCACTCCTGTGCGTCAATAATTATGACGCCCAAGCTGTATGCGTGGAAATATGACGCATTATAGAATAAAATGGTGGCCATGTAATGCTGGTTATTAATATATTTATTTTAATTTGATTTTTTTGACTCAGCATTATGTGCACTCCTATGCGTCAAAAATTATGACGCACACGCTGTATGCGTGGAAATATGACGCATTATGACAAATATGTCTTTAATTTGTCAAATTGTGAAAAGAATTTTGTCATGACCAAACGGTGCTAAGTGATACACATTTGGGGTTAGCTATGGCAAATGTCCCTTATAGGATGTATAGAATGTATTCACAGTGCAATAGTAATGATTGCTCAGAATGGTTATTACTCATAATTGTACACATATTTTGGGTAATTGCTGATGGTTGATTTCAAATTATGAATGGGATACCAGGATGTATTCCTTAGCAAAAATGTGTCCACATTTATCACGGTAATAAAAATTATATATAGGCCAAATAGGTAGTGCAATTGCCACCTACACTTTTTAAGGGGGTAACCATGTCCTAATTATGAGTTTGTATATCTTATATGTGTTTTACTTTTGACATGGAGGCCACACATGCCCCTTATGCATGTGTGTACTTCACATGTGCATATCTCATCTATATTTGGGGGGCGGTAGAGGTGGACTTAGGCCCCCAGCACCCTAGGGTTTGCTCTTCCAGACTTGCTAATTTATCCAAGGGTTTCCCTAATTCAGTAATGCTAAACCTGCAGCAGCAGGCTCATGGAAGCACATAGGATATGATTCACTGTTTGCCATTCTGTAATCCCATTTGCCCATTTGACGTTTGCCCTATTGATTCTTTGGAGCAATCTGACATACCATTTTGCATTGATATTTTTTGCTAAATCTCAACGTTCCTCATGTGCTGATGACAAATAGGTTGTTGATGTATGTTGCCCTTTATGCATTACCTGGTTTAGTGGCATGTTTCATTCTTCCTGCTAGGTTACAACTGGGACACTACTGTGATCGGCTGCTTGCAAATATTTTGTTGATTGGATGGTACATGTTTATGTGTGTGGTCCAATATAGATCCACTATCAACTGTCAGGGTGTATGTTGTCACTGTAACTTCCAGGTCTCCTCATGAGTTAGTGGCAGCTAATCTTGTTTCAATTGGGCATTGTTTGTAGCAAAAATGGAGAGAAGCCATTGAGGACATGGTCACCTACACATGGATGGTCCCACCCTGTCACTGAACACGTGTAATGAGACTTTCGAATGGGCAACCTTGGTGTGCTGAGTGAGAGAATGTCTCAGGTGTCTGGATCTGGCATGTGTAATTGCCACATTTCTACTCCAGTTGGCCTCTGTGGATGGTAATGTATCATGAAACATCATAGCCTCTGTGCAGAAGTAAATGGCTGGTATTCAACACACGACTCATCTTTATAATTTGAAAAAGTGTTACTCAGCGTTTTGAACAGTCAGGGTCCTCATATGTGTAACCTTTTCATGGACATTATCTGAGGTTGCTGGCTTTGATGGAGGCCATTTACACCATCATACACTATGGTCCTGGTCCACTGTCACACTTTTAAGTTTAGGCATTAATGAAGGTCAGACAACGGAAGGGCCAAGATTTGGCTATTCATGGGCACTGTCACAAATCGGATGCAAATGACAGTCAGATGATGCACTACTATGTATTTGAGTATACATTGATGAGGCTAATGACAAATTAGTGTCTGAGGTACAAAAGGTTTTGGACAGCACGTGTGGTCCATAGGTGGACCCCAGGTATCTGTAGAGTGACCCATGGACAGGTTCCAGTCAGGCTGACAGGATGCTGGGTCAATCAGGAGCAAGCTCTTTCAGTAATCACTTGATCACGTGTTCTGACTAGGACTGGTCAGAGGGAGCATTAGACAGTTGAGATGTCACACTGTGTATGTCCTGTGTTGCTTTGAAGGTGACACATGAACCCAGATAAAGTTTTCAACTGCAACATTTGTGTCAAAGCTTAATGATGTAATAGCTCACATTCAAACATGTATGCAGTAGGAGGCATCTGCAGGGACGAGCCATGTACATTTGGGTGGTGTGCATGGAGGGGATCACAGGTGGGGCCTCCATCTGTGTCTCACTAGTCCTGTCAGATGGGATTAGCTAATAAATAGCCTACAGTACCTTTCACAGAAGAATCAATCTACAGGTGATACCAGGCCTTATAAACTCCAAGGCAGTGTATTATATGAGCCGTGTTCCATGCAGTTAGATGGTAGTATGACAATGGTCGGCATAGTAAAGGGTGAGGCACACTGGATGACTCTTGTGAGTGTGTGTGTGTAGATGAGGGAATCTGAGTGTACACAAATCGGCATTCCAGGGACCTCTTCAGACAGGTGGGGTGTGAGCAGCTGCAAGTGTGTGTAATGTTTTTAGAAAAGGGCTGACTTGTAGATGGGATGTGATGTGCTGGATGCTTGTCATAGGTGTAGCACTTGTGCTGTGTATGTTCTGCTTATGTGTAACTCTAGTGACAGATAGTCATTGCAATGATAGTAAGTAGTTGGAATTACTGTTGGCAAGAGTCTAGTACTACATGGAGTTCCTGAAGCATTAGCATGTGAACTGCCTGATGTATGAGGCCTGTTTTCCCCTAGTTGAGTGATGGTGTTTTAGTTGTGTGCCATCTGCTGCGATGATCCATGTTTCCTACATGTATGTGAGTCATATGTGTGGTCCTCAGCTATTGCCCTTCAAAGGTAAACTGTACAGGA
Organism: Pleurodeles waltl; assembly: GCF_031143425.1. Classification (NCBI taxonomy): domain Eukaryota; kingdom Metazoa; phylum Chordata; class Amphibia; order Caudata; family Salamandridae; genus Pleurodeles; species Pleurodeles waltl. Next base: position 391,537,897 of record NC_090445.1, on the reverse strand, counting down.
TGTCTGTCATTTACGTGGTGTGTGTATTTGACCATTGTATGGTGGCCATTACATTTGTGGTGTATTTTTTTGTGTGATGATTGTTATATCATTATTGCTCAATGAGACGACATTCTTCTTCAGCTATTTCAAACTAGAGGTGGGCAGAAAAGAATAGGCCAAACCATGATGTGGTGTTTGTTATCAGTGTTTATTTACAATAGTGCATTAAGTGGTGATAGTGATAATTAAGAAAATAAATTATTTACAATCTGTTGGCGCCTACGCACTCCAGCAGCCGTGTTTGGTTGTTCCCCCTCCTGTTGCAGGCCAGCATCCTCCTCTTCGTCGTCTTCAGGCATGTATGGGTCTGGTTCCAGGAGGGGAATGTTCCTTTTTACACAAATGTTGTGCAATATGGCACAAGTGAGTATGATCCTACAGACCATCTCTGGGGAATATAGTAGGCTACCGCCAGTGATGTCAAGGCAGCTGAACCTTGACTTGAGGATCCCAAAGGTGCGCTCGACTATGCTGCGTGTCCTCTTATGGGCATCGTTGTATGCCCGCTCTGCAGCAGTGCTCGGGTTCCCAAATGGTGTCATTAGCCATGGCTGGATGCCATACCCCTGATCAGCTTAAAGAAAAACACAGAATGGGATCATGTAGATGTAGCTGGCACTATTGAAAAGACCTTCAATGGCAGTAGTTCTCTTGTGTTGTCTGTGACTCTTTTGTGTACTAATGTTACAACCTATACTTGTAGGCTATACCATCTGCATTGTGTTTTTTCCTTGGCTGAGCAAGTGTTTGTCTGCTAACCGTTTGTCAGCAGTATGTTTTGGGATTTGCAGTAGAGTGTGCCCTCCCTAGCATTGTGACTTGAGATACAGGTGTCCATGTGTCTTCACTGAGGGTGAGATGATAGTTCCATGCACATTTAAAATTGAAAGTGTTGTTAACACGTTCATATCAAAGTACCCTCTACATCCCAAAAATACTAACTATGGGGTGAAATAACTAGGATTACCAAGGCGCTCAGGATTCAAAAGGACCAAAGATCTCAAAGTAAGAGGGAACCTGCACGAGGGTAATCACCCGACCCTCCAAAAGGTTCCAAAGAGAACCTTCAACCTAAACACATCAAAGTGCGGTACCCCTCATGTAACAATTAAATGGATTGTAATCTGAATAAAAATCACTTCCCCACAGAAAAAAACAATTCGGAAAGTTGAGATTTAGCCAAAAATGTCAAAAAACATTAATTGTTGCTCTTGAAAATTACACTTCGGTATGATTACAATTTCCAAAATCACTTTGGACACACAGTGTAACTTGTCCAACAAATTTTATAATTCAAGTCAATTTATAACAATTCATTCATTGTAATACACAATATTTATAACAATTCATTCATTGTAATACAAATTTTTCATGCAATTCACGCCACAATTCATTTAAGAATTCGAGCCCGCCAACACGTGTTTCGTCTCAGGACAGTGTAGTCTCTTGTCCCAAACGACTTCTTCAGGGCTGAAAAGACGTATTAGATAAATTAAACCTGTGCACTTAAACAGATTTATTAAAAAGCTACAAACACTCGTATGAACCAAAATGCTCCAATTTGAAAAATCAAAAGATCCTCAAACTCCCCTAAGGAAATATGAACATGAAATGGCTCTGGTAGACGTGCGAAAACGTGATAAAGGGTGAAGGAAAACAGCGATGGGGAACCCCCATCCCCAAATAACCTAAGTATACCTTGTGCTGGCATCATGCAATACTCAAGCAACGTGAAATAAACCAACCAGTGTAAACCTTTAAGTACTACGCAAGAAACCTTCCAGTGTCATTCGATGCACCAATGTATATGTGCCCTAAAAAAACTTTTTTTAAATTTATTTTTATATATACTGCACTAAAGTAATCCAAATTCCTATAAGAATATTGGTGGCATAGATTAAGGTCCAAGAAATACTATAACTGAACTTATCTTTTTTTACGAATACTCACCACTTGACTCTGATAATTCGTTCCCACTAATCGAAACAACAAAAACAAATCTCAATATGCTGACTGCATGTAATTCATCAAAACATGTTATTATCCAATGGAAGTAATTAATCATATGATACCTTATTTACAAGTCCTACTACTTCCAATTTTCCATCACAACTTTGTATGTGACCTAATCCAATGCGAATCTAAATGCAAAATAATACATCATGAAAATTATTCCTCAAGTTATACATAAATTAATATGCTAAAAATCATTGACCTCGCTAAATTGCTCACCTGGCTCAAACAGGCGATTGTTTGTCAGTAATCGGCACTGAAACACGCAATGTAGTGAATATATACAATGCATGAGTTCAATAACTCCAGGGCATATCTAGGTGAACAATTGTCGTAACGTTAGTGCTCATGTCAAGCGACAAAACATAAATAATGGTGCTGCCCTGTCTTCATAGATATTGTACCTGAGTGCCTCCGACGGGAATCAAAAGCTGACGTTCAGAAAAGTAAGACCGCCGTGTTGCGAGTACGCACAGCGTGTCAAACTAACCCGGAAGTTAAAAACGCTTCCGAGGAGAGTTACGAGTCTACAAACATGGAAAAAGAAAGCGGACTAACGGAACAATCGTTACGCTTAAACCACCCATATTCCATGCCACCATAGTTACGAGTCTACAAATATGCAAACAAACAACGAACTACCGGACATATTCGTTACCATATTTAATCCAACGAAAGTCAATGCGACCGTAATCCACACAAACCTCCAATCTGGCAAATTCATTCTACTACAATCATGTGTGAACACAATCAATGTAGCAAATAAACGGATACTACTCCTCACTACTGTGTCATCTATAACTGCAACTGAATTCTATCATATCAGACCTAAAAAAGAGCCAAAACATGCCTGCCATATACCAGTATCATGTCTTATTCCATCTATTATTAGAGATCCCATAGTTATATCAATCTATATCCAAATTTGTCAACTAATAAGTGTGTCCCCATAAACTGAACTCATGATTAGTCAGTTCAAAAGCGTAATGAACTCGCCAACCTTGTGAACTACAGAAATAATTTTATGTTCATGTTCCACTACTAAAAATAGTTAAAAACTGTTGGAGAATTTTGGTTGCTATGAAGTTCACGATAAATAATATACCATCACAATACAAAAAAAATAATCATTTCAGTCCTTTCTTCATTTTCCAAGGAAAATTATAATTCTAGTTTGTCTAAAAATTGTTGGAGAAATTTTTAGTTGTTACAGACAGTATAATATGCAGTGTACCAATATAATACAACAAGGTCATTTCAGTCTCCTCTTCATTTTCTCAAGAAAAATTCTAATTGTTACAGACATCACAATATACAGTGTACCAATGTGATACAAACGGGTCATTTCAGTCCTCTCTTCATTTTCCCAAGAAAAACTCTAGTTCCCTATCCGTGTTAAGACCACACTCAACAGTCCTAAGTCTCATAATCCATAATGCCTCTTTTTGCCGAAGGGCCAATTCTCTATTACCACCTCTTGGGTCTCTATGAACGTGTTCAAGTCCAAAAAACTCAAAGCTTTTATGGGTCATCTGTGACTCACATTCCATAATATGTGAAACAATTGGGTATCTAATATCCAAATTCTTCAGAGCCCGAGCATGTTCGCCTATTCTCACTTTGAGTGCACGTATTGTACTTCCCACATACATTTTAGAACATTTACATCGTATTATGTATATCACGAAGGTAGTGTTACAATTTATCAATGATTTTATTATGTAGTGTTTGCCACCGTGTGCCAGATCTTTAATATTATGGCATGCCCAACGACACACCCCACAGTTACCGCACTTATAGAAACCTACTATTCCAGTGGATAACCATGATTTGTCCACTGCATTGGTGGTAAAACTAGGACTCAAAAGATTCTTCAAGCTTCTGCCTTTCCTATATGTCGTTAGGATTCTTTCAGATATGAAGTCCTTCAGTGAAGGTTCCTGTGATAAAATACCCCAATGTTTGGACATAGATTTCACCATTAACAAAGAAGCGTCATTATAATCTGTAATAAATCGTACTTTGGAATCATGATCCATCCTTTTAATGGGGCCCTTGTTTTTCAAAGTATCCCCTCTGTCAAGGTTTTTAGCTCTGATCTGAGCTTTCCTTACCACCTTCTTAGAGTACCCTCGTGTTAAAAATCTCGTACTCATATCTTCCACCTGATTTAAGAATTCCTCTTTCACACTACAATTACGTCGGGCCCTTACCAATTCGGCATAAGGGATTGATGCTATTTGGTGTCTGGGGTGAGCACTCTCAGCATGTAATAAAGAGTTACAGGAGGTCGCTTTGCGGAAAAGTCTACTCTGGATTTTACCCTCAGCAATGTAAACTTCTACGTCCAGAAATTCAATACTATCTGCGCTAAAGCGGTACGTGAATTGTACATTCATAGTATTTGAGTTTAAAAAGGTACAAAATTCAATTAACTTCTGTTCACCGCCAGTCCATATTAAAAAACAATCATCAATATATCGTCCCCAAAATAATATATATGTTTGCCATTGAGTGGACAACGGGCCCCAAATCCATTTCTGCTCGAACCACCCCATGAATAAGTTCGCATATGAGGGGGAAAATTTGGAACCCATTGCCACACCCTGTTTTTGTCTATACCAATCCTTGTTGAACACAAAAACATTGTTAGTTAGGATCACATTAATCATGTCCACTACCATCATAGTGTGTTCCCACACATGACAGGAAGAGTTTTTACTTTTGCTAGCAAATATGACCATCTGATACACAGTAATCTGGTGTCCAGTAAGTCTAGTATCTCTAATATTTCTGATGTGACATCAAACAGCACTTCTATAACCAGTGACAGTGAAACAGAAGGGGCAGCAAGCACAACAACCCAGGGTCAAGATATTAGGGATGGGAATACTTTTTTACAAGAACTTATGAGGATGAAACGTGGCAAATTTATGTAAAACAGAGAAATAAGAAAACAAGGAGAGGTAGCAGAGGAACAGGGAGTAAGGACAAAAGAAATGGACGGAGTCCAAACGAGATCAAGGTACAAGAAAACTTAGATTGTGAAACATCCTCATCTATAGGTGTCATCAATCCTTCTAAAATGGAGTTAAACACAGGAACCATTACTCTTTTAACTAAGGGACTTAATTTTTGTCCCAGGAATTTTGGTGATCCATGTAGATCAAAGATAGACCTATTTAAATTCGTTCGAAAGTTAAAATTAAAAAGGTATTTTCAATTACATCCGATGGAGAATCCTTTACTTGACATACCCACTGTTTTATTAAGCACCCTTTCAATTGAAGAAATACGTGACACCGCACTTATTTTATCTATTGCGGAAAGAGACCATGACCCAGGTATGTTTCCAAAAATCCTACAGGAATTGGAAATTGATCCAAATAGGAGTGTCTCAAGTGGTTTAAAAAACAAATCTTGCTGGACTCCGAGGTCTGTGGGCTTTAACCCCTTTGATAAATTTTTCGATTTGGTCTGCCATGATTTTGAAAAACATTTGTTGAAGAACAAATACAGACAATCTATCAAACATAACTTGAGCTTGGAAGAAACAGCAGCACTTAATTTACTGAAACAAAAGAAGGACATCATCATTAGACAGGCTGATAAGGGAGGCAACGTGGTTCTCATGGACAAGACTGATTACGACAATGAGATTTTGTCTCAACTAAATGATACTATGTGCTATGAGAAGATTACTGGCAATCCAATTCCGAGTTTAGTGCGTACTATCAATGGGAAGTTATCTGGATGGAGAGATCAAGGGTTACTTAGTAAAGATGAATTTCTTTACTTGAAGGTGGATCATCCTAGATATCCATGTATTTATACCTTACCTAAAAGACACAAGGGTCTACCCTTTCCCCCGGGTAGACCTATAGTGTCAGGTTTAACAGGACCTACTGAGAAGCTCTCTGAATTTGTGGACTGTTTTTTAAAACCATTGGTGTGCAACCTTCCGTCTTTTATCAAGGACACCACTCATATTTTGAGCACTTTAAACGATTTGGAGTGGGACAGTAACATGTTACTGGTCACTCTGGACGTAGTGGCCCTGTATACTTGTATTAATCACGAATTGGGACAAGAAGCTGTTCAGTTCTTCTTGAACAAGAGATCTGCAAGTTTGTGGGAACACACTATGATGGTAGTGGACATGATTAATGTGATCCTAACTAACAATGTTTTTGTGTTCAACAAGGATTGGTATAGACAAAAACAGGGTGTGGCAATGGGTTCCAAATTTTCCCCCTCATATGCGAACTTATTCATGGGGTGGTTCGAGCAGAAATGGATTTGGGGCCCGTTGTCCACTCAATGGCAAACATATATATTATTTTGGGGACGATATATTGATGATTGTTTTTTAATATGGACTGGCGGTGAACAGAAGTTAATTGAATTTTGTACCTTTTTAAACTCAAATACTATGAATGTACAATTCACGTACCGCTTTAGCGCAGATAGTATTGAATTTCTGGACGTAGAAGTTTACATTGCTGAGGGTAAAATCCAGAGTAGACTTTTCCGCAAAGCGACCTCCTGTAACTCTTTATTACATGCTGAGAGTGCTCACCCCAGACACCAAATAGCATCAATCCCTTATGCCGAATTGGTAAGGGCCCGACGTAATTGTAGTGTGAAAGAGGAATTCTTAAATCAGGTGGAAAATATGAGTATGAGATTTTTAACACGAGGGTACTCTAAGAAGGTGGTAAGGAAAGCTCAGATCAGAGCTAAAAACCTTGACAGAGGGGATACTTTGAAAAACAAGGGCCCCATTAAAAGGATGGATCATGATTCCAAAGTACGATTTATTACAGATTATAATGACGCTTCTTTGTTAATGGTGAAATCTATGTCCAAACATTGGGGTATTTTATCACAGGAACCTTCGCTGAAAGACTTCATATCTGAAAGAATCCTAACGACATATAGGAAAGGCAGAAGCTTGAAGAATCTTTTGAGTCCTAGTTTTACCACCAATGCAGTGGACAAATCATGGTTATCCACTGGAATAGTAGGTTTCTATAAGTGCGGTAACTGTGGGGTGTGTCGTTGGGCATGCCATAATATTAAAGATCTGGCACACGGTGGCAAACACTACATAATAAAATCATTGATAAATTGTAACACTACCTTCGTGATATACATAATACGATGTAAATGTTCTAAAATGTATGTGGGAAGTACAATACGTGCACTCAAAGTGAGAATAGGCGAACATGCTCGGGCTCTGAAGAATTTGGATATTAGATACCCAATTGTTTCACATATTATGGAATGTGAGTCACAGATGACCCATAAAAGCTTTGAGTTTTTTGGACTTGAACACGTTCATAGAGACCCAAGAGGTGGTAATAGAGAATTGGCCCTTCGGCAAAAAGAGGCATTATGGATTATGAGACTTAGGACTGTTGAGTGTGGTCTTAACACGGATAGGGAACTAGAGTTTTTCTTGGGAAAATGAAGAGAGGACTGAAATGACCCGTTTGTATCACATTGGTACACTGTATATTGTGATGTCTGTAACAATTAGAATTTTTCTTGAGAAAATGAAGAGGAGACTGAAATGACCTTGTATTATATTGGTACACTGCATATTATACTGTCTGTAACAACTAAAAATTTCTCCAACAATTTTTAGACAAACTAGAATTATAATTTTCCTTGGAAAATGAAGAAAGGACTGAAATGATATTTTTTTTTGTATTGTGATGGTATATTATTTATCGTGAACTTCATAGCAACCAAAATTCTCCAACAGTTTTTAACTATTTTTTTGTAGTGGAACATGAACATAAAATTATTTCTGTAGTTCACAAGGTTGGCGAGTTCATTACGCTTTTGAACTGACTAATCATGAGTTCAGTTTATGGGGACACATTTATTAGTTGACAAATTTGGATATAGATTGATATAACTATGGGATCTCTAATAATAGATGGAATAAGACATGATACTGGTATATGGCAGGCATGTTTTGGCTCTTTTTTAGGTCTGATATGATAGAATTCAGTTGCAGTTATAGATGACACAATAGTGAGGAGTAGTATCCGTTTATTTGCTACATTGATTGTGTTCACACATGATTGTAGTAGAATGAATTTGCCAGATTGGAGGTTTGTGTGGATTACGGTCGCATTGACTTTCGTTGGATTTAATATGGTAACAAATATGTCCGGTAGTTCGTTGTTTGTTTGTATATTTGTAGACTCGTAACTATGGTGGCATGGAATATGGGTGGTTTAAGCGTAACGATTGTTCCGTTAGTCCGCTTTCTTTTTCCATGTTTGTAGACTCGTAACTCACCTCGAAGCGTTTTTAACTTCCGGGTTAGTTTGACACGCTGTGCGTACTCGCAACACGGCGGTCTTACTGTTCTGAACGTCGGCTTTTGATTCCCGTCGGAGGCACTCAGGTACAATATCTATGAAGACAGGGCAGCACCATTATTTATGTTTTGTCGCTTGACATGAGCACTAACGTTACGACAATTGTTCACCTAGATATGCCCTGGAGTTATTGAACTCACGCATTGTATATATTCACTACATTGCGTGTTTCAGTGCCGATTACTGACAAACAATCGCCTGTTTGAGCCAGGTGAGCAATTTAGCGAGGGCAATGATTTTTAGCATATTAATTTATGTATACCTTGAGGAATAATTTTCATGATGTATTATTTTGCATTTAGATTCGCATTGGATTAGGTCACATACAAAGTTGTGATGGAAAATTGGAAGTAGTAGGACTTGTAAATAAGGTATCATATGATTAATTACTTCCATTGGATAATAACATGTTTTGATGAATTACATGCAGTCAGCATATTGAGATTTGTTTTTGTTGTTTCGATTAGTGGGAACGAATTATCAGAGTCAAGTGGTGAGTATTCGTAAAAAAAGATAAGTTCAGTTATAGTATTTCTTGGACCTTAATCTATGCCACCAATATTCTTATAGGAATTTGGATTACTTTAGTGCAGTATATATAAAAATAAATTTTAAAAAAGTTTTTTTAGGGCACATATACATTGGTGCAGCGAATGACACGGGAAGGTTTCTTCCGTAGTACTTAAAGGTTTACACTGGTTGGTTTATTTCACGTTGCTTGAGTATTGCATGATGTCAGCACAAGGTATACTTAGGTTATTTGGGGATGGGGGTTCCCCATCGCTGTTTTCCTTCACCCTTTATCACGTTTTCGCACGTCTACCAGAGCCATTTCATGTTCATATTTCCTTAGGGGAGTTTGAGGATCTTTTGATTTTTCAAATTGGAGCATTTTGGTTCATACGAGTGTTTGTAGCTTTTTAATAAATCTGTTTAAGTGCACAGGTTTAATTTATCTAATACGTCTTTTCAGCCCTGAAGAAGTCGTTTGGGACAAGAGACAACACTGTCCTGAGACGAAACACGTGTTGGCGGGCTCGAATTCTTAAATGAATTGTGGCGTGAATTGCATGAAAAATTTGTATTACAATGAATGAATTGTTATAAATATTGTGTATTACAATGAATGAATTGTTATAACTTGACTTGAATTATAAAATTTGTTGGACAAGTTACACTGTGTGTCCAAAGTGATTTTGGAAATTATAATCATACCGAAGTGTAATTTTCAAGAGCAACAATTAATGTTTTTTGACTTTTTTGGCTAAATCTCAACTTTCCGAATAGTTTTTTTCTGTGGGGAAGTGATTTTTATTCAGATTACAATCCATTTAATTGTTACATGAGGGGTACCGCACTTTGATGTGTTTACCCTGTACATCCCTTCCCTTGAAACTTATGCAATGTATTAATGTAAAGGTTATTGTGACACTTACAATTTGCAAGGTGACATTTAGGCAACCACACTCATTAATGTCTTAACATTAGGCTGTACAGTAGATTCCAATGTGTGACAGGTTCAATGGTGACTTAAGAAACATGGCTAGTGATGTGAGGAGCTCAGTGTGTTCCTGTCTAGATGTTGCTGTTGTGGTGTATGTGTTGTGTGTCCTAGAGGGTTGCTGTGCAGTGTGTATATAAGTAGGTTTCTGTACTTACCAACAAGTAGTCCATTGCCATAATGTCCATCCTGGAAGTGTTGGTTGATGGTGCAGTGACGGAAGATGAATGAGTCATGTACACTCCCAGGATATTTAGCCACGATGTTCGTGATCAATCACTGGTGATCTACTATGGCTTGCACGTAGATTGAATGTGTGTGCTTCCTGTTGCGGTAGAGGTGTTCAGTTGCAGCAGGTGGCACAAGGCGTACGTGTGTGCAGTCGATTGCACCAAGGACGTGTGGGAAGCCACTGATGGCGTAGAACCCCTGTTTAGTTTCCTGCTGCTTCTGCAGTGTGTTAGGGAAGCAGACGTGGAGGGGTGTCAGGCGAATGATGGCATCCAGTACTTTTGGCAGAAATGCAGAGAATGATGGTTGTGATATTCCGCCAACCAGGGCACCAGTTGTTTGAAACAAGCCACTTGCCAGCAGGTGAAGTACGGCAAGCAGCTTTGTTTCTATTGGGATAGTGCGGGTGTCACTAAAGTGGGGGCCAACTGCTGTTCAATGTTTCGCAACAGCTGCTGAATGGCCTGCCAGTTCAACCGGTACCTCTGTATGATGTTGTGTTCCCTGAGGCCATGCAGGGTTGTTCCTGGGCAGAATATCCTCTCCTGCCTTCTTCTCTGCCTTTGGGGTCCCTGCTGGTGTTGTTGTAGCTGCTGTTGTTGCTGCAGGGCTCTGCGTCTACGTGCACGCTGGATAAAGATCACCTCCATGTCTCCTTGTTGCTGCTCTGCTGCTCTGCTGCTCTGCTGTTTGTTCTGTATGTTCTGATTAAATACAGGTGTGTTTGCCCCATTTTAGCGCCTGCCCTGACCCAGGCGTTAAATTTTGATGCACATCGGGCTTTGCGTCATTTTTTTGCTCCGCCTCCCGGCCGAGAGTCATTTTTGCCCGGAACCATAAATACGACGCACGGCCGTGTGCGTCGTTTTTTGGACGGAAACGCCTACCCTGCATATCATTAATGCAGGGTTTGTTGCCGCATCCAAAAAATGATGCACACAGCGGATTTTTGTCGTCCGCGGGCTCGGGCGTCAGAGTTTAAATATGGGGCAACGTTTGCGCTGATTGTGTGTCAATTTTTTTGACGCCCAATCGGTGCCAACGGAGTATAAATATGCCCCCTAGTCTTTTACGATGGCTCTAAAATGAGTTCAAATGAGTACCAGCAATGATGAGGAGGGGCCAATGGATACAGATGCTGTCTTTGTTGTCCACTGAATGACTTTGTTTCTTGAAAACAGTTCAAGAGACTTTTTGATGGCTAAGGACGAACCAGTCATATTACATATGCATATGCCAATACACATTGGTTCAGCTTGTGATAAACCATAACAGTAGTAGGAAGAGTATATGACTACGGATAGACCAACTGGTGCTAGTCTGCCTTCTAGATTTTGGAATTTTGGGACTAATACCATGCTCAAACTTTGACTTCCTGTGACCTCCTGTGACCAAGCTAAAGTATATTGAATCTGGGTCATTTAACGATTGTCTATTTCTTTTTTTAATTTTGCCAAACTTGATTACTGTTCTATTTCTTTCCACAGTCATGAGGTGTATTTCTACTGTTTTCCTACGCCTCAGCCTGCTTCGATACATACCGTTAAATATATGCAAGGCTGGTGTTTCCCAATGTAATCCAATGCAGAATTAATGCAGCAATATTTATGAGTTTAAGGGAAAGTGAAGCATAATTGGCAAACAACACACACAGTCCAAAATGTGTCAAAGTTCCTGCACATCAGCAAACCAGGCATAAGAAATGATGTATTGGCACTGGTACTTATACAGAACATACCCAAAGCACATTGGCAAGCTCAACTACAGAATGCAGCACACATGAAAAAAGGAAAAAAGCAAGGAGAAATTAATACATTTCTCCTAGTTACGTCTGTTCTGGGGAGGCATAAAAGTTTGCACTGCCCCAGGTTTACATGAAATCGTAAATGTGGGACAGCATCCAAATCTATGTGTGTTGTACAGGAACACCCCATGCAAGGCTCATGGAACACCTCCTTGATGGGGAGTAAGGCAAGGCAGTGCTATAAACTGCCTTGCCTTATTCCATAGCTATGAGGCCATGCAAATCCACGCAAGGTGGCTTTGTGTTGCCTCATACACATGAAAGAGCATTCTGTGCCACCAGGGTGTCTAAAAAGTGATGCTCCTAATGTAAAAACCTTCAAGATCAGACATGTTACAAGTTTCACAATGATACTTTCGTTTTCACGTCATTAATGCAGTGATTGAAACATATGTGCACTGTCAACATACACATGCGACACATTCCAAGCCCTCAAGCATGTCTCCTCAGTAATTTACAGGCAAAACACTGAACCCTGGAAGTGTTTCCTTGTATTGCACAATACTCTACAATGTAAAACACACATTTGACTCATTGAGTCAATTTAAACAGACACATTAGCCTAATGCATGATGCACTGCACCCATTGGGTCACCCAAAAGACCCATATCCATGCCATCACATCAAAACTGAAGCATTGTGCATTGAGATGCATTGCGCATAATTCAAACGTAGTCTAATATTTCTAGATGTGTAAAAAAATGCCACATTTTGAGAAAAACTGACTCATAAACCCAGGAAATGATGCAATGGCTCTGTCAGTTACTTTCACTTTCCTGTTCAGTCTTGTCTGTGCTAGCTGGGGGTTGTGTCTGGTGGTTGCATAAGAGTTTTGTGCAGTTTCTTGGTATTGTTGGTGTTTGTGATGTTCTTATTGTGTCCAAAACTGTCATTTTTGTCTTGTAATTATATATGGTATTGTTTTGCATAGTGTATTGCTGGGTGATTAGGGGTTTAGTTTTTTAGTTTTAGTTGTTTGTTTATTAGGCTGTTGTTTATCATTGTTGACATGTCGGGAGGGACAGGCCTAAACATATGTCTGAGGAGGACTTTGGGAGTTTCCTGTGGCTGCTCATCCTCTACCTCCCAAATATGATAGCCACAGAGTGTAGGGTAAGCTGGGAATATCCTACACCTGAGAGGAAGGAGCAGTGGGCAAAAGTGTAGGCCCATATAAACCAGGTATATGGAATGAACATGACCATCCATCACCTCAACATCTATAGGTGGATGTCATAAGTTGGGAGGCAGATCTGACTGATCATCTAGGCATGCAAGTTGGTGAGTCTGTTGGTAAGTACATATATGCAAAGAGCTCGTAGATGTGTCTCCTTGACACAAAATCTGTCCTAAATTTTATGACTTGAGTGTCAGATGTGTTTTGGGGTTAGCATGCTATGCTACAGGCCAACTCTGTTAGGCCAAATCATGCCACAGACCAATGTTCACTGTGGCCTAGCATTGGCACAAACAGACCATGCAGTGCAGAGTAGGCCCTAAGATCCTAGGGAACCCATCTGGCACTATGTGTGGAGTGTTGCGTCCTGGCCTGCTAGGCCATTACTGAGTCCAAACAGTGTGGCACACCCTCTATGTATGTTGCAGGGGAGCACACTCACATGTCATCACATCACATGTTGGTAATGTTGTTTGTTTCACCCCTGATATATTGCTATACATGTCAGCTTTAAAAGCCTTAATATTCCTTAATGAGACTGTATAGGGCCATAATGGACAATGTTACATTTCTGTATAGTAGTCACATGTAATGGGTGAACCGAGGTCCAAAAGCATGCATGTCTATGGTTTGATGTGTGTAGCACAGTAAAGGACACATATTCCTTTGAGAAGGTGCCATGAAGCTAGTTACCTTGCAGAGTATAATCTGTTCATTCTTTTGGTAAGCATAGCCATCTAAGGCAGGCACCCATGTAACATGTAGCAATGATGATGTTTTTGAACAGGAAATGCACTCTGTGTTATTTCAGTGGTATTACCCACAAATACTGCAACACAGCATACCTATGGTTATCAATAGGCCATTTCAACTTTGACATATGCTACATGTCTAATGTGCTGATTTGAGGAGAGATTTGTGACATAAATGTATTGTGCCTCATTTATACAGAGTACATGTCCTAAATTCCCAATGCATTGTTCCATGTTTTTGTATTGTATGTAGACCTGAACTATACACAGTGGCTGAGTTGGAAGCATTCTTTGATCCCAATGCCAACAGTAAGTGTCATTTAAAATATTTCTGAGCCGTGTAAGGATTGGGTTTGAATAGCCATGACAAACATGTACTTGGATCCACTTTTTAATGTATCCTGATACATGTGATCTGTCATTGTGCATCATCAGGAGCACAGCACCCCTCATACTGCTGCATATCAGTGAAATACAGAGGATTGTTCTCTAACGTGTTTCATTTTGGATGGCTTTTGATTAAAAGACTACGTGAACCTGCCTTTGTACAGGTCAACTGCAATCTGCCTGTCTGTTGCATGTTTCTAGTGTAGTCGGACACATGTAAATGAATGGTATTTTACTAAATCAATGTCACGCAGGATGTGAGGATTCCTACCTTAGTGCAGACTGATTGGGCATGACTAGATATGGCACATGTCACCAATTCACAAAGGGTAATGCATGTAAAGGACCGACTCGTGTCCTCTTGTCCACAATGACCTACTAGCAACATATGACAACACGATTCTAATATTTTTGTAAGTGAAAGGATAATGTGTGCAAGAGCACATGCACGTCTGCACTGTGTGGTCAGCATACAGCCCACAGTTCAACTACTGGTGGCATTACCCTTGCTGGGCCACCTTGAAAAATTTCATCCTTGATGAACTGTAGGCCAAGAAAATCAAAGTACAGCACAGGATACTCATGCATATGAGAACTACAGCATTCATGCACACAACCATCACATGGGTGTGTGTTGAGAATATGTGCATTAAGGGGGAAATCAAAACTGACTTGTAGGGCCAGACATTAGGGTATGTATAGGGCAACACGTATTGTTTGTATTTCAGATGTGGGAGCCTGTTATATGGTTCCAATGTATTTACACGTGTCGAGATTTTAGATGTATCTAACAGGCCAGCAAAAGGGGGGGATATCTAGACACCCTCCAGCTGTGTCTCTACACTATTGCATGCTGAATGAATCAACCCAGGAAGTAGCTTGTGTGAGCATGTATGCCATTCCTTGTGTACACAAGATCACATTACAAAGCAGTCTCAGTAAAGTTACATGTACATGGATATTTGGGCATACACTGACATTTTAAATACCTACAATCTTGAAACTTGAGTACCTTTGTATCATTACATTTGGAGGAGTTTACATGTCTAAACAGTCCTTGTCATGTGTACTATCCCAAGTGTCAATTTGGATCAGAACATGGCACATGTGATGTTTTGTTGACCAAATACTAATGTTGAATCTAATGGGCACAGGTCAGCTTAGTCTGACACATATTTCCATCCTCTACAACAGACTACATGATTCTAGAGCAGGCCATGGCTCATGGGATCAGGCTAGAATGCTGCCTCTACCAGAGGATAGGCCACAGATATATGGAGGAAAGTTCCGCCATTACTTGGGACACCGAACCACATGCTCAGCAATGTCCAACAATGGCCCAATTAAGCCATGCTGATAATGTTCCCCATGGTGGGGCTGATGGATCAGAATCCGGCACATCTACTGGTCCAACAGTGTTTTCTTCCCAGCCACAAGCGCCATACCCAGGACAGCCATCTGCCTTTGAGCTGCAGACCATGAATGGCCATGATGAACTGTAATGCCATGTAGGTGGTATTGAGCAGCAATTGGACTTCATAATGCACATTATTAATACCTTGCAGCAGGCTGTAGACCATTTGAGTTCCCAAATTTAAGACATTGGCCCTCATTAAGACCCTGGCGGTCGGTGATAAAATTGCGGTAATAACGCTACCACGCCAGGAGTAACTAGAGCCAAATTATGACCATAGCGGAAAGATCTTCGAAAGACAGCCAATGTACCACACCGACCACCAGGGCGGAAACAACAGGCACCACAGCGGTAGCCGCTTACAGTCAGGCGGAAGTCAAACTTCCGCCCACAATATTATGACTACACAATCCACCACTTTTTCCGAGGTGGTACCAACGACATCAAAAGCCTGGTGGAAACACTCCACAGAAGAGAAAGGACTTACCATTCGAGATACAGGGAAGAGCCACACTGCCATAGAACCAGAACTGCAAGTCTTTCCAATGATGTTCTACGTTATGCTCCACCACGAACACCAATGCCGGCGAAGACGATGACAGCGAATACAGCCGCCTAGCACACAAGGGAGGGGGGGAAAAGGACAGTGACACACACACGCACCATACACACCCCAAACACACACACCATACATACACCAGCTGCCCAAGAAAACAAGTTAATCCCCCTAAATTGGCTGAATAATGCAAGGACAACAGGAATTTATTAAAGTGATTGTAATAAGATCAGCACAGTATAAATAATAATTTAGCCAGTGCTACAGATATGTACAAATGTACAGAAAAAGGGACACTGCCCAGTCCTCAGTTCGTGTGGGCCACATGGCCACAGGGCAAAGTCCAAGGCCCCACTTGTCACCTGCATCAATATGGAGAGAACACTGCAGAGGCATCAGTTGGCAAATAGGCAGGCACCTCAGGGGGTGGAAACTTCAGCCGGAAGTGGAAACAAGATCACTGGTTCTGGAGGGGGCAACATGCCCTGTGCTTTGTCCTGGGGAGTGCAAGGCCACAGTCTCTCGATTGGGTGTCTTGCCCACTGGTTCTGGAGGGGGCAACATGCCCTGTGCTTGGTCCTGGGGAGTGATAGGCCACAGTCTCTCAAATGGGTGTCCTCCCCACTGGTTCTGGAGGGGGCAACATGCCCTGTGCTTGGTCCTGGGGTGTGATAGGCCACAGTCTCTCAAGTGGGTGTCTTCCCCACTGGCTCTGGAGAGGGCAACATCCTGGGGAGTGATAGGCGACAGTCTCTCGAGTGGGTGTCTTTCCCACTGGTTCTGGAGGGGGCAACATGCCCTGTGCTTTGTCCTGGGGAGTGATAGGCCACAGTCTCTGAAGTGGGTGTCTTTCCCACTGGTTCTGGAGGGGGCAGCATTCCCTGTGCTTTGTCCTGGGGAGTGCGAGACCACAGTCTCTCGAGTAAGTGTCTTCCCCACTGGTTCTGGAGGGGGCAACATGCCCTGTGCTTGGTCCTGGGGAGTAATAGGCTACAGTCTCTTGAGTGGGTGTCTTCCCCACTAGTTCTGGAGAGGGAAACATGCTGTGTGCTTTTTCCTTGGGAGTGATAGGCCAAAGTCTCTCAAGTGGGTGTCTTCCCCAATGGTTCTGGAGGTGGCAACATGCCCTGTGCTTTAGCCTGGGGAGTGCAAGGTCGCAGTCTCCCGAGTGGGTGTCTTGCCCACTGGTCCTGGAGTGGACAGGCCGCATAGAAGACCTTGGAAGCAGGATCACATTGCGTCCACTGGTGGTGATGGCTACACTGTGGTGGTGGTGGTGGTGGGAGGCTCCTGCACAGCCCCTGCACCCTCCGATGGTTGCACTGTGGTGGTGGTGGTGGTGGTAGGGGAAGGCTCCTCCACAGCCTTTGCACCCTGCGATGGCTGCACAACCACGGTTGGTGGTGGGGGCTCCGTGACAGCTGCTGTTGCATGCTCCTTCCCCTTCTTGCCTGCTAGTGCAGGCTCATTCCCCTTCTTGCCTAATAGTGCAGGCTCATTCCCCTTATTGCCTGCTGGTGCAGGCTCCCTCAACTTCTTGCCTGCTACTGTAGGCTCCTTCCCCTTTCGGGTGGCAGGTGCAGGCTCCTTGCCCTTCTTGCCTGCTGGTGCAGGCTCCTTCCCCTTTCAGATGGTAGGTACAGGCTCCTTCACCTTTTGGCTGGCTGGTGCAGACTCCTTCCCCGTCAGTATATGTGGCCTGGAATCCTTTCCACCACGAGTGGGTGCGGATGGAACTGGGCCCGTTGACTGTGTGGCTGAGGTGCTTGGTTGGTTTCTTGATACCCTAGCCATAAGTGCAGGACGGTGTGGAAGGGTATGGAAGAGGTCAATAGTGGAAAGGAAAAGCTTTTTGGGGACATTGGGGTTGGAAGAGGGAGAAATAATGGGAGTGGAGGATGAGGGAGTGGTTGTTGGAGGTGTCTGTCTGCTGGATTTGGGTGCAGGTGCATGGGCTGTATGCTGTTGTGAGGTGGAAGGCTGTTGGGTGTCTGAGTGCTTGCATTTGTGCACTTTAGGAGCGGGGACAGACACAGTGGGAGAGGACACAGGGGACGTGTGCATGGCTGTTGTGGAGGTGTCTGCCAGTGAGGTGTGTGTTCTGTTTGGTGTGGTGATTATGCAGGTAGTGGATGATGATGTATTGCACGCAGGTGTGAGTGTGGATGTAACTGGGTGGGCAGTGGAGAAGGAGGAAGAGGTGGAGACAGTTGAAATAGTGGATGTTGTTGTGTTTGCAGCTGGATGGTATTTGTGTGAGTGCCTGTGGTGCTTGTGTTTGCAGTCTTTGGTGTTGTCCTGTGTGCATGCTCATCTAGCTGTGTGCTTGGGATGGGTTGGAGTTGAGGGGAATGGGACTTGGAAGTGGTAGTTGGAGGGGGGACAGTAGAAACAGGGACAATGGCTGCCATCAGAGAGGAGGCCAGAGCCTGGATCGATCGCTGTTGGGCCACCAATCCAGTGTGAATACCCTCCAGGAATGCATTAAATTGTTGCATCTGGGCTGCCAGCCCCTAGATGGCATTCACAATGGTTGACTGCCTTACAGAGATGGACTTCAGAAGGTCAATTGTCTCCTCACTCAGGGCAGCAGAGCTCACTGGGGCAGGGCCTGAGGCACATGGGGCGAAGGAGATGCCCACCCTATTGGGTAAGCAGGGACAGGAAACTCGCTGAGGGGCTGCTGGGAGGGCGGTGCTGGTACGAGGGGTGGCAGCTGTACCTGGGGTAGTTACAGAAGTGTCCACCACCCCCAGGGAGCTTCCATCTGAGGAGGTATCTGAGTCTGAATTGTCCCCTCCGGTCACCTCCGTGGTGCTCCCCTCACCCTCCGTCCCAGTGGGGCCCTCTGTGTCAGTGGACTCTGCCTCCTGGGTCCTGTGGGATGCAGCTCCCTCTGTCTCCGCTGCCTCTGCTTCTCAGCCAGATGTTGCTAATGCACATAAGGACAGGATGACAAAAGAAGAAAGGGGGAGAGAGAGACAAAGTATACACTGGGTCGATGGCTGCACCAAAACCACCATTGGTGTACACAGCACCCTCGCACACAGGGAACAGGCCTACGCACTATGCATTGCACCACCACTGATAGTGCTAGCCACCAAGGCATGAGGAGGCCCCTCAACTGTTCCCCTGAACTGTGTGCCCACTGCCACTGACCCCAGGTCTCTGATTGTCTTGTGTGCGAGGTGTGGCCTGCGGTCCCTGTAGAGGTGGACACACTGCTGATTGACGTGTCCTGGGGACAGAGGTATGGGTAAACTGGGTGGGTGCTGTGATGTTGTTTCCTGATGGGAGAGGCTCTGTTGTGGTCTGTGACGGGGCTTGGGTAACCAGCTGTCCAGTGGTCCCTGATGGGCCAGGGAGATCATCCAGATCCTGCCTGAAGACCAGAGTTACTGTCATCACTGTGGGCCTCTTCTGTTGGAGGACTGGAAAGTGCTGGCACCACCTCTCCGTTGATATCGGCTGGGGTACCTGTGGGGATGTAAATGATGTGTTATGGTTGATGTGTATGACATATTGTACATCCCTGGCTTACCCTCTATGGTTGGATTTGCACTGCCAACTTTCACCTTTTTATGTTAGTGTATGGTGGGATTGTTAGTTGTCTATGCTGTGCATGCTTTAGTGATGAGTGTCCATGCAGGCCTGTGAGGTGTGTCCATGCATTGGTACAGCATGCATGGCTTGGCATTGGGATAAGTGAGATGTGATGGTGAGTGTGTGGGATGTAGTGGAGCGATGGGATTGAGAATGAGGGTATGTGATGGCATGCAGGTAGGGGGGTGATAATAGTAGAGAGTTGACTTACCAGAGTCCAGTCCTTCTCCGACTCTGGCCAGTCCATCAGGATGCAGAATTACCAAGACGTGCTCCTCCCATGCTGTGAGTTGTGGGGGAGGGGGTGGGGGTCCACTGCCAGTCCTCTGGATAGCAAGCTGGTGTCTTGCTGCTATGAAACATACCTTCCCCCTTAGGTCGTTCCACCTTTTCCTGATGTTGTCCCTAGTTCTGGGGTGCTATCCCAAGGCGTTGACCATGTCCATGATTCTCCACATTAGCACCATCTTCCTGGTTATTGATATCAGCAGCACCTGTGCTCCAAATAGCTGTGGCTCTACCCTGACAAATTCCTCCACCATGGCCCTTAGCTCCTCCTCTGTGAAATGGGGGTGTCTTTGTGGTGCCATGGGTGTTATGTGACATGTGTTGGTGAGGTTGTGTTGGGTAATGTGTCGGAGTATGTGATGGGGACTCTGTGAGTGGTGTATAGGTGTGAGTAGTGTTTGCCTCTAGTTGTCTCAGTGGCCTTGGTGTCTCTCTGCTGGCAATGATTTGTAATTGTAAAGGGTTGTGGGCACTGTGGATGTGTTTTATAGTGGTGTGGGTGTGTGGGTATGTGTGGATGGGTGTCAGGTGTGTATTGTTTGAATTGCCCAATGTGGAGTTGTTTTGTATGTGGGTGTCCATTGTCAGCACAGCGGTATGTACTGCCAATGGTTTACTGCCATTGAATGTCCACCAGTTTGGCGGTAAGTGGGATTTCATAATGAGGGCCACTATTTTTAATCCAGCCCTTCCCCCTTTCTTTTCTGTCTTTCATATTCTAGATTAGTTTAAATTAGATATTAGCATAGAGATAGTTTAGGATCGGTTAGGGTTAGTGATGTTTTAGGATTTGTAGTGTTTATCTTGATAGGTGAGGATATGGGTGGGTAACTTGTTGGAGGGTGATATTTCTTATATGTTTAAACAAACAAGTAAAATAATATTAATAAGAAAAGATACTTGTATTTAGATTTAAATGTATAGTTAGCTTGTGTATAGGATAGGTTTATGTTGTTGATGTGTGAATATGTGTCTTAAGAAGGGTGGGAGGTTGATGGTAACATGTCTCATATGGTATATGTGTAGGATTACACCAGGATTACATCAATTAAGTGTTGGTATATTAATCTGGTTTTAAGATACTTTTGTGTAGGTTAGATAGGTTAGGTTAGTTTAGGATTATTTACGTTAGGATATGGAAGATAAATTATGGTAGTTACTTTTAGATTTTAAATGTTGTTTTAGATGTTATTAAAATACATTGGATACTTTAAAAACTGCTTTGTGATTACGTGTATATGAGTTGACATGTATTATTAGGTGATGTTAGACATGAATTGAGGGTTTTCCATGCAGTGTTTGTTTCCAGTGTGACTAGGTGGAATACCTATGGACCCGAACCAGCAAGGTTTGCAATGGATTGATGTAAGGGATCCTCAAACATGATTGGATGATATAAGTGCACTCCTGCTGTGAATGGATACACAGGTCAAAACAGGTATTCCCATACTGTTGCACAGTGTGTGGGAATGGTACTACATGTATTAGATGATTGCTCATGGCAAACTGTTGTTAGTAATCTGTGAGGTTTTGGCTCACACGCTGATGCCAGCCACTAACACACTCACCCTTTCATCATTTGATTATCACTGCAGTGTTGTTTGCTGGCTCGTATCCATGGATATGCTCCCCACCAGTGCTGTGTCTTCATTCACTAATAGTATTAACTGAATGCTACTTGTTGTGACCTTGAAGAACTACTTGTCTTAATAAATATAGGGTTCACCAAATATATTTCCCTAGGTCTGTGTATCTTTGTACATAACTTTATGACACACATGTCCCTCTAGGTAGTAGTTGATGTCTTTGGGTTACAACATCCACCGTGGTTTAATTAATCCAGACATCAACAGACATACAACACACAGTTTTAAATCAGTGCATTTATTTACATGTGCAAAAATGTTTAGAAACATAGGCACAGTTCCTACTGCAACAACCACAAAAGTTTATTTGAGTCAAAGGATTTCCAGACAAAGGGGGTGATTCTTACATTGGCGGGCGGCGGAGGCCGCCCGCCAAAGTACCCCCGCCAGAACACCGCACCGCGGTCGTCAGACCGCTGCAGTGATTCTGGGTTTTCCACTGGGCTGGCGGGCGACCGCCAAAAGGCCACCCGCCAGCCCAGTGGAAAACAACCTTCCCACGAGGACGCCGGCTCCGAATGGAGCCGGCGGAGTGGGAAGGTGCGACGGGTGCAGTTCCACCCGTCGCGAATTTCAGTGTCTGCTGAGCAGACACTAAAATTCTTTGTGGGGCCCTCTTACGGGGGCCCCTGCAGTGCCCATGCCATTGGCATGGGCACTGCAGGGGCCCCCAGGGGCCCCACGACACCCCATACCGCCATCCTGTTCCTGGCGGCAGAGCCGGCAGGAACAGGATGGCGGTATGGGGTGTCAGAATCCCCATGGCGGTGCAGCGAGCTGCGCCGCCATGGAGGATTCTTTTGGGCAGCGGAAAACCGGCGGGAGACCGCCGGTTTTCCACTTCTGACCACGGCCAAACCGCCGCGGTCAGAATGCCCTGCGGGGCACCGCCAGCCTGTTGGCGGTGCTCCCGCCAACCCTGGCCCCGGCGGTCCATGACCGCCGGGGTCAGAATGACCCCCAAAGTCCATGGGGGATACCTTGCATGGAACATATGGAGGAAATGAGTGTATCACTGAGGACAAGGAGGAAATAATTATTATTAGGGAAGACAGGCCACATCAACAGTCCACAAATGGGTGAGATCAACAGGTGGGACAGGAAAGTGAGGACAGAACCAGTTGGGAAGTGCACTGCCATGGTAATTAGCACTGGGCAAAGGAGAAGCTGGCCAGTAGTTTTTGGGTGGAACGAGGTGAAGTCCACATCTTCCTCCTCTGATGTGTGTGGTGCTTCCCGTGAGGGTGGTGTTATCAGTGTTTGAGGCAAGGGAGACATAGATCAGGGGCTAAAGATGTGGATTCCCTGTCTACAGCATCATTTCTTTGAACCAACAAGTGAGGCACACCTGCATTGAGAATGGCCTGCTGGTTTGCCAGCACAGCACCAATGTTGCAGTGGTAGGTACCCATTGTTTCTATGTATGTGGACTATACGATGTTGAGGATGACCCCCAGCTGGTTGGCAACCTTGCTAGTGCTACTTTAACAGGGCAGTTGTTCATGCCTCTGCCTCAAGACACAAATGATGTCAGCCAGGGACTGTATGTGGTCACAGAGCGGAGGGTCACAGAGGTCACAGAGTGGAGGTTAGGTGCCTCTTATAGCTGCTGAGGCACCCATAGACTGCCACTAGGGGGCCCGCTACGGTCTCCATCCCCACCTATACCACATCTACCATCTCCTGCTGGACTCCTACCACATGATGTTGGAATTCAAATTCCGGTTCCTTGAAGTCCAGGGCTGGAGGTGGGCTGGAAGGTGGTGTTTTTTGAGTAAGGGGTGGAACTTCTGAAGGCCCCACAATGCTGTTGGCCCTTCTCGCAACTAGATATTGTGTATCAAAGGAGGCCAGGATTTGCTGGAGAGTGTCTTTGTCAAGGGGTGGCAGTTGTCATACTCAGCAAGATCTTGATTCAGGAGAGGACGCTGGTAAGGAGGTATAGGTACATCTTCTGCAATGAGAAAGAGATATGTTAATGGTGATCTATTTTAGATGTTGACATGATTAATCTGACGCTACTATTTGACTTTCAGCATAACAATGATGTGTAAAACGCCTGTTACATGGAGTTATTGAGTACAAGTAGCACTGTAATTGCCACCAGATGGCACTGTCTCTGCATTGTTCAGACAACCAATGTGTGACAAGGCTGACTATTTGTTTCATGACACAAGTGGGAAGGGAGTGGCCAGATATGGGTCCTGTGCTCACTATGCCACTAGATTCAAACTAGCCTGGGAGATGAAGGGTGATACCCTGAAACTGGTACCAGGATGCTTGTTTCTAGTCCAGGTTGGACCCGGCTTAGCAGTTCAGGCTAGACCTTTTCTATGGGGAACAGGGTCAAGACTGATTTACACACGGCTGGGTTGAAACTGGAGTACTGTGGTGAGGAAAAAAATGGATTGAACCACATCTCTGACTAAGGGTGACTGTCTGCATTGCTCAGCATTTTGTCCAACATCTGTTCTTTTTACTTTTGTATCCCTAAGTGGAAAGGGTATGCCCAGATGTGGGCCTCATTCTCACTGTGATACTGAACTCAACCTAGCATGGCTGATGAAGGGAGATACCCTGCAACTACTCCCAGGATGCTTGTTTTTGGTCCTGCTAGGACCTGGCCTGACAGTACTATTCCATGGGGAACAGGGTCAAGAATGATTTGCATATGGTTGGGTCCAAACTGGGGTGGCATGGTTAGCAATAAAACAGTGGATTAAACCCAGATCTGTGACCAACAATGATTGTTTTTATAGTTCAGCTTTTCATCCATCATCTGTTCTTTTTGCTTTCGTCACTGCTGCTGCTGGCAGCTGACAGGGCGGGAGGGGGTTCTAACCTCCGATTTTTCTTGCAATAGGAGGCTGCCTGCGTCATTCAAGCACCTGGAGGTGTTATTTGGGACTGTGTTTCTCCAATGGTGTGCGATGCGCTGCTGCTGCCATCTGACAGGGGTGGAAGGTGACTCCAACATCCAGCATTCCATGCGGCAGGAGGTCACATGCAATGTTCAAGTGCCAGGAGGTGCTATTTGAGGCCACTTTTCTCCTGCGTTATGGGATGCGCTGCTGTTGCCAGCTGACAGGGATGGAGAGCGAGCACAATCTCCAACATTTCTTGCGGTAGGAGGCCGTCTGCATCATTGGAGCTCTTGGAGGTGCTATTTGGGGCTGCTTTTCTCCCGCAATGTGTGACATGCTGCTACCAGCTGACGGGGTCGAGGAGGACTCCAGCTTCCAATGTTCCTTGCGGCAGGAGGCCGCCTGTGTCATACAAGCACCTGGAGGCGCTATTTGGGACTGCTTTTCTCCCACAGTGCGGGACACGCTGCTGCTGCCAGCTGACAGGTGTGAAGGGGGACTCCAACGTTCCTTGTGGCAGGACGCTGCCTGCGTCATTCAAGCCACTGGGTTCGCTACCTGGGGCTGCTTTTCTCCCGCGGTGCAGGACGCAATTTGAACACACGAAGGCGCATGCCCAGGCGAAGACCAGGCCAAGAGCAGGCCTGTCTGTTTCCATCCACAGCCAGACAAGGCTGGGCTGGGCCTTTTTCTTGGCCCGAGTTCAATTTCAATGTAAGGATCAGGAAGATAAGGAGGCTGATATTCTGTTGCCCTGTAAAGTACAGTGGATTTTATGAATTTTTGTTTTTCTGGATAATTCCTGCCCTGTTCGGCTACTCCAGTGGCTAATTGAACGTGCTATTTGGCTCAAAGTTGTCTGGCTTGTTGTTGGATTACAGACTGTTGGTCGGGAAACCTAATGAATATTTAATATGGGTATGTGCAAGAAGACCACAGCAGTGGCTCAAGTTCTTAACAATACAATTCTGGATGGCTTTTTTCAAAGAGCTGTCAGAGCTTTGACTAAGGAGATTGAACTGGCTGAGAAAAGGTTATCCTTATCCTCGCTCCGCCTCACTGCAGGGGGAGGAACTTGGGGCGCAGCAGGGAGACTTTCAACAAGATATTCAAAAGTAACTGAGTTGGCCTACACTCCCACTTTCTCCATCTGTCGCAGAATCTATTATCCCTCTACTAACAACGTTTCAACCCAGAAGAGAGGGCGTAGTTCCTAAATCTCAAAATGGGAAAAGAAAAAGAGAAGAAATCAGTACAAGATCTCAGAGACCAAAATATGTACCCACTAATAATGCACCCAATTATAGTAAAGAGGTATTTGTGGAGGATCCCAAATTAGTTGGGGAGACGGTTTTCTCTCAGGAGGAACTGCTATCAAGCATTGAGAAATTAATTACTGATCCCTTGGATCCGATACTGAACTGCATGAAGAAGACTGAGAACAATCTTGAGTCATTGATAAATGTGTCCAGAAGAGGTCATTTTTTCAGGGCAGGGAGGTGTCCAGGATATTAATCACACTGAGGCGCCATTAGCTGTTGGTTGTGACAACGTAGGATCCTCGCAAGCTGAAAAGGCCATTCTTAACCCAGATTTCCCTAGCAGCCTAGGGCCCCAGAGTGATACTAACTATAGGGTGGTTCCATGCATTTTCCCCCCAGAAGCTCATCCGACTCATCAGAGTGGGGTAAAATCCATGCTCAATCTTCAGCAATCTGCTGTCCATGCCGCTGTTTGTTTACACCTCCCTCCCCCCCCGGAAAGTACTCCTTATACATTGGTGTTAGCAGGTGTTCCACCCTTGGGAGTTGATACATATAAGGATTAACAGAGTTTGATGAACAAAGCTGCATTTTGGTGCAAGAAATACTTTAAAGCCAGTCAAGAACTATTTAATAAATTAATTTTGGTGTGCGGAGTTAGATGGGATGGTCACATGCCAAAATCCATTAAAGGAGACTGTGTAGTGTTGCACTTCAAGAACCCTGGGTGTGTTCAATTCCTACTTTTGCATTGAAATTCTACAAATGTGAATAGCACTACAATACTGGTAAGAACCTTGGGCTGCTTTTCTCCCCCATCACCAGTGAACTGAGTAAAGTAAGGCAGGATAATTTTTATACATCCAATAGGGAGTTGAATAGGCTGGCACCATTAGTTCTATGGGCCTACCCAGGAGGCTGTCAGGTTTATCAGACAATGATTGACATTTTGTCCCACCAACATTGCAGGAAAAAAGGGTTCTCACTGGTAGAGAGCACTCTCTCTGTTTCTCTCTCTTCTCAAGTTTCCCGTAAGATGCCAATGCACACTAACAGGGCTGTTACGGGTAAAGAGTGTGAGCAGAGTGTTAAACTTTTGTCATGGAATATTGCAGGAATTTGTGATAAACTTTCTAACAATTGAATCATGAAGCCAAATATGACATTATGGGGGTTATTACAACTTTGGAGGAGGTGTTAATCCGTCCCAAAAGTGACGGTAAAGTGACGGATATACCACCAGCCGTATTACGAGTTCCATAGGATATAATGGACTCGTAATACGGCTGGTGGTATATCCGTCACTTTACCGTCACTTTTGGGACGGATTAACACCTCCTCCAAAGTTGTAATAACCCCCTATATGTTGCTAGGAAACATGGTCTGTGAACCCTGTCTCTTTAAATTGATATACAGCCTATTGCTCAGCAGCTACAACTGTCACCAGCTGGGAGAGGGAAGGAGGGTTTGCAGTTTTTGTTACCTGCTCATTGACTAATTTTAAGGTTATGCTTGTGGCAGCTACCACTAATTTTCAAATTCTACACTTGCAAAAGGATAATGGGGGTCATTTCAAGCCTGGCAGGTGGCGGGAACCGCCATTTGGCCGCCACGCGGCCAAAATAGCGCTGCCCCCATTCCGACATTCCCGCCGGCCCAGCGGGAATGAGGGCTGCAACACAGGAGCCGGCTCCAAATGGTGTTGTGGCCGTGCGACGGGTGCAGTTGCACCCGTCGCGCTTTTCACTGTCTGCTAGGCAGACAGTGAAAAGCTGGCTGGGGCCCTGTTAGGGGACCCCTGCACTGCCCATGCCAGCGGCATGGGCAGTGCAGGGGCCCCCAGGGGCCCCAAGACACCCGTTACCGCCAGCCTCTTCCTGGCGGTGAAAACCGCCAGAAACAGGCTGGCGGTAAGGGGGTCAGAATCCCCATGCGCTGCCATGGCGGATTCTCCCAGCCGGGGCAAAACCGCCACTGTCAGAATGACGATTGAAGCACCGCCAGCCTATTGGTGGTGCTTCCGTCATTCGTGACCCTGGCGTTCCATGACCGCCAGGGTCAGAATGACCCCCAATGTGTTGAATTTGATATTAATTCATTTTTATTTTGATTACTTTGCTTCTCAGACAGCTGAGATAGTAAAGGATTTTGGGAAGCTGCTTTTTTAAATATGTAACAGATTAGAGGAAGCTCCCCCCTCTACAATTTGGGCAAGGGTTAAACATCACAAAAGTCGGTGTTGTGCCAAATGTATTTGTGGATTTTCTGAAGTCGAGGGGACTATTAATGGCCACTTCTCACACACATCTTATGGGGAAGCAATAAATAAAGCAATTCTGGCTTACAACTTGGTTGATGGAGCAGACATTTTGGGGCAAAGTGATTCTACTCCACCTTCTCATATAAGGAGGGGCAAAAGTAGCCATATTGATTTCTTGCTTATGTCTTCTGATTTGGCTAATAGATTGGGTCTCTTTAACGTAAACTCCTTACCGCTTAGTGACCACAATCCTATCCATGTTTGTTTGCGTGTCCATCATGACTTGGAGCCAGTGGCAGTAAATAAGCTGCCAATAGGTTACACAGTTAATGGTGAGGTGCGTTTAAAATGGAGTAAAAATAAACCACAAGATTTTAATAATAACCTTACTACAACTTTGCATGATGATTTCTTCTGTTGTTTATCAATGGATAGACCGTCTGGAGAGCTCCTTGAGAGTTATGATAATATTTGCTGTACCATTGCACACACTTTAACCTTACATAAATCACCAAGGGAGCGCCCAGTGAAATCTTGGTTCAATCACAAGTGTACAATAGCACTTAAGGCACTAAAAAGGTCACCTTCCACATACCTCGTAATTTAGAAGCTATTATAAGAGCCAGAGGAGCTTACAATCGAGTTATTTTTAAAAGGAAAGAAGAACTGAGAAGTAAGACTTGGGAAGATTTAGAAAAAGCCACAGTCCTAAGGGATAGCAAACCCCTATTTTTAAGCGGCCTTTGGTTACGAATGATTTTTCCTCTGGTGTGAGTACCATATTAGTGCCCAGGACTGGACTAATCATTTCACATCCATTTGTAATTCTGAAGAGGCTCTAGTAGATCAAAGGGATGTTTTGGGTTTCTTACCTCCTATGGTCACTAAAGACTGGATAGTTGACCTTGTGAGTCATGCAACAGTTGTAAAAGCAATCCAGGGAGCAGCTAATTGTAAGGCCTCAGGTCCAGATGGGGTACCAATTGATTTACTTAAGCATAATATTGATCTCTGGGCCCCATTGCTGACCAATGTTTTGAGGATGTCAGTTAAAGGAAATCTAAAGGACTCATGGAAGGAGGCCATCATATTACCTATTTTTAAAAAAGGTGATCTAAACATGCCCTCTTGCTACCGCCCAATCTCTCTGTTAGATTCAACAGTGAAGATCCTGGGAAGAGTAATTTTGGATAAATTAGAGACCTGGGCTGAATCAACATCCTTTTTTTACCAATTACATGGGTTTAAGTCCAGTCTAGGGACTGTAGAGCATGCATTAAACCTGACTCTCATTTATGGAAAATATGTCAAAGCCAGGACAGGTGCCCTTTTGGATCTCTCCTGTGCTTTCAATTTAGTGGATCATGGAATATTATGGGACTTAATGGGTCAGGCCGGAATTGATCCCACATTGGTGATGTTAGTACAGCACATTCATATATTTACTAAGGAGTGTTATACTCTTCTGCGGTGTGTACTAAACCTATTAGGTGCTATAGAGGCGTAAAACAGTGATGTATCCTGGCCCCATTTCTGTTTTTATTATATATTAACTCTTTGGGCACCTTTTTAGAGACATATTATAAAGACATTCAACAAATTGGCACACAGGCAGTTCTGGTCCTCCTTTATTTGGACGATGATGTTCTGGCAGTAACCGCAGTTACACCTGGCATCCTTGTTGTGGTCTCCCCTGTCTTTTTTGTCCCTGCTTCCCATATTTTGACTGTGTGCTGGACTCTGTTTTTGCTGTTTTTGGTACTCTGGGCACTTTACTACTTCTGACCAGTGCTAAAGTGCAAGTGCTCCTGTGTAAATTATATGTGTAATTGGCTTTTCCATGATTGGCATATTTTATTTCGTAGTAAGTCCCTAGTAAAGTGCACTAGAGGTGCCAAGGGCCTGTAAATCAAATGCTACTAGTAGGCCTGCAGCACTGGTTGTGCCACCCACATGAGAATCCCTGTAAACATGGATCAGACCTGCCACTGCAGTGTCTGTGTGTGTAGTGTGTACCCACTTGACAGGCCCAAACCTTCCCTTTTTATATATGTAAGGCACCCCTAAGGTAGTCCCTAGGTCATGAAATGTGTATTCTATATGTCCTGGTAGTGTAAAACTCCTAAATTCATTTTACAGTGCTGTGAGGCCTGCTCCTTTCATCGGATAGCATTAGGGCTACCCTCATATACTGTTTGAGTGGTAGATCCTGATCTGAAAGGAGTATTCAGGTCATATTTAGTATTGCCAGAATGGTGATACAAAATCCTGCTTAATATGAAGTTGGTTTTTATATTACTATTTTAGAAATGCTACTTTTAGAAAGTGAGCATTTCTCTACACTTAAATCATTCTGTGCTTTCCAATCCACGTCTGGTTAGGTTTAGTTGACAGCTCTCTTGTGTATTCACTCAGACAACCCCAAACACCGGATGCTCAGTCACACTTGTACACATCTGCTTATTGAATGGTTCTTCCTGGGCTGGGAGGGTGGAGGGCCTGACACTTACATGTCAAAGGACAGTAGTCTGCCTTCACACAAAGGACTGCCACACCCCCCTGGCAGACAGGATGGAACTGAAAGGAGACCTTGTGCACTTCTAAGCAACTCTTTGAAGTCGCACCCACTTCGAAGGCACATTTGGGTATTTAAGCAGGGTCTCTGACCTTACCAACTAAGACACTTTTGAGGTAGACACTCTACTTCATCAAGGAGCTTCCTGGAGAAGAGAACCTGCACCAGAACCTGCAACCTGCCAAGAAGAACTTCCTGGCTGCCCAAAGGACTCACCTGACTGCTTTCTGTGAAGGACTGTTGCCTTGCTGTTGCCCTGCAGCCTTGCTGCTTTTTGGCTGTGCTGAGAAGTGCTCTCCAAGGGTTTTGATACAGCTTGTCTCCTGTTCCCTGAAGTCTCAGTGCCAAAAATACTTCATCTCTGCAAGAAGAACTCCATGTGCAGCGGAAATTGGTGCACAGCCGGCAGAAAACGACGCACAGCCTGCATGGCGGTGAAAGATTTGCTGCACGCCGAACTGGAATGACGCAGCCCAACTTCGCAAGGAGAAGATTGAAACAGCTCCAGTGTAGCTACAGAAAATTTGCCGCACGGCCCACTGGATCGATGAACAGCCGAGCCAGAACGAAGCAGCCCAACTTCCTGAGAGGTAACAACGCAGCTCCTGCCATGCGGTAGAATTTTTCACACAACGGCCGCCAGATCGACGCAGCCCCTGTGACTTCATACTGCCAGTGCTGGATTTCAACGCATCATCCCTGGGGCATCCGAAAACCCCACAACCCAAAGAGGATCCAAGACCGAGCGCCAGAAATCGACACAAAGCCTTCCTTGCGTGAAAAATAAATGACACATCACATGTGCTGCACAAGAAATCGACGCACACCTCCCTGGTTTCCACGCATCTCCTCCTCTGCGGTTCATTGTGGATATTTTTCAACACAAACCAGGTACTTTGTGCTTGCAAGAGACATTTGTTTCTTTTAAAAACTAAAGACACTTTATATCACCTTTACGGTGATATTCCAAAATATACTCATTGAATTTTAATTGTTTTGACCTGCATCTTCTCCAGATAAATATTATATATTTTTCTAAACATTGTGTGGTGTATTTTTGTGGTGTTCCACTGTGTTATTGCATGATTTATTGCACACATGCTTTACACATTGCCTTCTAAGTTAAGCCTGACTTCTCAGTGCCAAGCTACCAGAGGGTTGGCACAGGATAATTTGGATTGTGTGTGACTTACCCTGACTAGAGTGAGGGCCATTGCTTGGACATGGGGTAACCTGACTGCCAACAAAAGACCCCATTTCTAACATGTCCTGTTGCAAGGCCTATCCCTCTCATAGTTTAACAAGGGGGCTGCCTTTAAATATGATTAAATCGTAGATTCCCTTTAGGAGCAGATAGACATGTGGAGTTTTGGGTCTCTGAGCTCACAATTTAAAAATACATCTTTTATTAAAGTTGATTTTAAGATTGTGTGTTTGCAAATGCCACTTATAGAAAGTGAGCATTTTCTTGCTTAAACCATTCTGTGACTTTGCCTGTTTGTGGACTCCCTGTCTCGGTCAGTTTGACAGTTGGGCTCTTTGAAATTCTCTCTAGACAGTGACACAAAAGGAGCTGGGGTGTAGCCTGCATATCGTGATGAGCCATCTGTGCTAGGAGGGAGGGGAGGAGTGGTCACTCACACCTGAAATAGCTGTGCCTACCTTCACACAGTGCCGTCTCCAACTCCCTGGTATGTGTCTGGGGCCTGGCCTGGGCAAAGCAGGATTTCACAAAGAAGAGAGACTTTCCTTTGAAGTAAGCCTACTTCAAAGGCCAAAATGGGTATAAGAAGGGCACCCAAAACCACAGACTTTAGATCACTTCTGGAAATCAAGAGGAACCTCTGCCTGGAGAAGAGCTGAAGAACTGAGTGCTGCCCTGCCTGTGACTGTGCTTTGTGGAGCTAGCCTGCAGTGCTGCTTCTACCTGTGTAAGGGGACAAAGACTGGACTTTGTTGTGCATTCCTGGTTGTGAAGAAATCTCTAAGGACTTGTCCTGAGCTTGCCTCCTATTTTTGAAGTCTGAGGGCCATTGAAGACTTCCCCTGCTGAGACTCCTGCCCTGCCCAGTGGTACCCTATCCGGTTCATGGGGCCTTGACAGGTGAAGCTGGTAGACCAAGATTGAAAATCCACACACAGACCGCCGTGCAGGTAAATTTCTGACACAACTTCCGAGACGCAACTGAAGAAACGACACGCCGCCGGCTCTGTGGCTAAAATCAACGCACTGTCTGACAGCTGGAAGATCAATGCACGCAGCTGTAGAAACGACGGCTGGTAACATCGCAACCCACACAGCACAGTTTTGCTAATACCGTGCTGCAGGATTTTTGACGCAAACCTTGCTGGGCACAGAAAAACAACGCAATTCCTGCCTAGACCTGAGTGCATGCCCAGATGGACGCATCACTTTCCTGCAGAGAGGGAAAACGATGCACACCAACCCGACCAGAGAAGGAGAAACAACGCACAGTCTCGCTTGCGGGTGAGAAATCAACACATTGCTAACCTTTTTTCGATGCACGCTCTCCCGTGAGCATTATTTTTACGCTACCCAGGTACTTTTCAACGCTAACAGTGTTTTTACTGTTTAGAAAAGGATTTAAGACTCTTTTGCTTTTAAAATTATTAACTTGACTTGTGTATGTTGGATTTTTGTAATTTTGGTCTTGCTTTGTTTGTATAAAGATTTCCTATTTTCCTAAACCTGTGTTCTGTCATTTTGTAGTGTTTTCACTGAGTTACTGTGTGTGTTGGTACAAATACTTTACACCTAGACTCTGAAGTTAAGCCTGCCTGCTAGTGCCAAGCTACCAAGGGAGTGGGCGGGGGTTAGCTGAGGGTGATTCTCCTTTATCCTGGCTAGAGTGAGGGTCCTTGGTAGGACAGGGGTAACCTGACTGTCAACCAAAGACCCCATTTCTAACAGGAACCGATACAAATATGGAGTTTGGTGTCTCTTAACTCACAATTTAAAAATGCATCTTTTGGTAAAGTTGTTTTTTAAATTGTCAGTTTGAAAATGACACTTTTAGAAAGTGGCCATTTTCTTGCTTAAATCATTCTGTGACTCTGCCTGTTTGTGGATTCCTTGTCTGGGTCAGGCTAACAATTGGGCTATTTGTGAATCCCCTCTAGACAGTGAGACAAAGGGAGCTGGGGTGTAGCCTGCATATCCTGATTGGCCATCTGAGCTGGAGTGGAGGGAGGAGTGGTCACGTACACCTGAATGGGCTATGCCTGTCCTCACACAATGCAGTCTCCACCCCCCTGGGGTGTTTCTGGGGCCAGGCCTGGGCAAGACAGGATGCTGTGAACAACAAGTCCTGTGAGCCTTTCCTTTGAAGTTTGCCTACTTCAAAGACAGGAAGGGGTAAAAAAAGTGGACCCAAAACCCCAGATTTTTAGATTACTTCTCGAATCAAGAGGAACCTCTGCCAAGGAGAAGAGCTTGAGGAGGAGTAATGACCCTATGCCTGTGACTGTGCTTTGCTGGGTTGGCCTGCAGTTTCTGCTTCTGCCTGGAAGAGGACAAAGACTGGTCTTTGTGGAATATTCCTGCTTGTGAAGAATCTCCAAGGGCGTGGAATTAGCTTGCCTCCTGTTTCGAAGTCTCAGAGCCATTAAAGACTTCCTCTGCCAGCACCTGGATTCTCTGCTGAGACACCTGCCCTGACAAGTGGTGCCCTGTCCAGTCCCTGCACCCTTGAGAGGTGAAGTTGGCAGAACAAGGACTTAAATCCACGAAAAGAACACAATGCGTGGGAAATTTCAATGCACTACCTGCAACGCGGCTGAAAAACGACACGCCACCTGCTTTGCTCCTAAAATCAACACTCCACCTGCATTACGGCTGGGAGATATATGCAATGCGCCTGGAGAAACAACACAACACCTGCTTGCGCCTGCTGATAAAAACGTAAACTCCACACAGCGTGGTTTTCCAACACCCTGCAACTGAATTTCTCATGCATCGTCACTGGGCATCAAAAATCAACACAAGCTTGCGTGGATCTGAGGTGCCCGTCCAGAAATCAACACATCGCTCTCTTGTGGGAGAGAAAAATGACATATCGCCAACCCAACCAGAGAAGAAATGGTGCACGGCCTCACTTCTGAGTAAGGAATTGAAACATTGCTAACTTTTCTGACGCACGCTCACCTGTGTGGCTTTATTTTTGACGCAAACCAGCTCCTTTATGGATATTGAATGTTTCCATTGTTTTCTATGCAGTAAGACTCTTTTCATTGTAAAAATTCATATCTTGACTTGTGTATGTTGGATTTTGTCATTTTGTTCTTGTTTGATTTAGATAAATATTGCCTGTTTTCCTAAACTGGTGTATTGTCCATTTTGTAGTGTTTTCACTGTACTACTGTGTGTGTTGGTACAAATGTTTTTCACATTGTGTTTGAGATAAGACTGACTGCTTGTGCCAAGCTACCAAGGGGGTAAATAGGGGTTATCTAAGTATGTATCTCTATGACCCTGACTAGAGTGAGGGTCCCTGCTTGGACAGAGTGCAAACTGACTGCTAACCAGATACCCCATTTCTAACAACTACAAATGCTCTACAAAATCTTTTAACCGTGTTTAATTATTTCATGAGAAAATTAAATCTTAATGTCATTCACCTGAAGTCATTTGCTTTGAACTGTGGTCCTAAGTTAACTAACACCAAAAATGTCTATATTTGAGGAAGTCCTTTTTTTAGTTATTTAGGTATTTTATTTGATGCTTGTGGTTCATGGGAGAGGCTTATTGCAGAGAGAGTATTAACAATGAGGGCAGCTTGTGATGTAATATTTAGATTTGTGAATAGATTGGGCTGTAAACCAATCAGGGACCTGATTCAGTCTTACAAGTGCAAACGTTTATCACTTGATGTTTACGGAGCAGGTGTATGGGGTTTCTCAGTCCCCTGCTTGCGATACTTCAAAGTACGGCTAGTTTTATATCCCATTTCAAACTTGGAATGTATTATTTGAAAGACTTAACATCCTACATGTGATGTGCTCCTGAGTGAAGATGTAGCATGTGGTAGGAGAGAGTCTGAAAGGAAATTGTCTCAACATGCCATATATGTCTCAGTTGGAGGATCTGAAACAGGGATCTGTCAAGGTACATGAAAAACTAGCCTGTAACCACAATGGGAAGAAGTCAGTGATGGTTGTTGACTGAGGTGGATGTGCCCAGTTATGATGCAGACCTGGGTAGGCACATGTCACCAATTCCAGCACTACTACCATGTTGAGTACAGCTTGACCCATAGCCCTCAATAGCAGCCTGACAAGTCAGACCATTGGATATGCTCACACATATTTTTGGCATTGTAGACATATGAGAGTCAATGTATGATCTGGATTCCACTATGGTGTGGCATTAAGTAGAGTAACTGGTACAAAATGAGTAGCAGAGATGGCATGTACATGTACATGTGAGTGGGCCTGAGTCAGGTGATGTATGATAATATGCAGATACACAACTCTGGCAATTATCAACTGTGATGAGTCAGTTCTAGCAACCTATCTAGTATGACTGGACCATCCCCTCATGTTTGGCACATGGTACCCACTGTCTACAAATATGAAGTCAAATGTTTATGCAATGCACTCATATGAGTATAAACAAATAGTAAATATATGGTAAGTACATGCCCTCACACATTCCTGCAGTGCAGCAAGGTTGGTTGGTATGTGGAGGTTTGCAGGATATATATGAAAAAAACAGTTCTTGGCCACATGAATGCACAATGTGCATGCAAGACAGCACAAAAAGGCAGAGTGCCATAGTGTACAGTGTGAAAGCCAGATGGCAGGATCATAACTAATTCACAACCTGACCCACATCACCTGCATAGCAGCTATTAGTTGAATATAGGCCAAAAGGAATGCAGGCACCCTAGGAACTAGAGGCCAGATGTACAACCCTCAGTATTTACAACTCGCAATTTGCATTTTTTATGTGACTCACAAATTGCGATGTACAGCAGTGTCTAAGACACTGATAGCGATTCCCAAATGGGTCACAGGGATCCTACCTTATTGATATTCACAAGGTAGGTTGCAATTTGCAACCCATATGGAATGGCCGACACTCACAGGGATGGTGGTCTACTGGAGTCAGCAGACCACCATATCTGTGCCTGCTTTATAAATAAAGCATTTTTTTATGGGGTCCATTTTCCTGAAAGGAAAACCGGATACATTTAAAAAAATAAAAAAGTTTTCTTTTTTTTTGTGTGGGTAGTGGTCTGTGGGATGACTGCCTGCTCTGAATTTTTTTTGGGACCCCCCATCCACAAGGGGGAAGGAGTTCCTTGGGACCCCTTCCCGTTTGTGAATGAGTTACTGCCTCCATCAAGATGTTGGTAAAGTATAAATGTTTTGGTCACAAAATAGTCATACATGCCAGTGCTATTTGGTATTAGGAAGGGATGCCCTATTCTCACCCCTTCCTAATACAAAATAGCAAAAACAAAATGTGAGTCGGTAACCGGTAACCCATCGCATTTTGCCTTTGGAACATGCCAAGACACATTTTACCAGTCTCAAATGGCCTGACTGTGACCAATAAAATGAGTCCTACATCTGGCCAGAGATGCAATGTATACAGTAGTGGTGTCGATATGCCAAAGCACAACCAGTATTTGTATCATAAATAAGAATGGAAATCACCCTGGTACATGTGGACCTTACCTTTTATAATATGTGCACAACGGTAGGCCCAGAGAGCTCTGTAACTGTGTTGCAATATGTGTCATAAGGAAAAAGAGCAAATGATGGACGGAATGCTGAACAAGGCAAACATTCACCCCCAGTCACAAATATGGGTTTAATTCATGATTTCTTTTTTGCTTACCACGCCATCCAAATTTGGACACAGCCATATGCAAATCAATCTTGACCCTGTTCCCTTTGAGAACAGTCCAGTCAGAACTGGCAGGCCAGGGCCTCCTTGGACCATACACAAGCATCCTAGGACCGGTTCTGGGGTATCACGTCTCATCAACCAGGCCAGCTTGAATCCAGTGGCACAGTGAGCATGAGACCCATGTCTGGACATACCCTTCCCAATTAGGGCAATACATTAAAGAAGAACAGATGGAGGGCATAATGCTGAACAATGCAAACATTCACCCTGAGACATAGATCTGGGTTTAATCCATAATTTTCTTGCTCACTACGCCACCCCAGTTTGGATCCAGTCATATGCAAATCAGTCCTGACTCTGATCCCATGGGAATAGTTCAACCTGAACTGACAGGCCAGGCCTTCCCTGCCCCAGAAACAAGCATCATAGAACCAGTGTTATGGTATCACCCATCATTAGCTAGACTAGTTGGAATCCAATGGCACAGTAGGCATGGGACCCATGCCTGGGCATACCCTTCCCAATTAGGGTGACAAAAGCAAAAAGAACAGATGATGGAAGGAATGTTGAACATTAGAAACATTCTACACCAGTCACTGATCTGGGCTTAATCCAGCATTTTTTGCTCACCAGGTAATCCCAGTATGGACCAAGCCATATGCTAATCAGTCTTGACCCTTATCTCCATGGTAACATTCCTGTCCAAAGTGCCAGGCCAGGTCCTCTCTGAACTGGAAACAAGCACCCTGGTACTGGTTTTAGAATATTACCCATCATAAGCTAGACCAGCATGAATCCAGTGGCACAGTGAGCAGGGGACCCACATGTTGGAATTCCCTTTCCACTTCAGGCAATAAAAGCAAAAAGAGAAGATGATGGATGGAATGTTGAACAGTGCAAACATTCACCCCCATTCACAGATCTGGGTTTAATCCAACATTTTTTAGTTCATCACGCCACACCAAATTGGACTCAGCCATACGCAGATCAGTCTTGACCCTATATCCTATGGGAACATTCCAGCCCAAACTGCCAGGCCAGGTTCTTCATGAGAATTGACATGCACATGGTTTAAAACAAGGCAAAGAAAATCAGCCAGAATCACTATAGACAATCTACGGAAAAGCATAAAATGCATAGTTGATTGCATTGAAACATTATCACAGGGGCAACAAGAGTAAAATGCTACTCTCAAGCCCACTGTTGAAAAAGCAACTAAATGGTGAATTAAATCCAGCCTTATCCTTGTATATTAAAATCTATGCTTTTCTATCTATAGCTTAGTTAGCCATTTCAAGTACCCTTTTATCCTCAAACTGTTTGAAAGCTGCATGTAGGTCAAGACAGAAACCATCTTAAGGGACCTTACTATGCAACCTTTGTCTTTATGAGACACATAACATTTTTTGATAATATCCTCTGTTTAAATCTGTAACCCTTTGGGCGCATCAAAGTGTTGGTTCATCCCAAGATTACACAAGTTACTTTTTACATAGTCTTTCTACAGGATAGCATGCCAATTATCCAAGTTTAGATAATCCATATTAACTTACCAAGAGAACTCCGCCTTGGGGTTGTTCCAAATTTTAGCCCAAAGCAGCAGGGGAGTCATTCTGCAGAACACATAGGAAGAGCAAAACACCTGATATGATTGTTTTTGTACAGGAAGGTGTCCCTTGCTGCACAAAAACAATCATCCCCGCAACGCAGGCATCCTTGCACCATAGTGCAATGGTGTTTGCGTTGGTGCTAGGCAGCAATGTGTGTGACAGTGCAGGGGGACAGGACAGAAAAGCACTGCA
Organism: Pleurodeles waltl; assembly: GCF_031143425.1. Taxonomy (NCBI): domain Eukaryota; kingdom Metazoa; phylum Chordata; class Amphibia; order Caudata; family Salamandridae; genus Pleurodeles; species Pleurodeles waltl. Next base: position 391,498,445 of record NC_090445.1, on the reverse strand, counting down.
TCTTATAGATAGGGCACCTTTCTGTCCTTTCCTAGTGGTTCAGGGTGGTGCAGCAAGGCACTTGCTGTGCCGCCCTGCACCAGGGGCCTCATAAATGAGGCCCTTAATGTGCAAGCTGATAATCGAGGAGTTATTATGATATACCATGCCTCATCATGTACTGCTGAATTAACCTTTAAAATCATTAACACTGTGTTTAATAATGAAAGTTTTGCACACAAATCACTGTTGAGCCTGTGCTTAAGCAACCTTCTCTAATTACATTTCTGCTTTGTTGAACCATGCTGAATCAAAGGAAAAGGGTGAAAAGTTTGTGTCTCTTTGAGAAGTTCCTTTCCTGTTTCCTATTAGACTATTCCTATCTGAGCACTAAAGTAACAGTGGGACCCACCAGGGAACCGTATAGCTAAGAAAGTGGCCCACATTTGAAAATCAGGCCACTTTTGAACTTGTGGAGACATGCTCTATGGGTATTTGTCAAGGTATGACTGACTGAATGCATATGTGTTTACTGCACACAATAGTTGTGTTACAGTTCGGGACAGCAACAATGAAAAACATCCAACCTGTCTATAACACAGGCCCACAAAACTGTTAAAGAAAATGGCCTATGCACTGGACTGTTGGACCAGACCAATGGACACTGTCTGATTGCCATGTAGGCTAGTCTGTCCCTGCCCTTACCTGGTGTAATGCTATCTGTATTTAACCATTGACTCCACTGACTCAATTTTATCCTTAGCTTAGCTTTAAATATATCTACAAGATATGGTGCATTTCTGTCCTCTCTCACTGGCTTGCGCACAGTAGGCTGCCTAGCGCTGACACGGGCACTCTTGAACCATGGTGCAAGGATGTCAGCCCCACAGACAGGATTGTTTTTTGTGCAAGAAGGGATACATTCCTGCACAAAAACAATCCATGGAGGCATTTTCCAAAGAGATAAAAATTAGGAGGAATAAAAACATTTCTCCTTGTTATGCCTGCTCTGTGGAGGAGTAAGGTTTTACCACTGCCCCAGGTTTACAGGCTCTTGTAAATCTGGGGCAGTTTCAAAATCCATCGATGTTGTGTAGGAACACTCACCACAATGCCCTCTTGATGCACAGTGAGGCATCGCAGCACTTTGCTCTGCCCTGCCGTACTCCATATCTATGAGGCCATGCCAAGCCACTCAGGGTGGTTTTGTGTGGCCTCATAGATATGATTGAGAGGCCTGCCCCATTACAGCATCTAAAAAAGTGGTGCCCCAGCAGAGCAGGCATCTGGTAAATAAGCCCCTCTAGTTTGCACATCAGGGGCAAAGGCCTACATTTAGATTACATAGTGTGGCACCACAAACCAGCTTGCTGCACTGGGCTGAACTGGGCTGAACTTTTAGGAAAGTACAGGGATGCGTCATATTTACAGACATATTTTCCTCTGTGCTGGCACTCAGTTGCTTGCCTAGCACCAATGCAGGCACGCTTTAACCATGGTGCAAGGGTGCTTGCATTGCAGGGAAGATAGTTTATATGCAGGCAGGGACACCTTCCTGCACATAAACAATTATTAATGGCATGTTCCTCCTTCTATGTGTGCTAAAGAAAGCAGCACACATAGAAAGAGAAATGAATGAGGAGAAATAAAGGCATTTGTCCTTGTTGTGTCATTTTTATGCCACCCCTGGAATGGCGTAGGATTCTGACACATTCCCAAGTTTAGGAAAACTTGTTAATCTGGGAATGAGTCAGATTCCATGGGTGTTGCATGGGAACACTCACAGCAACACCCATTGAATGCCCCTTTCACGCCAAGTTATGTGTGAAAGGGGGCCATATTTATAAGGCAATGGAAAACCATCCAAGAGGGCTTTAAGAGCCTCATAAATGTGTGCAGGCACGCTGCTCTGCGGAGCATCAGAAAAGAGATGCAACTCTTTTCAAAGAGAGAAAACACTGAGGGCCTCATTTAAGAGAATCTGACACATCGACTCCAATAAGTCAGATTTCTTGCTCTGCCCTACGACCCCCTAACAAAACCATGGATGTGCTGTAGTTACTATACAGAGCTCTATGGCGCATGTTTTCACAGATGCATCAGAAATTCTGATGCATTTCCGATGCATCTGTGGTGCTAAACTCGTGCATTGCTGGACTGATGCTACTCTAGCAATAGCAGGAGGTCCTCATTGAGAAAAGTTCTGCATCAATTTACTCCGGCTCTGAGTAGGCAGTCAAATTCTGATGCAATGAAGTCGCAGAATGATGCAGGGAAATGTAAATTTCACTGTGTCAGTTCTGCGTGGCTTTTCCTGTAGGAACGCTTTAATTATACCTGGCACAGGTATAAGGTGGCACAAAGCTTTACAAACTAACACATTAGGGCCAATGCATCAGTTTGTAAATGTGGCACAGTGCAGAGCACTGCTTGCACCGCCGTTGTGTTACAAAAATGACTCAACAATGGCAAAAAGGCCTTGTATTTTAGGCCCTGAAATTAATACTTCTGCTCTGCAAAGCCACTCCCAAAAACAGCGACCACGATCAGGATTAAGAGGGCACCACTTTTCGTACACAATACTGCACTGTTCAGCTGCCTAAGCACCTGCAGTATTCTGTATACCATGATTTACATGATTTGTGTTCCAGAAGAAAAAAAATGTACAGATTTGTCAGCAACAATTACTGTACACATGCTGTGACCAGTATTACACTATGCATCCTGCTTCTGAATAGTTATTTAGATTCAGTGTTTTGTTGACTTGGGTGTGTGATTTGAGAAATATCCTGTTGCTCCGTATCACTGTGTGGTCCTATGGTGAATGTGTGTTCCACAGCTTGGGTTCCATAGGGGCGTATTAACAAGAGACTGATGCACCAGTTTCCTTGCATCGCCCCTGTCCCTCCTAATGACACCATGTATGCACCGTATTTACAATGTGGTACACCATGACGCACGTTAGGCCAATATTGCCAACATTTTTGACACTATTGTTGCGCATTGCTGCAATAGCATCAAAAAATTTGACATTAGTGCAGTAAAGTGCAAGGAGGCCCAATGATTACAATGAGTGCTTTAAGCAGGCATTAAAAATGACTCCAAAAACAGCGCAGTGAAATCTGCCACTTTTGCAGGCCTCCTATTGCTGGAATGCCCCCTTGCATACATTATGCCCAACGCAGGCATAATGTGGCGCAAGGGTTCACAAACTGATGCAATATATACATTGCTCCACTGTAAATATGGTGCGGTGAAAATTGTCTCCTTGAGACACCTTAGCATAGGACCCTAGTGTGGCACAGGCCTTCTAAATCTGGCCCATATTACATTCACTGAGACCTACTGCTCTCAAAACGGCGTCCTATTCAGTGAAGGCTGACAATTACTTTTAATGAGGCCATTTCTATACTCTCTGAAAATGGTGGTATTATGGTTTGTGCGCATGTTCTGATTATGTGGTGTCTTATTTATTCTTGTATACATACACTTTTGATGTGCAGCCATGCTTGCCTATAAAAACGCCACACTTGTTGCTGCCAGGAAAACGTACTCCCAAAGTTTAAATTCGAGCTGTACTGTATATAAGGAAGTAACTACGTGCATCACAAAAACTGATATGCTATGATCTATGTACCAGTATATCGTACTGGGAAAAAAATAATACTTCAATAATAAACACACGGACATATGAACTACAGAAAGAACATTAAATCAGAAACAATACTTACTGAAAGCTTATGACAAAACTTGTGAACAACGTGACTTCAATCTTTAACGGAAAGAGGGACTCAGTTAACTGCCGTAAAAACAGGAGTCTTTCCTGCAGGTAAATGTATGCACACGACTGAGGAATGTGGAGGGGGCTGCTGCTTGAGGCATTCCCAGCACTGTAGGGGAACAGCAGGAGAGCCACCAGCAGTCTCAACAGAAATCGAACGAGTACTTCATTCACGTGCTTGAGGGAGACTGCAGTTCTCATCTTGGCCGGAACAGGTGTCCGTTCTGCATCTTAAAGGTGGATCCACAGCAGTCATCGGGAATGACTTATTAGAAGTCGCTCTGTCAGTTTGTTGTAGCTGCTTAAAGGGCAAAGTTGTGAAACACGCACCGTCGCTTCCAATGGTGGTTTATATGTTGTTCAGAAAGGGTGCAGCCCTACAATTCATACCTTGCACCACTGACAGGTTTATAATTATAATTTCCTTGACACTCGATGACCATAATTAATTTAAAATAACCAGTTTGGATAAACGGTGGGCTGTTCCTCTTCAATCACAATTCAGTAGAGATCAGAATATTGCAATTATCACATTTCCTACTGTAAATTGGGAATAAAGTGGACGTTTTGGCAGTCGGGAGTTGTATCATTGACAGCCATGCTCACTCAGCTTTTTTTTGTGCTTGTGTTGAGGGCCAGATGTATCAAACTTTTTTGCATTTGCAAACGGTGCAAATCGCAAAATCCGGCCATTTACGAATGCAAAAATGCCTTTCCAGATGTATGAAAGGCATTCGCAGTGTGAAAATAAGGAATAGCTAAAGCGATTATTTGCGACTGTGACATGGTTTTGCGTGTCACAAACAGCGTATCACAAATAGTGACATGAATTACCGAATCGCTATATGCGTGACGTAAATTGCAACATAGATTTGCGAGTCACAGATAGCGATCCACAAAATCCTGACACAATTTGTGATACACTGACTGCGACATGGAAAACCATGTTGCAATGCGATGAATCAAAAATTTGCAAATTGCGGTTATTCGCAGACTGGCCTTTTGCACATGCAACTTACCACAAATTGAAATCAGGTGGTAACCAGTTGCAACCTATATAAATAGACCGAGAATGACTCAGCCTCTTTTCCATAATGGCTGCACTCTGCGTCATGGCGAGGAGAATGAGGATCTTGGCAGGTTTGAAGACAGGGAGGAGGAGATAAGAGTGAACTTTCAGAGTGCGCATAACCCATTTTTGACAAGACAGAGGAGGAAATTTATGAGAAATACAGGTTAAGCTCATTCATGATACTTGGCCTGATAGCAGATCTACAACCCAAACTGCAGCGCACCACACACAGGACCAACAGTACACCCACCCATGTGCAGGTATTATGCTCCCTACACCTATTAGCCTCAGGGAGTTATCAAGGGGTCATAGAAGCAGCTGGAGGGATCTCGTAGAGTGCTCTCTCACATTTCTTCAATCCATTTCTCAATGCCATGCTGACCAAAATACAAGAGAACATAAGATTCCCCAACACCCCACAGGAATTACAACAGACGAAAATACATTTCTATCAGATTGCACAATTCCCACATGTCATAGGTGCCATCGATGGGACACATGTAGCAATCTGTCCACCATCGGCCACCGAGTATGTATATCGGAACTGTAAGAACCATCATTCCATGAAAATACAGGTGATTAGCAATGCCTCCAACCTCATAACCGATCTCGTGGCCAGATACCCAGGTAGCACACATGACTCGTACATCTTTCGCCACAGCGGGAGTCACACAAGACTACTAGCTGGGGAGCTTGGTGAAGGATATCTACTGGGTAATGAAAAAGATTACAATATTGCATTGATGTAAATGTGACGTCAGATATCAACAGTACTCATTTTACTCTCTGTTCATTCCATGAGACGATGTCTACGCAGTACGGACCTATATACTGACGCCCTACCTGAGCCCTGCAATGCCAGCAGAAAGGAGGTACAATGGTGCACCCAGGGCAACCCGCAGTATGGTGGAGCAGACCTTCGGACTGCTGAAGAGCCGCTTCAGGTGCATCCATAAGAGTGGAGGTGCACTGCAGTGCAGCCCAGAGACGACCTGCAAAATTGTGGCTGCATGTGCTCCCCGTAGGACAGTTGGCTGACGCTGGGGCAGAGACTGCTGTCTTCCTGTGGATCTACCATCTGGGGGTGGTGTGGGGTCTTCATCCGGAATTTCATCTGAGTCCAGGTTAACACCCTTGCCCTGAGTCTAGTTGGTGTAATACTGAATGACTCACTGGTGTTTGAGTCAAACTGTGGCTGTTTCAACATCCCTCACATTTCCACCTTCTGCTGCGTCAGGGCCCGGAACATCTACAACAACAATGTGCAGCATGTCATTGATGAATATATCACAAGTTGTTGCACAGTAGTAATATATTTACACTGACATTGTATCACTGTGAGTTGTGTGTGTTGTTTCTCTATGTGGCTGAACACTAACTTGCTATTTATGTGGTATTTTCACTTTAGGGTTGTGGACTACCACCGCCATAAGGTATTGTTGCATCGTATGTAAGATGTGGCATGGACTACTTATGTCACGGTTTCGGGCAGAGCTGATCAGGACTTTGGTTGGGACACCCCTTGAGGTCACCGAATATCCTACAGAGGTAGTGTACTGGGGCAGAAGAGCAGCTAAAGGCATACACGGAAAGGACAGCTATGGATAGGCACAGGAAACAGGAAAGTAAAAGCAGAGCAACCCTTGTGTGAACAAACAGGAAACGGATTACCAGTGGACAAACACGCTGGGGTTGTACACAGAGTAAGGCGCAGAACCTCCCACGGTGACAGGGAATCTCAATGCCTCTGTGCAGTTTGCTCTTACAGATAGTCACCCTGCCAGCCCCATAGAAAGGAGGCAGCAGAAGTGATTCTGTCTCTGGACCCTAGAGCACAAACAAGGATAGTACTTACATACACAGGACACGCTCTTGTGGGTCCAGCTGGAAACACAGTGGCGATTCCTGAGAAAACAGCAATAGCACACTGTCACTGTTAGGCACGAAATACAACGTATAACACTGGACAAGGATGGGGGCTGGAATTGCCTCCTGGAAACCAGGAGCCAACCCCAGTACACAGGAGGACACGTATACACTGGTGAAGACTGATAGAACACTTACCAGACACAAAGAACCAAGAAGAAACAGAAACAGAAGGGAACAAACAAAGAGGCAGAGGCAAGAACTAGGAACAGGCTCAGGCTGAAGCAAAGGCGGGACTAGGACTTGAAAACAGGGCGCAAACTTCTGGCTGGGACAGACAGAGACAGGACTGGGAAACTGAGAACAGGCTCTGGCTGGAACAGGCAAGGACAGGACTGGAATACAGGGAGTAGGAAATGAGCAGTAAACAGGACTGGGAAACAGAGAGAAGGTTCAGGCTGAAACAAGGCAGGAGCAGGGCAGAGAAACAGGGAGCAGGCTTTGGAAGAAACAAACAGGTACAAGGCGACGAAGTAGGGAGCAGACTCTGGCTGGAACAATCAGGAGCAGGGCAGAGAAACAGGAAACAGGATCAGGCTGGAACAGAACAGGAACAAAACTGGAACACCATCCGACAAGGGGTCTGTAACACAAAGGAATTGAAGTCCGATGCACGACGGGGAGCTTGAGGAAATGGCTGCTTATAAGCAGTTCCAAGCTGGGCTGCACAGGAGTGGTTTCAGGTGTGTGTAATTTCGGACACTTGCAAGTCCTGGAGGAGAGGATCCAGTGAAAAGGAGCAACTGGACTTCTCCCATTGAAAACAATGGGAAACAGAATCCGGGTTTTCCTGACTACCAAGCTGTGCATTATGGGATTTGCAGTCCCAAGAAGCAAATGTAGTCCTACACAAGTGTACCATGGAGAAAAGGGAAACAAACAGGAGTCAGCAAGGGACTCTAGATAGGTGTTCAAAGTGATTCCCAGGCTTCTGACAGTCCCCTTACAGTGCCCCCTGGAAATGGGACGACCGAGTCGTAACAGTATACCCCCTCCCACCAGTCTGCTCAAGAAGAGAAGGCGATCCTTTGGCTGAAAAAAGTTGAAGAGGAAAAGCCACAGCAAGAAAATCCAACACCAACCTTGGTTGATAAGTTTATAGTCCTGCCATAGGTGAATATTCCAATGAGCAAGGCATGTATTAATACCCATATGGGCTCTGATGTCTTTCCTCTTTATTGTTCGATTGATACGGGAGGAGTGCATGGAGTTGGTTTCTGGTGAAGTGGATTCAGGAGCAAGGAGATCTGGAATGGCATTATGGGCAGTAGTCTTTAGGACATTAGTTCCCTGTTCAGTACTGTCTTCTTTGGAGGAGATAATTGGCGTATTAGTAACTGTGAGGTCTGTAACACCTTCTGACAAGCAGGATTTGTCTGTTTCTGCAGCAGTATTTACATTGATTGTGGTCTGAGGCTTGCAAAGCATAGAGACTTGGGAGACATGGGTAACTGGTGTTCTCAAGGTAAACATGAAAAAGTCAGAATTGTCTTTCATCTTGGATGACATTGGAGTATCAAATTCAGGAGCAACAGGAGTTTTCATGTCTTTAGAGACTGGATTAACATATGAAAATGTAGAAGTTCCACAAACTAATTCTTTAGGGTGATCTTCTGACAAGACTGAGATTTCTTCATTGCAAGTGCTCTGTGGTGTATTCGTGGTATCAGAAATGGTTTCTTTGCAAGGCGTTTCTACTACAGGTAGTTGATCTTCAGCTCTGTTAACACTGAAAGGTTGTTCTTTGGAAAGAAATGGAACCGGAGTCTCTTCAGAAATCGCCTTTACATTGGTATCTACATTTTCAGCTCTTGCCTTTGAATTGATGGTGGTTTCTTGCAATAAAACACTAAGAACAGTACTTATCATCAGATCTTCGAATACAAGATTCAAATTCAAGTCTTTAGTTTTAGTGGGAAATATTATATCTTTCAGCACTTGAGCTTCGGTTTCAGATTGCTGGTTTTCAGGAGTCTTTAGTTTCAGGGACACAGCAGGTGACGTTGGTGTGGCTGATTTTACATCAAGATCAGATACCGGTAGCTCAGAGATCTGTTCTTCACTAATTGTGGAGCTGGAAACAGGATACACATTGACAGGGATCAGCAGGTCAGGATCAGTGGTTGAGGTTGCAACTGTGTCCAGTTCTAGGAGAAGGCTCTCATTTCTTATGACAGGCTGTTTAGTTTCAGATTGCTGGCTTTCTTCCTTTTCTGAAATCTCCACGGTTTGCTTTGACACATAAGAGATTTTTAAACTTTCTGACAAGTCCATTACATTCTTAGTAACTGCGGGTATTTCTTCACGGTCAGAAAAATCCATTAGTTCACTTGAAACAGGAACTGTCTCTTCATTATCTGAAAATTCTATGATATTGTTTGAAAGGGTAGGAGTATCCCCACAATCTGAAAATTCTGATGTGTGCGCCATTTGAACAGCACTATCTGCAGGTTTGTTCATGGCAAGGCAGGAACCACTGTCATCACTAGATTTAGATTCTTCAACACTGTTGCACAACTTGCCATTAATCTCCAGTAAAGTCATATCTTGGTTTCTTAAGGTGCAGCTATTGGAGTCTGCATCAGAACTCTCTTCTTCCTTTGGCTTTATTTGTTCTGATAGAGGGGCTGAGACACTTCCTTCTGAAGACTCTGATCCATCCTTTGAATCAAGAGGTGTCAAATCTCTCAGAGATGTCAGAGATTCAGTCAACTGCACAGGGATATTCTCTGGAAAACTACAAGCTGAGAGAGAGTCTGAAGAAGAGGCTGATATATTTATAACTGGAGCTGTCTTTTGACTGTCATTAATAGAAGGGACAATCTGCTCTATAGAAGTCTTTGGAGAGGCACACAAAGTAGCATACTGTTCTTTAAGCCAAAGCTGGTGATCATTTTCTTTTTTCAGGTTTTCAAATTGCCTTGCAGTAGTTTCCATCAGCTGCTCTGTTACTTCTTCTACCTTATAGATAAACAGAATGTCTGGTTCTGGCAACAGTGAAATATGCATTGATGAAAAGAGCCCACGTGCACGATTTCTTGTGTATGTTACAACATATTCATCATAGAAGTCCAATATCTGCCTTTTAATCTGCCAAAACTGCTCTTTTAGTGTGTGTATGTCCATATTGTTATCAAACCCACTCAGAATAGAAAAGGGTTTAGCAGAGCTTTTAGGGGTTGAGACTGGTGTATTATCATCCAGTTTGGGAAGAGCACAAGCCTTTTGAGTGGAACTAAGGAATCCCACAGTCTTTACTGATCCATTTGATACAGGTTCTATCCTGCTCACTTGAAAGCACTGAGGGACTGGTAGATCTTTACACGAGTCAGCACAACACTTAGGAATTGAGACTGATGTACTGCACTTTGAATTCTGAGAAACTGGCCTAGATGGGCTGAAGCACTCAACAGAAAACAAGGGAATCCCTAGTGTGGCTTCTTGAACAGTGTCAGGGTTCTTTGTTTTGGCAGAGTGCTGGAAGTGAACTTGGGATGCGCTAGCATGAGGCAAGGAATTAACCAGTTTTTCCTGAGTGTGAGTGTCTTGTGCAGAGGTAGCAAAAGCACTTCCACGGTTACAAACATTCTTACTGGCTTCAGCTAATAGATATTGCAAAAACTCATTACGTCCTTGTAATTCTTCTACAGACAGGGACTGGGGGTCATAGCCACAAATAACATAATAGTCTATTATTGAAAGATTAGCAAGCCACTCAGTATAGTACTGAACTTGCAAGTTATGGTTTTCTTTAACAAGTCTATCCTTTAAACTAAGGTCTTTTTTAGAGGATTTCAGAGAATGTATAGGCTTAGAAAGGGGTGTCTTAACATGATAGGAAAGCCCTTTAGGTTTGTGTGTGCCTTTACTGCCAGGGGAGCTTGAAATGTTTGGGTCGTGCATTCTGTCACGGTTTCGGGCAGGGCTGATCAGGACTTTGGTTGGGACACCCCTTGAGGTCACCGAATATCCTACAGAGGTAGTGTACTGGGGCAGAAGAGCAGCTAAAGGCATACACGGAAAGGACAGCTATGGATAGGCACAGGAAACAGGAAAGTAAAAGCAGAGCAACTCTTGTGTGAACAAACAGGAAACGGATTACCAGTGGACAAACACGCTGGGGTTGTACACAGAGTAAGGCGCAGAACCTCCCACGGTGACAGGGAATCTCAATGCCTCTGTGCAGTTTGCTCTTACAGATAGTCACCCTGCCAGCCCCATAGAAAGGAGGCAGCAGAAGTGATTCTGTCTCTGGACCCTAGAGCACAAACAAGGATAGTACTTACATACACAGGACACGCTCTTGTGGGTCCAGCTGGAAACACAGTGGCGATTCCTGAGAAAACAGCAATAGCACACTGTCACTGTTAGGCACGAAATACAACGTATAACACTGGACAAGGATGGGGGCTGGAATTGCCTCCTGGAAACCAGGAGCCAACCCCAGTACACAGGAGGACACGTATACACTGGTGAAGACTGATAGAACACTTACCAGACACAAAGAACCAAGAAGAAACAGAAACAGAAGGGAACAAACAAAGAGGCAGAGGCAAGAACTAGGAACAGGCTCAGGCTGAAGCAAAGGCGGGACTAGGACTTTAAAACAGGGCGCAAACTTCTGGCTGGGACAGACAGAGACAGGACTGGGAAACTGAGAACAGGCTCTGGCTGGAACAGGCAAGGACAGGACTGGAATACAGGGAGTAGGAAATGAGCAGTAAACAGGACTGGGAAACAGAGAGAAGGTTCAGGCTGAAACAAGGCAGGAGCAGGGCAGAGAAACAGGGAGCAGGCTTTGGAAGAAACAAACAGGTACAAGGCGAAGAAGTAGGGAGCAGACTCTGGCTGGAACAATCAGGAGCAGGGCAGAGAAACAGGAAACAAGATCAGGCTGGAACAGAACAGGAACAAAACTGGAACACCATCCGACAAGGGGTCTGTAACACAAAGGAATTGAAGTCCGATGCACGACGGGGAGCTTGAGGAAATGGCTGCTTATAAGCAGTTCCAAGCTGGGCTGCACAGGAGTGGTTTCAGGTGTGTGTAATTTCGGACACTTGCAAGTCCTGGAGGAGAGGATCCAGTGAAAAGGAGCAACTGGACTTCTCCCATTGAAAACAATGGGAAACAGAATCCGGGTTTTCCTGACTACCAAGCTGTGCATTATGGGATTTGCAGTCCCAAGAAGCAAATGTAGTCCTACACAAGTGTACCATGGAGAAAAGGGAAACAAACAGGAGTCAGCAAGGGACTCTAGATAGGTGTTCAAGGTGATTCCCAGGCTTCTGACAGTCCCCTTACAGTGCCCCCTGGAAATGGGACGACCGAGTCGTAACAACTTATCACAATGCATAAAACTAATAGCTATTTTCTAAGGGGCATTTGTACATGCACATTTGGGGATACACATCATTGCTGGCCTTTCCTTTGCTGGTGCTGGGTGACCCTGAGTTGTCAATGTCAGTGACACCACTGACAGCTTCAGGAAGCAGTGTGGACTCCACCATGTCTTCCATTGTTGTGATGGTGTCTGGGTGGGTGGTCCTCCTCCGGTGCTCCTTGCCTCGTTTAGCCTGCTGGCTACCCTCTCTTTGGCACGGGAATGGAAATCATACCATCGCTTGCGTATCTTTTCAATAGAGCGCTGCGCAACACCCACTGCGCATATGTTGGTCTGGATTTCTGATCACAGTCTCCTCTTCTCACTTTCAGGTACCTGGAGTGAGTTCTTCCCAAAAGGTTTGTTATAGTTCCTGACCACTTCCTCAGTGAGCACCTTCAATTCCTGTTCACTGAATTTGAGCTTAACCTTCCTGTCTCCTTTCTCCTTCACATTCCCATTATTGGCCATGTTGCTGTTTGGTCCTGGCTGGCTCACAAAGCTAGCTCCCTGGTGCTGGGCTGTGTTTCTCTGCCTGCTCCTGTGGGTGTGGCTCCTGGAAACAGTATGGGCTGACTCACTTCCTGGTTGAGATGTCATCAGGCTGTTCCGGTTTGCCGTTTTCGCAATTTGTGATTTCCAAATACTGATTCGCTTTTTTTTGTGATTCAGTATTTGCTGCTTGCAAATTGGGTTTGCAAATTTTAAGAAATCGCTATTACCGACTTTCAATTTTGATACATCACATTTTGCATTTCTAAAATAGCGATTTCTTAAAATTCGCTATTTAAGAAATGCAAACCGTGAGCTTGATACATATGGCCCGAGGTTTCTAAATGTTGGGAAGTGGTTTATTAGTGAGGGCACCTAGGTGTTTACAATTAGTAACATGGCCACATTCACAAATAAGGTCCAGTCAAGGTCTCATTAACCCCTTTGCTTGCAGGCCTTTTTCCCCTCAGGTGCCAGGCCTTTTTTTGGCTATTTGGGGCAGTTTGCACTCAGACCCTCATAACTTTTTGCCCACATAAGCTACCCACACCAAATTTGCGTCCTTGTTTTCCAACATCATAGGGATTCTAGAGGTACCCAGAGGTTGTGGGTTACCCTGAAGGAGACCAAGAAATTAGCCAAAATACAGCAAATAAAATCATTTTTTTTTTTAAAAAGGGAAAAAGGGCTGCAGAAGAAGCCTTGTGTTTTTTCCTTGAAAATGGCATCAAGAAAGGGTTTGTGGTGCTAATATTTCCAGCATCATAGCTTTCAGGAACAGGCAGACTTGAATCAGAAAACCCAATTTTTCAACACACTTTTGGCATTTTACTGCAATATACCCCATTTTTACGATTTTTTGTGCTTTCAGCCTCCTTCCAGTTTGGGACAGAAATGGGTATGAAACCAATGCTGGATCCCAGAAAGCTAAACATTTCTGAAAAGTAGACAAAATTTTGAATTCAGCAATGGGTAATTTGTGTAGATCCTACAAGGGTTTCCTACAGAAAATAACTGCTGAAATAAAAAATATTGAAATTGGGGTGAAAAACCAGCCATTTTTCTCGATGTTTTACTCTGTAGCTTTTTCCTGCGATGTCAGATTTTTGAAAGCAATATACTGTTACGTCTGCTGTACTCTTCTGGTTGTTGGAATATATAGGGCTTGTAGTTTCATCAAGAACCCTAGGTACCCAGAGCCAATAAATGAGCTACGCCTTGCAGTGGGTTTTCATTCTATACCGGGTATACAGCAATTAATTTGCTGAAATATAAAGACTGAAAAATAGGTATCAAGAAAACCTTTGTATTTCCATAATGGGCAAAAGATAAGGTGTTGAGAAGCAGTGGTTATTTGCACATCTCTGAATTACAGGGCATTTTTCAAATAGACGTCTTTTTTACACACAGTCTTACACACAGTCTTACATTTTGAAGGAAAAAGTGTAGAGAAAGACAGGGGGCAATAACACTTGATTTGCTATTCTATGTTCCTTCAAGTCTCCTGATAAAAATTGTATCTCACTTGCGTGTGTAGGCCTAGCGCCGGCAACAGGAAATGCTCCAAAACACAATGTGGACACATCACATTTTCCCAAAGAAAACAGAGCTGTTTTTTGCAAAGTGCCTAGCTGTGGATTTTGGCCACTGCTCAGCTGGCACCTAGGGAAACCTACCAAACCTGTGCATTTTTTAAAACTAGACGCCTATGGGAATCCAAGATGGGGTGACTTGTGGGGCTCTCACCAGGTTCTGTTACCCAGAATCCTTTGCAAACCTCAAAATATGTCTAAAAAACACTTTTTCCTACATTTCGGTGACAGAAAGTTGTGGAATCTGAGAGGAGCCACAGATTTCCTTTTTCCCAGCGTTTCCCCAAGTGTCTCGATAAAAATAATACCTCACTTGTGTGGGCAGGCCTAGTGCATGCGACAGGAAATGCCCCAAAACACAACATGGACACATCACATTTTCCGAAAGAAAACAGAGGTGTTTTTTGCAAAGTGCCTACCTGTGAATTTTGGCCACTAGCTCAGCCGGCACCAAGGGAAACCTACCAAACCTGTGCATTTTTTAAAACTAGACACCTAGCTGAATCCAAGATGGGGTGACTTGTGGGGCTCTCACCAGGTTCTGTTACCCAGAATCCTTTCCAAACCTCAAAATGTAGCTAACAAAAAAAAACCTTTTCCCTCACATTTCAGTGTCAGAAAGTTCTGCAATCTGAAAGGAGACACAAGTTTCATTCCACACCGTTCCCCCAAGTTTCCAGATAAAAATGATACCTCATTTGTGTGGGTAGGCCTAGTGCCTGCTACAGGAAATGCCCCAAAACACAATGTGGACACATCACTTTTTCCCAAAGAAAACAGAGGTGTTTTTTGCAAAGTGCCTACCTGTGGATTTTGGCCTCTAGCTTAGCCGGCACCAAAGGAATCCTACCAAACCTGTGCATTTTTTAAAACAAGACACTTAGGGGAATCCATGATGGGGTGACTTGTGGGGTTCTCACCAGGTTCTGTTACCCAGAATCCTTTGCAAACCTCAAAATGTGGCAAAAAAACATTTTTTCCTCACATTTCGGTGATAGAAAGTTCTGGAATTTGAGAGGAGCCACAATTTCGCTTCCACCCAGAGTTCCCCCAAGTCTCCCGATAAAATTGATACCTCACTTGTGTGGGTAGGCCTAGCGCCTGCAACAGGAAATGCCCCAAAATACAACGTGGACACATCACATTTTCCCAAACAAAACAGAGGTGTTTTTTGCAAAGTGCCTATCTGTGGATTTTGGCCTCTAGCTCAGCAAGCACCGAGGGAAACCTACCAAACGTGTACATTTTTGAAAACTAGACACCTATGGGAATCCAAGATGGGGTGACTTGTGGGGCTCTCACCAGGTTCTGTTACCCAGAATCCTTTGCAAACCTCAAAATATGGCTAAAAAACACTTTTTCCTACATTTCGGTTGACAGAAAGTTGTGGAATCTGAGAGGAGCCACAGATTTCCTTATTCCCAACGTTTCCCCAAGTGTCCGATAAAAATGATACCTCACTTGTGTGGGCAGGCCTACTGCGTGCGACAGGAAATGCCCCAAAACACAACATGGACACATCACATTTTCCGAAAGAAAAGAGAGGTGTTTTTTGCAAAGTACCTGCCTGTGAATTTTGGCCGCTAGCTCAGCCGGCACCTAGGGAAACCTACCAAACCTGTGCATTTTTTAAAACTAGACACCTAGGTGAATCCAAGATGGGGTGACTTGTGGGGCTCTCAACAGGTTCTGTTACCCAGAATCCTTTGCAAACCTCAAAATGTAGCTAACAAAAAAAAACACTTTTCCCTCACATTTCAGTGCCAGAAAGTTCTGGAATCTGAGAGGAGCCACAAATTTCATTCCACACAGTGTTCCCCCAAGTTTCCCTATAAAAATGATACCTCACTTGTGTGGGTAGGCCTAGCGCCTGCAACAGGAAATGCCCCAAAATACAACGTGGACACATCACATTTTCCCAAACAAAACAGAGGTGTTTTTTGCATAGTGCCTATCTGTGGATTTTGGCCTCTAGCTCAGCAAGCACCGAGGGAAACCTACCAAACGTGTACATTTTTTAAAACTAGACACCTATGGGAATCCAAGATGGGGTGACTTGTGGGGCTCTCACCAGGTTCTGTTACCCAGAATCCTTTGCAAACCTCAAAATATGGCTAAAAAACACTTTTTCCTACATTTCGGTGACAGAAAGTTGTGGAATCTGAGAGGAGCCACAGATTTCCTTATTCCCAGCGTTTCCCCAAGTGTCCGATAAAAATGATACCTCACTTGTGTGGGCAGGCCTACTGCGTGCGACAGGAAATGCCCCAAAACACAACATGGACACATCACATTTTCCGAAAGAAAAGAGAGGTGTTTTTTGCAAAGTACCTACCTGTGAATTTTGGCCGCTAGCTCAGCCGGCACCTAGGGAAACCTACCAAACCTGTGCATTTTTTAAAACTAGACACCTAGGTGAATCCAAGATGGGGTGACTTGTGGGGCTCTCACCAGGTACTGATACCCAGAATCCTTTGCAAACCTCAAAATGTAGCTAACAAAAAAAACACTTTTCCCTCACATTTCAGTGCCAGAAAGTTCTGGAATATGAGAGGAGCCACAAATTTCAATCCAAATTTAATAAAAATTATATCTAATTTGTGTGGGTAGGCCTAGTGCCTGCTACAGGAAATGCCCCAAAACACAACGTGGACACATCACTTTTTCCCAAAGAAAACAGAGGTGTTTTTTGCAAAGTGCCTACTTGTGGATTTTGGCCTCTAGCTTAGCCGGCACCAAAGGAATCCTACCAAACCTGTGCATTTTTTAAAACAAGACACTTAGGGGAATCCATGATGGGGTGACTTGTGGGGCTCTCACCAGGTTCTGGTACCCAGAATCCTTTGCAAACCTCAAAATGTGGCTAAAAAAACATTTTTTCCTCACATTTCAGTGACAGAAAGTTCTGGAATTTGAGAGGAGCCCCAAATTTGCTTCCACCCAGAGTTCCCCCAAGTCTCCCGATAAAAATGATACCTCACTTGTGTGGGTAGGCCAAGCGCCCGCAACAGAAAATGCCCCAAAATACAACCTGGGCACATCACATTTTCCCAAAGAAAACAGAGGTGCTTTTTTGCGAAGTGCCTATCTGTGGATTTTGGCCTCTAGCTCAGCCGGCACCAAGGGAAACCTACCAAACGTGTGCATTTTTGAAAACTAGACACCTAGAGGAATACAAGATGGGGTGACTTGTGGGGCTCCCACTAGGTTCTGTTACCCAGAATCCTTTGCAAACCTTAAAAATTGACTAAAAAAACACTTTTTCCTCACATTTTGATGACAGGAAGTTCTGGAATCTGAGAGGAGCCACAAATTTCCTTTCACCCAGTGTGCCCCCAAGTCTTTCGATAAAAATGATACTTCACTTGTGTGGGTAGGCCTAGTGCCCGCAACAGGAAATTCTCCAAAACACAACAGGGACACATCACATTTTCCCAAAGAAAACAGAGCTGTTTTTTGCAAGGTGCCTACCTATGGATTTTGACCTCTAACTCAGCAAGCAACTATGGAAACCTACCATACCTGTGCATTTTTTTAAACTAGACGCCTGTGGGAATCCAAGATGGGGTGACTTGTGGGGCTCTCACCAGGTTCTGTTACCCAGAATCCTTTGCAAACCTCAAAATCTGGCTAAAAAACACGTTTTCCTACATTTCGGTGACAGAAAGTTGTGGAATCTGAGAGGAGCCACAGATTTCCTTTTTCCCAGCGATTCCCCAAGTGTCCCGATAAAAATGATACCTCACTTGTGTGGGCAGGCCTATTGCGTGCGACAGGAAATGCCCCAAAACACAACATGGACACATCACATTTTCCGAAAGAAAAGAGAGGTGTTTTTTGCAAAGTGCCTACCTGTGAATTTTGGCCGCTAGCTCAGCCGGAACCTAGGTAAAACTACCAAACCTGTGCATTTTTGAACACTAGACACCTAGGTGAATCCAAGATGGTGTGACTTGTGGGGCTCTCACCAGTTACTGTTACCCAGAATCCTTTGCAAACCTCAAAATGTAGCTAACAAAAAAAACACTTTTCCCTCACATTTCAGTGTCAGAAAGTTCTGGAATCTGAGAGGAGCCACAAATTTCATTCCACCCAGAGTTCCCCCAAGTCTCCCGATAAAAATGATACCTCACTTGTGTGGGCAGGCCTACTGCGTGCGACAGGAAATGCCCCAAAACACAACATGGACACATCACATTTTCCGAAAGAAAACAGAGGTGTTTTTTGCAAAGTGCCTACCTGTGAATTTTGGCCGCTAGCTCAGCCGGCACCTAGGGAAAACTACCAAACCTGTGCATTTTTGAACACTAGACACCTAGGTGAATCCAAGATGGGGTGACTTGTGGGGCTCTCACCAGGTACTGTTACCCAAAATCCTTTGCAAACCTCAAAATGTAGCTAACAAAAAAAACACTTTTCCCTCACATTTCAGTGTCAGAAAGTTCTGGAATCTGAGAGGAGCCACAAATTTCATTCCACCCAGAGTTCCCCCAAGTCTCCCGATAAAAATGATACCTCACTTCTGTGGGTAGGCCTAGCGCCCGCAACAGGAAATGCCCCAAAATACAACCTGGACACATCACATTTTCCCAAAGAAAACAAAGGTGCTTTCTGCAAAGTGCCTATCTGTGGATTTTGGCCTCTAGCTCAGCTGGCACCGAGGGAAACCTACCAAACGTGTGCATTTTTTTAAACTAGACACCTAGAGAAATACAAGATGGGGTGACTGGTGGGGCTTCCACTAGGTTCTGTTACCCAGAATCCTTTGCAAACCTTAAAAATTGACTAATAAAACACTTTTTCCTCACATTTTGATGACAGGAAGTTCTGGAATCTGAGAGGAGCCACAAATTTCCTTTCACCCAGTGTGCCCCCAAGTCTTTCGATAAAAATGATACTTCACTTGTGTGGGTAGGCCTAGTGCCCGCAACAGGAAATTCTCCAAAACACAATGTGGACACATCACATTTTCCGAAAGAAAACAGAGCTGTTTTTTGCAAAGTGGCTACCTATGGATTTTGGCCTCTAACTCAGCAAGCAACTATGAAAACCTACCATACCTGTGCATTTTTTAAAACTAGACGCCTATGGGAATCCAAGATGGGGTGACTTGTGGGGCTCCCACCAGGTTCTGTTACACAGAATCCTTTGCAAACCTCAAAATGTAGCTAACAAAAACAACACTTTTCCCTCACATTTTAGTGTCAGAAAGTTCTGGAATCTGAGAGGAGCCACAAATTTCATTCCACACAGCGTTCCCCCAAGTTTCCAGATAAAAATGATACCTCATTTGTGTGGGTAGGCCTAGTGCCTGCTTCAGGAAATGCCCCAAAACACAACGTGGACACACCACATTTTCTCAAAGAAAACAGTTGTGTTTTTTGCGAAGTGCCTATCTGTGGATTTGGGCCTCTAGCTCAGCCGGCACCGAGGATAACCTACCAAACGTGTGCATTTTTGAAAACTAGACACCTAGAGGAAAACAAGATGGGGTGACTTGTGGGGCTCCCACCAGGTTCTGTTACCCAGAATCCTTTGCAAACCTTAAAAATTGTCTAAAAAAACACTTTTTCCTCACATTTTGATGACAGGAAGTTCTGGAATCTGAGAGGAGCCACAAATTTCCTTTCACCCAGTGTGCCCCCAAGTCTTTCGATAAAAATGATACTTCACTTGTGTGGGTAGGCCTAGTGCCCGCAACAGGAAATTCTCCAAAACACAACGTGGACACATCACATTTTCCCAAAGAAAACAGAGCTGTTTTTTGCAAAGTGCCTACCTATGGATTTTAGCCTCTAACTCAGCAAGCACCTATGGAAACCTACCATACCTGTGCATTTTCGCAAACTAGACACATAGGGGAATCCAAGATGGGGAGACTTGTGGGGCTCTCACCAGGTTCTGTTACCCAGAATCCTTTGCAAACCTCAAAATTTGGCTAAAAAAACACTTTTTCCTCACATTTCGGTGACAGAAAGTTCTGGAATCTCAGCGGAGCCACAAATTTCCTTCCACTCAGCATTCCACCAAGTCTCCTGATAAAAATTGTACCTCACTTGTGTCAGTAGGCCTATACATCTTTAGGCTGACCCTGCTTTGGTGACCCACACAAGTGAGGTGTCATTTTACTTGGGAGACTGAGGGGAATGCTGGGGAGTATGAATTTTGTGCCGGAGTGGTGATGCTACAAAGAAAAGTCAGGAAAATATGCTTTTTTAAGCAAATTTTGAGGTTTGCAGAGGAGTCTGGATCTACGCAAGTCACTCCTTGGGGGATCCAGTTTAAAAAAATGTCTGGGTTTGGTAAGGTTTCCCTAGATGAAGGCTGCACCCAGGACCGAAAACATAGATGTCCCTCTCTCTCCAAACACAAGTAGTGTTGTAATATATCATTGTGATGTGTCCATGTACGTCTGTGATGTGCCAAACACTAAAATTGTGAAAAGAAACACACTTAGGTTGTGTTGAAAACACCCCTCACCACCAACCAAGTTGGTGGCGTGCTTCATCATCGGGGTCCCACCTGAGACACCTAGCGTGTCACAAGTGTGGTGCAACACCTGATTACAGCGGAACAGGTTTTGTCATTTTTACAACACATACTGGTTGGATTTGGCACGAGGGTGAGTGATGGTTCAGTAGAGCAAAAACTTATTAACAGAGATTTCACAAAAGTGAAATGCACTGTTAATAACTGAAAGGCCAAAAAACGGAACCAATGACTCACAGCTCGTGAACTGTAAAGCCGCATCAAGGCACCAACCATTTTACAGTCCATTCACACACCTTTCATACATGACATGCACAAGAGCATTAACGCCGCCAGCCACGGGCCCAGCATATTACAACACTCGCATCGACAGACAGCTCCACTCAAGGGCCCATCACTTACATACGCCCACATGCCTGATACAATGATCACACTTGCTGATGGGAGTGTGTGGACTGACGTTTGTCAGACAAGCTCCACTCCACACACACACCACCAGCCAAGTGCCACTCCATGCAAACTGCCAGCCAAGCGCCACTCCACACACATCGACAGCCAAGCGCCACTCCACACACACCGACAGCCAAGTGCCACCCCACGCACACAGCCAGCCAAGCGCTACCTCATGCACACCACCAGCCAAGCGCCAATAGACACACACTGCCAGCCAAGTGCCACCCCATGTACACTGCCAACCAAGCGCCACCCCACACACACTGCCAGCCAAGCACCTCCCCATGCACACCGTCATCACTTTTTTTGTTTATAAACAACAAAGAAACCACTAACTAATTATAAAATAAGTACAAAACTACAAACACAAAAACTTTAACTGAAAACAAGACAGAAATGTGAAACTGAACATCTGAAAATATAAAACAGGCAGTTTACGCTCATGGTATTTCCCCAAACTTTTTTTGGTGTGGTTACTTCAGAAACAGCCGGCCACACACAGCCCAGGCTTTGAAGGGCAATCGGGGCAGTTCATCCGGCTCTCCCTCTGGATACCTCTTTGGGCACATACCCTGCATTTGTTAGTGGGCAAGTCTTTTTTGGGAGCGGGAGGAATGTGATCTGGAAAGTCGTGATCTTTCAATCTAGCCACATTCTACTCCACAGCTACTCTAGGAAGTCTTGCCTGTTCCACCACAATAATGCTCTCTATCACCGACCCCTGAAATTTAAAAAATGTAATCCTTGACTCAGGTGAACAATCCTTGGACACAATAAAAGCATTAAAAGTTGCCAAATGACATAAATGTAGGGCCAACTTTTTATACCACACATGAGAATTCTGAAGAGCAGTGTAAGGCCCCAACCTCTGCTCTACTCTATCAACACCACCCAGGTGCCTATTGTAGTCCAAAATGAACGCAGGCTTGCGCACCTTGGCAACCTGACTCCAAACAGTCACAGGAGAAGTACTCTCATCATGGATGGCAGATAGCATGTACACATCCCTCCTGTCTGAGAATTTGAGAGCTAGCAGCTCATTATTCCGCAAGGCACTGCACTGTCCCCTCTCCAGTTTTTTTACAGGCAAGCTTACTTGGATAGCCTTTCCAGTGAGAACAGATTGTGCCACAAGCAACAGTGTCCACTCTAAACAACTCCTTGAACAACTGCACTCCAGTGTAGAAATTATCTATGTACAAATGGTGACCTTTGTTAAACAGTCGTCTTCCAAGTTCCCACACAATTTTCTCGCTAATTTCAAAAGTGGGTGGACAACCAGGAGGCTCAATACTGGAATCAGTGTAGACCCGGAAATTATACACATATCCTGTACTACTTTCTTACAGCATATACAATTTAATTCCATACCGTGCCCTCTTACTAGGAATGTACTGATTAAAAACTAAACACCCCTTGAACAGGACCAAAGACTCGCCCACACTTATCTCTTTGCCTGGAACAAAGACCTCTGTAAAACGATCTACAAAATGATCAAGGACAGGCCTAATTTTAAAAAGACGGTCACAATCTGGATGATCTTAAGGCAAGGTTAAAGCATTGTCTACAAAATGCAGCATACGAAGAAGAAGTAAATAGCTATTATTAGTCATAGTTGCAGGAAATATAGCCATTGCCATCAAGGGACCAGTAGACCAATAAGAAGCCAGTGACGACTTCCTTATCAACCCCATCAAAAAAGTCAAACCTAAAAACTTTTTCATCTCTTCCAGATATGTGGGAACCCACTGAGTAGCTCTAGACTGAGGCCTAAGTCTGGCAGCGTTGTCCCTCAGATATTGTACCGCATACAAATTACTCTGCTCAACAATCTCTTCCAAAAATACATTGTCCATAAACAAGTGAACGAAATTGACAGGCAAAAAGTTTTCCGTATTGACTCTACACCCTGGGAGACCAGTAAATGCAGGTAACTATGGCTGCTCCATGTTTGGGGCAATCCAGGTGTCAGATTTTGTAATGGGAAACCCTTCAGCCCCAGGCTGCTGCACTCTTGGCACATCAATGTCCTCCTCTAAAACAGGCCCTTAATCTGCACTGAGAGTGACTTCCTCATCAGAAGAATCCTCTCAGACAGAAAACTCACTGCCAGAATCTCTCACTTCCGCCTCTGCCTCAGATGCAGTCAATCTCATAATCATGGTTATAAGACGACTCAAAAAGCATGCCAACAACTGCTGAGTGGTCACTCTGTGGCTTCCCATGATCCTTTCTAACAACAAATGGATTGCCAACAACAACCAGCACTAAAATAAGTAATAAACAAAGTGTAGCTTTATCACAAAGAGTTATGTGCGAAATAACTATACCACTCATTTGCCTGAAAACGCTACCCACCAGCAACTACTCTGCACAGACACAGCAATCAGCAATGATAGCCCACTAAAAAGAAAAAAGAAAATTAGACATATGACAACAGAAATATAATTGTTCTCAAATCTAAGGACAATTTCACAAACAATCCTGCATTTAGTACACCACCTACAAACATGTTATTCATGCCTGTCAGCAATACTCCTTTGGAGTAAATTCCTTTTACTTACCTAAAACATGCAACTATGTAAACCACTGGAGAACTTCTGCCAAAACCGAAAGGATCCACCCCAAAGGAAGCAAAAGCTTTGAACTAGAAAAAAAAGAAGAATAAACTGTTATAATCACAAATACAAATAATTCGCTAGTTGACAAACACCCAGCCACCAAGAACTTAGAAATTGTCCCTGCTGCATAAGTGGCTTCCCCTTGGGGGCAGATATGCCTAAAAAATAGGTCAATGTGCCCCCAGGGGGAGCAGAAATGGCCATCAGTAATGTGCCCCCCTTTGGGGGGCAACTCTTGCCAAAGGGGCCAACCCCCCACCAAACACACACACAAGGTCCCTGGTGCCTAAGTGGATTCTGCCCCCTTGGGAGCAGATGGGCCTAAAGAATTATGGGCCGATCTGCCCCCAAGTGGGGCAGAAATGGCCAACAGCTCTGTACAGGGTTTGGGGGAGTGACCCTTGCAAAAGGGAATAAAAGGGTGCACCCCCAGCTCAAAAAAACTAAGGGGAACAAAAAAAATCCCTCATGTCTTGGTGGCTTCTGCCCCCTTGGGGGCAGATAGGCCTAAATAAATAGGCCGATCTGCCCCAAGGGGAGCAGAAATGGCTATCAGTAATGTGCCCTCCTTTGGGTGGTGACCCTTGCCAAAGGGGCCACCCCCCACACAAGACACACACACACAAACACAAGATCCCTGGTGCCTAAGTGGATTCTGCCTCCTTTGGGGGCAGATGGGCCTAAAAAAAAATAGGCCAATTTTGCCCACTAGGGGGGCAGAAATGGCCAACTGCTCTGTGCCCCCTTCGGGGGGTAACCCTTGTCAAAGGGGGCACCCCCAGCACACAAAAAAACAAAGGGAACAAAAAAAAATCTCTGACGTCTCGGTGGCTTGATGGGACTAAAAAAATAGGTCGATATTCCCCCAAGGGGGGCAGAAATGGCCATCAGTAACGTGTCCCCTTTGCGGGGCAACCCTTGCGACAGGTGCCGCCCCCCACACAAAACACACACACCCACACAGGATCCCTGGTGCCTAAGTGGATAGGGGGCAGATTGGTGTAAAAAAAATAGGTCGATCTGCCCGCAAGGCAAGCGTAGCCCTTGCCAAGGGGGGGGGGGGGGGCGAAAGGGGCCACCCTCAGCACAAAAAAAGGAGGAACAAAAAAAAACTCCCTGGAGTATTGGTGGTTTCTGCCCTCCTTGGGGGCAGAAATGGCCAACACTAATTTCCCCCCTTTGGGGGGAACGACCTTTGCCCAAGGGGTGCCCCCAAGACACAAAACACACACTCACCACACAATCCCTGGGGCCTAGTGGGTTTCGACCCCCCGGGGGTAAGATCAGCTAAAAACATGGCCAATCTTGCCCCGGGGGGCCGAAAGATATAAAAAAATATTGCCCCCATGGCAACGACCCTTGCCTAAGGGGTCGCTGCCCAAATACTTCATGAAAATAAAATCCCTGGTTCTCTAGTGGGTTTCGACCCCCCCGGGGGCAGATTAGCCAAAATAACAGCTGATCTGCCCCCAGGAGGTCCCTAAACAGGATTTATTATTGCCCCCCAATAAAAGTCACCATAAATCCCTGGTGCCTAGTGGGGGATTCCTGCTCCACTATCGCGGGCCCAGCCTGTGATCGTGAAGCAGGAATCCATTGAAAATAGGCAGGGGGGAAAGGAAAAACTCTTTTGTTTCCCTCTGTGTCTTCTTTTCAAAATGCCCAAAAAGGGAAGGACTCACTTAAAATGTGTCCTTTCTCTAGACGCCCTGGAAGCAAATGTCTTCCAGCGCATCCTCTGCAGCTTCTGAAGACGTCGGCGTGCTGTGAGCGCACTAAGGTCATCAGATTGCTGAGGGGGGGGTCGGTGGTGGAAGGGGAAGCGATTCCCCTTCATCCCCGACTGGGGTGTGTGGGAGGGAGGCCCACTGGGGAGCGCTAGCCCTTCCTCAGTGGGCCGGGTGCAGGACAAGCTGGTCTCATCCCAAGCACACAGGAACCGTGTGCCTGGATGACACCAGCTCACCCCAGGCACCCTTGGGGTTAAATGAATCCTTGCTCAACCCTTGGTAGCTTGGCCCATGAGCAGTTTGGCCCACGAGCAGTTAGGCTTAACTTAGGAGAAAGGTATGTAAAGCATTCAGAAAACAGTAAATAAGAAAGACCCAACACACAACAAAAAATATATAAAAATAGGAAATATTTTTATATTTAAATTTACACCAAAATAGCAAAATCCAATACAGGGGCAGGAGATATGAATGTTTAAAGATTAAGGCCCTCATTATGACAATGGCGGTAAGTGCCGCTTACCGCCATGCCGACTGCTGCCAACCTACTGCTGCGGATTACCACTACCGATATTATGATGCACACATAGCAATCAATCACTGTACAGCCACACACACAAGTCCACCAGCCCAAAGGTCAGTGATGAACTGGCGGTAGCAAAACTCACACCGTTACACCAACAGAACTACACCCACAGCATTATGATTCTCGAATCACTGCGGCAGATATTCAATGGTGGTAAACCATTGGTGCTACATACAACTGCGCTCAAAATACACACAACCTAACAAAACAACAATCCATTGGACAATTCAAACACCACACACCTGACACCCATACATGCAAAACACTCACACCACTATAAAACACACACACACACATTACCCACAACCCTTTACAACTAAAAACAAGTGCCACAAGAGATATAGCAAGATCACAGACAAGATCACTGCCACACATCATCATCACCTATACACCATCCATGCACCTTACATCACACACCCCAAAACATCACCCCACACACCCCCACCCACACCACACACACTATGGCTCCACAACGACACCCCAGGTTCTCAGGGGAGAAGCTAAGGGTCATGTTGGAGGAAATCATCTGGGTAGAGCTACAGCTATTCAGATCACAGGTGCAGCAGACATCTATTACTAGGAAGATGGAGCTATGGCAGAGAATCATGGACAGGGTTAACGCCGTGGGACAGCACTCCTGAACAAGGGATGACATCAGGAAGAGGTGGAACCACCTACGGTGGAAGGTGCGTTCCGTAACAGCAAGACACCAAATAGCTGTACAGAGAACTGGCAGTGGACCCCCACCTCCCCCCCTCAAAACTAACAACAATGGAGGAGCAAGTCTTGGCAATCATGCATCCTGAGGGCCTGGCAGGAGTAGCAGGAGGACTGGATTCTGGTAAGTCAACTATTTACTACTTTCACCCCCCCCTACCTGCATGCCATAATGTACCCCCGCCCTTACCCTCACTCCCATCACTCCACCACCTCACATACAGACCACTATCACAACCCACTCATCCCAATGCCAAGCCCTGCATGGAACACCAGTGCATGGACACCACTCACAGTCCTGCATGGACACCTATCACTAAAGCATGCACACTAGAGGGAAACAGCAAGCTCACCAAATAACTACTCACACAAGGCAAAGCTGCCAGGGCAATAACAACCATAGAGGGCAACACACCCATGCACAAGATGTCATATACAGAAACAATAACACTGCATTTACATCCCCACAGGTCCCCCAGCCAACATCACCGGAGAGGAGGTGCCAGCAACATCCAGTCCCTTCCCCAAGAAGAGGCCCACAGTGATGACAGCAGCTCTGGACGCCTGGATCTGGATGACCAACCTGGCCCATCAGGAATCTCCGGACAGTCGGTAACCCTAGCACAGTCCCATACCACCACAGAGCCTCCCCTCTTAGGAAACATAAAAACATTACCTACCCAGCGGGCCCATACCTCTGTCCCCAGGACATGTCAATCAGCAGTGTGTCCACCACTACAGGGACCCCAGGCCACCCCACAAACGAAAGACAATCAGAGACCTCGGGTCAGAGGCAGTGGGCACATGGTTCAGGGGACAGAGGCACAGGACAACAGGGAAGCTGGGGATACTGCTGTGCGACAGGGAGTGGACAGGCCCAGGGAACCCACTCTCCACAAGGCACTTGCAGGGATCCTGGGAACATACCACCATTCCCAGGAGACCATGGGCCACATAATGTACAAGTTGCAGGAGACCCAGCAGCTGCAGGAGGGACAGAACCTGGGGATCAGGGAGGACCTCAAAAACACATCCGCGCCACCCTGTTCACCATTGCAGGGGTGCTGGCAGACATGGCCAACACCATGAGGAACGCTATGGCACACCAATGGGCCCCTGAAACTTACCAAACGGAAGAACAGCCCTCCACCTCCGACGGCGCTATTGGACAGGAGGCCCGCCATAGGAACCACAGGCCACTAGCACCCCACCCCCTGCAGAAGGTGAACCACCACACAAAAGGTCCCTGCGATCCAGGCAGAAGCCAGAGAACATTACCAAAATGCCCACCAGGAAATAAGACTATCCTGATTGTCACCCTTCTGTCCCACTCTGTTACCCTGTCCACCTTGAACTGTTATTGCTCCCCTTCCTACGGCCCATTGGACAATGCACCTGTGATACCAATAGACTGGACTCTACCCTGGACTTTCCTCCATCATTTAGCCAGTCCATTGCAATACCCCCTCCACTTATTAGCACATAAATAAACACCCTTGGAACTAATACAAGTATGGAGTCTGTCAATTGATTAAAATATGTATTCGTTTAACAAGTTGTAAACATTGCAATTCAACTGTACAGTAATGTATACATAGGTATGACCTGTAGTGGGCAGCAGGGAACACACCAGGACCCAGAGTGGGGCACAGAGATCTGAAAATAGAGATGCCAAAGGGTACAGTAAGTGGCATACAATATGGAAAATCAGGCTGCCATGTTCAATGTCCAACACAAAACTGCAATGGAAAGTGAAGTTACAGTGTCTTACCTGTGTGTCACTGGAAGTACTGTTGAATGAGTGAACGTCTGTTGTCCACATCTTCTTCCTCTGCCTCCTCTTTCTCACTGTCCACACCCTCTACCACTGCCAAAAGACCTCCCCCATCATCATCTTCCTGCAGAAAAGGCACCTGGCGTCTCAAGACCAGGTTGTGCAACATGCAACGATGATCTGGCACACCTTCTTGGGTGAGTAGTATAGGGATCCACCTGTCAGATGTAGGCACTGGAACCTGGCCTTCAGGAGGCCAAAGGTTCTTTCAATTATCCTCCTTGTTCCCCCATGTGCCACATTGAAACGTTCCTCTGCCCTTGTCCTTGCATTCCTCACTGGGGTCAGTAGCCATGAGACGTTGGGGTAACCAGAGTCACCTGCAAATATTCGAGGGATACCTGTTAGACAGACACTCACCCATAGGGACAACCCCACACCCATATACCTACATCAATTGGGTGGGGACCATGGGCTCACCTATTAGCCACACCCGGTGCCTCTGGAGTTGAGACATCACATATGGAATGCTGCTATTACTCAAGATGAAGGCATCATGCGCGGAGCCAGGATACTTGGCATTCACATGGGAGATGTACTGGTCCGCCAAACACACCATCTGCACATTCAGAGAGTGATAGCTTTTTCTATTCCTGAACACTTGTTCATTCCTCAGGGGGGGACAAATGCGACATGTGTAACATCAATGGCACCAATGATGTTGGGGATATGTCCCAGGGCATAGAAGTCAGATTTCACTGTGGCCAAATCCCCCACCTTGGGGAATATGATGTAGCTGCACATGCGTTTCAGCAGGGCAGACAACACTCTGGTCAACACGTTTGAGAACAAAGGCTGTGACATGACTGTGGAATGAACCACTTGCCAGGAAATGGAGCACTGACAGGACCTGCACTAGAGGGGGAATAGCTGTGGGTGGGCGAATAGCTGAAATCAGGTCTGGCTTCAATTGGGCACACAGTTCTTGTATTGTGGCCCTATCAAGCCTGTATGTTAGGATAATGTGTCTGTCCTCCATTGTCGCCAGGTCCACCAGGGGTCTGTACACAGGAGGCTGTCTCAATCTCATATTCATCCTCAGAGGTTGAAGTCTAGGGAGAAAACGGTGAGCAGAGGGTCATATTCACACATCTGTTGAAATTATGATGCCTTTCTTCCTTTACAGAAGCAGTATGTGAATTTGAGAGTCAGTTGATGTGACAATGTCTGATGTGGTGCAGTTAGGTGCCATGGCCTGTGCCCCCCTGAAATGGTGGCTGCCAGACCTCTGAGGAGAGACAAGTGGAAATGAGGTATTTCCGCTGGCATTGTGCAACGTAGCGGTCGACAGTTGATGACAACCGCGCAACTTCGCATTAGTTAACATTAGGCCCTATGAGTTCCAGGAGCTAATGGAGATGTACACTGGTGGTGACGGTGCGCACCGCCGGGGACGTGACCGCCATTTTCTATCTGTTCACTCACTTGCTACCTGACCTTCAACAGGAGAGGGCCTACACTGCAAGTGCTGGTGTGACCTGTGTCTGGAAGCGACAATGGGTCAAGTGTCTGGGGAAGGGCCCCTGCCTTCACTTCGGAGGAGTTGGAGAGACTGGTGAATGGGGTCCTACCGCAGTACACTTTACTCTATGGTCCTCCAGACAAACAGGTGAGTACACTGTGAGCATGATGCGTGGGCCATGAATGTATGGAGTGCTATGTGTGTAAGCCTCATGTACGGGGGTGCTGAGGGGTCCTGGGCAGAGTGCTCCATGTATGATGGTCAATGTATGTGCGTAAGGGGATGGGAGGGATATGGTGGGCCATGAGTATGACAGTCCGTACGGTATGATAAATCCCTTTTCTGCTGTCTTTTTCCTGCAGGTCAGCGCCCATGAGAAAAAGGGTATTTGGCTTGCCATCGCCAGAGAGGTGCGGACCCTGGGGGTCTTTGAAAGGTGGAGCACCCACTGCCGCAAACGGTGGGAGAACCTGCGCTGCTGGGCAAGGAAGATGGCGGAGGCCCAGCTGGGGCTGGCCTCCCAACAAGGAAGGGGTGCCCGTCGTACCCTGACCCCCCTGATGTTCCGCATCCTGGTGGCGGCCTAGCCAGAGTTGAATGGGCGCTTAAAGGCTGCACAGCATCCACAAGAGGGTGAGTACAGATTTAGAATCATGACTTTGGGTGCCTTAAGGTTTTACCTGGGTGGGGGATGTGGGTGCCCCTAGACCAGGGCGAACATGTCAGGGTAGGTCCCTTGTTGGGCAGGCTCTGAAGCACTCCAACTACAATAGTGTAGTGGCTATATACTACTGGGCAGGGTCTTGTTTGTTTCAGGTGTGCAGCTGATGGTTTTATGCTATGTACCTCATGGGCTGGTGACTAGCTTTGTAACTGGTAGTACATGGCCTAGTGCATAGGGCTGCTCCCTGTGTGTTTTGTAAGCCAACAGTAGTGTTGTTTCTCCAATTGACCAAGTGTATCCTCTGTCTCTCCCCCCTTCGTGTTTTGCCACCCTGACCTTGTGTACATTAGCATCATCTGGCAGAGAAACAGAGGCACCGGCGACGGAGGGAGCTGCATCCCACATGGGCCTGGAGGCCAGATCCACCGACGGTGAGGGCACCAGTGGGATGGAGGGCGAGAGGAGCACCATGACAGAGACAGTAGGGGGCACTACAGACAGCAACTCCTCCTCCGATGGAAGCTCCCTGGCGGTGGCTGACACCTCTGTGCCCACCCCAACAACAGGTACAGCCGCAACCCCCCTACCAGCACCGCCCTCCCAGCAGCCCCTCAGCGTGTTTCCCATGCCTGTTCACCCAGGAGGGTGGCCATCTCCTTCACCCCAGGCACCTCAGGCCCTGCCCCAGTCAGCCCTGCTGCCCTCAGTGAGGAGGCTATTGACCTCTGAGATCCCTCACTGTTGAGCAGTCAACCATTCTGAATGTCATCCAGGGTGTTGAAAGTCATTTGCAACAAACAAATGCATACCTGGAGGGCATTCACTCTGGTGTGGCGGCCGAACAGAGAGCATTTCAGGCTCTGCCCTCCACAATGATGGCAGCCATTGTTCCTGTCTCCAGCCTCCCCCGTCCAACTTCCTCTACCCAGTACCAACCCCCTCAACCCCAGCCTATCCCAAGCACACCTTCAGACAAGAATTCACCCAAATCAACCACCAAGCAAGGCCACGACAAAGACTCTAGCTTGCCGACCCAAGGAGGCACCACCATCTTCCAAGGTCAGGAAGGGGCACGAAATACCATCCACAGTACTTCAGCCGTCCGAGCCTGCAGGTGAAGGCCTGGTGGCTACCAGCACAACCGCCAGCACTGCCACCTGCACCCCGACCAGCACCACCACCTGCACTGCCGCAAGCACCACCGCAAGCACTGCCACCTGCACCGCTGAAAGTAGCACCACTGCCAGCAGCAGTAGCCCCAGTGGGCAGCCATCCGAGGCTGCAGAGGAAGGGCTGGAGCCTCCCACCACCACTTGCAGCACCACCACCTGCACTGCTGCCAGCACCGCCACCTGCAATGCTGCAAGCACCGCCACCTTCACCGCTGAAAGTAACACCACTACCAGCAGTAGCCGCCCCAGTGGGCAGCCATCCGAGGCTGCAGGGAAAGTGCTGGAGCCTCCCCCCACCACTGGCTGCACCAGCACCGTCACTAACACCACTGTGCAGCTGTAGCCGCCGGCGGATGGACTGTAGTCCTGCCTCCATGGAGTATCATGCATCCTGCACAATGCAAATCTCATGGCTCTGACACCCAGGTGAGGGACTGTGACGTGGCACTCCCCAAGTGCTGCATCACTGGGCACACAGCCCTCTCCAAAACCAGTGGAAAAAGCCATCCACTCACCCTATGCTTGACAGGATGAAGCACACTGGGCACAAAGCCCCCTCCAGAACCAGTGGAAGAAGGCATCCACTCACCCTATCCTTGGCAGGATGGAGCACACTGGGCACAAAGCCCCCTTCAGAACCAGTGGAAGAAGGCATCCACTCACCTTATCCTTGGCAGGATGAAGCACACTGGGCACAATGAAGCCACCCACTTGAGAGACTGGGGCCTTGCACTCCCGAGGAATCAAGCAGTGGAGAAGCCATCCACTTGAGAGACTGTGACTTTGCACTCCCCAGGACCAAGCAGTGGGCATGGAGCGCCCTCCAGGAGCAATGGCGTAGTACCATCTTCCGGCTGAGGTGCCCCCCGTTCCCCATCCCCCTGAGGTGCCTGTGTGTTTTTGACATGATGCCCCTGCAGTGTTCTCTCCATTTTGAGGCAGGAGTGAAGTGTGGGCTTGGCCTATGTGTTATGGCCCAGTGGGCCACGGACCATTTTAGTGTGGACATTGTCACTCATTTTGTATATTTGGTATATATTGTACATACTGTTTATTTATTTATTAACGTATTTCTAAGTATTTCTAATATTACACTCATTTGACTCACTTCCATTTGTCCTTACTTTATTTCTGAAGGTTACGGGGTGTATATGTAATGTTGTTGCATGTGTTTGTGTTTATGGTGTTGGGGGTGTGGGTGGGGGAGTTGCGTGTTGCGTGTGTGTGTCACTCTCTTTTTCCTCCCCTCTCCCTTGTGTGCTAGGTGCAGTACTCACTGTGGTCGCTGGTGTTGGTGTGCCTAGTATATGAGCAGATACACCAGCATGGAAAGACCTGCAGCTCGGGCTCCATTGCGTCCTGGTTCTTCTTTGAGTGTCGAGAGGTGAGTGGTTTCCCTTCAAAGTACTGCTTCTGCCGTGCTTTTGATGCCGTTGGTACCACCCTGGAAAAGCTGGCGGATGGGCGGGTTGTAATGGAGTGGGCAGTACATTGTCTTTCGCCTGGCTGTTGGACGTTACCGCCACAGTGTTTGTTGCTACCGCCGTGGCGGTCAGAGTGTTACAGTGGCTGTCTGTGTTGGCGGTTTCCGCTGTGGTCATGATTCAATTTTTTTTACCGCCGGGTTGTTGGCGGTATGACCGCCACTTTAACTCCGACCGCCAGGATTGTAATGAGGGCCTTAGTCACGTTTTTGGTTCTTTTTCTCTTGACGTTGAGCAAGGCTCCTCAGCAGGCCAGCTTGCAGTTCAACGCTGGCGGATTGTATCATCGCAAGGCCTCTGCGAAATCTTGGCAGTCTTGGTTCTCGTATACGACAGAGCATCAGTGGGGAAAACCTGAAATTCAAGCTGGGTCGCAGTTCAAAGTCACCAGTTTGACGCTCGACGACAGGTCAGTCAACTTGTGGACTGTTTTTAAAAAAAAATTCCATATGCTTCCAAACTTCTAGAGCGTCTTCCAGAAGGTTGTTTTGGGGTCTTGAAGTGTCCACAACATCAGACACCAGAAGCTCAGAGTTGGTGCTTGGATGGCTGGGGCCACAATTCCCACAATGCACCTAGTCAAGTCCTTAAATGTCCACAGGACTCCAGTCAGCTGGGTTCTTATTACAGGAGTTGGTGTAGTTGATTCTTGGTAGCTCCTTTATGCCTGTTGCTTTCAGGGAGTCCAGTCCTGATCCTTCGAAGCAAGGCAATGTCCTCTCTCTCTTTGTCAGGCAAAAGTAGATATGACTAATGCTCTATATGAGGTTGTGTAGACAACCAGTCAGGCTTATCAGAGGGTAGTGCTAAGCATTTGTTGTACTCACAGAGGCAATAAATGAGAGACACCCTCAAGGAATACATCCAAGACCAATTTGAAAAAATAAGGAGGTCCTGTAGGTTGAAGCTGCAGAAGTCGTGGGGGAGGATGGCAGGGGAGGACCCAGGGTGACTTTAGGTCCTAGGAGCAGGGGGACGTAATTGGCAGCGATGACCCATCTTATTTCGGTCCAGGGGGGTCACAGGTGCAGTAGTTGCTGGAGATGTCAGATTTTCTCTCTGCACAAGCCTGTGGGAGAAGAGTCCTGCATGCAGAGGCTACAGGTGTCTTAGAAGAGTCCAAGATGGGTGAGACCACACTGGACTCAGTCTCTGTGCAGCTGTGGATCTGCATTGGTATCATTGGGTGTCTTCACCGTGGGTCGTGGACGCTGAGTGCAGTGATCACTTCAGGTGTCAGATTTCCGTGGGTTCCAGCAGCAGCAGAGTGTTTTTCTTAGAGTTCCCTGTTGCAGGGCACGTCTGGGCCCACAGGAGACTTGAGACTTTATTGGAGGCTGGACAAGTTGGCTTTTTGTGCAGGATTCTTTGAGGTCAGCAGGCAGACTGGAAAGACTGGGTCTACGACAGTTGCTTCTTCTTTTCCCTGTTCTGTGGGTGCAACTCTTTTTGTACGGGTCTTTTTAGGTTGTCAAAATCTGAGTTCTAGAGCTCAGGTGTGCTGACTAAATTCTTAATTTAGTGGTGTTACAGGGAGTGGCTGGTGGTAGCCAATAGGCTGACCACCTTTATGGTGATTACACCCTTCTCATGACCACTTCCGCTTGGAAGTGTACATAACCCTAACCCTAATGGCTTAATTCCTCCCAAGCAAGATGGAGGAATTCTAGAAGTAGTGTCCACTTCCGCTTGTCTCCTTAGGGGTGGGACTGGTACGGAGTGGGCACTCTTCCTTATTTAACTAAGGACCACATTCACGAGGCACGTGGCAGAGGGTGGTACAGGAAGTACCTTTCTGTGCCACCGTGCACCACCGGGAAAGGGCAGAAATGCACCATATCTACAAGATAGAGTGCATTTCTGTCCTCTACCCATGCACTTGCACACAAATTGCGGCCTAGTGCCAACGGAGGCACCATTGCACCATGGTGCAAGGATGCCTGCGTTGTGGAGATGATTGTTTTTGTGCAGGACGATTCTCCTTCCTGCACAAAAACAATCGCAAGAGGTGTTTTCCTCTTTCTATATGTGCTGTACAGTGCAGCACACAAAGAAAGAGTGAACAACGTGGAGAAATAAATATATTTCTCCCCATTGCGTCATTTTAACGTCACCCCTAAGGTGGCATATTAATCTGATGCATTCCCTGAATTGTAAATCTGAGAATGATTTAATTCCTTTGTGTTCCATGGATTTTGAATGGTAACACCCATGAAAAAACCCTTTCACACAGTGTTATGGGTGAGGGGGGTATATATTTACAAGGCCATGAGAAGCCACACAAGGTGGCTTTGCAGAGCCTTATAAATATGGGCTGGCACACTGCCACAGAAGCATCAACAAAAATGACACTCCGGGAGCGCAGTGTGCCTCTAGGGTCTAATAAACGAGGCCCTAATTTTCCTGCCTGTGCTACCACCAAAATTGGGGTCAGGATAGGGGAATTGGCCATCTCCGACATCTGGAGAGACCTGGGTCACATTACGAAGGTGGCAAGGCCTTTGAAGCTCCTCGCCCTGGAACGTCCATCCTGCCTGGGAGAGGAGGTAACACCTCTGCCCAGAGCAGGCCTTTGTCTCATACCATCAAAGGTGCTGGCTCTCACCTTGGGGGGTCAGAAATGTGTCTGTGGTGGTTGAACTGGCCAGGACCAGTCTGTGAACACACCAGTAGCTGGTTAGGTTTTCCGGGAACACTTCTAAGGTGCCCTTTAGGTACATTTTACAACACACACTTCACTGGGGTCAGTGAGGGTTTATTATTCTGAGATGTTTGATACCAAACACCCCACGTCAGAGAAGCCATAATGGGGGTCATTCCGACCCCGCCGGGCGGAAACCGCCCAAAGACCGCCCCGCGGTCAGATGACCGCGGGGGGCATTCCGACTTTCCTGCTGGGCCGGCGGGCGATCTGCAAAAGATCGCCCGCCGGCCCAGCGGGAAAGCCCCAGCAAAGATGAAGCCGGCTCCGAATGGAGCTGGCGGATTTGCTGAGGTGCGACGGGTGCAGTGGCACCCGTCGCGATTTTCAGTGTCTGCCAAGCAGACACTGAAAATCTTGCTGGGGCCCCCAGGGGCCCCACGACACCCGTTCCCGCCAGCCTCTTCCTGGCGGTGTAAACCGCCAGGAACAGGCTGGCAGGAAGGGGGTCGGAATCCCCATGGCGGTGCTGCTTGCAGCGCCGCCATGGAGGATTCCTTGACCAGGGGAAAACCGGCGGAAAACCGCCAGTTTCCCTTTTCTGACCGCGGCTTTACCGCCGCGGTCAGAATTGGCCAGGAAGCACCGCCAGCCTGTTGGCGGTGCTTCCGTGGTCGTTGGCCCTGGCGGTCAATGACCGCCAGGGTCAGAATGACCCCCAATGTGGCTTAGGGAACTCCTAGTGAGCAGTGTCCAGCACATGCATTTAAAATGGCTTACCTGTACACTTACTATGTCAAAGAATTGACAAAGACATAGCAAGGGTATATCTGTTCATGCAGATATTCCTTCACATGTAATATAATGAACCCCACCATAGGGGTGTAAGGCCTGCTAGAGGGGTGACTTACATATTTTGCATGCAGTGTTTGAAGGACATGGAACATAGGCTTTATGCCATGTTGTGTTTTTAATTTTGGAAGCAACCTGTCACACAGTCTGCAATGGCAGTCTGCATAAAGTTGGTGCTGGGTCCCTCAGAGGAGCCCAAGGTGTGCTGCAGCTCTGAGAAGCCCTCTTCAGTACCCATGTCCTAGGTACTAGGGGTGCAAACTACTAGGGACTTACAAGGGGCTGAAGACCTGGTCACTTGGGGGTACAGTGGCAGGTGTCTTGTTTTAAGGAAGGATCACTGGCACTGAGGATCTGGTTAGCAGGAACTCAGTGCACTTCAGTTGAAGTAGCATCTAAAAACCAGGCACAAAGTGGGAGGTACTGCAACCAGAACCCAGCTCCCTACACTAACCTTGACAAGTTGGTGGATTTATTGTACCTATTGATTTGACAATGTGAACAATATTTTTAGCTCCCTCCTATCAAAAGAAAGGCTTTATGTTAAGTAAAGTCTTTCAATGTTAGCCTATGAAGCTAATGTACTACAGTGGGAAACCAAAATTTGTGGTTTTCCCTCAGCAGGGCATATAAAACAACGTATGTGATGTCCCTGCTTATGATTACACTACACCCTCTCCTTGGAGCACCTGGGGTAGACTTTAAGGGTGACCTATATGTAAAAATAAGGTAGTTTAAAATTATGGAAGTACTTTTAACCTTAGTTAGCAAAGCCCAGGGCACAATCAGAGTCAGAAACACAAGTGTCAGTCATAAATGGGGGCAAACTATTAGGGGACATCTGGTAAACCCACAGTTTTCTCACACT
The DNA here is from genome assembly GCF_031143425.1 of Pleurodeles waltl. NCBI lineage: Eukaryota > Metazoa > Chordata > Amphibia > Caudata > Salamandridae > Pleurodeles > Pleurodeles waltl. Next base: position 391,460,647 of record NC_090445.1, on the reverse strand, counting down.
AAAGTATAAACATATAGCTCCAAAACGTTTTAAAATAATTCATGAAATGCAAACTACACAAGTCAGAATCAATGAACAGAGATTGTCTCCCTCTGTTTAAAACTGGTGTTGTTTACAGTTCATGATATAGTTCAGAGAAATTGAGTTATATGTATGAACTTAATAAGAACAATCAATGGCAAAGCCAATAGATCAGGCATTGAATGAAAGCATTTTGACAATTCTTGTTCTTTTATGCTTTTTGCAAAACCTTAATTTGTTTTGAAAACTGTTGGAACCACATAAATCTTTAAAAAAAAAAAAAACAATGACCAAAGACTAAAACATTTTTTCATCTTAAAAATCATTCATTACCATAGTAGTGCCTGGCACTCAGTACACAAATTATAGCAGCCATCAGAAAAAGTGTTGTTATACCACATTAAGGCCCTCATTATGACCCTGGCGGTTGGTGATAAAGTGGTGGAAATACTGCCAACAGGCCGGCGGTAACTACTGCCAAAATATTACCACAGTGGAAAGATCTCCGAAAGACAGTCAATGTACTACACCGACGGCCAGGGTGGAAACAACAGCCACCAAGGCGATAACCGCCTACAGCCAGGCGGAACTTTAGTTCCGCCCACCATATTAGGACCCTGCAAACCGCCACCTTTTCCGGGGCAGTACCAACAACATCAAAAGCCTGGCGAAAACAGAGCACAAAAGTGAAAGGACTCACCATTGGAACAACCACGCCACCATCAAACCAGAACTGCATGTATTTCCGATGATATTCTACGTTCTGCTTCACCACGAACACCAACGCTGACGAAGGCGACGATTGTGAGTACAGCCGCTTAGCACACAAGCGGGGGGGGAGAAAGTGACACACACACACACCACACACACCCCATACACACACTCCATACACACAACCAGATGCACAAGAAAGCAAGTCAATTCCCCTAAATCAGCTAAATAATGCAAGGACAAAACTAATTCACCAAGTGAGTGTAATAATATCAACACAGTATAAAAATAATGTTACAGATATCTACACATGTACAGAAAAAGGGACACTGCCCAATCCTCAGTTCGCGTGGGCCACATGGCCACAGGGCAAAGTCCAAGGCCCCACTTGTCACCTTCATCAATACAAAGAGAACACTGTAGGGGCGTCAGTTGGCAAATAGGCAGGCACCTCGGGGCGGCACTCAGCTGGAGGTGGAAACAAGACCATGAGTTCTGGAAGGGGCAACATGCCCTGTGCTTGTCCGGGGGAGTGATGGGCCACAGTCTCTCAAGTGGGTGTCTTGCCCACTGGTTCTGGAGTGGACAGGCCGCACAGCAGCCCATGGAGGCAGGATCACAATTCATCCTCCGGTGGTGATGGCTGTACCGTGGTGGTGCTGGTGGTGTCAGTAGTGGGAGGCTCCTGCACATCCCCTGCTCCCTCGGATGGATGCACTGTGGTGGTGCTGGTGGGAGGCTCCTGCACATCCCCTGCACCCTCAGATGGATGCACAACCATGCTTGGTGGTGGGGTCCCTGACAGCTGCTGGTGCAGGCTCCTGCTCCTTCTTGCCTGCTGTTGCAGGCTTCTTGCCCTTTTTGGTGGCAGGTGCAGGCTCTTTGCCCTTCTTGCCTCCTGGTAGAGGCTCCTTGCCCTTCTTGCCTGCTGGTGCAGGCTTCTTGCCCTTTCGGGTGGCAGGTGCAGGCTCCTTCACCTTCTTGCCCGCTGAGACAGGCTCCTTGCCCTTCTTGCCTACTGGTGCAGGCTCCTTCTCCTTCAGTATTTGTGGCATGAAATCCTTTCCACCATGACTACGTGTGGATGGAACTGGGCATGTGGACTGTGTGGCTGAGGTACTTTGCTTGGTTTGTGATACCCTGGCCATACGTGCAGGAGGCGGGGGAGAGGAGTAGGGAAGAGGTCAATGGTGGATAGGAAAAGTTTCTTAGTGACATTGGGGTGGGAAGAGGGAGAAGGAATGGGAGTGGAGGATTAGGGAGTGGTTGTTGGAGGTGTCTGTCTGCTGGATTTGGGTGCAGGTGCATGGGCTGAATGCTGCTGTGAGGTGAATGGCTGTTGGGTGTCTGAGTCCTTGTGTTTCTGTACTTTAGGAGGGGGGACAGACACAGTGGGAGAGACATAGGGGACGTGTGCATGGATGTTGTGGAGGTGTCTGCCAGTGAGGTGTGTGTTCTGCTTGGTGTGGTGATGATGCTGGTACTGGATGTTGATGTAGTGCATGCATGTGTGAGTGTGGATGTGTCTGTGAGGGAGGTGGTGAAGGGGGAGGAAGGGGAGACAGTGGAGGCAGTGGATGTTGTGGTGTCTGCAACTGTATGTTGTTCACATGAGTGCTTGTGGGATGAAGTGTGGTGCTATTGTTTGCCTGTGACACTCTTGGGTGTTGTCCTGCATGCTCGTCTGGCTGTGTGCTTGGGAAGGGTTGGAGTAGAGGGGAATGGGACTGGGAAGAGGAAGTTGGAGGGGGAATGGTGGAAACAGGGACAATGGCTGCCATCAGAGAGGAGGCCAGAGCCTGGATCGATCTCTGTTGGGCCACCAATCCAGTGTGAATGCCCTCAAGGAATGCATTAGATTGTTGCATCTGGGCTGCCAGCCCCTGGAAGGCATTCACAATGGTTGACTATCCTACAGAGATGGATCTCAGGAGGTCAGTAGCCTCCTCACTCAGGGCAGCAGGGCTAACTGGGGCAGGGCCTGAGCTGTCTGAGACGAAGGAGATGCCCATCCACGTGGGTGAGCGGACACAGGCAACTCAATGATAGGCTGCTGGGAGGGTGGTGCTGCTATGGGGGGTGGCGGCTGTATCTTTAGCTGGGGTGGTCACAGAAGTGTCTGCCACACCAGGGAGCTTCAATCAGAGGAGATATCTGTGTCTGAATTGTCCCCTCCAGTCCCGCCGTGGTGCTCCCCACGCCCTCCGTCCCACTGGTGTCCTCAGCATGGGTGGCCTCTGCCTCCTGGGTCCTGTGGGATGCAGCTCCCTCCGGTGCCTCTGCTCCTCCAGCAGATGATGCTAATGCACATAAGGACAGGATGACAAAACAAGAAAGGGGGGAGAGAGACAAAGGATACACTGGGTCAATGGCTGCACCAACACCACCATTGGCATACACAGCACCCTCACACACAAAGACAAGGCCAATGCACTATGTATTGCACCCCCACTGATATTGCTAACCCCCAAGGCATGAGGAGGGGCACACACCGTCAACTGTTGCATACCTGGTACCCATGCAGCCCTGACCAGTAGTGGATGCTTACAAGCTAGGCAGGCAGTTTTATCCCTCCAGAATCCTAGCCACCGGAGGACCTATGCTGCTATGTCAGGCCTGGCCTAGGGGCATCCACTGACCCGCATCCACCCCTCCAGCCGTAAGTTGTAATTATAGCCACTGTACTCCCCCCTTGTGGCTGCTGAGTTGCCTTCAAGCGCCCATCCTGCTCTGGATAGGCCACCGCCAGTATGCGGGCCATCAGGGGGGTCAGGGTTCGACGGGCACCCCTTCCTCCTTGGGAGGCCATCCCCAGCTGGGCCTCCACCGTCTTCCATGCCCAGCATCTCAGGTCCTCCCACCGCTTGCGACAGTGGGTGCTCCGCCTGCCATAGACCCCCAGGGTCTGCACCTCCTTGGCGATGGCATGCCATATACCCTTCTTTTGATGGGCACTGACCTGCAGAGGCAATACACACAGGGAAGAACCATTAGACAAACAGTCCAGCCTGGTACACATATGTCACACCATACCCATTTCCATCAACATTGGCACACACATAGCCCAGCACACTGCGTGTACACTGCAAAGAAGACATCCACCGCCTTACATGAGGCCTTTACACACACAACTCCATGCATTCATGCCACATGCATTGTGCCCACAATGTACTAGCCTGCTGGTCTGGAGGCCCACACAGCAGTCTGTACTGGGGTGGGGCTCCATCCACCAGTCTCTCCAACTCCTCCAAAGTGAAGGGTGGGGCCCTTTCCCCAGTCATACGGGCCATGGTAGGTTACAGACACAGGTCACAGTAGCACATGCAGTGTAGATCCTCCCCTATGGAAGGTCAGGTAGCAAGTGAGGAATATGATAGAAAATGGCAGTCACGTCTACGGCGGTGCATACCGTCACATCCGGCGTAGATCACCATTAGCCACTGTACCCCATAGGGCCCAATATTAACCAATGAGGAGTTTCACGGAGGTTCCCGACCGCCTCCTGCCATAGCGCACAATGTCAGCGGAATTACCTCACTTCCACCTGTCCATCCACACAAGACAGGCGGATGCCATTTCTGAGGGGGTGCAGCCCTATGGATTCATGCTGCGTCACAGGAGAAATAGGCACATACTGGACAAATCACACTGACCCATTACAAGTTTACGGAGTGAAAACTCCTGTTGTGGCTCTAATGTTACGTTTGTGACAGCCTCCTCAATCTTGTTTCCCTTAGATATCTACTGCTGCAGATGAACAGGAGAGGAAGACATACCCTGTGTACAGACCCCTGGTGGGCTTGGCAACACTGGAGGACTGGCACATTGTCTTCACCTATAGACTTGACAGGGCCACAATCACAGAGCTGTGTGCTCAATTGAAGCCTGACCTGATATCAGATATCCGTCACCCCACTGGGATTCCCCCTCTTTTGCAAGTGCTATCTGTACTCCATTTCCTGGCAACTGGTTCTTTCCAAATGACAGTGTGCTTGGCAGCAGGAATGTCACAGCCAATGTTTTCAATAGTGATAACAAGAGTGATGTCTGCCCTAATAAAACACATGTGCAGCTACATTGTTTTCCCCCATGTTGAGGACTTGGCCACTGTGAAGGCTGATTTTTCTACAATGGGGCATATAAAATACATAATTGGGGTGTTTGATGGTCCAAATATTGCATGTGTCCCCCCCCCCCGGCAAAATGAACAGGTGTTCAGGAATCATAAGAGTTTCTACTCCATGAATGTTCAACTGGTGTTTTTGGCGGACCAGTATATCATAAATAGCAGCATTCCAAATTTGATGGGCCAACTACAGAGGCTCAGGGTGTGGCTAATAGGTGAGCCCTGGTTCCCACCCAGTATATGTTGGTGTATAGGTATGGTGTGGGTCATATAGGATAGTGTGTGGCTAAATGTTGTCCCTCAATATTTGCAGGTGACTCTGGTCACCCAAACCTATCATGGCTGCTGACCCCTGTGAGGAATGTCAGGACAAGGGCAGAAGAACATTATAATGAGGCACATGCGCGAACCAGAAGGATAATTGAAAGGACCTTTGGCCACCTGAAGGCCAAGTTCCGGTGCCTCCATCTAACAGGTGTATCCCTGTGCTACTCACCCAAGAAGGTCTGCCAAATAATAGTGGCATGATGCATGTTGCACAACCTGGCCCTGAGACACTATGGGCCTCATTCTGAGGCTGACGGGAGGCGGTAGCCGCCCGCCTGGCGTGAACCGCCATATGGCCGCTCGCGGAGGCCATTCTGGCTTTCCCGCTGGGCTGGCGGGCGACCGCCAGAAGGCCGCCCGCCATCCCAGCGGGAAACCCCTTCCCACGAGGAAGCCGGCTCCGAATGGAGCCGGCGGAGTGGGAAGGTGCGACGGGTGCAGTTGCACCCGTTGAGAATTTCAGTGTCTGCTAAGCAGACACTGAAATTCTTTGTGGGGCCCTCTTACGGGGGCCCCTGCAGTGCCCATGCCATTGGCATGGGCACTGCAGGGGCCCCCAGGGGCCCCACGACACCCCATACCGCCATCCTGTTCATGGCGGGCGAACCGCCAGGAACAGGAGGGCGGTATGGGGGTCGGAATCCCCATGGCGGCGCAGCAAGCTGCGCCGCCATGGAGGATCCCTGAGGGCAGCGGAAAACCGGCGGGAGACCGCCGGTTTTCCTGTTCTGACCGCGGCCAAACCGCCGCGGCCAGAATGCCCTGCGGGGCACCGCCAGCCTGTTGGCGGTGCTCCTGCCGACCCCGGCCCCGGCGGTCCTTGACCGCCGGGGTCGGAATGACCCCCTATGTCCCTTTTCTGCAGGATGAGGAGTCAGGAGATGCCCATGTGGCAGCAGTAGACCCTGTGGACAGTGAGGATGAGGAGGCAGAGGATGAGGACAACAGAACATCAGTTATACGACAGTACTTCTAATGACACACAGGTAGGACATTGTAATTTTACATTTCAATGACCTTGGTTGTAATCTGTGTGGCAATGGCATGCTGATATTTCCCACCTCTATGCCCACTTACTGTTCCCTCTAGCAATTCATTTTGCAGATGTTGGTGACTTGACATATACTCATGGTGTGATCACTACAGCCAGCTACAGGTCATTGATCTATGCTCATTCTACTCATTCTATGTACAGTTAATTTGCAATGTTTGTACCTGTTCCAAATAATACATATTTGATATACATGACTGTTGGACCTGGCCCTTTTTACAGGGTCATCCCCAAACTTTTTGCCTCCTTCCTCCTCTTTTTCCTGACCTGTTTTTGTTAGCTTTTGAACTCTGAGCACTTTACCACTGCTTACCAGTGCTAAAGTTCATATGCTCTCTGTGTAAATTGTTCTATTAATTGGTTTATCCATGATTGGCATCTTTGACTTACTAGTAAGTTCCTAGTAAAGTTCTTTAGAGGTGCGTAGGGCCTGTAAATAAAATGCTACTAGTAGACCTGCAGCACTGATTGTGCCACCCACATACGTAGCACTGTAATCATGTCTCAGACCTGCCACTGCAGTGTCTGGGTGTGCAGTTTAAACTGTGAATTCGACTTGGCAAGTATACCCACTTTCCAGACCTAACCCTTCCTTTTTCCTACATGTAAGACACCCCCAAGGAAGGCCCTAGGGCTACATGGGCAAGGTGCAGTGTATGGTTAAGGTAGGACATTTACTATTGTGTTTTATTCAATTTTCATTGTTGCAAGGACTATCTTTCTCATAGGTTAATATGGGGACTGCCTTTAAACATGATTAAAGCGTAGATTCCCTTCAGGAGCAGATAGACATGTGGAGTTTGGGACATCTGAACTCACAATTGAAAAATACATCTTTTAGTAAAGTTGATTTTAAGATTGTGTGTTTGAAAATGCCACTTTTAGAAAGTGGGCATTTTCTTGCTTGAACCATTTTTGTGACTCTACCTGCTTGTGGATTCCCTGTCTGGGTTAATTGACAGTTGGGCTGTTGGCACCTCTCTCCAGACAGTGACACAAAGGGGGCTGGGGTGTAGCCTGCATATTAAAATGAGCCATCTGTGCTAGGAGGGAAGGGAGGAGTGGTCTCTTGCACCTGAAAGGTATTGCCTGCCCTCTCACAATGCAGATTCTAACCCCCTGGTGTGTGTCTGAGGCCTTGCCTGGGCAAGGCAGGATTTCACAATCAAGTGAGACTTTCCTTTGAAGTAAGCCTACTTCAAAGGTCAAAATGGGTATAAGAAGAGAACCCAAAACCACAGACTTCAGACAATTCTTGGGGTAGACACTCTACCTCACAGACACTTCTGGACAAGCAACCTGCTGGTGAAGAATCCCTGAACCAGTCCTGCCAAGAAGAACTACCTGGCTGCCCAAAGGACTCGCTGGGACTGCTTTTCTGACAAGGACTGCTGCCTTGCTGTTGCCCTGCTGCCTTGCTGCTCCCTGGCTTTGCTGAGAAGTGCTCTCCAAGGTCTTGGACAGAGCTTGCCTCCTGTTCCATGACTTCTCAGGACCATAAAGACTTTACTCCTGCAAGTGGACTCCTTGTGCGGTGAAAATTCGACGCACAGCCTGCTAAAAACGACGCACAGAATGCCCCACGGTGAGAAGTTCACTGCACGTCGAACCGGGATGATGCAGCGAGACTTCGCATGGAGAAGATTGACGCAGCAACTGTGTTGCAACTGGAACTTCGCCGCACAGCCCACTGGATCGACGCACAGCCCACTGGATCAACGCACAGCTGACCCGGGACGATGCAGCCCGACTTTCAGAGAGGAATTGATGCAGGGCCTGCCGTGCGGGAGAAATTTCTATGCAACGGCCACTGGATCAATGCAGCACTGGTGACTTCGCTCCGCAAGCCCAGGATTCCACGCACAGTCCCCGGGGCACCAGAAACCCCAACAACCCAAAGAGAAACTTAATCTGTGCACCGGAAATCGACGCAAAGCCTTCCCCTACATGGAAAATAATGACCCAAGTCAGTGTGCGAAGGGTCGAAACTGACGCACACCTCCCTGTTTTCCACGCATCGCCTCCTCTGCGGTCCCTTGCGGAGATTTTGAACGCGAACCAGGTACTTTGTGCTTGCAAGAGACCTTTATTGTTTTTAAGATACATTTACTTATTTTGCAAAGACTTAAGATTCTTTGGCCCTTATTACAACCCTAGCGGTAAATGCCACCTACTGCCGTGTTGACGGCCGCCAATATACCATGACTGCAGCGGTAATCAGCTACAAGTATAATGACCCACACAGAGAAATCCGCCATTACACAGACACCAACAGAAGTCCGCCACACCAAAGGTCAGTGATAAACTGGTGATAGCAAAACCCACACCGTTACGCCAACAGGAATACGCCCACAGTATCCCGACCCACGAATCGCCGGGGTGGTCTTTCAAACACGGTAAACCATTGGCAGTACACACCGCCGCGCTCAAAATACACACACACTTACAAAATCACACCACATTGGACAATTCAAACTACACACACATACACAATCCACACCCACACACCCACAAAACTATAAAACACACACCCACATTACCCACAACCCTTTAAATTAAAAAATATAACAAAACAGAGAGAGACACAAGGCAGGAACACCCACTCAGAGGCACAGAACACCATCACCCATACAGCATCCAGGCACATCACAGCATATACCCCAACACATCACCCCACACATCACCCCACACATCCTCACACATAGCACTCACCACATCCATGGCACCCCAAAGAAACCCCAGGTTTTCAGAGGAGGAGCTAAGGGTCATGGTGGAGGAAATCATCCGGGTAGAGCCACAGCTATTCTGATCACAGGTGCAGCAGGCGTTCATTGCAAGGAAGATGGAGCTATGGCAGGGAATCGTCGAAAGGGTCAACAATGAGGGACAGCACCCAAGAACAAGGGATGAAATCAAGAAGAGGTAGAATGACCTACGGGGGAAGGTGCGTTCTGTGGTTGCCAGACACCAGGTAGCCGTACAGAGGACTGGCAGTGGACCACATCTCCTCCCCTACAACTAACAACATGCATCCTGAGGGCCTCACAGAAGTAGCAGGACGACTGGACTCTGGTAAGTCAAATCTTTACTACTATATCCCCCACTCTACCTGCATGCCATCACTACCCCTATCCTCACCCCCATCACTCCACCACCTCACATATACCCCACTATCACAACCCACCCATCCCAAAGCCAAGCCCTGCATGCAACACCTATGCATGGACACCCATCACAGACCTGCATGGACACCCATCACCACAGCATGCCCATCACGGAGATTCACCCAGCCCACAAAACCACCACGAAAACAAGGCCAAGCTGACAGGGAAATCACAATCATACAGGGAAACACACCCATGTACAAGATGGCACACACAGATACATTAACACTGCATTTGCATCCCCTCAGGACCCCTACTCAATGTCACCAGAGAGGAGGTGCCAGCTACATTCAGTACAGCCCTAAAGAGGCCCACAGTGATGACAGCAGCTCTGCACGCCTGGATCAGGATGACCAACCTGGTCCATCAGTGACCTCTGGACAGTCGGTTACCCTGCCACGGTCCCAACCCACCACAGAGCCTCCCCCCTCATGAAATACCAGCACAGCACCCACCCAGCGGGCCCATGCCACTGTCCCCAGGACACGTCAATCAGCAGTGTGTCCACCATTACAGGGAACCCAGGCAACCCCACAAACATAGGACAATCAGGGACTTGGGGTCAGTGGCTGTGGGCACACAGTTCAGGGGACAGAGGCACAGGACAACAGGGAAGCTGGGAGGACTGTTGCACGACAGGGGGAGGACAGGCTCAGGGAACCCACTCTCCATGAAGCACTCTCAAACATCCTGGGAGCATACCACCATTCACAGGAGACCATGGGCCATATACTGTCTGGGCTGCAGGAGACCCAGCGGCTGCAGGAGGGACAATACCTAGGGATCAGGGATGACCTAACAAACATCTACACCATCCTGGTCACCATTGCAGGGGTGCTGGGTGACATGGCCAAGACCATGAGGGAGGCAGTGGCACAACAACGGGCCCCTGACACTAGCCACACAGATGAACAGCCCTCCACCTCCGCCAGCGCTAGTGGAGATGAGGCACCGCCACAGGCCCAACAGGCCACCAGCACCCCACCCCTTGCAGAAGGAGAACTACCCAGCAAACGGTCCCTGCGTTCCAGGCAGAAGACAAAGAACATTGCCAAGACACCTGCCCGGAAATAAGACTCTCCTCATTGTCGCCTGTCTGTCCCACTATGTCACCTTGTCCACCTTGAACTGCCATTACTCCCCTTCCTATGCCCCCTTGGACAATGCACCTGTGATACCAAGAGACTGGACTCTAACTGGACCTTCCTCCACCATCACCCCTGCCCATTGCACATCCCCCTCTACTCATGAACACTGAAATAAACACCATTGGATCAAATACAAGTTCGGAATCTGTCAATTGATTGCAATATGTATTAGGTTAACAAGCTGTAAACATTTCAATCCATATGTCCAGTTATATATACATTGGTATGACCTGTAGTGGGCAGCAGTACACATAGCAGGAGCCAGAGTGGGGCACAGGGATCTGAAAATAGAGATGGCAAAGGGTAAAGTCAGTGGCCAGAGACATAGGGTAAGAGGCTGTCTTGTACAATGTCCAACAGTCAACTGAAATGTAATATGAACGTACAATGTCTTACCTGTGTGTCACTGGACGTATTGCAGAATAATGTTGCTCCTGTTGTCAACATCTTCTTCCTCTGCCTCCTCTGCGTCAATGTCCACAGGCTCCATCGCAGCCACAAGACCATCTCCAGGCTCATCCTCCTGCAGAAAAGGCACCTGGCATCTCAGGGCCAAGTTGTACAACATGCAACAGGCAACGATGATATGGCACACCTTCTTGGGTGAGTAGTACAGGGATACACCAGTCAGATGGAGGCACCGGAATCTGGCAATCAGGAGGCTGAATGTCCGTTCTATAATCCTCCTAGTATGCCCATGTGCCTCATTGTAATGTTCCTCTGCCCTTGTCCTGGCATTCCTCATTGAGGTCACTAGCCATGAGAGGTTGGTGTAACCAGAGTCACCTGCAAATATCAAGGGACAACTGTTAGACACATACTAACCCTTAGGGACAACCCCATACCCAGACACCAACCTACACTGTGTGTGGACCTTGGGCTCACCTATTAGCCACACCCGGTGCCTCTGGAATTGGCCCATCACATATGGGATGCTGCTATTCCTCAAGATAAAGGCGTCATGGACAGAGCCAGGGTATTTGGCATTCACATGGGAGATGTACTGGTCCGCCAAACACACCATCTGCACATTCATTGAGTGATAGCTTTTTCTATTCCTGAAAACTTGCTCATTTCTCTGTAGGGGGACAAATGCCACATGTGTACCGTCAATGGCACTTATGATGTTGGGGATATGTCCCAGGGCATAAAAGTCAGCCTTCACTGTGGCCAAAACCTCTACCTGGGGGAACACGAGGTAGCTGCTCATGTGTTTCAGCAGGACTGACAAGACTCTGGTCAACACGTTATAGAACATTGGCTGAGACATCCCTGATGCCATGGCCACTGTTGTTTGGAAGGAGCCACTTGCCAAGAAATGGAGCACTGACAGGACTTGTGCTACCAGTGGGCTGCCAGATAGCTGACATCAGGTCTGGCTCCAAATGGGCACACAGTTCCTGGATTGTGGCACGATCAAGTCTGTAGGTAATGATAATGTGTCTGTCCTCCATTGTTGCAAGGTCCACCAGGGGTCTGTAAACCGGAGGATGCCGCCATCTCATATGCAGCCTCAGCGGTTGGAGCCTATGGAAGAGAACCGTGAGCAGAGGGTCACATTCCCACATCTATAGCACTAATGCTGTTCTTTTTTACTTCACAGAAACAAAATTTGAATCCTAAAATCAGCTGGCGTGCTAATATCTGCTGTGACACAGTTAGGTGCCATACCCTGTGGCCCCCTGAAATGGCGGATACCTGATCCGTGAGGAGGGACAAGTGGAAATGAGGTAATTTCGCTGGTGTTGTGCGCCGTCGCTGTAGGCGCTCGATGACAGCCACGCAACTCAGCATTGGTTATCATTGGGCCCTATAGGCCCCAGGAGGCAATGGTGATGTACGCCGGAGGTGACAGTATGCACGGACATCACCGCCATTTTCTATCTATCCACTCACTTGCTACCCGGCCATCAACAGGAGAGGACCTACACTGCAAGTGCTGCTGTGACCAGTGTCTGGAAGTGACAATGGCTCGAGTGTCTGGAGAAAGGGCCCCTGCCTTCACTACGGAGGAGTTGGAGAGACTGGTGGATGGGGTCCTCCAGACAAACAGGTGAGTACACTGTGAGCATGATGAGTGGGCCATGAATGTATGGAGTGCTGTGTGTGTAAGCCACATGTTGGGGGGGCTGAGGGGTCCTGGCCAGAGTGCGGCATGTAAGGTGGTCAATGTATGTGCATCAGGAGATGGGTGGGATCTGGTGGGCAATGAGTGTGATGGTCCGGACAGGTGACTAATTCCCTTTTCTGCTGTCTTTTCCCTGCAGGTGAGAGCCCACCAGAAAAAGGGTATTTGGCGTGCTATCACCAAGGAGATGCGGACCCTGGGGGTCTTTGACAGGCGGAGCACCCACTGCTGCAAGAGGTGGGAGGAGCTGCGCCACTGGGCAAAGAAGACAGCGGAGGCCCAGATGGGGCTGGCCTCCAAACGAGGAAGGAGTGCCCATCGCACCATGACACACCTGATGTTGCGCATTCTGGTGGTGGCCTATCCGGAGTTGGATGGACGCTTGAAGGCATCACAGCAGCAACAAGAGGGCGAGTACTGAATCTGACTCCAGTTACCTTGGGTGGGGGGTGGGGGCTATGGGTGCCCCTAGGCCAGGGCGACGATGGCAGGGTAGGTCCCCTGTTGGGCAGGCTCTGAGGCACACCTACACCAATAGTGTTAGTGGGCATCTACTACTGGGAAGGGTCCTTTGGGTTTCTGGGGTGCAGTTGATGGCATTAGGCATTGTACCCCATGGGCTGGTGACTATCTTAGGAACCGGTTGGCCATGGCCTAGTGCATAGGGCTTCTCCCTGTGTGTTGTGTGCGCCAACGATGGTGTTGTTGCTGGCATTGACCAAGTGTATCCTCTGTCTGCCCCCCTTTTTGTTTTGTCACCCTGTCCTTTTGTGCATTAGCATCATCTGGCAGAGGAGCAGAGGCACCGGCGATGGAGGGAGCTGCATCCCACATGGGCCTGGAGGCCGAATCTACCGAGGGTGAGGGCACCAGTGGGATGGAGGGCGAGGGGAGCACCACGACGGGGACAGGAGGGGATACCACAGACAGCAACTCCTCCTCCATTGGAAGCTCCCTCGCAGTGGCGGACACCTCTGTGCCCACCCCAACAACAGGTACAGCCACCACCTCCCTACCAGCACCACCCTCCCAGCAACCCCTCAGCATGTTTCCCATGTCCCAGGAGGGTGGGCATCTCCTTCGCCCCAGGCACCTCAGGTCCTGCCCCAGTCAGCCCTCAGTGAGGAGGCTATTGACCTCCTGAGATCCCTCACTGTGGGCAGTCAACCATTGTGAATGCCATCCAGGATGTTGAGAGGCATTTGCAACAAACAAATGCATACTTGGAGGGCATTGACTCTGGCGTGGCAGCTCAACAGAGAGCATTTCAGGATCCGGCCTCAGCACTGATGTCTAGCCTCCCCCTCCAACTTTCTCTACCCAGTAACAATCCCCTCAACCCCAGCCCATCCCAAGCACATCTTCAGACCAGCATGCACACAAGACAACACACAGGAGTGGTTCAGGCAAACACAAGCACCACACATCATCCCACAGGCACTCACAAAAGCACCATCCCCATGCAGACTCACCAACATCCACTGCCTCCACTGTGTCCCTCTCCTCCTCCTCATCTACCTCCCTCCCAGTTGCGTCCCCACTCACACCTGCATGCACTACATCCTCATCCACTACCACCATCACCAGCATGCCCATCACAACACACCCCTCAAGAGCAGTTACCACCCCCTCAACCATGCACACGTCCTCTGTGTCCTCTCCCAGTGTGTCTGTGACCCCTGTGACCCCTGCTCCCAAAGTACACAAACGTAAGCATACACCCACCCAACAGCCATCCACCTCACAACAACATCCAGCACATGCACCTTCACCCAAACTCAGCAGACAGACAGCTCCTACAACCACTTCCTCTTCCTCCACTCCCAAACCCTCTCACTCGCCCCATGCCAGTGTGTCCAAAAAACTTTTCCTAGCTAACATTGACTTCTTCCCTACCCCTCCCCCTTCATTTCCCTCAGGCCAGGGTGTCCAGAACCCAGCCCAGCACCTCTGCCACTAGGTTACCATCCAATGTGGACCCTACAGTTCCCAGAGACTCAAAGAGCACCCGTCAGGAAAGCCAGTGTACCACCAACCCCTGCAAAGGACCAAAGTATACTGCCACCTGCCAAGGTGAAAAAGGGGACAGCATGCAGAATGGGAGGGGGCCTTGTGCCCAACCCACCCATCAAAGCCTCCTCCAATCCTCCAGGTGACAGAGCCAAGGGCAAAACAGCATCAGCCAAGGTGAGGAAGGGGCAGGAAACCGATGGCAAGGTACTTCAGCTGACGGAGGAAGCAGGTGAAGCCCAGGTGCCCACCAGCAGAACCGCCTGCACCGCGTGCTGAACCACTGCTGCCACCACTACTGCCAGCAGCAGCATCCCCAGTGGGCAGCCGTCTGAGGCGGAAGGAGAAGGGCTGGTGCCTCCCTCCACATCTAGCAGCATCGGCACCTGCACCACCGCCAGCACCGCCAGCACCGCCAGCAGCCTTGGCGCAAGCACCACTGCAAGCACTGCCACCTGCACCGCCACCTGCACCGCTGACAGTAGCACCACTACCAGGACCAACAGCCCCAGTGGGTTGCCGCCACTGCCACCACTGAGCAGCCATCACTGCCGGTGGACAGTGTGTAGTCCTGCCTCCATGGGCTGTTGTGCGTCCTGGCCCCTGCAAAGCATGTGGGTCTGACACCCAGGTGAGAGACTGTGACCTTGCACTTCCCAAGATCTGCATCACAGAGCATAAAGCCCCCTCCAGAACCTTTAGAGAAAGGCATCCACTCATACAATCCTTGGCAGGATGAAGCACACTGAACACAAAGCCCCCTCCAGAACCAGTGGAGAAGGGCATCCACTCACCCAATCCTTGGCAGGATGAGGCACACTGGGCACAAGGCCCCCTCCAGAACCAGTGGAGAAAAGGCATCCACTCAACCAATCCTTGGCCGGATGAAGCAGACTGGGCACAAAGCCTCCTCCAGAACCATTGGAGAAAGGCATCCACTCACCATATCTTTGGCTGGATGAAGCACTCTGGGCAACAAGCCCCCTCCAGTACCAGTGGAGGAAGGCATCCACTCACCCTATCCTTGGCAGGATGAAGCAGACTGGGCACAAAACCCCCTCCAGAACCAGTGGAGAAGCCACCCACTTGAGAGACTGTGGCTTTGCACTCCCTAAGAGCAAGCAGTGGGAAACCACCCACTTGAGAGACTGTGGTCTTGCACTCCCCAGGAGCAAGCAGTGGGCAAACCACCCACTTGAGAGACTGTGGCTTTGAACTCCCCAGGAGCAAGAAGTGGGCAAACAACCCACTTGCGAGACTGTGGCTATACACTCCCCAGGAGCAAGCAGTGAGCAAACCACCCACTTGAGAGACTTGAGAGGCTGTGGCTTTGCATTCCTCAGGAGCAAGCAGTGGGCAAACCACCCACTTGAGAGGCTGTGGCTTTGCACTCCCCAGGAGCAAGCAGTGGGCAAACCACCCACTTGAGAGACTTGAGAGACTGTGGCCTTTCACTCCCCAGGACATTGCTGTGGGCATGGAGCCCCCTCCAGGAGCAGTGACGTGTTACCATCTTCCGGCTGAGGTGCCCCCCCTTCCCCATCCCCCTGAGGTACCTGTGTGTTTACGACCTGATGCCCCTGCAGTGTTCTCTCCGTATTGAGGCAGGAGTCAAGTGTGGGCTTGGCCCATGAATTTTGGCCCAGAGGCCCAAGAACATTTGTGAATGGACAATGTACGGCCCTCTGTACATATTGTATCTTTGTGTTAATACTGTTTTCCAAACTCTATAGTATATCTGCCTATTTCTAAAATAGCACTAATTTGACTCATGTTGATGCATGTGTTTGTGTGTATGGTGTTGTGGGTGGGGGTGGGGGTATTGCGTGTTGCGTGTGTGTGTCACTCTCTTCTTCCTCCCCCCTCCCCTGTGTTCTAGGTGCAGCACTCACCATGGTCATCGCCGCCGTCTTTGAAATTCCTGGTGTATGAGTGTAAAGAAATGCCTCCTTGGCATGGTTACCCCCAGACATTTGCCTTTTGCTGATGCCAAGTTATGATTGAAAGTGTGCTGGGACTCTGCAAACCAGGCCCTAGCACCAGTGTTCTTTCCCTAAACTGTACCTTTGCTTCCACAATTGGCACAGCCTCTACACTCAGATAATTCCCTTGTAAATGCTACCCCTGGTACCAAGGGCACTGATGCCAGGGACGGCCTCTAAGGGGTGCAGCATGACATATGCCACCCTGGGGACCCCTCACTCAGCACATGCCCACTGCCTCACAGCTTGTGTGTATTGGTGCATGAGCACTATGCCCCTATTGTGTCTAAGCAAAATCTTAGACATTATAAGTGCAGGGTAGCCATAAGAGTATATGGTCTGGGAGTTTGTCAAACAAGAACTCCACAGTTCCATAATGGCTACACTGAAATCTTGGAAGTTTGTTATCAAACATCTCAGTACAATAAATGCACACTGATGCCAGTGTGGAATTTATTGTAAAATGCACCCAGAGGGCATCCTAGAGATGCCCCCTGAATACCAATCCGACTTCTAGTGTGAGGCTGACCAGTTTCTGCCAGTCTGCCACAACCAGACGAGTTGCTGGCCACATGGGGAGAGCACCTTAGTCACTCTGTGGCCAGGAACAAAGCCTGTACTGGGTGGAGGTGCTTCTCACCTCCCCCTGCAGGAACTGTAACACCTGGCGGTGAGCCTCAAAGGCTCACCCCCTTTGTTACAGTGCCATAGGGCATCCGAGCTAGTGGAGATGCCCTCCCCTCCAGCCACTGCCCCCACTTTTGGCAGCAAGGCTGGAGGCGATAATTAGAATAACAAGGAGGAGTCACCCACCAGTCAGGACGGCCCCTACGGTACCCGAGCTGAGGTGACCCCTGCCTTTAGAAATCCTCCATCTTAGTTTTGGAGAATTCCCCCGATAGCGATTTCTCCAATTCCTCCCAGGGAGGAGGCACAAAGAGGGTGTAGCCACCCTCCAGTACAGTAACCATTGGCTACTGCCCTCCCAGACCTAAACACACCCCTCAATTTAGTATTTAGGGGCACCCCAGAACCCAGTAAATCAGATTCCTGCAGCCTGAACAAAAAAGAAGGACTGCTGACCTACAAGCCTGCGGAGACGACGGAAGACTACAACTGTTTTGGCCCCAGCCTTACCGGCCTGTCTCCTGACTCGAAAACCTGCAACCAGCGACGCACCCACCAGGGACCAGTGACCTCTGAAGCCTCAGAGGACTGCCTTGAATCCCAGGACCAAGAAACTCCTGTGAGCAGCGGCTCTGCTCAACAACCAGCAACAAACTTGCAACTTTTCTACAACTTCAAAGACCTCACTCTTCCTGCCAGAAGTGTGAGGTTTCACACTCTGCATCCGACGCCCCCGGCTCGAGATCCAGAGAACCAACACCACAGGGAGGACTCCCTGGTGACTGCGACCCTGTGAGTAGCCCGAGACGACCACCCTGAACCCCACAGCGACGCCTGCAGAGAGAATCCAGAGGCTCCCCCTGACCGCGACTGCCTTTAACAAGGGACCCGACGCCTGGAACCAACACTGCACCCGCAGCCCCCAGGACCTGAAGGAACCGAACCTCAGCGTAGGAGTGACCCCCAGGCGGCCCTCTGCCTTGCCCAGGTGGTGGCTGTCCCGAAAAGCCCCCCCTGTGCCTGTCTGCACCGCTAGAGTGACCCCCGGGTCCCTCTAATGATTCCTACCTGAAACCCGACGCCTGCTTTGCACACTGCACCCGGCCGCCCCTGTGCCGCTGAGGGTGTGTTTTGTGTGCCTACTTTTGTCCCCCCCAGTGCTCTACAAAACCCCCCTGGTCTGCCCCCGAGGACGCAGGTACTTACCTGCTGGTAGACTGGAACTGGAGCACCCCTGTACTCCATAGGTGCCTATGTGTTTTGGGCACCTCTTTGACCTCTGCACCTGACCGGCCCTGAGCTGCTGGTGTGGTAACTTTGGGGTTGCCTTGAACCCCCAATGGTGGGCTGCCTATGCCCAGGAACTAAGACTTGTAAGTGTCTTACTTACCTCACAATCTAACCAATACTTATCTCCCCCAGGAACTGTTGATTTTTGCACTGTCTACTAGCTTATTGCCATTTTAACAAAAACTGTATATGTTATTGCTTTAATTCAAAGTTCCTAACTTACCTGTGTGGAGTACCTTGCATTTTATGTATTTACTTGAAATCTTGATCTTGGGGTTCTAAAAATAACTTAAGAAAATAATTTTTTCTAAATATAAACTATGGTCCTGGAGTTAAGTCTTTGAGTGTCTGTTCCTCATTTCTTGCCTGTGCGTGTACAACAAATGCTTAATACTACCCTCCGATAAGCCTACTGCTCAACCACACTACCAAAAAATAGAGCATTAGAATTATCTAATGTTGCCACTATCTTACCTCTAAGGAGAACCCTTGGACTCTGTGCACACTATCTCTTACTTTAGGATAGTGTATACAGGGCCAACTTCCTACATTGGTGGTTGGGTCTAAGACTTTGCATTTGCTGGACTACTCAGCCAATACCTGACCACACGACTAAATTCCAAAAATTGTCATTAGAAACTGATTTTTGAAATTTGAGCTATTTTTCTAAAATGTTAAAAGTCCTGCTAGGGCCTTGTGTAAGTCCCTGTTATCATTTCTTTTAGAGTTTAAAAGTTTGTAAGTAGTTTTTAGATTCTTAAAAAGTTATCCCAACTTTTAGAGAAATTATGTCTAGCACAAATGAGATGGTGGTGGAACTCAACCTCACCCCTTACCTGCATCTAGGGATGTCAGGGATGTCTGTAAGCTAAACAAATATAAAAACTGGGTCTAACCCTACCAAAGTTAAGCTCCAGGACCTTTTGGCAGATTTTGCAAAGGACCACCCCTCTGAGGATAACCCTACAGTGGAAGGAATTAGTGAACAGAAGGATGATTCCCTGCTGTCCTAATTAGGGAGACCAGGGTCCCTCAAACCCTGACTCCACAAGTGTTAGTCAGAGACACTGGTTCTTCCGCAGGGGAGACCAGTAACTCTGGAATCATTGAGGTTAGCCTCAATGAAGATGACCTCCTGTTAGCCAGGATTGACAATAGATTGGATTTGGAGAGACAGCTGCTAGCCATAGAGAGGGAAAGACAAGAGATGGGTTTAGCTCCCATCAATGGTGGCAGCAACATAAATAGGGTCAGAGAGAATACTGACATCCTAAAGATCCCCAAAGGGATTGTAACAAAATATGAAGAAGGTGATGATATCACCAAATGGTTCACAGCTTTTGAGAGGGCTTGTGCAACCCGAAAAGTAAACAAGTCTCACTGGGGTGCTCTCCTTTGGGAAATGTTCACTGGAAAGTGTAGGGATAGACTCCTTACACTCTCTGGTAAGGATGCAGAATCCTATGACCTCACGAAGGCTACCCTGATGGAGGGCTTTAGATTCCCAACTGAAGAGTGCAGGACTAGGTTCAGGGGAGTTTAAAAATCCTCGTGCCAGACCTGGGTTGATTTTGTTGACTTCTCAGTCAAAACACTAGATGGTTGGATAAATGGCAGTAGTGTAAAGGATTGTAATGGCCTGTATAAGTTGTGTATGAAAGAACATCTTTTAAGTAATTGTTTCAATGATAAACTGCATCAGCATCTGGTAGAACTAGGTCCAATGTCTCCCCAAGAATTGGGAAAGAAGGCACACCATTGGGTTAAGACTAGGGTGACCAAGACTTCCACAGGGTGTGACCAAAAGAAAGGGGTCACAAAGCCTCCTCAGGGGAAGAGTGTTGAGACATCCAAGGGAAAAAGTAAAGAGTCTTCTACAGGGCCCCACAAACCTGCTCAGGAGGGTGGGTTCAAAGCCTCTTCATAATCCTCATTTGGGTATAAGAATAAAAACTTTGATCCCTAAAAGGCCTGGTGTCGCATTTGTACTCAGCATGGACAACAAACTGGAGATAAGGCCTGCCCCAAGAAAAGTCCCACAACTGCTACTCCAGTTAGCACTGGAATAGCCAGTCTCCGAGTGGGATCAACAGTGTGCCCAGAGCGAATCATATTTCACACTGAAGCTACATTAGTCTCTGAAGTTGGGTGGACCTAGCCACACTTGTTGCCTGGCCAAATAACATGCAAAAATACAGGCAGCAGCTCTTAATTAATGGGACTAAAGTAGAAGCCCTGAGGGATACAGGTGCCAGTGTCACTATGGTGACAGACAAACTGGATTCCCCAGGACAGTAACATGCTGGACAAGCATATCCAGTCACTAATGCTGACAATCAAACTAAATTCCATCCTATGGCAAAGGTAACTTTAGAATGGGGAGGGGTCACTGGCCTGAAACAGGTGGTAGTCTCTTCTGCAATTCCAGTAGAGTGTCTGCTTGGAAATGATCTGGAGTCCTCAGCATGGGCGGAGGTAGAACGCAAAACCCATACAGCCATGCTGGGTATCCCTGAACTGGTGTGTGTCAAGACAAGGGCACAGTGCAGGGCTCAGGGTAAAAAAGAAGTGTTGGAGTCTGGAATAATAGCCCACCGTTCCAAGACAAAAGGAAGGAAGACTGGAGAACCAGCTTCAACACAGCACATGAAACAGAACCTCTCTTCCCAGGGAAATGATCTATCCCCCGAGGGAACTGAGTCCATGGATCTGGTTGAGCTCTTGGGCCCAGGGGGACCCTCAAGGGAACAGCTATGTAACCCTCTCTTGAAGGCCTAAGACAGCAAGCAGCTGAGCTAGAAAAAGGAAATGCCAGTGGAACTGAGAGGGTCTATTGGGAAGATGGACTCCATACACTGAGGCAAGAGATCCCAAACCTGGTGCCACTAGGAGAGTGGTAGTGCCTCAGGAGTTTAGGGAGTTAATTCTGACCTTTGAAAGGAACAAGGAGGAGTCACCCACCATCTTGCCTGGCATGTTACCCCCATTTTGTACTTGTATGTATGTTTGTTTTTACCTATGTCACTGAGACCTGCTAGCCAGGACCCCAGTGCTCATAAAGTATGCCCTGTTGGTGTTCCCTGTGTGGTGCCTAACTGTATCACTGAGGCTCTGCTAACTAGAAACTCAGTGTTTATGCTCTCTCTGCTTTTAAAATTGTCACTGCAGGCTAGTGACTAATTTTACCAATTCTGATTGGCACACTGGAACACCCTTATAATTCCCTAGTATATGGTACCTAGGTACCCAGGGTACTGGGGTTCCAGGAGATCCCTATGGGCTGCAGCATTTCTTTTGCCACCCATAGAGACCTCAGACAATTCTTTCACAGGACTTCCAGCGCAGCCTGAGTGAAATAACGTCCACATTATTTCACAGCCATTTTACACTGCACTTAAGTAACTTATAAGTCACCTATATGTCTGACCCTTACTTGGTGAAGGTTAGGTGCAAAGTTACTTAGTGTGAGGGCATGCTGGCACTAGCCAAGGTGCCCCCACATTGTTCAGGGCAGTTTCCCCGGACTTTGTGAGTGCGGGGACACCATTATACGCGTGCACTACATATACGTCAATACCTATAAGTAGCGTCACCATGGTAACTCCAAACATGGCCATGTAACATGTCTAGGATCATGGAATTGTCAATTCAATTACCATTCTGGTATTGAGGGGACAATTCCATGCATCCCCGGGTCTACAGCATAGATCCCGGGTACTGCCAAACTAACCTTCCGGGGTTTTCTCTGCAGCTACCGCTAGCTGCCAACCCTCAGACAGGTTTCTGCCCCCCTGGGGCCTGGGCATCCCAGTCCCAGGAAGGCAGAACAAAGGATTTCCTCTAAGAGACGGTGGAGGTGTTAAGAGCCTGATAGGAGTAGCCTCTCCTGGCCTCTGAAATGCTTTGAAGGGCACAGATGGTGCCCTCTTTGCATAAGCCAGTCCACAACGGTTCAGGGATCCCCCCAGCCCTGCTCTGGCGTGAAACTGGACAAAGGAAAAGGTAGTGACCACTCCCCTGACCAGCACCTCCCAGGGGAGGTGCCCAGAGCTCCTCCAGTGTGTCCCAGACCTCTGCCATATTGGATGCAGAGGTGTGAGGGCACAATGGACACCTCTGAGTGGCCAATGCCAGCAGGTGATGTCAGAGACCCCTCCTGATAGGTGCTTAGCTTTCTCTGTAACCAATCCTCCTCTGAGGGCTATTTAGGGTCTCTCCTGTGGGTATCTCACCAGATAACGAATGTAAGAACTCACCAGAGTTCCCCTGCACTTCCCTCTTCGACTTCTGCCAAGGATCGTCCGCTGACTGCTCCAGGATGCCTGCAAAAACGCAACAAAGTAGCAAGAAGACTACCAGCAACATTGTAGCGCCTCATTCTGCAGGCTTTCTCGACTGTTTCCTGGTGGTGCATGCTCTGAGGGCTGTCTGCTTTCACCCTGCACTGGAAGCCAAGAAGAAATCTCCCGTGGGTCGACGGAATCTTCCCCCTGCCAACGCAGGCACCAAACTTCTGCATCACCGGTCCTCTGGGCCCCTTCTCATCTTGACGAGTGTGGTCCCTGGAACACAGGAGCTGGATCCAAGTGTCCCCGACAGTCCAGTGGCCCTCCTGTCCAAATTTGATGGAGCTAAGTCCTTGCCTCCCCACGCCAGACAGTAATCCTGTGTACTCTGTGAACTGCAGCTGCTCGGGCTTTTGTGCACTTTTTTATGACTTCCTTTGTGCGCATTCTAGCCCAGGTCCCCAGCACTCCATCCTGCATTGCCCAAATCGCTGAGTTGGACTCGGACTTCGTGGGACCCTCTTTTGTTGTGCTGAGTCGACCATCAAGCTCTGATCTTCTGAATGCCTGTTCAGGTGCTTCTGCGGGTGCTGCCTGCTTCTGCATGGGCTCTCCGTATTGCTGAGCACCCCCTCTGTCTCAAGGGGCTACCTCCTGGTCCTTCCTGGGCCCTGGGCCCTGGCAGCACCCAAAATCCTCATCCACGACTCTTGCAGCTAGCAAGGCTTGTTTGCAGTCTTTCTGAGTGGAAAAAACTTTGCATCCTCCAGCATGTCGTGGGACACCTTCTGACCAAAGGAGAAGTTCCTGGAACCTTCCGTTGTTGCAGAATCTTTGGCTTCTTCCACCCGGAGGCAGCCCTTTTGCACCTTCATCCGGGGTTTAGTGGGCTCCTGCCCCCCCCTGGACACTTTTGTGACTTTTGGACTTGGTCACCTTCCTTTACAGGTCCTCAGGTCCAGGAGTCCATCTTCAGTGCTTTGCAGTCAGTTGTTGTCCTTGCAGAACCCCCTATCTTGTCTTTACCGTCTTTCTGGGGTAGTAGGGTAACTTTACTCCTACTTTTCAGGGTTTTGGGGTGGGGTATCTTGGACACCCTTAGTGTTTTCTTACACTCCCAGTGACCCTCTACACACTACACTAGGACTGGGGTCCATTTGTGGTTCGCATTCCACTTTTGGAGTATATGGTTTGTGCTGCCCTTAGGCCTATTGTCTCCTATTTCATTCTATTGTGTTCTACAGTGTTTGCACTACTTTTCTAACTGTTTACTTACCTGATTTTGGTGTGTGTATATTTTGTGTATATTACTTACCTCCTAAGGGAGTATATCCTCTGGGATACTTTTGGCATATTATCACTAAAATAAAGTACCTTTATTTTTGGTAACTCTGAGTATTGTGTTTTCTTATGATATAGTGCTAAGTGACATAAGTGGTATAGTAGGAGCTTTGCATGTCTCCTAGCTCAGCCTACGCTGCTCTGATATAGCTACCTCTATCAGCCTAAGCTGCTAGACCACTTCTAATCTACTAATAAGTGATCACTGGACCTGGCACAAGGTGTAAGTACTACAAGGTACCCACTATAAGCCAGGGCAGCCTCCTACATTGGTGGTGCAGCGGTGGTATAAATACTTGTAACAGCTGTACCACTTTGTCATTGGTTCTTTTCATAAGAAAAACATATACCAAATACTTGAGAATATACATATTGACCTAAACAGTTCAACTTTCCTTCTCTAAAACGTTCTAAAAAGTTTCTGAAAAGTTTCTGAAAACTTTCAAAAGTTTGAAAAAGTTTTTTTTCTCTGTTCTTTTAAAAGTTCTTAAAACATTTTTTCCTCTCTCTGTCCTAAACCTTTTCTGTCATGTCTGCGGTAGAACTTACTCCCACAGTTGTCCAGGCAACATGTGGGAAGCTAAACTTTAAAGGTTTGAGGGGTCACTGCATTGAAAGAGGTGTAGCAATTGGAAAGAATCCTACCAAAGATCTTCTCAGCCTTCTCCTAAGAGTGACCAGAACCAGTCTGGCCCATCCCAGGATCAGGAGGTAGAGGAGAGGGGTATCCAGTCAGACTCAGAGGAGTCCCCTGAGGTTGCTGGGGAGGGTTCTTCCAAGGACCTGTCAACTAGAAGGCCACCTAGTGGCACTGGTAGTGGGAGGGGGTCACACATAAGAAGGGCACCTTTCACTCCTAAAGGCCAGGTTACTAGAGTCCAGCCAGTTAGGGACAGGTCTCTCTCTGCCAATTCCCACATTTCTTCTGTGTCTCACAATTCCCAAGCCTCCCACCCTGAGGATAACTTAATGGAAAGGGAACTCAGAAAGCTGAGGTTGGAAGAGGCCAGGCTGAAGCTTAAACAGATGTGGAAAGGGAAAGGCAGAGGTTGTTTGTGAGCAAGATGCCAGAAACCTGCATAAGATAGTACCCCCTTACAAGGAGGGGGATGACATTAACACGTTTTTTGCTGCACTTGAGAGGGCCTGTATCGTACAGTTGGTCCCTCAAAGGCAGTGGACTGCTATCTTGTGGCTATCTTTCACTGATAAGGGTTGGGATAGGCTACTTACTGTCAGAGAAAGTGATGCCAATAACTACAAAGTTTTGAAGGATGCACTCTTGGATGGATTTGGCCTAACCACTGAACAGTACAGGATTAAGTTCAGAGACACCAGAAAAGAGCCCTCTCAAGACTGGACAGACTTTGTAGAGTGTTCAGTGAAGGCCTTGGAGGGTTGGTTACATGGCAGTAAGGTGACTGACTATCAAATCCTGTATAATCTAATCCTGAGAGAGCATATTTTGAACAATTGTGTGTCTGATTTGTTGGACCAGTACTTGGTAGACTCAGATCTGACCTCTCCCCAAGAACTGGGAAAGAAGGCAGACAAATGGGTCAGAACAAGAGTGAACAGAAAAGTTCATACAGGGGGTGACAAGGATGGCAAGAAGAAGGATGTTAAGTCTTCTGCAAGGGTGGGGACAAAGATAAAAAGCATTCTGAGTCTTCATCAGGCCCACAAAAATCCTCGGGGTGGCAGATCCAAATCCTCTTCTAACAATCAGAAAAAGCCTTGGTGTTTTTTATGTAAAGTAAAAGGCCATTGGGCAAGTGATGCCACCTGTCCAAAGAAAAACACCAAACATCCCACCACCACAACCCCAACTGCAAATTCCTTTGCCCCTAGCAAAGGCAGTGGTGGTGGGAAGGCTGTTTTAGTCTCTGATGGTGGCATTGGCTTTTCCACCTTGGTTGCTTGTCCCCTTAACATGGGTAAGTACAAGCAACTACCCCTAATTAATGGTGTTGAGGTTGAGGCCTACAGGGGCACAGGAGCCAGTGTAACTATGGTTATAGAGAAACTGGTTCACCCTGATCAACACCTACTTGGTCAGCAGTACCAAGTGACTGATGCTCACAATAACACATTTAGCCACCCCATGGCTGTTGTGAATCTCAATTGGGGGGGTTACTGGTCCACAGAAAGTTATGGTAGCCACTGAATTGCCTGTAGATTGCTTACTAGGCAATGATTTGGAGACATCAGCTTGGGCTGAAGTGGAGTTGGAGGCTCATGCAGCAATGCTGGGCATTCCTGGGCATATTTTTGCTTTGACAAGGGCTCAGACCAAAAAGCAAAAAGGACAGGGAAACTTGGATCCTGGAACAATGGACCAAGTGCTCCCAAAAGCTAGGAGTAGAAAGGATAAATCCTGCCCACTATTCCTCCCTCACCATAGGATTCCCCTTGTGATGAAGAGGAATCCTCTCCCTTTGCAGAACCTACACCAGATGAGCTGGCAGTAGACACTTCTGAGCTTTTGGGTGCAGGGGGGTCTGCTAGGGAAGGGCTGAGTGTGGCACAGCAGACCTGTCCCACACTAAAGGGTTTGAGACAGCAAGCTGTCAAACAGCAGAATGGGGATGTCAGTGATAGCCATAAGGTTTATTGGGAAGACAATCTCTTGTATACTGAGTCAAGGGACCCTAAACTTGGAGCTGCCAGGAGATTGGTCATTCCCTTGCAATACAGAGAGTTTCTTCTTACCTTGGCACATGACATTCCCTTGGTTCGGCGTTTGGGCCAAAGTAAAACTTGGGACATGCTTGTTCCCCTGTTTCACTGGCCTCATACATCAGAGGACACTAAAGAGCCTGGCAGCTCAGTCCCAGGAAGGCAGAACACAGGATTTCCTCTGAGAGAAGGTGTTACACCCTCTCCCTTTGGAAAGAGTTGTTTATGGCCTGAAAGGAGTAGCCTCTCCTGGCCTCTGGAAATGCTTTGAAGGGCACAGATGGTGCCCTCCTTGCATAAGCCAGTCTACACCGGCTCAGGGATCCCTCAAGCCCTGCTCTGGTGCAAAACTAGACAAAGGAAAGGGGAGTGACCTCTCCCCTGACCAGCATCTCCCAGGGGAGGTGCCCAGAGCTCCTCCAGTGTGTCCAAGATCTCTGCCATCTTGGCTGCAGAGGTGTGAGGGCACAATGGACACCTCTGAGTTGCCAGTGCCGGCAGGTGACGTCAGAGATCCCTCCTGATAGGTGCTTACCTTTCTCTGTAGCCAATCCTCCTCTGAGGGCTATTAAGGGTCTCTCCTGTGGGTATCTCACCAGATAATGAATGTAAGAGCTCACCAGAGTTCCTCAGCACTTCCCTCTTTGACTTCTGCCAAGGATGGACCGCTGACTGCTCCAGAACGCCTGTAAAACCACAACAAAGTAGCAAAAAGGCTACCAGCAACATTGTAGCACCTCATCCTGTCAGCTTTCTTGACTGTTTCCTGGTGGTGCATGCTCTGAGGGCTGTCTGCCTTCACCCTGCACTGGAAGCCAAGAAGAAATCTCCTGTGGGTTGACAGAATCTTCCCCCTGCCAACGCAGGCACCAAACTTCTGCATCACCGGTCCTCTGGGTCACCTCTCATCTTGACAAGCGTGGTCCCTGGAACACAGGAGCTTTATCCAAGTGTCCCCGACAGTCCAGTGGCCCTTCTATCCAAATTTGGTGGAGGTAAGTCCTTGCCTCCCCACAACAGACAGTAATCCTGTGTCCTGCGTGAACTGCAGCTGCTCGGGCTTCTGTGCACTTTTGCAAGACTTCCTTTGTGCACAGCCTAGCTCTGGTCCCCAGCACTCCGTTCTGCATTGCCCAACTCGCTGAGTTGGACTCCGACTTCGTGGGACCCTCTTTTGTTGTGCTGAGTCAACTGTCATGCTCAGATCTTCTGAATGCCTGTTCAGGTGCTTCTGCGGGTGCTGCCTGCGTCTGCATGGGCTCTCTGTATTGCTGAGTACCCCCTCTGTCTTTTCCTCCAAGGAGCGATCTCCTTGTCCTTCCTGGGCCCTGGCAGCACCCAAAATCCTCAACCATGACTCTTGCAGCTAGCAAGGCTTGTTTGCGGTCTTTCTGTGTGGAAACAACTCTGCGTCCTCCAGCATGCAATGGGACATATTCTGACTAAAGGAGAAGTTCCTTGCACCTTCTGTTGTTGCAGAATCTTTGGCTTCTTCCACCCGGAGGCAGCCCTTTTGCACCTTCATTTGGGGTTTAGTGGGCTCCTGCTCCCCTGGACCTTGTGTGACTGTTGGACGTGGTCCCCTTCCTTTACAGGTCCAGGAATCCGTCTTCAGTGCTTTGCAGTCAGTTGTTGTCCTTGCAGAATCCCCTATCTCGACATTACCGTCTTTCTGGGGTTTTTGGTGTGTGTGTATATTTTGTGTATAGTACTTACTTCCTAAGGGAGTATATCCTCTGAGGTACTTTTGGCATAATGTCACTAAAATAAAGTACTTGTATTTTTGGTAACTCTGAGTGTTGTGTTTTCTTATTATATAGTGCTAAGTGATATAAGTGGTATAGTAGGAGCTTTGCATGTCTCCTAGTTCAGCCTAAGCTGCTCTGCTATAGCTACCTCTATCAGCCTAAGCTGCTAGAACACTTCTAATCTACTAATAAGGGATCACTGGACCTGGCACAAGGTGTAAGTACCACAAGGTACCCACTATAAGCCAGGCCAGCCTCTTACACTTAGCCCATGACATTCTCCTTGCTGGGCATTTGAGACAAACCAAGAAATGGGAGAGGTTAGTCAACCATTTCTATTGGCCCAATATGTCCCAGAAGGTAAAGGAGTTTTGCACCTCCTGCGTCAGCTGTCAAGCCAGTGGTAAGACAGGTGGCCATCCAAAGGCCCTCCTCATTCCACTTCCAGTGATGGGGGTCCCCTTTGAAAGAGTGGGAGTGGATATAGTGGGTCCACTCAAACCTCCTACAGCAACAGGGTACCAGTATATCCCAGTAGTAGTGGATCATGCTACTAGGTACCCTGAAGCAATTCCCCTTAGGTCCACTACTGCCCCAGCAGTAGCCAAAGCACTCATAGCCATTTTTACCAGAGTGTGATTTCCTAAGGAGGTGGTTTCTGACAGAGGTCCCAACTTCATGTCAGCTTACCTGAAGCATATGTGGAATGAGTGTGGGGTGACTTACAAATTCACCACACCATACCATCTACAAACCAATGGTCTTGTTGAGAAATTTAACAAGACATTGAAGGGCATGATCATGGGGCTCCCTGAAATCTCAAAAGGAGATGGGATTTCTTCTTGCCATGCCTGCTGTTCGCCTACAGAGAGGTGCCACAGAAGGGAGTAGGGTTTTCCCCCTTTGAGCTTCAGTTTGGCCATCCTGTTAGGGGACCACTAGCACATGGAAAAGAAGGCTGGGAGAGACCTCTCCATGAGCCTAAACAAGATGTGATGGACTATGTACTAGGCCTACGTTTAAGGATGGCAGAGCATATGGAAAAGGCAAGCAAAAACCTTGAGGCCAGACAACAGCTCCAGAAGATGTGGTATGACCAAAAGGCTGCTATGGTTGAGTTTCAGCCAGGGCAGAAAGTCTTTGTTCTGGAGCCTGTGGCTCCAAGGGCACTTCAGGAGAGATGGAGTGGCCCTTACCCAATCCTTGAGAAAAAGAGTCAGGTCACCTACCTGGTGGAACTAGGCACTAGCAGGACCCCCAAGAGGGTGATCTGTGTGATCTGTGTGAACCGCCTCAAGCTCTTTCATGATAGGGCAGATATAAATTCAGACACTCTCTCTGGCCAACAGCAGGCTGTCTGCAAACAAGTCCTCCAACAGTTTGCTGAACTCTTTTCTTTAACCCCTGGTCAGACACACCTGTGTACCCATGATGTGGACACAGGAGACAGCATGCATATCAAAAATAAAATATTTAGACAGTCTGACCAAGTTAAAGAAACCATCAAAGTGGACGTCCACAAGATGCTGGAGTTGGGTTTCTCTTCAGATAACGAATGCAAGAGCTCACCTGAGTTCCTCTGCATCTCCCTCTTCGACTTCTGCCAAGGATCGACCGCTGACTGCTCCAGGACGCCTCCAAGGTGGTATAGTAGGAGATTTGAATGTCTCCTAGCTCAGCCTAAGCTCCTCTGCTATAGCTACCTCTATCAGCCCAAGCTGCTAGAACACCACTAATCTACTAATCACTAATAAGTGATAACTGGACCTGGCACAAGATGTAAGTACCATCAGGTAGCCACTATAAGCCAGGCCACCCTCCTTCATTGGTGGTGCAATGGTGGGATAAGTACTTATAACTTCTTTACCACTTTGTCATTGGTGTTTTTCATAAGAAAAACATATACCAAATGCTTCAGAATAAACACAGTTAACCTAAACAGTTTAACTTTCCTTCTTTAAAAGTTCTAAAAAGTTTTAGAAAAGCTTTTAAAAGTTTGAAAAAGTTTGAAAACGTTTTTTCTCTTTTCTCTAAAAGTTTCTAAACTTTTTTCTCTCTGTCCTAAACACTTTCCAACAGTCATGTCTGCAGTAGAACATACTCCGACAGTGGTCCAGGCAACATATGGTAGTTTAAACTTTAAAACTTTGAGGGGTCTCTGTATTGAAAGAGGTTTAAGCATTGGAAAGAACCCTACAAAAGAACTTCTCCTAGAAAGTGACCAGAACCAGTCTGGCCCATCCCAGGATCAGGAGGTAGAAAAGGGGGGTACCCAGCAAGACTCAGAGGAGTCCCCTGAGTATGCTGGGGATGCTTAATCCAAATACCTGCCATCTAACAGGCCATTTAGTGACACTGGTATTGGGAGGGGGTCACACATTAGTAGGGCACCTTTCACTCCAAAAGGCCAGGTTACTAGAGTCCAGCCAGTTAGAGGCAGGTAACACTCTGCCAATTCCCACATTTCGTCTGTGTCTCAGAATACCCAAGCCTCCCACCCTGAGGATAACACTATGGAAAGAGAACTCAGAAAGCTGAGGTTGGAAGAAAAGAGGCAAGGCTGAAGCTAAGACAGCAGCAGCTGGCCTTAGCCAGGGAATCTCTAGATGTAGAGAGGGAAAGGCAGAGATTGGGGTTAGTTCCCCATGGTGGTAGCAGCAGTGTTTTTGATAGCAATCCTGTGAGAGAACAAGATTCCAAAAACCTGCATAAGATAGTCCCCCCTTCCAAGGAGGGGGATGACATTAACAAGTGGTTTGCTGCACTTGAGAGTGCCTGTATGGTACAGTTGGTCCCTCAAAGGCAGTGGGCTGCTATCTTGTGGCTATCTTTCACTGCTAAGGGTAGGGATAGGCTCCTTACTGTCAGAGAAAGTGATGCTAATAGTTACAAAGTTTTGAAAGATGCACTGTTGGATGGATTTGACTTAACCACTGAACAATAGAGGATAACGTTCAGAGACACCAGAAAAGAGTCCTCCCAAGACTAGACAGACTTTGTAGACTGTTCAGTGAAAGCCTTGGAGGGTTGGTTACATGGCAGTAAAGTGACTGACTATGAAATCCTGTATAATCTAATCCTGAGAGAGCATATTTTGAACAATTGTGTGTCTGATTTGTTACACCAGTACTTGGTAGACTCAGATCAGACCTCTCCCTAAGAATTGTGAAAGAAGTCAGACAAATGGGTCAGAACAAGAGTGAACAGAAAAGTTCATACAGGGGGTGACAAGGATGGCAAAAAGAAGGATGGCAAGTCTTCTGACAAGGGTGGGGACAAAGATAAAAAAACATTGTGATTCTTCATCAGGCCCACAAAAATCCTCTGGGGGTGATGGGTCCAAATTCTCTTCCCACAATCAAAAGAAGCCATGATGTTATTTGTGTAAAGTAAACGGCTATTGGGCAAGTGATTCCAGAAAGTACAAGCAACTTCCATAAATGGTGTTGAGGTTGAGGCCTACAGGGCTACAGGTGCCAGTGTCACTATGGTGATTGAGAAACTGGTCCACCCTGATCAACACCTACCTGGTCAGCAGTACCAAGTGATTGATGCTCACAATAACACACTTAGCCACCCCATGGCTGTTGTGAATCTCAACTGGGGGTGTAGGGTTACTCGTCCAAAGAAAGTTGTGATAGCCACCTGTAGACCTCTCCCCTGTCCATCACCACCCCAGGGGTGGTGCCCAGAGCTCCTCCAGTGTGTCCCAGACCTCTGCCATCTTGAATGCAGAGGTGTGAGGGCACAGTAGAGGCCTCTGAGTGGCCAGTGCCAGCAGGTGACGTCAGAGACCCCTCCTGATAGGTCCTTACCTGACTAGGTGGCCAATCGTCCTCTGAGGGCTATTTAAGATCTCTCCTGTGGGCTTCTCTTCAGATAACGAATGCAAGAGCTCACCAGAGTTCCTCTGCATCTCCCTCTTTGACTTCTGCCAAGGATCGACTGCTGACTGCTCTAGGACTCCTGCAAAACCGCAACAAAGTAGCAAGACGACCACCAGCTACATTGTAGGGCCTAATCCTGCCGCCTTTCTCAACTGTTTCCTGGTGGTGCATGCTCTGGGGGCTGTCTCCCTTCACCCTGCACAGGAAGCCAAGAAGAAGTCTCCCGTGGGTCAACGGAATCTTCCCCCTGCTAACGCAGGAACCAAACGTTCAGGAGTATGAGGTAGTTCCTGTAATGCACAGAGTCCCTGAGGAGGATTGGGGAACTGGCACAGGGAGTCAAATTTCCACTGAGGGGAGGGACACTTTACTGTCTCTAGGAGAGAGTGACAGGGAGAAGGGTTCCCCCCCCCCCCCAGGTAGAAGTCCTGGCTATGGAGTGTGGAAACATCCCAGAAGAGTCTGGGTGGAGTATCAGGGACAGTCAGGTACTGTCTCACCAGTCTCAGAAGGGTGATGTGGGGTGCTTGTTCAAGGCTGAGTCACTGGATGGTTGGTTGAAGGGTACTTTGGGTAATAAATGTGAGGGGCATATGTCTAGTCCTTATTTTCCAAAGCTATGCCAACACCAGGTGGAGTGTGAGTTTTCTGACCCCAGGGAGCTTACAGTGGAGGCAGACTTCTGGGTGAGTACCAGAGAGTCTGAAGAGGCATTTAGGGGTGCTCCTGAAGGGAGTGGTCTAGGTGTTTCCCAACCATGTAAGGTGGGAAAGGATTGCAGTGTCCCAGGTAGGTCCAGTGGAGTGGGATGGGTGAGGGACTCCATGTCCAGTCTCAGAGGAGAGGGAATGGGGATGGGCTGAGGCCCAGGGTGCCCCGGGATCCGGTCCCAAATCCTGCAGGGTTCCATAAGGAAGCGCCAGGAGGGAAGCCTAGCCTGTACCGTAGGGCCACCTGTTGAGGGAGACCCCACAGTGTCAGAACTTGGGGGGTGGGGGTGGCTGTAGTCAGCATCCAACCAGTTCTGGTGTCTGGCAGTACCACTCCTAGTGAGGGGGTGCAGAAGTCCAGACAGGGGGTTGAGAGGGGGCTGCAGACCCACCCCAGTGGAGGACCTAGAGGGTCAGGGTCAGCTCTGAGACCAGAGCCCCCCCAGGAATAACCTAGGTGAGACCATTTCTGGTTTGGGGGAGATCCAAACTCTGCCAGATGGGCAGAGGTCAGGAGACCTGCACCAGCCAGAATCTTGTGTGGCCCTTGGGGACGGTGTGTCCCTTGAGAGGGGTGAGAGTGCCTTCCAGGAAGTCCTGGCGTGCCAGGCAATGGTTCAACCTCAGGGTGGTGACTCTGGATTGAAGGACCAGGTTCAGAGGGTAAACTCTGACCTGGAGGGGGGTTGGTGTGCCCCCCAAAAAGTCCTGGTTTACTAGGCACTAGTCCAGTCTGAGGGTACAGACCATGGACTGGAAGGCTAGGTTCAGGGTGCCCCCTCACCAGGAGGAAGGGGCTACTGCTAACAGTGCCCCTACCATGTTGTCTTCTAGGGGGAGGGGGCACTCCTAGTTGGGGGGTGCAGGACCCCAGAAGGGAGGGCAGGGGGAGGGAAGCCTCGCCCCTGGCCTTAGTCTAACCTGAAGGTACAGACTCCAGTTGCAGGTTAACACCCCTGCACTGGTGGTAGAATTGTGCAGGACTGCTTCTATAAGCACCCTGGCAATTTTGTACTGTGGGGGTGCTGCTCCAGGAAGGAAGGCGCAGAGCCCCAGAGGGGAGGACCAGGGCCATGCTGTCATCCCTGACCTGGTGGAAGGGAAAGTGGTCAAACGGTACCCAGCACCTGGGGCTACCGCTCCCTTATCTCCACAGTCAAAGTGGTTAGAGAGCCTTGAGAGACCTGGGGCCTGGCTCTCATCCCTGACAGATGTCAGTGGCCACTGTGGCTTTTGGTCCTGGTGGACAGAGTTGCCCCTGGGGGGGAGACAAGAGTCACTCCTCGGGGTTGGAGTGGGCAACACCACTGTGTTGGCCCTGGTGGTACTATCCGGTCCCTGGGATACATCTGTCAGCAAAGTAAGGTTAAGTATTGCACAGAGAGTATCTGCAGGGGATGAGAAAGGTTCCCCATGTGTTAGCTTAGTGGGCCCTGAGAGTATGGACAGAGGGATCCAACTGGAGGCAGGAAGGCGTAGAAGTGGAACATCCCCCTGCTGTTGTGGGCCTGGGTCCTTGTTCTATCGCCTCAATCAGGGAAGTACATTAGGATAGTGATTGTTCTCCCCTGGCTTTAGGCTGGTAGGGGGTCATGTTGGACCAGTCCCTTTTTACAGGGTCCTCCCCAAACTTTTTGCCTCCTTCCTCCTCTTTTTCCTGACCTGTTTTTGTTGGCTTTTGAACTCTGAGCACTTTATCACTGCTAACCAGTGCTAAAGTACATATGCTCTCTGTGTAAATTGTACTATTAATTGGTTTATCCATGATTGGCATATTTATATTTATAATTTACTATTTATAGGAAGTCCCTAGTAAAGTACACTAGAGGTGTCCAGGGCCTGTAAATCAAATGCTACTAGGTGGCCTGCAGCACTGATTGGGCCACCCACATAAGTAGCACTGTAATTATGTCTCAGACCTGCCACTGCAGTGTCTGTGTGTGCAGTTTAAACTGTAAATTCGACTTGACAAGTGTACCCACTTGCCAGGCCTAACCCTTCCCTTTTCCTACATGTAAGACACCCCTAAGGTAGGCCCTAGGTAGCCCTATGGGCACGGTGCAGTGTATGGTTAAGGTAGGACATATACTATTGTGTTTTATATGTCCGAAATACTGCCAAGTTCAATTTTCACTGTTGCAAGGACTATCTCTCTCATAGGTTAATCTGGGGACTGCATTTAAACATGATTAGTAGATTCCCTTTGGGCGCAGATAGACATGAGGAGTTTGAGACCTCTGAACTCAGAATTGAAAAATACAACTTTTAGTAAAGTTGATATTAAGATTGTGTGTTTGAAAATGCCATTTTTAGAAAGCTGGCATTTTCTTGCTTGAACCATTTTTGTGACTCTGCCTGTTTGTGGATTCCTTGTCTGGGTTAGTTTGACAGTTGGGCTGTTGGCACCTCTCTCCAGACAGTGACACAAGGGGGGTTGGGGTGGAGCCTGCATACTCCAAAGAGCCATCTGTGCTAGAAAGGAGGGGAGGAGTGGTCACTCGCACCTGAAAGGGCTCTGCCTGCCCTCACACAATACAGACTCCAACCCCCTGGTGTGTGTCTAAGGCCTTGCCTGGGCAAGGCAGGATTTCACAATCAAGTAAGACTTTCCTTTGAAGTAAGCCTACATAATGGGTATAAGAAGAGAACCCAACACCACAGACTTCAGACAATTCTTGGGGTAGACACTCTACCTCACAGACACTTCTGGACAAGCAACCTGCTGGTGAAGAATCCCTGTTCCAGACCTGCCAAGAGGAATTACCTGGCTTCCCAAAGGACTCACTGGGACTGCTTTTCTGACAAGGACTGCTGCCTTGCTGTTGCCCTGCTGCCTTGCTGCTCCCTGGCTGTGCTGAGAAGTGCTCACCAAGGGCTTGGACAGAGCTTGCCTCCTGTTCCATGAAGTCTCAGGACCAAAAAGACTTCACTCCTGCAACTGGAATCCTTGTTCGGTGAAAATTTGACGCACAGCCTGGCCCACTGTGAGAAATCACCGCACGTCAACCTGGGACAAAGCAGCGTGACTTCGTATGGAGAAGATAGACGTGGCGACCAGAACTTTGACACATGGCCCACCAGATCAACGCACAGCTGACCCTGGGCGACACAACCCTACTTCCAGAGAGGAATCAATGCAGCACCTGCCATGCGGGATAAATTTCCACACAATGCCCACTGGATCAACGCAGTGCTGGTGACTTTGTTCCACAAGCCCAGGATTCCACGCACAGTCCCCGGGGTACCAGAAACCCCCGCAACCTGAAGAGGAACCAAGTCCGTGCGCCGGAAATCGACGCAAAGCCTTCCCCTGCATGGAAAATAACCAAGCAAATCAGTGTGCGAAGGGACGAAAACGACGCACACCTCCCTGTTTTCCACGCATCACCTCCTCTGCGGTCCCTTGCAGAGATTTTGAATGCGAACCAGGTACTTTGTGCTTGCAAGATACCTTTATTGTTTTAAGAGACATTTACTTGTTTTGCAAAGACTTAAGACACTTTGGGGGTCATTCTGACCCCGGCGGTAATTACCGCCATGGCGGAGGTTGGCGGTAGCACCGCCAACAGGCCGGCGGTGCTCCGCCGGGCATTCTGACCGCGGCGGTACAGCCGCGGCCAGAAGCGGAAAGCCGGCGGTGTACCGCCGACTTTCCGCTGCACGTCAGAATCCTCCATGGCGGCGGAGCGCGCTCCGCCGCCATGGGGATTCTGACACCCCCTACCGCCATCCTGTTCATG
Organism: Pleurodeles waltl; assembly: GCF_031143425.1. Lineage (NCBI taxonomy): Eukaryota > Metazoa > Chordata > Amphibia > Caudata > Salamandridae > Pleurodeles > Pleurodeles waltl. The sequence goes on along the minus strand of NC_090445.1, from coordinate 391,423,671 downwards.
GCGGTTCTCCCGCCAGGAACAGGATGGCAGTAGGGGGTGCCGCGGGGCCCCTGGGGGCCCCTGCCGTGCCCATGCCAATGGCATGGGCATGGCAGGGGCCCCCGTAAGAGGGCCCCACAAAGTATTTCAGTGTCTGCCTAGCAGACACTGAAATACGCGACGGGTGCAACTGCACCCGTCGCACCTTCCCACTCCGCCGGCTCAATTCTGAGCCGGCATCCTAGTGGGAAGGTTGATTTGCCCTGGGCTGGCGGGCGGTCTTTTAGCGGCCGCCCGCCAGCCCAGGGCAAATCTCAGAATCACCGCCGCGGTCTTTTGACCGCGGTGCGGTGTTCTGACGGCGGTACCTTGGCGGACAGCCTCCGCCGTCCGCCAAGGTCAGAATGACCCCCTTTATATCACTTTTATAGTGATATCTCAACATCTATTTATTGCATTTTTAATTGTTTTGACCAGTATCTTATCAGATAAATATTATATATTTTTCTAAACATTGTGTGGTGTATTTTTGTGGTGCTATATGCTGCTATTGTATGATTTATTGCACAAATACTTTACAAATTGCCATCTAAGTTAAGCCTGACTGCTCAGTGCCAGGCTACCAGAGGGTGGGCACAGGATAATTTGGATTCTGTGCTACTTTGCCTGACTAGAGTGAGGGTCCTTGCTTTGACAGGGTGTAACCTGACTGCCAACCAAGGACCCCATTTCTAACAATGACATACTCCAAATGGATTTTTTTCAAAGGGTGTTTATTCAAGTGCTAACATATAGGGGGAAGTGCAATGGGATGGGGTGATGATGGAGGAAAGTCCAGGGTATTGTTCCAGTCTATTTGTATCACAGGTGCATTGTCCAAGGGGATATAGCAAGGGGAGCAATGGAAGTTCAAGGTGGACAGGATGACTGAGTGGGACACAAGGGTGACAATCAGGAGAGTCTCATTTCCTGGCAGGGGTCTTGGCAAATGTCTTTGGCTTCTGTCCGGATCGCAGGGAACGTTTGTGTGGTGGTTCACCTTCTGCTTCAGGGGGGGGTGCTGGTGACCTGTGATTCCTGTGGCCAGGCTTCCTGGCCACTAGCCGCAGCGGAAGTAGAAGTCTGTTCAGATGTCTGGCTAGTGGCAGGGGCCTGCTGGTGTGAGACTACCTCCCTCATACTGTTGCCCATGTCTGCCAGCACCCCTGCTATGGAGATCAGGGTGTTGTTAATGGCCTGCAAGTCCTCCCTGATCCCCTGGTACTGTCCCTCTTGCAGGCACCTGATCTCCTGCACGTTGTCCAGGATCTGGTCCATCGTGTCCTGGGAATGTTGTTAGGCTCCCAGGATCTCAGAAAGTGCCTCCTGGAGAGTCTGTTCCCTGGGCCTGTCCTCTCCCTGGCACACAGCACTCCCCCCAGTTTTCCTGTTGGCCTGTGCCTCTGTCCCCGGAACCGTGTGCCCACTGTCACTGATCCCAAGTCCCTGATTGTCTTGAAGGCAAGGTGTGTCCTGTGGTCTCAGTAGAGGTGGACACTCTGCTAATTGATGTGTCCTGGGGACAGAGGTGTGGGTACGCTGGGTGGATGCTATGGTGTTTGATCCTGATGGGTGAGGCTCTGTGGTGGTGTGGGACAGGGCTTGGGTAACCGGTAGTCTAGTGGTCCCTGATGGGCCAGGTAGGTCGTCCAGATCCTGAAGACCAGAGTTTTTGTCATCACTGTGGGCCTCTTCTGTTGGGGGACTAGATATTGCCGGCACCTCCTCTCTGCTGACATTGGCTGGGGTACCTGTGGGGATGTAAATGATGTGTTATGGCTCATGTGTCTGACATATTGTACATCCGTGGGCTCCCCTCTATGGTTGCCAGAATTCACTTGTGTATGTTAGGTTATAGTGGGATTGTTAGTTCTCAATGCTGTGCATGCTTTAGTGATGAGTGTCCATGCAGGACTGTGAGGGGTATCCATGCATTGGTATAGCATGCAGGGCTGGCATTGGATGAGTGAGATGTGATGGTGGAGTGTGTGGGATGGAGTGGAGTGATGGGAGTGAGGGTGAGGGTATGTGATGGCATGCAGGTACAGAGGTGATAATAGTAGAGAATTGACTTACCAGAGTCCAGTCCTCCTCCGACTCTGGCCAGGCCTTCGGGATGCAGTATCACCAAGACTTGCTTCTCCTATGCTGTAAGTTGTAGGGGAGGAGGCCAGACCTCTGTCTAGCGAGCTGCTGTCTTGCTGCTATGGAGCATAGCTTCCCCCGCAGGTCGTTCCACCTCTTTCTGATGTCATCCCTAGTTCTGGGGTGCTGTCCCACGGCGTTGACCCTGTCCACGATTATCCGCCATAGCTCCATCTTCCTGGCTATTGATATCTGCTGCACCTGTGCTCCAAATAGCCGTGGCTCTACCCTGACAATTTCCTCCACCATGACCCTTAGCTCCTCCTCTGTGAAACGGGGGTGTTTTTTTCGGGGTGCCAAGGGTGTTATGTGAGGTGTGTTGGTGAGGGTGTGTTGGGTAATGTGTTGGGGTGTGTGATGTGTGTGAGTGGTGTATAGGTGTGAGTAGTGTGTGTCTCTAGTTGTGTCAGTGGTCTTGGTGTCTCTCTTTTGGCAATGTTTTGTATTCATAAAGGGTTGTGAGTAATGTGGGTGTGTGTTTTATAGTGGTGTGGGTATGTGGGTGTGATGTGTATCTAGGGTGTCAGGTGCGTGTTGTTAGAATTGTCCAATGTAGTATTGTTTTGTATGTGGGTGTCCATTGTGAGCGCTCCGGTATGTACCGGCAATGGTATACCACTGTTGAATGTCCGCCGTGGTGATTCCTAGGTCATAATGTGGTGGGTGTTGTTCTGTTGCCGTAATGGTGTTGGTTTTGATACCGCCAGTTTATCACTGACCTTTGGTCTGCTGGATTTTTGTGGGTGGCTGAAATCTGGGAGATTGGTGTGTGTGTGTCATAATGTGGTGAACGCATATCTGCCGCCGCAGCGGTAAGTTGGAAGCCGTCAGCATGGCGGTAAGTGGGATTTATGGCCAATGTCACAATGAGGGCCTAAATCTTCTAATTTCTAATTGTTGGAAAATGGGTTATTGGTAGGGCAGGTAGGTACCTACACCTAGCAACAAGCCACTAACCTCCACATAGGTACAGTTAGGTCTCAGTAAATTAATCCCAGCTCAACCCTTGGTAGCTTGGCAACGAGCATCAAGGCTTAACTTAGGAGACAAAGTGTAAAGCATTCAAATATCACAAAACAGTAATTAAATAAAACACAGGAAACAGTTTAAAAATCCAAAACCAATTTATAAAAATAGCTTATATTTTTATCTTTAAAATGACACAAAAACGATTAAAATCGGTTCAGGGGAACCGGAGATATGAATTTTTAAAGTATTATTATTTTCTAGCGCTTAGAAACAAAAAGCGCCAATCGGGTCATCTGGTTGCACCAGTACCGGGACAAAGTCAAACTTTCAGGCCGACCGCGATGGAGCCCTGCTCGGCTACAAGTCGCGGGAGGCCTCGGTTAAAAAGTTACCTTCTGACTTAGTCTCTTTTTTGATGTTTTTCTTCCCCGGGACGAACCTGCCAGTTGAATCCGACCTCCTGGAGCCCTTGTCCGGATACGCGAAGTCGGTTTCCTCGGTGGTGATTTTTACCTTCGGACTTAGTCGTTTTTTCGAGATGAAAATCCTTCGACCGGGGTAAACCTGGATCTTGATCCGACGTCCGTGGAGCCCTTCTCGGATACGATGGCTGGGAGGTCCTGGTCAACTTTTTACCTTCGGACTTAGGCCCTCATTCTGACCCTGGCGGTCGGTGATAATGCGGCGGCCAAGCCGCCAACAGGCCGGCGGTCCAAAATATGCAATTCTGACCCTGGCGGGAACCGCCAACACAGGCCGCCGCATTAACACTCCGCCCGCCACGGCGGAACAAACAAACAGCGCGGCGGTCCCCGCCAACAGCCAGGCGGCAGACAATGTACCGCCCACCCTATCACGACCCACCAATCCGCCACCTTTTCCGGGGCGGGAGCACCGCCGATAAAAACACGGCGGAAACAGACTACGAACGGGAAAACGCTCACCTCTACGCACTCCACGCGAGATTCCGGCAGTATGGAACCCGAGTTGCAGGTCATCCCCGCACTCCTATACCTGCTCCTGTACCAGGAGCACGCCCGGCGGCGCGGAAGACATCGGTGAGTACTGCACCTACGACACAGGGGAGGGAAAAGATTACCGGCACACACCCACCCACCCACACCCACTACAACACACACATCAATGCATTCCCACAGATCACTGTCACAACCCACAAACCCCCCCCTCCGAAATAATGCAAAGACCAAAAGAAGAGATCATAAAGGGGCAGATATATTGAAATATGGACACCAGTAATCCCAATAAATAAATAAACTATGTACAGAATATATATAGCTACTAAATGTAGTCCAACCACTGTCCGTGGACCACAGGGGTCCTGTGCAAAGGGGCAAGGCCCAGTCCCACGACAAGAACCCCACGGAGAGAACACTGCAGGGGCATCAGAAAGAAAATAGGACAGGCACCTCAGGGGGAAGGGAAGGGGGGGCACCTCAGCCACTTGAGTACACGACGCCAGATCCACGAGGGGACTCCATGACCACTGGCCCATCCTGGGGAGAGCAAAGCCACAGTCCATACAGTCCATACAGTGGGTGGCCTGCCCACTGGGCCATCCTGGGGAGTGCAAAGCCACAGTCCATACAGTCCATACAGTGGGTGGCCTGCCCACTGGGCCATCCTGGGGAGAGCAAAGCCACAGTCCATACAGTCCATACAGTGGGTGGCCTGCCCACTGGGCCATCCTGGGGAGTGCAAAGCCACAGTCCATACAGTCCATACAGTGGGTGGCCTGCCCACTGGGCCATCCTGGGGAGAGCAAAGCCACAGTCCATACAGTCCATACAGTGGGTGGCCTGCCCACTGGGCCATCCTGGGGATTGCAAAGCCACAGTCCATACAGTCCATACAGTGGGTGGCCTGCCCACTGGGCCATCCTGGGGAGAGCAAAGCCACAGTCCATACAGTCCATACAGTGGGTGGCCTGCCCACTGGGCCATCCTGGGAGAGCAAAGCCACAGTCCATACAGTCCATACAGTGGGTGGCCTGCCCACTGGGCCATCCTGGGGAGAGCAAAGCCACAGTCCATACAGTCCATACAGTGGGTGGCCTGCCCACTGGGCCATCCTGGGGAGTGCAAAGCCACAGTCCATACAGTCCATACAGTGGGTGGCCTGCCCACTGGGCCATCCTGGGGAGAGCAAAGCCACAGTCCATACAGTCCATACAGTGGGTGGCCTGCCCACTGGGCCATCCTGGGGAGAGCAAAGCCACAGTCCAAACAGTCCATAACAGACTCCACTGCCACTGAGGAGGCATGTTGGCCAGAGGACATCCTGCAGCCCTGCCCGAGACAGATCCTGCCCTGCCACGTCTGCCAAAGGGCCAGCGGTTCTTGCCTGGAAGGGCCCAGTTCAGCGCTTCTTGCCTTGAAGGGCCCAGTTCAGCGCTTCTTGCCTTGAAGGGCCCAGTTCAGCGCTTCTTGCCTTGAAGGTCCCAGTTCAGCGGGTCTTGCCTTGAAGGGCCCAGTTCACCGGTTCTTGCCTTGAAGGGCCCAGTTCAGCGGTGCTTGAGACGGCGGGGCCCAGTTCAGCGGTGCTTGAGACGGCGGGGCCCAGTTCAGCGGTGCTTGAGACGGCGGGGCCCAGTTCAGCGGTGCTTGAGACGGCGGGGCCCAGTTCAGCGGTGCTTGAGACGGCGGGGCCCAGTTCAGCGGTTCTTGAGACGGCGGGGCCCAGTTCAGCGGTGCTTGAGACGGCGGGGCCCAGTTCAGCGGTTCTTGAGACGGCGGCCGGTCTATGGCCAACTGCTCATTGCCTGGTGGTGCCCTCCTGGGCAGCGGGGATGGTGCTCCTTCAATGCCCACCTGGGCTGTGGGTGGTGGGGCCCTCCTGGCCAGCTGGGCTGGGTCCTCCCTGGCCAGCGGCTATGGGGGTGGTGGGCTCCTCCTGGGCAGCAGGCCTGCAGCCTGACCTCTCCGACTTGCTGCCCTTGCCCTCCTTAGTCGGGAGTCTGTGGCCCTTTCCTCCCTTTGGAGCTGTGGCTGGTGACTGTGTCTGGGTGGTGTCCGGGGGGGATGTAGAAGCCGGGCTCCTGCGGCGCCCCTTCCGCCTTCTGCTCCTCTTCCCAGGGGGTGGGCTGGCTGTCCCCTTGCTGCTGGGCGAAGATCCAGACATGCGGGCTGGTGGGCTCCAATACCCCTGCACCCTTGTCAAGGGGGCTGCAGGGCTGGTGGTGGCTGAGGTGCTCTTCTTACCCCGACGAGAAGGAGGGGGGGGCTCAGGGTCAGGAAAGAAGTTAGCAGTGGCGAGGAAGATTTTCTTGGGACAATGGAGAGTGGTAGGTACAGTGGGAATGGGAGTGGAGGGAGAGGATGTGGTTGTAGGTGAGTCACGTTTGCTGTCTTTGGGTGCAGGTGCAGGAGGGATAGGCTGTCGTGAGGTGGATGGCTGTTGGGTGGGTGGGTGGCTGCGTTTGTGTGGTGTGGAAGAGGGGGTGACAGACACAGTGGGAGAGGACACAGGGGACGTGTAAATGGCAGTGGGGGTGGTGACTGCACGTGTGCGGACTGGACTGGAGGGTGTGCTGGTGATGGAAACACTGGCTGATGGTGAGGTGAATGGAGGTGTGAGTGTAGACGTCACAGGGAGGGAGGAGGGAGACGAAGAGGTGGGGGTCACAGAGGTGGTAGTGACTGTTGGCATGTCTGCATCGGAATGTTGCGTGTGTGAATGTCTGCGTGATCTGTGGTGCTTATGTTTGGATGAGCTTCTCTTGGGTGTTGAGGTGTGTGCAGGCTGGTCTGATGGTGTGGGTGGGACAGGCAGAGGAACAGGAGACTGGGAGGAGGGAGTTAGTAGAGGGAGGCAGGAGACAGGGACAATGGCTGCCATCAGTGCTGAGGCCAGAGCCTGGAACGATCGCTGATGGGCAGCCTGACCCGAATGAATGCCCTCCAGGTACGCATTGCTGCGATGAACCTCCCTCTCCACCCCCTGGATGGCATTCAAAAGGGTAGTCTGCCCAACAATGAGCGTTCGGAGGAGGTCAATGACCTCCTCACTGAGGGCAGCGGGGGTAACAGGGGCAGGGCCTGAGGTGCCTGGGGCGAAGGAGATGCCCGGCTTCCTGGCAGAGCGGGCACGGGGCGAACGCTGAGGGGCTGCTGGGAGGGCGGTGATGGTGCGCTGGGTGGCGGCTGTACCTGTAATGGCGGGGGGCACGGATGGTGCCACCCCCGCAAGGGAGCTCCCTTCCGAGGACGTGTCCGTGTCGCTGCAGGGTCCAGTCGTCCCCGTTGTGGAGCTCCCCTCGCCCTCCGTCTCACTGGTCCAGTCAGACTCTGTGGCATGGCCCTCCTGGGCCATGTGAGATGCAGCTCCCTCCTGCCCCGATGCCACTTCTCCTCCGCCTGATGATGCTGATGCACACAAGCACAGAAAGACAAACAAAAAGGGGGGGGGGGAGAGAGAAATAAAGGGATATTGAGTACATGGATCTCCGGTACAGTTAGCGGACATGACAGACACAGATGCCCCCTGCACTAAGTTGCGCACTTGGGGTCCGCTACGCATTCCGTGGAACATGCCCTACACGCCTAGAGTTGACAACTGCACCCATGGATGACACGGCCCAGGGATGGCTGTACTGACACACTACTGAGGGTGTTGGCTGGGGACACAGGGGCTTACGGGGGTGCCCAGCCTACAGATATCGCCCTGGCCTAGGGGGACCCACAGCCCTCCTCCCCCACCCAGACACCTCCACTGCGCGACAACAGAGTAGATAATGCTTGGACTCACCCCCTTGTGTCTGCTGTGCTGCCCTCACGCGCCCATCCAAATCAGGGTAGGCCACCGCCAGGATCCGGAACATCAGGGGGGTCAGTTGACGGCAGGCACCCCGCCTACGTTGGGAGGCCATCCCCAGCAGAGACTCAGCGGTCTTCTTGGTCCCGCGGCGGATGTCCTCCCACCTCTTGCGGCAGTGGGTGCCCCGTCGATGGTGGACCCCCAGGGTCCGGACTTCCTTGGCGATGGCACGCCAAATCCCGATCTTCTCATGGGCGCGGACCTATGTGACACGTACAGGGAGGGAGAAATACCACGTTCAAGTTTGTCTGCATTTTCGTTGCCAGTGGGCCAACGCCCCCCATCCCCGCCAGGCCCCCCGCCAGCCCCAACATGCCCCCCATCCCCGCCAGGCCCCCCGCCAGGCCCCCCGCCAGCCCCAACATGCCCCCCATCCCCGCCAGGCCCCCCGCCAGGCCCCCCGCCAGCCCCAACATGCCCCCCATCCCCGCCAGGCCCCCCGCCAGGCCCCCCGCCAGCCCCAACATGCCCCCCATCCCCACCAGGCCCCCCGCCAGGCCCCCCGCCAGGCCCCCCGCCAGGCCCCCCGCCAGCCCCAACATGCCCCCCATCCCCGCCAGGCCCCCCGCCAGCCCCAACATGCCCCCCATCCCCGCCAGGCCCCCCGCCAGGCCCCCAAGCCAGCCAGTGGCCCCAAATCCAGATTGAATTAAACTCACTTGTTGGTCTGGAGGACCGTAGAGTAGCGCATACTGGGGGAGGACTCCATCCACAAGTTTCTCCAACTCCTCTCCAGTGAAGGCAGGGGCCCTTTCCCCAGGCGCAGCAGCCATTGTCCCTTCCAGACCGAGGTCACAGCAACACTTGCAGTATAGGTCCTCTCCTGTGAAAGTTCAAGTCGCAAGTGGATAAGTAGATAGAAAATGGCGGTCACGTCCGCGGCGGTGCGTACCGCGGCGGTGCGTCCCGCCACCGCCGGCGCCCTTCGCCATTGGCTCCTGAAACCCATAGGCTTCAATGTTAACCAATGCGGCTTCGCGCCGCGGTCTTCGCCCGCCGCCCGCCGCGGTGTGCCACGCCAGCGCATTGACCTCACATCCCATTGTCACACTTCACAGGTCAGGCAGCCGCCATTTCGAGGGTCCACATGGCTCAATTTCAACTGCGTCACACAGGCCTAGGCCTTGCATAGCCACTCAGACACGCCATTCACTGCATAGAGAATCGTTTACTGTGCTAGCTGTGAGTACGTACCTGTGGGTTGCTTGACTGTGTGCTCCATGTTGTCCTTCCTAGGCACCGTCCGCTGGGTTTGGCGAGGAGACGGATGAATCCTCCCGTGTACCGACCGCTGGTGGACCTGTCGACAATGGAAGAACGCCACATTATCCTGACCTACCGTCTTAACCGTGCCACTATTCATGAACTGTGTGCCCAGCTGGAGCCCGACCTGATGTCCCCCATCCGCCAACCCACAGGGATTCCCCCTCTGGTGCAGGTCCTGTCAGTACTCCATTTCTTGGCAAGTGGGTCATTTCAGACAACAGTGGGAATTGCTTCTGGGATGTCTCAGCCCATGTTTTCGAAGGTGTTATCCAGAGTGTTGTCTGCCCTGATGAAATACGTGAGGAGCTACATCATTTTCCCTTAGGTGGGCGAATTGGCTGCAGTGAAGGGTGATTTCTATGCCCTTGGACATATTCCCAACGTCATTGGTGCCATTGATGGGACCCATGTGGCTTTGGTTCCCCCAAGAGACAGGGAGCAGGTGTACAGGAACAGAAAAAGTTACCATTCCATGAACATCCAGGTGGTGTGTTTGGCTGACCAGTACATCTCGCATGTAAATGCCAAATTCCCAGGGTCAGTGCATGACGCCTACATCCTGAGGAATAGCAGCATCCCTTACGTGATGGAACAGCTAGAGAGACACCGTGTATGGCTATTGGGGGACTCTGGGTACCCCAACCTGTCGTGGCTACTGACCCCAGTAAGGAATCCCCGGACCAGGGCAGAGGAACGGTACAATGAGGCCCATGGGCGTACTAGGAGGGTGATCGAACGCACCTTTGGCCTCCTAAAGGCCAGGTTTAGGTGCCTGCATATGACAGGTGGATCCCTAATGTACTCACCTAAGAAGGTGTGTCACATCATCGTGGCCTGCTGCATGCTTCACAACCTGGCTTTGCGCCGCCAGGTGCCTTTCCTGCAGGAGGATGGTCGAGACGGTGGTGTTGTGGCAGCGGTGGAACCTGTGGAGAGTGACGAGGAGGAAGACGACGGGGCTGAAACAGACAACAGGGACAGAATCATTGAACAGTACTTCCAATAGGACACAGGTAACAATTCAAAGATAATTTAGTAAATCTGAACTACTCTCCTGCATCTCTGCTGCCTGTCTATTTGCCCCAGTGTATGATGACTGAGTTGTGGCTTTTCCCTCCCTATTTCAGATCTGGGGTCCCCACTACGAGTCCTGTGCTTCATTTCCCCATGGACTACAGCTTTGTGGCAGCTGTTTGTTGACTTCACTATGTACAAGGACATATTTGCACTGTCATGTCAATTACAATATTTTGAAATCACAGCCAGACTCCAGATAGTTTTGTGCAAAATAGGTGTTTATTTAAGTGCTCAAAATGGGATGGGTGGTTTCAAGTGGGTGGGGGCTATGGTGAAGGAATGTCCATGGCAGAGTCCAGAGTAACAGTCACACAGGTGCATTGTCCAGAGGCCTGTGGAGAGATGGAGCATGGGCAGTTCAAGGATGGACAGGGTGACAATGTGGGACAGTGGGATGACATCAGGTGGTATCCTTTGCTGGCGGGGGTCTTGACATCCTACTCTGTCTTCTTGCGAGATCTCAGGGCCCTCTTGCGGGGTGGTTCTTCTCCTGCAGGAGGTGGGGGTCTGGTGGGCTGCTGCTGTGCGGGGGCCTCCTGTCCACTAGCGCCGGCGGAGGTGGTTGGCTGTTCTTGGTCCAGGCTAGTGGCAGGGGCCCTTTGGTGTTGTTGAGTGTCCGTCCTGGTGTTGATGAGGTCCTGCAGCAGCCCTACCATGGTAACCAGGGTGGAGGTGAGGGCTCTGATGTCCTCCCTGTACCCCCGATAGTGTTCCTCCTGCAGTACCTGGATCTCCTGGAACCGGGCCAGTACCGTCGCCATCGTCTCCTGGGAGCGGTTGTATGCTCCCATGATGGTGGTGAGGGCCTCGTGGAGAGTGGGTTCCCTGGGCCTGTCCCCCCCCTGTCGCACAGCTGCCCTCCGAGTTGCCCTGTTTCCCTGGGCCTCTGCCCCCTGGCCGGTGTGCCCACTACCACTGCCCCCAGGTCCCTGTTGTTGTTGGGGTGGTGGGTTATCCTGGGTGCCCTGTAGTGGTAGACACACCGCAGATTGACGCGCCCTGGAGACAGAGGCATGGGCCCGCTGGGTGGGAGCTGTGCTGGTGTTCCCAGAGGGGTTTGGGTCTGTAGTGGCCTGGGCCTGTGTGAGGGGAACCGACTGTCCAGAGGTCCCTGATGGTCCGGGCTGGTCATCGGTGTCCAGGTCGACAGAGCTGCTGTCATCGCTGACGGCCTCTTGGGTGGGGGGTGTGGAGAATTCTGGGCCCTCCGCGGCGGTGTGTTGACGGTCGGGTCCTGCAGGGGTATAGAGGTATGGTTATAGTTTCAATGTGTGGCATATGGGTGTATCTGTGGGTTCCCGTGTCCCCAAGTGCTGGCATTCGTGTGTGGGGGCTTTGGTGAGGGTGGCTTGTGGGGGGGATGTGTATGTGCATTGGGCATGCTTTGGTGATGGGTGTCCATGCTTAGTGGACGCATGCAGGCCTAGGTTTTTGGATGTGTGGGTTGTGATGGTGAGACATTGGCAGGCAATAGGTGAGCTGGGGGTGGGGGTGAGGATGGTGGTGGGGGTGAGGATGGTGGTGGGGGTGAGGGTGGGGGTGAGGATGGGGGTGGGGGTGAGGGTGGGGTTCGAGGATGGGGGTGAGGGTTGGGGTATGATTTGGCATGCAGGTGGGGGGGAAGCAGTAGTGAAGCTTCAACTTACCAGTATCCATTCCTCCGCCGACTCCTGCGAGGCCGTCAGGATGCAGGATGTTCAAGACTTCCTCCTCCCATGTTGTAAATTGTGGGGGTTGAGGTGGGGGTCCTCCGCCAGTCTTCTGCACGGCGATGTTGTGCCTGGATACCATGGAACGCACCTTCCCCCGTAGGTCGTTCCATCGCTTCCTGATGTCTTCCCGATTTCTGGGGTGCTGTCCCACAGCGTTGACCCTGTCGACAATCCTCTGCCATAGCTCCGTCCTCCGGGCAATGCTGGTGTATTGGATCTGTGTGCCGAACAACTGGGGCTCTACCCGAACGATTTCCTCCACCATGACCCTGAGTTCTTCGTCTGAGAAGCGGGGGTGTCTTTGGGGTGCCATGGGGTGGTGTGTATGATGTGTGGGGTGGAGTATGTGTAGTTAAGTGTGTTGAGTGTGGTGGTGTGTGTTGTTTTGTGTGTGGATATTGTGTGGGTGATGGTGTTGAGTGGCTGTGGCTGCTAGTTTGTGGATGGTGGTGTCTCGCTCTGGCCTTCTTTCAGAATTTTTGGTCGTAGGGGTTTGTGGGTGATGTGGGTGTGTGTTTTATATTGTATTGTGTGTGTGGGAGTGGTGTGTGTATGTGTATCAGGTGTGTGGAATTCAAATCGGCCAATGTGGCTGAGTTTTGTTCGTTTGTGTGTATTCTGACCGCGGCGGTGTGTCCCGCCAATGGAATACCGCGTTTGAAAGACCGCCGCGTGGATTCGTGGGTCGTAATGGCATGGGCGTATTTCTGTTGGCGTGACGGTGGAGGTTTTGTCACCTCCACTTTTCCGCCGACCGCTGGTCTGGCGGTCTGTTGTGGCTGTCGGATTTTCGGAGGTTTGCCTGCTGCGGGTCAGAATGACCGTGGCGGGTTTCCGCGACCGCGGCGGGATTATGGAGGATTTCTGACCGGCGGTAGGCGCCTTTTACCGCCGAGGTCAGAATGACCACCTTAGTCTCTTTTTTGGATGTTTTTCTTTACCGGGACGAACCACGAAGTCAGGCCAGGTCACGGTTGAGGCAAGCCGGCTAGAATTTCCGCGTCGGGTCGGTCCCTCTCTGGAGCTTTTTTCCAAAAATTCTCAAATCTTTTCCAAACTTCTGGGGCTTCACCCAGATGTTCTTTTAAGGTTCTTTTGGGGTCCACAGCTCACCCCAAGGGTCCAGAAGTTCTGTGATGGTCCTTGGGGGGTGCGGACTTCAACTCCCAGAATGCACCTGGCGCAAACTCCTTTTTGGCCACTGGACAGTGGTCAGCTGGTCGCTTTCTTCAGGAGTTGGTGCAGGGGACTCTGGTTTAGCAATTTTTCACCTGTAGCAAACAGGGAGTCCCTCCTTGAACCAGTTGAAGCCAGGCAAAGTCCTTCTTGTGGTGAAGCCCAAGTGTGCAGCTGGTGCAGTCCTTCTGAGTGCAGGGTCCAGGTGCAGGCCAGGGGTCCAGCAGGGCAGTCCTTCTTCTTCTTTAGTTCCTTTCTTGTTGAATTCTGGAGGGGATCTGAGGCGTGGGTGCAGGTCTGCCAGTTTTATCCTTGCTCCTGGGTGAAAAGCAGGGGGGCCCTGGTTCTCCAATCAGGGACAGGGTCGTCCCCCTGTGATGACCACTTCCTGGGAAGTGTGGCAAAAATCCATCCTAGAAGGCAACAGTCTCTAAAAATCCAACATGGATGAATCTGATTTTTGGAGGTTACATCTGGCTGAGCCCACCCACTGGTGTGGCTAAAAATCATAAACACACCCCTCTCCTGCCCTCTCCTAATCTAATCAAGGGGGCACCTAATTGTCTGGGGTTGCAGGATGTGGGGGTGTTGTTGGGTGCTGCAAATGTCCTTCTCTGCCTTTGAAGACCAGTTTGGCAGCCCTCCCCCTTCCTGCCTCACCATCTGCTGAGGGGAGATTCTCTCCCCCAAGCACATTCCTTTGTGTGAAGTCAGGCCACTTCACACCTCATCAAGGTAGCCTGGCAGAAGCTGCTGCAGGCTGGCCAATCAGAGCACAGCAGCAAAAACAATGCAGAGCTGAAATTGGCAATTTTTTAGGTAAAGTCTAAACTTTTTACCTGGACAAGTTATATTAAATCCAACAACTGGAAGTTGTGGGATTTATTACAACAATTAATTTGATACCAAATTCTTGGTATGTAACATTTAAGGAGACTTTAAAATTTAAAATAAAGTCTGCCCATTCTAGCCTAAGAAGGCCATTTACTTCAATGAGGGAAAAACGAATTTGGCTGTTTTTACCTCACCAGGGCTTATAAATCTATTTTTATAAAGTCCCTGCTTATAGTTACATGGCACCCAACCCTAGGGGCACATAGGGCACACCTTAGGGGTGACTTATATGTAAAAATAAGGTAGTTTAAGACTTTGGAAGTACCTTTAATTCCAAAGTCGAATTTGCATATAACTTTAATTTAAAAGCAGCCAGCAAGGCAGGCTTGCTTTTAAAATGACACTGGGCACCTCAGCAATGCACCTAGGTGTGCACCACCTATGCTGTGGTCCCTAAACCTACATGCCCTACCATATACTAGGGACTTATAGGTAGGTTAACTTAGCCAATTATAATTAGCCTAATTTGCATATCCATTTTACACAGAGCACAGGCCCTGGGACTGGTTAGCAGTACCCAGGGCACCATCAGAGTCAGGAAAACACCAGCATAAAGTGGAAAATGGGGGCAAAAAGTTATGGGGCCTCTGCAATCAGCCCTAGTTTCTCACACTAATCACAAATTCATGCAACAGTAAAAACTACTAAAAGGAACAACTAATGTGGATACCATTAGAGAAAGTTCCATTGTGCCTTATTGAACCCCCCCTCAGTTAAAATAGCCTTAATCCCACCACAAAATACAGAAAGGGAATAAGTGCTAACCTATTCTCATTGCGATTGTTAGCGAATCGCTATTAAGTAATCACTTTTGGAATGTATGAAACTCCAGGAGTTTCATACTGCGATTTGCAAGGGCTCGCAACTGGACCTACCTCATGAATATTCATGAGGTAGGTTGCAATTTGCGAGCCATTGTGAATGGCTACAATCACAGACATGGTGGCCTGCTGGGCTCAACAGACCACCATGTCTGTGATTGCTTTTCAATAAAACAATCTTATTTATTTTTTATATGCAGCCCGTTTACCTTAAAAGAAAACGGGATGTGTTTAAAAATGAAAAATGAAAAGTTTTCTTTTCATTTTTTAACCCCTTCCCCGCCACGGACGTAATGGTTACGTCCATGGCAGCGCCCGTGTGGCGCCATGGACGTAACCATTACGTCCTGAATGCTTCCCTCAGGAGAAGCGCTAGCGCTCCTCCCGAGGGACGCCCCCCCACCCCCCCAGGTCAGGGCTGACCGGGGAATCCCTTCCCCTTCCACCCCCGACCCCCCCCAACCCCCCCCTGTGACGTCAGCGCGCGAGCGCGCGCTGATTTGTCACAGGGGCCTCCCTAGTCACGCTGGAAGCTCTGCTTCCAGCGCGATTGAAAAAGAAATGCAAAAGCATTTCTTTTTCAATCACTTGGGAGGCCCGGAGGGGCTTCAAAGGGAAGGAAAAGTATTTCCTTCTCTTTGAAGTCCCTCCGAGGGTTTCAAAAGCCGGATTGCTTGCAATCCGGCTTTTGAAACCCCACTAGACACCAGGGATTTTTTTTTTCTTCATTGAAATTGACAAAAGGGAGCGACCCCTTGGGCAAGGGTCGCTCCCGGGGGGGGGGGGGCAGAACACTCTAGGCGCCAGGGCAATTTTTTTTTTGTGTGTTTTTTTTTTGTTGTTTCTTTTTTTAGAGATGGGGAGCGACCCATCAGGCAAGGGTCGCTCCCCTGGGGGGGCAAATTGTATTTAGACCATTTCTGCCCCCCTGGGGGCAGATTGGCCAATTTTAGGTCAATCTGCCCCCAAGGTGGCAGAAACCACTAGGCACCGGGGATTTGTTTTTTGGCACCAATGTCACGCAGGGGGAGCGACCCCGTAGGCAAGGGTCGCTCCGGGGGGGGGGGGGGGGTTGGGGGGGCAAATTTATTTTAGGCCATTTCTGCCCCCCTGGGGGACAGATCGGCCTATTATTAGGCCGAACTGCCCCCGGGGGGGGCAGAACACTCTAGGCGCCAGGGCAATTTTTTTTTGTGTGTTTTTTTTTTGTTGTTTCTTTTTTTAGAGATGGGGAGTGACCCATCAGGCAAGGGTCGCTCCCCTGGGGGGGCAAATTGTATTTAGACCATTTCTGCCCCCCTGGGGGCAGATTGGCCAATTTTAGGTCAATCTGCCCCCAAGGGGGCAGAAACCACTAGGCACCGGGGATTTGTTTTTTGGCGCCAATGTCACGCAGGGGGAGCGACCCCGTAGGCAAGGGTCGCTCCCGGGGGGGGGTGGGGGTTGAGGGGGCAAATTTATTTTAGGCCATTTCTGCCCCCCCGGGGGACAGATCGGCCTATTATTAGGCCGAACTGCCCCCCGGGGGGGGTGGGGGGGCAGAACACTCTAGGCGCCAGGGCAATTATTTTTTTTGTGTTTTTTTTTTTTGTTGTTTCTTTTTTTAGAGATGGGGAGCGACCCATCAGGCAAGGGTCGCTCCCCTGGGGTGGCAAATTGTATTTAGACCATTTCTGCCCCCCTTGGGGGCAGATTGGCTGAGTTTAGGTCAACCTGCCCCCAAGGGGGCAGAAACCACTAGGCACCGGGGATTTGTTTTTTGGTGCCAATGTCACGCAGGGGGAGCGACCCCGTAGGCAAGGGTCGCTCCCGGCGGGGGAGGGTGGGGGTTGGGGGGGCAAATTTATTTTAGGGCATTTCTGCCCCCCCCCTGGGGCCGGCTGAGCTACAGGCCAAACACCACAGGTAGGCACCTTGCAAAAAACACCTCTGTTTTCTGTGAAAAAATATGTTGTGTCCACGTTGTGTTTTGGGCCATTTCCTTTTGTGGGCGCTAGGCCTACCCACAGAAGTGATGTACCATTTTTATCGAGAGACTTAGGGGAACGCTGGGTGGAAGGAAATTTGTGGCTCCTCTCAGATTCCAGAACTTTCTGCCACAGAAATGTGAGTAACATGTGTATTTTTAGCCAAATTTTGAGGTTTGCAAAGGATTCTGGGTAACAGAACCTGGTCCGAGCCCGCAAGTCACCCCTCCTTGGATTCCCCTAGGTCTCTAGTTTTCAGAAATGCACAGGTTTGGTAGGTTTCCCTAGGTGCCGGCTGAGCTAGAGGCCAAAATCTACAGGTAGGCACTTCGCAAAAAACACCTCTGTTTTTTTCCAAAATTTAGGATGTGTCCACGTTGCGCTTTGGGGTGTTTCCTGTCGCCGGCGCTAGGCCTACCCACGCAAGTGAGGTATCATTTTTATCGGGAGACTTGGGGGAACGCTGGGTGGAAGGAAATTTGTAGCTCCTCTCAGATTCCAGAACTTTCTGCCACAGAAATGTGAGTAACATGTGTATTTTTAGCCAAATTTTGAGGTTTGCAAAGGATTCTGGGTAACAGAACCTGGTCCGAGCCCCGCAAGTCACCCCTCCTTGGATTCCCCTAGGTCTCTAGTTTTCAGAAATGCACAGGTTTGGTAGGTTTCCCTAGGTGCCGGCTGAGCTAGAGGCCAAAATCTACAGGTAGGCACTTCGCAAAAAACACCTCTGTTTTTTTCCAAAATTTAGGATGTGTCCACGTTGCGCTTTGGGGTGTTTCCTGTCGCCGGCACTAGGCCTACCCACGCAAGTGAGGTATCATTTTTATCGGGAGACTTGGGGGAACGCTGGGTGGAAGGAAATTTGTAGCTCCTCTCAGATTCCAGAACTTTCTGCCACAGAAATGTGAGGGACATGTGTTTTTTTAGCCAAATTTTGAGGTTTGCAAAGGATTCTGGGTAACAGAACCTGGTCCGAGCCCCGCAAGTCACCCCTTCTTGGATTCCCCTAGGTCTCTAGTTTTCAGAAATGCACAGGTTTGGTAGGTTTCCCTAGGTGGCGGCTGAGCTAGAGGCCAAAATCTACAGGTAGTCACTTTGCTAAAAACAGCTCTGTTTTCTGTGATATGTCCACGTTGTGTTTTGGGGCATATCCTGTCGCGGGCGCTAGGCCTACCCACACAAGTGAGGTATCATTTTTATCGGGAGACGTGGGGGAACGCTGGGTGGAAGGAAATTTGTGGCTCCTCTCAGATTCCAGAACTTTCTGCCACAGAAATGTGAGGAACATGTGTTTTTTTAGCCAAATTTTGAGGTTTGCAAAGGATTCTGGGTAACAGAACCTGGTCCGAGCCACACAAGTCACCCCTCCTTGGATTCCCCTAGGTCTCTAGTTTTCAGAAATGCATAGGTTTGGTAGGTTTCCCTAGGTGGCGGCTGAGCTAGAGGCCAAAATCTACAGGTAGTCACTTTGCTAAAAACAGCTCTGTTTTCTGTGATATGTCCACGTTGTGTTTTGGGGCATATCCTGTCGCGGGCGCTAGGCCTACCCACACAAGTGAGGTATCATTTTTATCGGGAGACGTGGGGGAACGCTGGGTGGAAGGAAATTTGTGGCTCCTCTCAGATTCCAGAACTTTCTGCCACAGAAATTTGAGGAACATGTGTTTTTTTAGCCAAATTTTGAGGTTTGCAAAGGATTCTGGGTAACAGAACCTGGTCCGAGCCCCGCAAGTCACCCCTCCTTGGATCCCCCTAGGTCTCTAGTTTTCAGAAATGCACAGGTTTGGTAGGTTTCCCTAGGTGGCGGCTGAGCTAGAGGCCAAAATCTACAGGTAGTCACTTTGCTAAAAACAGCTCTGTTTTCTGTGATATGTCCACGTTGTGTTTTGGGGCATATCCTGTCGCGGGCGCTAGGCCTACCCACACAAGTGAGGTATCATTTTTATCGGGAGACGTGGGGGAACGCTGGGTGGAAGGAAATTTGTGGCTCCTCTCAGATTCCAGAACTTTCTGCCACAGAAATGTGAGGAACATGTGTTTTTTTAGCCAAATTTTGAGGTTTGCAAAGGATTCTGGGTAACAGAACCTGGTCCGAGCCACATAAGTCACCCCTCCTTGGATTCCCCTAGGTCTCTAGTTTTCAGAAATGCATAGGTTTGGTAGGTTTCCCTAGGTGGCGGCTGAGCTAGAGGCCAAAATCTACAGGTAGTCACTTTGCTAAAAACAGCTCTGTTTTCTGTGATATGTCCACGTTGTGTTTTGGGGCATATCCTGTCGCGGGCGCCAAGCCTACCCACACAAGTGAGGTATCATTTTTATCGGGAGACGTGGGGGAACGCTGGGTGGAAGGAAATTTGTGGCTCCTCTCAGATTCCAGAACTTTCTGCCACAGAAATTTGAGGAACATGTGTTTTTTTAGCCAAATTTTGAGGTTTGCAAAGGATTCTGGGTAACAGAACCTGGTCCGAGCCCCGCAAGTCTCCCCTCCTTGGATCCCCCTAGGTCTCTAGTTTTCAGAAATGCACAGGTTTGGTAGGTTTCCCTAGGTGGCGGCTGAGCTAGAGGCCAAAATCTACAGGTAGTCACTTTGCTAAAAACAGCTCTGTTTTCTGTGATATGTCCACGTTGTGTTTTGGGGCATATCCTGTCGCGGGCGCTAGGCCTACCCACACAAGTGAGGTATCATTTTTATCGGGAGATGTGGGGGAACGCTAGGTGGAAGGAAATTTGTGGCTCCTCTCAGATTCCAGAACTTTCTGCCACAGAAATGTGAGGAACATGTGTTTTTTTAGCCGAATTTTGAGGTTTGCAAAGGATTCTGGGTAACCGAACCTGGTCCGAGCCACACAAGTCACCCCTCCTTGGATTCCCCTAGGTCTCTAGTTTTCAGAAATGCACAGGTTTGGTAGGTTTCCCTAGGTGGCGGCTGAGCTAGAGGCCAAAATCTACAGGTAGTCACTTTGCTAAAAACAGCTCTGTTTTCTGTGATGTGTCCAGGTTGTGTTTTGGGGCATATCCTGTCGCGGGCGCTAGGCCTACCCACACAAGTGAGGTATCATTTTGATCGGGAGACGTGGGGGAATGCTGGGTGGAAGGAAATTTGTCGCTCCTCTCAGATTCCAGAACTTTCTGCCACAGAAATGTGAGGAACATGTGTTTTTTTAGCCAAATTTTGAGGTTTGCAAAGGATTCTGGGTAACAGAACCTGGTCCGAGCCACACAAGTCACCCCATCTTGGATTCCCCTAGGTCTCTAGTTTTCAGAAATGCATAGGTTTGGTAGGTTTCCCTAGGTGGCGGCTGAGCTAGAGGCCAAAATCTACAGGTAGTCACTTTGCTAAAAACAGCTCTGTTTTCTGTGATATGTCCACGTTGTGTTTTGGGGCATATCCTGTCGCGGGCGCTAGGCCTACCCACACAAGTGAGGTATCATTTTTATCGGGAGACGCGGGGGAACGCTGGGTGGAAGGAAATTTGTGGCTCCTCTCAGATTCCAGAACTTTCTGCCACAGAAATCTGAGGAACATGTGTTTTTTTAGCCAAATTTTGAGGTTTGCAAAGGATTCTGGGTAACAGAACCTGGTCCGAGCCACACAAGTCACCCCTCCTTGGATTCCCCTAGGTCTCTAGTTTTCCGAAATGCATAGGTTTGGTAGGTTTCCCTAGGTGGCGGCTGAGCTAGAGGCCAAAATCTACAGGTAGTCACTTTGCTAAAAACAGCTCTGTTTTCTGTGATATGTCCACGTTGTGTTTTGGGGCATATCCTGTCGCGGGCGCTAGGCCTACCCACACAAGTGAGGTATCATTTTTATCGGGAGACGCGGGGGAACGCTGGGTGGAAGGAAATTTGTGGCTCCTCTCAGATTCCAGAACTTTCTGCCACAGAAATTTGAGGAACATGTGTTTTTTTAGCCAAATTTTGAGGTTTGCAAAGGATTCTGGGTAACAGAACCTGGTCCGAGCCCCGCAAGTCACCCCTACTTGGATCCCCCTAGGTCTCTAGTTTTCAGAAATGCACAGGTTTGGTAGGTTTCCCTAGGTGGCGGCTGAGCTAGAGGCCAAAATCTACAGGTAGTCACTTTCCTAAAAACAGCTCTGTTTTCTGTGATATGTCCACGTTGTGTTTTGGGGCATATTCTGTCGCGGGCGCTAGGCCTACCCACACAAGTGAGGTATCATTTTTATCGGGAGACGTGGGGGAACGCTAGGTGGAAGGAAATTTGTGGCTCCTCTCAGATTCCAGAACTTTCTGCCACAGAAATGTGAGGAACATGTGTTTTTTTAGCCAAATTTTGAGGTTTGCAAAGGATTCTGGGTAACCGAACCTGGTCCGAGCCACACAAGTCACCCCTCCTTGGATTCCCCTAGGTCTCTAGTTTTCAGAAATGCACAGGTTTGGTAGGTTTCCTTAGGTGGCGGCTGAGCTAGAGGCCAAAATCTACAGGTAGTCACTTTGCTAAAAACAGCTCTGTTTTCTGTGATGTGTCAAGGTTGTGTTTTGGGGCATATCCTGTCGCGGGCGCTAGGCCTACCCACACAAGTGAGGTATCATTTTTATCGGGAGACGTGGGGGAATGCTGGGTGGAAGGAAATTTGTCGCTCGTCTCAGATTCCAGAACTTTCTGCCACAGAAATGTGAGGAACATGTGTTTTTTTAGCCAAATTTTGAGGTTTGCAAAGGATTCTGGGTAACAGAACCTGGTCCGAGCCACACAAGTCACCCCTCCTTGGATTCCCCTAGGTCTCTAGTTTTCAGAAATGCACAGGTTTGGTAGGTTTCCCTAGGTGGCGGCTGAGCTAGAGGCCAAAATCTACAGGTAGTCACTTTGCTAAAAACAGCTCTGTTTTCTGTGATGTGTCCACGTTGTGTTTTGGGGCATATCCTGTCGCGGGCGCTAGGCCTACCCAAACAAGTGAGGTATCATTTTTATCGGGAGACTTGGGGGAACATAGAATAGCAAAACAAGTGTTATTGCCCCTTGTCTTTCTCTACATTTATTCCTTCCAAATATAGGGGTGTGTGTAAAAAAGACATCTATTTGAGAAATTCCATGTAATTCACGTGCTACTATGGTCACCCCGGAATTCAGAGATGTGCAAATAACCACTGCTCCTCAACACCTTATCTTGTGCCCTTTTTGGAAATGCAAAGGTTTTCTTGATAGCTATTTTTTACTCCTTATATTTCAGCAAATGAATTACTGTATACCCGGTATAGAATGAAAACGCACTGCAGGGTGCAGCTCATTTATTGGCTCTGGGTTCCTCGGGTTCTTGATGAACCTACAAACCCTATATATCCCCGCAACCAGAGGAGTCCAGCAGACGTAACGGTATATTGCTTTCGATAATCTGACATTGCAGGGAAAAGTTACAGAGTAAAAAGTAGAGAAAAATTGATGTTTTTTTCACCTCAATTTCAATATTTTTCTTTTTCAGCTGTTATTTTCTGTAGGAAACCCTTGTAGGATCTACACAAATGACCCCTTGCTGAATTCAGAATTTTGTCTACTTTTCAGAAATGTTTAGGTTTCTGGGATCCAGCATTGGTTTCATGACCATTCCTGTCACTGACTGGAAGGAGGCTGAAAGCACAAAAAATTGCACAAATGGGGTATGCCCCAGTAAAATGCCAAAATTGTGTTGAAAAATTGGGTTTTCGGATTCAAGTCTGCCTGTTCCTGAAAGCTGGGAAGCTGCTGAGTTTAGCACCGCAAACCCTTTGTTGATGCCATTTTTAGGGGAAAAACCACAAGCCTTCTTCTGCAGCCACTTTTTCCAATTTTTTTGAAAAAAACAAAATTTTCCCTGTATTTTGGCCAATTTCTTGGCCTCTTTCAGGGGAACCCACAAAGTCTGGGTACCTCCAGAATCCCTAGGATGTTGGAAAAAAAGGACGCAAATTTGGCTTGGTTAGCTTATGTGGACAAAAAGTTATGCGGGCCTAAGCGCGAACTGCCCCAAATAGGCAAAAAAAGGCCTGGCACAGGAGGGGGAAAAGGCCTGGCAGCGAAGTGGTTAAGAGTAGGCAGTGGTCCATGGGACCATTGCCTGCTCTGAAAAAATGTATTCACATGCATTAACAAAGGGGAAGAGGTCCCTTGGGGACCCCTACTTGAAGTAGGTGGTAACTGCGATTGTTTGCAACTGCATTCACAAAACATTCATACATACCTCTGCGATTCGGTATTAGGAAGGGACGAGCTTGACACGCCCCCCTTCTAATATCGAATCGGTATATAGTAGCAAATCCAATTTGCGTTTCGGTAACAACATACCTAATCGCAAATTGGACTTGTTACATACCAAAACGCATTTTTGCGATCGCAAAAATGTTTGATACATCTGGCCCTAAATCTCTTTAGACCACCTACCCGTCTTGCATATGCTTCTACAAACTTTTTTCTCCTGAGCATATTATTAAATCACTTTTGATATGTTGGAACCCTGGATGTTTTTCAGTTCTGTACTACAGTAAACAAGCAATCAGAGAAGCTATCACTATAAACACCTGACACCACTTGACAATCCAATGGCACTGATTCTTACTAATAAACCCAAAAAGGGCCATGCAGGCCTCCAGATCATTATTAATCTCGAGGTTGGAACTGAGAGCAAAAACGACTGTTTACCAGAACTGTGCCACTATTTGGCTGGTGAAAAAAAATATGCAACCAGCCTCCCATCCCCTGTTGATGACAACAAAAACAAAACATTGCTGTATACATTTTGTGAAGAGCCATGGGGATATAATAAACCACCCAGTGGTAAAGTAAGGACATCCTCTTGAAGCTTTCTTCCCTTAAAGCCTTATGGCCTAGTAGTAAGACAAACCGCCACCCTACCTCCAAAGAAGTGCATTGTGTAATCAAGTTAATATTATCTAAGAAAACATTTTACCAGATGGGTGCCTCCTGATCCCATAATATTCTATACCAATTGCCAATCCCCCAAAGTTTTGAAGTGTGTGTAAAATGGGGTGAGGGTTAAGACTGGATTCTGGGCAGTGATTCTTTAAAAAAGGGTGATCTGTTGAAACCCCAGAAAGAACAGCTTACAACAATCTCCACACCTAGCATTATATTCTTGTCATTTCCTACATTTACTGCTCAACATGAAATTTCCAAGCTGTTTAAAACAGCAAACATTCCAAAACCTTAATTGACTATGTGATATTATCAGACCAACATGTTCACACTCCTGTAATGTATGATACTCATAGCCTAGTGGGATGTGCTTGGATAAATAAAGTGTTTGGAGTTGGGTGCCAAACTATTGTATGACCCTGTATCTTGTCTTCTTGGTGAGTTTAACTGTCTTTATAAAAACTGGGAGCTGGGATCCCACTTCCTGGATCATTTTATCTATTTTAAAAAAATTGGCTGTCCTCTTTCCATTATTTGATCTTGCTAATACGTCTAGAAATGATGCTTCATAATATGTCCGCACCTGAGGTATTGCTAACCTTCCCTGACTGATGTCTAATTGGAGTACAGAGAGTTTTACCCTGGAAGCCTTCTTATAGCACACAAATCACCTGAAAAGTGCCACAAGTTCCATACAAAAGGTCTAATGAACTTTTAGAGGGACATTCGAGAAAAGGAATAGCAACAGCGGTGAGACTGACATTTTAATAAGAGCTACCCTTACCACTAATGTAATGGGGAGGAGTGTCCATCTGTCCAATAATTCCTTATTTTTTTCTTCATGACCACGTAAATTAATTGAAAAAGCTAAGAATACTTGATTGTTACAAAAATCACAAAATAGCGGATTGCGATATGACAGCGAGCCTGAGACTGAAGAGAAGGGTGAAGATTGCTTACTAAAGCATTTAACAACAGCAATTTAGTTTTATTCTGATTCATTTTGTATTCTCCAATCATTCTATGCTGCTCGAGCTCATCCAACAATGTTAGGATAATCTGCTTCTCTGGCCTAAAATTAATAATTATATCATTCGCAAACATCTTTAATTTGGCTATTCCCAGTACGGGGCGGCCCCGATCCCCTAGTTCTTCCACATCCACACTTCCTGGGCTCTATAAGGAAAGTGAACAAGACTGGAGACAGAGGACACACCTGATGTGTTCCCCTGTTAGTATCCACCACACCGTTGTGTGTGCCCCTTGCAATGAATTGGGCTGGGAAACCAAACCTTGCCAGACCATAAAAAAGGGAATCCCAATTCACCAGGTTGAATGCTTTGTCTGCATGAACCATCATTGCAGCTGCAGGGGTCTGGTTAACTGCAAAATAGTCCAGCATTTGTTTTAGAAAGCTGGAATTAGCTGACATATCACAGCCATCTACAAACCCTGACTGGTATCACAGGTTGGACTGCCGAGTGATGTGAATGGCCCACATTCAAATTAAGAGCTTGTAATCTGCGTTCAACAAGCTCATTGGTTGATGAGTTGACATCACTTGGGTTCTTGTCTTTTTTTTTTTAAACTGACAACCATAGACTAGTTGAAGGACAAAGGAACCTCCCCACCCTCCCTAACAAAATTAAACAACTCAGTCAAAAAGGGTGTGAGTTCCTGTTCAAAAACTTAAAAAACTAAACTGGAAAACTGTTATTATCGCAAGCCTTCCCACTGGACAATGTGACAAGAGCTTGATAGACCTCTTGTGCTGATATGCTAGAGGCCAGCCTTTCTACCTGGGAATTTGCCAACTGTGGCAGCCTTATGGACTGAACATATTGGTATATACAGACCTGCGGGATTGTGTAATTGCTAGCACAGAGAATCTTGCAATGCTGCAAAAAACTTTTAACACTTCAGCCTTAACATAAAACACTTTCCCAGTCCCTGGCTCCTTTATCTCCCTGACAAATGCAGCCTCTTATTTGATGTGGGTTGACCATGCAAATAACTTTCCCATCATCTAACTTTCCAGGTATTCCTTCTGGCGAAAAATCCATGAGCTATTAATTTCCTCATGGATAAAACGTTCTCCCAGATCGTGCTTGGCTATGGCCAGCTGGTTATCTATAGAAATTGTTTACATTGGGACCTATTCCTCATCTGCAGGGCAATGTCAACAGCTGATGGAAGCACAGCTGTCCGCTCTGCAAGAAAGTTTGGATTGCTGAGCAAAATAGGCAATAATCAGCCCCCTAACAGTAGCGTTAAAGGGCACCCTAAACTGAAAGAACTGATGCCGTAACCCTGGTTAGACAAACAAAATCTCTAATAAACATTCTCATATCTTTACCCCATCTAATGATTGGAAAGAAGGTTCTGATCCATCTGCCACCTGGACCTCTCCTCCCTGATTGAATCAAACTCAACCAAGATAGTGGTCAAACATTGGCATGAAATTAAGTTAGCCCAGGTATCTGTGCTTACCTATTTAAGTGATTGTGAAATTTTAAGAAAATCAAAACGGGAGGCTGTGTGAAAGAGGTCCTAAAAACAAGTGTATTGTGACATTCCCAAATGATCCCTACGCCACAGATAAATCAGTTGAAAATCCTGCTTCACTGCATCAACCACTGTTTTGGTTTTGAATTGTTCTTTAGTTTTATTAGTGTATTCTAACCCAAATCCTGAAAAAGTCTCCCCTTAGTTTATTGGACCCACTGCTCCTATAGTGACATTATAAATGTAATTTATCGAATCTAGTTTGCCAGTAACTGGGGCATATTAGTTTGCCAAATTTAAAAGGTTGCAGTTTACACTAGCTTTCAAACAAATCCACCCTCTGTGGGGAACTGTGATAACTGGAGAAACTACCCAGTCCCAACTTCTGCCTAAATAAACTGCCACTCCTCTTACAGCTAATCCAGCTGATGCAAACTAAACCTTTGAATAATACTTCAGCGTAAAAAGTTTTGGGAGATTTCTTTTAAGACGGTCTCTTGTAGGAATACAACTTCTGGAGAGAAGGACAACAACCATCAAATTAACCTCCCATACATCCTCTTATTAGACAGACCATTGACAATGCAGGAAATAAATCTGGCTTTAAAACCCATTAGATATAAATGCTTTCCATAATTATGACTTTCCTATACAATAGGTTGCTGGGAATTCATGAACAAATATGATTCTGCTAATTTTTTCTATAAGTGCTCGCCACCACCCATGGATCCCTCCCAAGCTTAAAACCACCCAGTGCCACCCCCCCATTTTAAAAGATACCCTAATCCCAGTAGGAGGGGAATCTCACACAATAACCCTCTTGCTACAACAATAACCCTCCTGGGGTGCCATTTTATTTCACCCTACTGGACACGTGACTCACCCTCCCGAACCTCCAGCACCCCATTCAGAAAGTCAGATTCAACAACATAAACTCTCAACCTTATAACTCATGTTATCCCCTGTCAACATTATTAACTTCATAGGTCTAATTCAGCATTCAGAATGGCAGATCACACATATGTTAATGCTAAATGAGAAATCTTATGCAGGAATTCCTGAGCCTCTATTAAATCAGTAAACATACAAAACTGCATTTTGACCAAGACTTTACACTTTGATGGTTGTGCAATTGTTGCTTGAGCACCGTGTGCTTTAATCAAATACACGTCAGAAAGACTACCACAAAGAGGTATTTCTGCTGTTGAGAACTGTTTCTTCTCAATAGCCTTGTCTAGTATGTGCTCTTCAACACAATAGTCAGCGAAGTTCACAAATATAATAATATGTGCCACTTTCGAATAAGGAAATGGTTCTGCCGGGACCTGATGTGCATGAGTAATAGTCAAATCACCTGAATATTCCAGCAATACATGAGTCTTAATAAAGAAGTTTACATACTTAAGAACCTGAGAGCCTTCCAAACCTTCAGGAACACCAACTATCTGAAGATTAGAGTGCCATGAGTGACTCTTCAATTTTATGTTCCAGTAAAGGCTTTTGCTTCCTGATCTGACTGACTTCCTCCTGCATTGAGGTGACTTGATCCTCAAGTTGAGAAAGAAAAAAAGTTTTTTTTTCCCTAAAAACCTGCAGTGAAGTTTTAAGCAAGATCAATGATGCATAGAGTTTTTATATTTCCTTTGTCCTTATGTGTGACATTTCACTGCCTTACTTGTGACATTTTGAGGGACATTTTATGGTGAGCTGATGAAGGCAGATTCATTCTGAAGCCCTTTTTACTACAAAAAAAATCCTGAATCAATCTATTCAGCTGCTGACATGATGGATTTGTGGAAAGGCACTGCAGGGCCACAAGAGGATTATAATGTACCTCATTTGCAACTGTTAGATCTGTCAGCCTTAGGGTGATCCTCCCCCAAAAACCTTTTGCCTACTTACTTCTATCTTTGTGCTGAACTTAGTTTTTATTGTCTTGTTGACTTTATCACTGGTATTCAGTGCTGACAGGCTTTTGCTTACTCTCCTAAACACGGTTTGATTGGTTTACACCTCATTGGCATGTTTCATTAACTTGAAAGCCCTTTTTACCTGTACATTAAATGCTACTAGTAGATGATAGGGCATATGGGGCAGGACAGGACCTTTGCCAGACTTGCCTCCCACTTCTATCGGCTCCAGATGAGGATCTCCTCAGATGCTTTCTACAGGACTTGTCTATCTTAACAGGCCAGTGGGAAGACAGGGAAAAGCAGAAAGCTCATATAATAATAATAATAATAATAATAATAATAATAATAATAATAATAATAGCAATAATAATAGTAAACACAATTTATAAAGCACATGGCTAATTTGAGAGAAGTGTCCCAGCACTGATAAGGTCGAACTACTGACAGAAGACACAGAGAGCCAGGTAACTCTTTGAACTGCCACTTTTTAAGATTTTTCCAAAATAGAAGCTCTGACTTAGATTGTTAGAGGTAGAGTGGGTGAGAGTTCCATAGCTTTGGAGCCAAACCTAAAAGAGCAGCCCCCAATACAAGCTTTCTTAACTGAGGGAATTTCAGCCAACAATGGGAGAGGTAGGGTTTGATAATACGGTATAGATAGTTAGCACAAGTTTTAATAAAGGCCCTGAAACAGTAACAGGGAGCCTTGAAGGACAGACGCTTATTCATTAGGAGCCAATGTTAATGATGCAGGGCAGAACCCATCCTAGCCCTTCTATGGAGGTTCAGCAGTAGCTCAGTCGCCTAGTTCTGGAGACTACAAGACTCTTAAATATAGGATGTTATAGTAATCCAGTCACAAGATGACTAAAGTCTGGATTACTGTTCTTTTGCTGCTTCAGGAATGAGCCTGATGATTTTTTTGTTAGGGATTTTAATATCACAAAGCACTTGCTGCCTAGGGTGGTGACCTGGCTGTATAACATGAGGCCAGCATCAAACAGAATGCTCAGGTTCTTGACCTTGGGCTTTGGAACCGGGGGTGAACAAGTGAATCTGGCCCAAAATTGGGGGTACAAATAGAGACCTGCCCCCCAGGAATGAGGACTGCAGTCTTGCCTGCCTTTAATTTCAGTCAGTTAAGGTCTATCCATAGGGTGACCTCAAACAGGCAAGTCATCGAAGAGGCTACAGCTGAGCTCTGAGACATGATAACAATGATCTGAGTATCATCAGCTACAATATGATATCAAACCTTTGCCGCTTAGGGATGAGCCCTGAGCCGCCCCCTGCTGCAGTGGAAAACCTCAGGTTGTAAAGGTTTCTGCAGGACCTGAAAAGTATGGCCTTGGAGAAAGAACGCAAGCCACCACAGGGCCTCATAACTAAACCTGTAGCTCCACAGCCTCTCTCAAAGACGGTTGTGGGACACGATGTCAAATGCTTCTTTCAGGTCCAGCAGCAATAGTGCTGCCATGCCACCTCTGTCCAGAATCTGGTGCGGATACTCAGAGGCCAGCAACAAGGTAGATTCTGTGCTGCACCAGGGGAGAAAAATGAATTGTGTTCTGTGCAGTAAGTCCTGTGACTCAATAAACATAGAGAGTTGTTGGTTGACACGTTTTTCGGCAGCTTTCACAGAGAAAGAAAGCAATGAAATAGGTCTATAGTTCTCATGTTTGGAAGGATTTGAAGAAGGCCTTTTCAAGAGCAGCACTACTGAGGCATGCTTCCAGTGAGTGGGGACCAGGGCAAAAGTAAAAGAGTTGTTAATAAGATTTCCCTGCACTGGGTAAATCTGCTCAGCCCCTAATTCCATGCTAGCAGGGGTGGCTTCATCAAGAGGAGAGCCCGATTTTATAGAGTACATCAGGGTCTGTAACTCATCATGTTTGCAAGGTTTGAACTGAAGCAAGCAAGAATGCTCATGTGAAGGTTAAAACCAGACCTGTGGACACAGAGTAATCATACAACTCTCTAGAAAGGAGCAGTAGATAGATGCTACTTTGTGTTGAAAGAAAATAGCAGTAGCATTAGAGATCTCCTCTGAAGGGGGACTGTGAGTTATAACATGGTCTAAAGAGGACAAAGACTTGACAATTGAGAACATTTCTTGCAATGAGTTCTGGGCCCCTTTGACTCTATTGGTATAGAACTCATGCCTCACTTATCAAATACAATAATGGTAGTACATTAAAGCAGAGTGATAATTGGCCTTGCTAGCCTCAACAAAATCCTTACACCACACACGCTCACCTGAGTATGTTACCTGTCATTGGCACCCCCTTTGAAAGGGTGGGCACCTGCCAGCTTTAGGCAATAGGTTTATTCTGGTCCTGTTGGACTATGCTATAAGGTATTCGGAGGCCATTCTTCTGAGGACTGTGACTGCACCTTCAGTAGCCAGGACCCTGATGGGGTGTTCACCTCAGTGGGGTAACCCAAAGAAAATTATGTCTGACAGGGGCAGCAATGTCATGTCTGCATCCATGAAGTCAATGTGGAAACAGTGTGGTGTTACCCACAAGTTATCCAAACCTTACCATCCAGAAGCCAATGAGCTTGTTGAAAACTTTAATAAAACCCTGAAATGCATCATTATGGGCCTGCCTGAGCCCATGTGGCAGAAGTGAAACTCTTCTTGCCATACATGCTATTTAAGTACAAAGAGATGCCACAGAAGAGGGCTGAATTTAGCCCCTTTGAACTTCTGAGTGATTTCTCTGTTAGGGCACCTCTCAGTCTGGTCAAGGAGGGGTGGGAGAAAGCTCCCAAGAACCAATCAAGGATGTGGGTATCTACTTGCTAGCCCTCAGGAACCAAATGGTCAAGTTCTGGAAGAAAGCTTCTGAGAACTTGGAGGATAGCCAGGACGTTTTTAAGTAATGGTACGACCATACATCTACCCTTGTGAAATTTCAAACAGGCCAGACAGTTTGGGTATGGAGCCTCTAAAGCTCAGAGCTGTCCAAACCCATTGGACTGTACCTTATGAGGTAGTTGAGAGGAAGGGAGAGGTCACTTACTTGGTGGATCTCAATACTCCCAGAAACCTCAAGCCATACTATGAGAGGTCTGGGGTCACCATGCTGCATATGACATGAGGGGGAGGAGAAGGAGGAGAGTGACCCTTTCCTCAAACTTATGTCATCAAAGAGAAACATGAGTAAGAGAAGGGTGTCAACCTCTCCCTTACCTTGACCCCCAAGCAGCAGAGGGACTGTTGTCAGTTAATGGGACAGTTTGCCTATCTGTTTTCTCTCACTCCTGGGCTCACACATCTGTGTCTTACAAAGTGAGGGCCAGAAGCAAAGAAGCGGTCTCTAAGATGTTGGAACTAGGTGAGATTGAGCACTCTATCAGCCTCTGGTTCAGCCCTGTGGTGCTGGCACCAAAAGATGCTCCTCTAGGGGCTCAACTCAGTTACTTAGTGGGTCATTATGAACCCCGGCGGTTCAGCCCGCCATGCCGGTGGCGGGTGAAAAGCCTGCCACCGGCAAGGTGGGCTGAACCGCCATATAAAGTACGCACTGCCAGATTGCCTCCGACAGGCAGCCTGACAGTGAAAGGTATCATCATCCGACAGGGCAGCGCTGCTGCCCCTCGGATAATGATCCCTACAGCCACCAGCCTTTTCCCTGGCGGGGGGCCCCTGCACTGCCCATGCACTTGGCATGGGCAGTGCAGGGCCCCTGTGTAGTGCCCCATTGCGCAGGTCAGTGATCTGCGTGACGGGTCCAGCTGTGGATCTTCCGGCAATGTCCCGGTCAGGCATTCTGCTGGGCCGGTGGGCAGAAACAATGTTTCCGCCCGCTGGCCCAGCAGAATGTTCTTTATTCGGCCGGCAGGGTTCCAGGGGGGCTGGCGGTCAATTAAATGACCGCCAGCCTGAACTCAGCGGTTTACCGCCGTGTTCATAATGGGGGCCTCAGACTGATTCTTCCTCCATTCCCAGAGGTGACGAGCTGATTAACAGATAAGGGGCTGCCAAGTGCCTGTGTACTATTTACTCAACTTCTGTATACTGGCAGAATGCCCTTACTGTGGGTGCTCACACGCGGTCAGCGTTTTCCACCCCAGATGGCCACTTGCAATGTAAAATGCCCCTGCCACCTTCTAGAGGCTGGTGGGCCAAGTGTTGGCTGATATGAAAGCCTTCACTGCTACTTACTTGGATGACAGATCTATCTTCAGTAGCAACTGGGAGGACTACACTTCTCATCTTCAGTAAGTGCTTTCACTGTCAATGCTAGGAAATGCCACATAAGGCAGGGAAATGTGGTGTATGTGGGAAACCTTGTGGGCAGGGGTAAGGTGCAGCCTCTCCAGTCCAAAATAGAAACTATTCTGGCCTGGGAAACCCCCAAAGTCTCAGACTGAGGTGAAGGCCTTACTGGATACTACAGGAGGTTTTACTGGATACTACAGGAGGTTTGTCAATGGGGTATGGCATCATTGTTGCCCCTTTAATGAGCTAGCTTCCACAAAGTAGCCCAAGTAGGTCATCTGACAGAGGTTTGGCTGAAAGTTTTTGACCCCCTCCAACAGGCCATGAGCACAGCCCCTGTGCTCAATGTCCTTAATTATTCCAAATAAATCCTAGTCCAAACACATGCCTCAGAGCATGACATAGGGGCAGTATCATCTAAGCTCCGTGAAGAGGCCCTAGACCAACCTGTAACTTTCATTTTTAGGAGGTTACTCTCCAGGGAAGAAAGGTGAAGAGCATTGAAAGATAAGCCTATGTTGTGGTCTGAGCACTGAAGAAGCAGAGACCATACTTGTTTGGGACTAACTTCCGAGTTTAGACAGACTGACCCCTGAATTGAATAATGCAAATGAGGGGTATGAATCTAAAACTGTTGATGTGGTCCATCTCCTTTCAGAGGATGTACTTTACAGTGAAACATGTACCTGGGTCAGACCACTCCAATGCCGATGGTTATTCCAGGCAGGTTCTTCCACCTTAGTGATGAGTACTCCCAGGAGGATGCGTAGTTCTCCCACTTCCAGCTGGTGGGGGGAAAATGTTAGACCTGTCAGACTTTGAGTTGTCCTCCCCCAAATCTTTCGCATACTTACCACCATTTTTGTGCTGAAATTAGTTTTTGCTGGCCTGCTAACCAGTGCGCTAGTGCTTAAATCCCTAAGTATGGTTTGATTGGCTTACACCTGAATGGCACATTTAATTTACCTGTAAGTAACTAGTAGAGCTGTAGAACAAGATCTGTAAATAAAAGGCAACTATTGAGTCTGCAGCACATATTGTGCCACTCACTTCAGTAGCACCGTAAAACATGTCCCAGGCCTGCCATTTTAGCCTGAGTGCAGTTTAAAGTGCAAATTCATCCAGGTAACATAGCTCTATTGCAAAGCCTTTACTCACCTTTTATTGCATATAACTCACCCCTAAGGTAGGCTCAAGGCAGACCAAAGGGCTGGGTGCATTGCAAGTAAACGGTTGGTCATGTACTTTTAGGATTTACATGTTGTGGTAGTCAAAAACTCATACATTTGTTTTTAACCACTGTGAGGCTAACAATCCTATAGAACAACACTGGGTTGCCACATTATATTCACTAAATGATAATGTTTGATAGGAATCAGAGGCCAGATGTACAAACATTTGTTTTGGGACTCGCAATTTTAGTTCCATTTGTGAGTCACAAAACAAAATGTACAACAGTGTTAACTAAACTGTATGCAATTCCCAAATCGGTCGCAAGGGACCTGCCTCGTGAATATTCATGAGGCAGGTTGCAATTTGCCACACATTTGGGAATGGCCACACTCACAGTGATGGTGGCCTGTTGGGGCTGTGACTGCTTTTCAATAAAGCCGTTTTTTTTTCTTTTTTTTTAAATGCAGCTCGGTTTCCTTGAAGGAAAATGGTGTGCATTTAAAAAATTAAAATGAAAAGTTCTCTTATCATTTTTTTCAGAGTAGGCAGTGGTCCATAGGATCACTGCCTGCTATGCAAAAAATTTTTTGCTGCCGTTAACAAAGGGGAAAGGGTCCCTTGGGGGCCCCTTCCCATTTGCAAATGGGTTAACACCAATCTGAAATTGGTGTTAACTGCAAATGTTTTCCGACCACATTCATGGTCACAAAATAATCATACATCCCACTGCAAGTCGCAATTAAGAGGGACGCCTTTGGGACGCCCCTTCCTAACTGTGAGTCTCAATCCCTATTTTGTGATTTGGTAACAGGATACTGACTCACGAAACATGGATTGGACATTGTACAAGACCATTTTATTGTCCCAAACAGCTAAATCTACCTTTTGTAAGTGCAAAATTGCTTTTTACATCGGGCCCCAGGCACCCAGTTCATGGTTGGTATCTATTAAATTGTAATAAAAAATCCTTTTAATGCTAAAATCGAATTTTTAATCACAATTTTGAAAATTCCACTTTTAGAATGTTGACATTTTACAGTCCTAATCCCTTTTGTGTCTGTAGCCTTTCTTGGCTCACATGACTCGGGGTAACTGACAGGCTTTATGAAATCCTTCCAGACAGTCATATAATAGAGGGATAAGGTGTGACTGAATGGGCCATGTGCTGGCACAATGGGGGCAGAGCTAAACACACTTACCAGATCCACGTTGTTGCTGTGTAGGAGGCTGGCTGTCTATATAGTATACAAAAATGATGTGCACTGTACACAGAGTCCAAGCAACCCCACTTTGGCATCCAGAGGTAAAACGCAGATCACCTAATGCTCTATTTTTGTGGTAGGGTGGGCGAACAGTTAGGCTAATCCAGGAGATGTGCTAAACATTTGTTGTACTCACAGTATCAATAAATGAAGACACGCACTCAGAATAATAACTCAAGACCAATTTACAAAACTAAATAGATTTTTATACCATTTTTAAGACCAAGATCACCAATATACAGTGAATACTTCTTTTGTTGTGATTTTTCAAAGCTGAGAAAATGTATGTTTTTTGTAGGTAATGACACACCATAGGAACCAATGGGATTTTTTTTTAAATGCATATAAAATCAGGCAATGTTTTACCTTCTGTTTTTAGGTCGAGGCCATAGTGAGGTCCAATGGTCCTGCCCAGGAAGTTTTGGTGGTTCCTGGTACGATCAGGAGCAGCGTCTAAAAGTCTCAGAGCTGGTGCACAAAGCAGAAGAGGGCCTCTTGGAAACATTCTGCACAGATGAACTTAAAGGTAAGTATGCCGGGCCTCTTGCATCGGGGAGGTTGCAAGAGCATGGGACAATGAGAGCACAGCCAGTTGGTTGGTACAGGGAGGCCGGGTGCAGTGCAGATAAGTCAGCCAGGTGTTTTGGAGTCTCCATGGTCATAGGCAGGCAGATTTGAGGGTTGGTTGCAGGTCAGCAGGGTCACTCTGGCAATGGTTCTTGGGTGTCCTGAATTTCCTTGACTGGTGCATGGTCCTGTGCTTTCGGGAATCCAGAATGAACTCTGCTTCTGGGTGTCCGATGTAGGGGGTCCAGCCCAGCTGTAGAAAGTCCTAGTGCCACCAAACTTGGCGCAGTGGTAGGTCATGTCCTCCACCTTGATTTACGGACCTTGGTTGGGCTGCTGTGTCCAAGTCATTGGTCAGCAGCAGGTCAGTTCCTTGCCTGCATGTTGCAGGAGAGTTATGCCTCCACTCTAAGGGAGGTTCTTAACAGTTTTTAGAAGGCTGGAAGTGCTCTGGGTTTTGTAGAGTCCTTCAGGTTTCCAGGTGATACCTCAGCGATGATGTTGAGTCCTTGGAGCAGCAGGCAGGGTTTGGCGCCTTTTTATTTGAGTAGCAGGGCTTCAATTTTTATGCCTTGGGTCTTCTTTGTCGTGGTATTCTTGTGCCTGTCAAATCCAAAGTTCTTGGTTAGGGAATGTCCTCTAAATATTGTATTTAGGGGCCACTAAGGGGAGTACATGGAAGGGGCGAATGAGTCACCTACCTTAGGGTGGCCATATTCACTAGGTGACCATTTTCTGTGGGAAGGGGACACATCCCTGACCCTGATTTACTATTTTTCCTACCATCTAAGATGGAGGAAAATGAAATGGAGTGGTCCCCTCACCTGCCACGCCTGATTTAGGAAAGTACCATCTTGCCTGGCATGCTACCCCCATTTTTACATGTATGTCAGTTTGTTTTTGCCTGTCTCACTGGGATCCTGCTAGCCAGGACCCCAGTGCTCATAGTTTGTGGCCTGAATGTGTGTACCTGTGTAGTGACTAACTGTGTCACTGATGCTCTCCTAACCAGAACCTCAGTGCTTATGCTCTCTCTGCCTCTAAAATCATCACTATAGGCTAGTGACCACTTTTACCAATTTCAATTGGCACACTGGAACACACTTATAATTCCCTAGTATACGGTACCTAGGTACCCAGGGTATTGGGGTTCCAGGAGATCCCTATTGGCTGCAGCATTTCTTTTGCCACCCAGAGGGAGCTCAGCCAAATCTTACACAGGACTGCCACTGCAGCCTGAGTGAAATAACTCACATGCTATTTCACAGCCATTTTCACTGCACTTAAGTAACTTTTAAGTCACCTATATGTCTAACCTTCACTTAGTGAAGGTTAGGTGCAAAGTTACTAAGTGTGAGGGCACCCTGGCATTAGCCAAGGTATCCCCCATAGTTCAGGGCAATTTCCCCGGACTTTGTGAGTGCAGGGACACCATTACATGCGTGCAATACATATAGGTCAATACTTATATGTAACTTCACAATGGTAACTCTGAATATGGTCATGTAACATGTCTAAGATCATGGAATTGTCCCCCATGCCAAATCTGGTAATGGGGTGCCAATCCCATGCATCCCCAGGGCTCCTCTATGGATCCCTGGTACTGCCAAGCCAGCTCTCTGGAGTTTTCTCTGCAGCTACTGCTGCAGCCACCCCACAGACAGGGTTCTGCCCTCCTGGGGTCTGGGTAGCCCAGTCCCAGGAAGGCAGAACAAAGGATTTTCTCTGAGAGATGGTGTTACACCCTCTCCCTTTGGAAATAGG
The DNA here is from genome assembly GCF_031143425.1 of Pleurodeles waltl. Lineage (NCBI taxonomy): Eukaryota > Metazoa > Chordata > Amphibia > Caudata > Salamandridae > Pleurodeles > Pleurodeles waltl. Next base: position 391,386,516 of record NC_090445.1, on the reverse strand, counting down.
TGTTAAGGGATGAGGAGGAATAGCCTCTCCCAGCCTCTGGAAATGCTTTGAAGGGCACAGATGGTGCCCTCCATGCATAAGCCAGTCTACACCGGTTCAGGCAAACCCCATCCCCTGCTCTGGCATGAAACTGGACAAAGGAAAGGGGAGTGACAACTCCCCTGTCCATCACCACCCCAGGGGTGGTGCCCACAGCTCCTCCAGTGTGTCCCAGACCTCTGCCATCTTGAATCTGGAGGTGTGAGGGCACAATAGAGGCCTCTGAGCAGCCAGTGCCAGCACGTGACGTCAGAGACGCCTCCAGATAGCTGCTTACCTCACCAGGTGGCCAATTCTCCTCTGAGGGCTATTTAGGGTCTCTCCTGTGGGCTTTTCCTCAGATAACGACTTGCAAGAATTCACCAGAGTTCCTCTGCACCTCTCTCTTTGACTTCTGCCAAGGATCGACCGCTGACTGCTCCAGGACGCCTGAAAAACTGCAACAAAGTAGCAAGAAGACTACCAGCAACATTGTAGTGCCTAATCCTGCCGGCTTTCTTGACTTTTTCCTTGTGGTGCATGCTCTGAGGGCTGTCTGTCTTCACCCTGCACTGGAAGCCATGAAGAAATCTCCGTGGGTTGACGGAATGTTCCCCCTGCTCCAGAAGGCACCAAACTTCAGCGTCATCCGTACTCTGGGACCCGTCTCATCCTAATGAGTGTGGCTCCTGGAACACAGGTGGTGGACCCAAGGGACCCAGACTGTCCAGTGGTCCAACTGTCCAAATTTGGAGGAGGTAAGTCCTTGCCTCCCCTCTACAGACAATAATCCTGTGCACCACATGGACTGCAGCTGCTAGGGCTTCGGTACACTTTTGCAAGGAATCCTTTGTGCACACCTAGCCCAGGTCCCCAGCACTCGGTCCTGCATAGTTCAACTCGTTGAGTTGACCACCGGCTTCATGGGACCCTCTTTTGTAGTGTTGAGACAACCACCATGCTCTGTCTTCTTGAACCTGTGTTCAAGAACTTCTGCAGGTGCTGCGTTCTTGTGTGTGGGCTCTTTGTGTTTCTGAGGGCCCCCTCTGTCTCCTCTCCCAAGTGGCAGTATCCTGGTCCTTCCTGGGACTGGCCAGTACCCTTTTTCTTCAAGCATGACCTTTGCAGCTATCAAGGCTTTTTTGTGGTCTTTCTCCAAAGAAACAACTCTGCATTCTCCAGCACTTTGTGGGACATCTTCGGCACAAAGGAGAAGTTCCTAGCCTCTTTTGTTGTTGCGGAATCTTCAGCTTCTTCCAGCCAGAGGCAGCCATTTTGCACCTTCATCCGGGGTTTAGTGGGCTCCTGCCTCCCCTCGACACATTCACGACTCTTAGACTTGGTCCCCTTCCTTTGCACATCCTCAGGTCCAGGAATCTGTCTTCAGTGCTTTGCAGTCTGTTGTGGTCTTTGCAGAATCCGCTATCTCGAGTTTAGTGTGTTTCTGGGGAAGTAGGGTCACTTCCCCCTACTTTTCAGGGTCTTGGGGTGGGGTATCTTGGACACCCTTAGTGTTTTCTTACACTCCCAGCGACCCTCTACACATTACACTAGGCTGGGGGTCCCTAAGCGGTTCGCATTCCACTTTCTTAGTATATGGTTTGTGTTGCCCTTAGGCCTATTGCATCCTATCATATTCTACAGTGTTTGCACTACCTTTCTAACTGTTTACCTACCTGATTTTGGTTTGTGTGTATATTTTGTGTATTTTACTTACCTCCTAAGGGAGTATATCCTCTGAGATATTTTTGGCACATTATCACTAAAATAAAGTACCTTTATTTTTAGTAACCCTGAGTATTGTGATTCTTATGATATAGTGCTATATGATATAAGTGGTATAGTAGGAGCTTTGCATGTATCCTAGTTCAGCTTAAGCTGCTCTGCTATAGCTACCTCTATCAGCCTAAACTGCTAGAACACTACTAATCTGCTAATAAGGGGTAACTGGACCTGGCACAAGGTGTAAGTACCATCAGGTACCCACTATAAGCCAGGCCAGCCTCCTATACCTGAGGGGTGGTGCAGGCTGAGGGTGGCCTCTCCTTCTACTCTTGCTAAGTTTCCCACCTGTCTTCCCATCTAAAGTGGTCTACCTTCTTCTATTAGCAGGAGAGGCGGGGTAAGATTTCAAAGGCGGCAAAGCCATTGAAGCTGACCATTGGAGCAGGATTAAAGGCTTTGTCTTCTGGATCCTGAGAGCAAATGCTCTCACCCCAGGAGTCAAGAATTGTGTCTGGTGGTGGCAGGCTGACTATGACCAGTTAGTAAACAAGACAGGGTTGTTAGGGTTTTCAGGGGACACCTCTGTGGTACCCACTGAGTACATTTTGTAATCATTCCCACACTGGCATCAGTGTAGATTTATTATTCTGAGTTGTTTGATCCCAAACAATCCAAGGTTCAGAGAGGCCATCATGTAGCTGGGGAAATCATAGTGACATATGTCGAGCACATGCATTTACTATGGCTCCCCTTTATAACTACTATGTCTAAGAGTCAGCAAAGACACTTTAGAGGACATATCTGCTAATCCATACATGCTCTCACATGCATTATGGTGCACCCTTCATTAGGTTGTAAGGCCTGCTAGAGGGATGACTTATCTATATTACATGTAGGGTTAGTAGACATGGCACCCATGGTGAGTGCCATGTTGAGTTTGCAACTTTGAGTACACCTTGTCATCCATTTGCAATGGCTGTCTGCATGAGGCTGGTGTGGGGCTTCTCAGAGTGGCACAATTGGTATTGCAGCTCCGAGGGGGGACCCTCTTCAGTACCCATGCCCTAGGTACCAGAGGTACCATTTACTAGGGACTTAGAAGGATGGCTACAGTACCAATCACAGTGCAGTTTTGGGGAAAGAGATCTGGCACTGAGAACCTGTTGAGCAGGGCCCCATGCCCTTAGAGTTGAAAAACACATCTTGTTCCAGGGAAATAAGTGGGTGTCTAACCATGTCAAAAGAGGCACTTTCTCACACACTGCAGACAGCTTGGAGCCAGGACAGGGAAGTCAAGAAATGCAATGCACTTCAAAGAACCTTTCTAAAAGCTTCTCCCACTTTCTAGAACAAGGGCACCAGGATATAAAATAGAACCTTAAGACCCACTCTTCAATGCACTCCTGGACCTGCAGAAGGACCCTTAGTGTACTGTTTGCTGCTGTGAGCTGCTGTGAACTCTTTAAGGCTGCTTTGCTGTTCCTGGAAGAAGTGCTTTGGTTCCCGAAGCCTGCCCTGAAACCTTAGACACCAGCACTGCTGTTGTGCCCTGCTCTTTCACCTGACCTCGGGTTTACCAGAGAGACTTCAAGGGCTGATTTACTGTCCTTGTGTTCAGAGCCAGAAGGACATAAAAGGCTCCCACCATCTTGAACTCACACCTAGATGTAGCCTGAGTGAATCCTATGTTGAGTCCCACCAGTCCTGAACCCTAAGTGGTGTCCCACTAGTCCTGGATGTAGGAAAGTACCATCTTGCCTGCATGTTACCCCCATTTTTACTGTATGTATGTTTGTTTTTGCTTGTGTCACTGGGATCCTACTAGCCAGGACCCCAGCGCTCATAAAGTATGCCCTGTATGTGTTCCCTGTGTGGTGCCTAACTGTATCACTGAGGCCAAAGCACTCCGTCCTGCATTGCCCAACTCGGTGAGTTGGAGTCCGACGTCGCAAGACCCTCCTTTATGACTCTGAGTCGACTGCTGTCCTCAGATCTTCTAAATGCCTGTTCCGGTACTTCTGTGGGTGCTGCCTGCTTTTGCGGGGGCTCTCTGAGTTGCTGAGCACCCCCTCTGTCTCCTCCTCCAAGGAGCGACCTCCTGGTCCTTCCTGGGCCTTAGCAGCACCCAAAATCCTCAACCGCGACTCTTCAGCTAGCAAGGCTTGTTTGCGGTCTTTCTGCGTGGAAACAACTCTGCAACCTCGAGCACGTCGTGCGACATCTTCTGACCAAAGGAGAAGTTCCTGGCACCTTCCGTTGTTGCAGAATCTTTGGCTTCTTCCACCCAGAGGCAGCCCTTTTGCACCTTCATCTGTGGTTTAGTGTGCTCCTGCCCCACCCGGACACTTGCGTGACTCTTGGACTTGGTCCCCTTCCTTTGCAGGTCTTCAGGTCCAGGAATCCGTCTTCAGTGTTTTGCTGGCAGTTGTTGTTCTTGCAGAATCCCCTATCTCGACTTTACTTTCTTTCTGGGGTAGTAGGGTAACTTTTCTCCTACTTTTCAGGGTCTGGGGTGGGGTATCTTGGACACCCTTAGTGTTTTCTGATACTCCCAGTGACCCTCTACAACCTACACTAGGCCTGGGGTCCATTTGTGGTTCGCATTCCACTTTTGGAGTATATGGTTTGTGTTGCCCCTAGGCCTGTTTCTACCTATTGCATCCTATTGTTTGCACTACTTTTCTTACTGTTACTTACCTGATTTGGTTTGTGTGTGTATATTTTGTGTATATTACTTACCTCCTAAGGGAGTATATCCTCTGAGATACTTTTGGCATATTGTCACTAAAATAAAATACCTTTATTTTTAGTAACTCTGAGTATTGTGTTTTCTTGTGATGTAGTGCTAAGTGATATAAATGGTATAGTAGGAGCTTTTCATGTCTCCCAGTTCAGCCTAAGCTGCTCTGCTATAGCTACCTCTATCAGCCTATGCTGCTAGAACACCTCTAATCTACTAATAAGGGACAACTGGACCTGGCACAAGGTGTAAGTACCACAAGGTACCCACTATATGTTAGGCCAGCCTCCTACATTGGTGGCAGCAGTGGGATAAGTACTTATAACTGATTTACCACTTTGTCATTGGTTCTTTTCATGAGAAAAACACATACCAACTACTTCAAGATACACACATTGAACTAAACAGTTTAACTATCCTTTTCTAAAACATTCTTAAAAGTTTCTAAAAAGTTTCAGAAAACTTTGTAAGTTTTCAAAAAGTTTGAAAATGTTTTTTTCTCTGTGCTTTCAAAAGTTCAAAAACCTTTTTCTCTCTCTGGACCTAAACCTTTTCTATTATGTCTGCAGTAGAAGTTACTCCCACAGTTGTTCAGGAAACACATGAGAGTTTAAACTTTAAAAGTTTGAGGGGTCTCTAAATAGAAAGAGGTTTAAGCATTGGCAAGAATCCTACCAAAGACTTTCTCTTTAGCCTTCTCCTAGAAAATGACCAGAACCAGTCTGGCCCATCCCAGAAAAAGGAGGTAGAACAGGGGGGGACTCAGCCAGACTCAGAGGAGTCCCCTGAGGATGCTGGGGAAGGTTCTTCCAAAGACCTGCCAGCTAGCAGGCCACCTAGTGACACTGGTAGTTGGAGGGAGTCACACATTAGTAGGCCACCTTTCACTCCTAAAGGCCAGTTTACTAGGGTCCAGCCAGTTAGGGACAAGTCTCTCTCTGCCAATTCCTATATTTCCTCTGTGTTTCACAATTCCCAAGCCTCCCACCCTGAGGATAACTTAATGGAAAGGGAACTCAGAAAGCTGAGGTTGGAAGAGGCCAGACTGAAGCTTAAACAGCAGCAGCTGGCCTTAGACAGGGAATCTCAAATGTAGAGAGGGAAAGGCAGAGATTGCGGTTAGTTGCCCATGGTGGCAGCAGCAGTGTTTTTTAATGCAATCCTGTTAGAGATTCCAGAAACCTGCATAAGATAGTCCCCCCTTACAAGGAAGGGGGTGACATTAACTAGTGGTTTGCTGCACTTGAGAGGACCTGTATGGTACAGTTGGTCCCTCAAAGGCAGTGGGCTGCTATCTTCTGGCTATCTTTCACTGGTAAAGGTAGGGATAGGCTCCTTACTGTCAGAGAAAGTGATGCTAATAACTACAAAGTTTTGAAGGATGCACTCTTGGATAGATTTGGCTTAACCACTGAAGAATACAGGACTAAGTTCAGAGGTACATTACTGGTCATATTGACTTTGCAGCTTCTCCCACCATGTTCTTCTACACAGCAGCAAATACTTTTCAGTGGTGCTTTGCCAAATATGTATCTGGCCTTGTGGAACTCTCATTGACTACAGCCCTCTGTGTCATCCGGTTGGAGTTTCAAACGTCCAAAAATGGAGAGTAAGGGCCTCATGTAGAGTTTGCGGACAGGGTACTCCATCACAAATGTGACAGATATCCCATACGCCATATTACGATGTTCATAGGATGTAACAGAATTATAATACGGTGGATGGGATGCCCGTCATGTTTGTGATGGAGTAACCCCATCTGCCAAACTCAAAGTCAGGCTCTAAGATTGAATGTAGAAATCTTCCCTGCAGCTTCGAATCAAGGCTCCCCTAGTACGGCTCTCCCTCCTCTGACAACTCCAACAGCCTTGCCCCACTGAACTTCATTTTCTCAGAAGATTTTTCAGAACAGGTCCAGAGGTAAGTGCTGACCGGTCCTAGTCCACTTCTTGCCTCTGAACCATGCTCCATCACAGCCAGCAATATTTTTTGCCTTTGACGCAATCTTGGGTGACTAGATGGCCACGACTGGTGCTTTGATCTTTTAGGCACTCACTTTTTACTAAAAAGTTTAGAAATTCATAACTCCTGTTCTCATGATTGGATTTTTGCCATTTTGCTGTCAAATAATTTATTAACATGTATCCTTGTTTCTAAATTGGTGTGCCATTTTTCTTGTCTTGTGTTTTCTCTTTGTGTTCTGCATAAATACTTTATACTTTGTCTCTAAGATAAACATGAATGTTTTTTGTGCAAATCTACCTAGGGTTAAGCACGGGTTTAGTGACTTTTTGTAGTTCACCCTGCAAGGGCTTGTGGCTGTTGCTTGGCCAGGACTCACACCTCAACCAACCAACAACTCAATTTCTCACAGCAACCTACACCACACTCATACTGTCTCTCTTGTAGTAGATCCCTGTTCTGCCAATTCAACCATGCAGCTGTCCCACTAAGTCAGTGACAACCGGTTCGGCATGAAACCAGCAATGTAATTGAAATAGGGAACAGTACCACCTTGAAACCCAGACCCTCACTTACGCGACCCTAGCTGTACACTGTGCCACCGGAGTCTCATTTTTTTATGCTCATGTGGCGCGGTGTGCCAGCCCATATTTTCAAGGCCATGCAACGTCACCTTGCATGGCTTTTCATGGCCTTGATTATGGACCCCTTTCATGCATAACACTGTGTGAAATGGGCATTTTATGGGTGTTGCTTGGGGTGTTCCCTTGTAACACCCATGGAACCCGAAGGAATCTGACGCATTCCCAGATTTACAAGTCTGTGAATGCATCAGATTCCTATGCCTCCTCACGGGTGGCATAAGAATGATGCAACAGGGAGAAATATTTTTATTTCTCCCCATTTTTTCCACTTTCTATGTGTGCTGCATTCTGCACACAAATGTAAGACCACACACACACACAAAAGTGCCCATTTAAAAACACAGAGAGGCACATGTGAATATACAAAGTTGCAAGCATACAACATATATAAACACACGAACAGTCAAACATGTGAACAAAAATGTATGCCCACACATAGACCAACACAGAGACACAGGCAGCCTCCTAAGTCTACACTCTTGCAGAGCAAACACACAGCTATAGGCTCACACAAGTGCAGTCGTGTACACAATACATCCATTACCAGTTGCAAAAAATGTATTCGTATTAACTACATGCGAACATACAAGTGATAGCACACCTATCATAACAACACATACACAGTGAAAAATAATTTTAGGACAAAGTGCACGTTGATTTGCACGCACAGACTCAGAAGGGAAGAGTGATTAATGTTTTAAAGATGTGGAAAATCCAGGACAGTCTATGAACGTCAGACAGCAGTCGGAGTGGCAGCAGCAAAATATTGCTAGCGATGCTGCCAAAGCAACAGCAGGGGACGCTGAGACCTTTGCAGTGACAACACGGCTTAATTTGCTTTGTAAAAAGCAAAACCTTCCTTTAACCCTACTACATATCTGCTATTTGAAAGCTCGGTGACAAATGATCATGTCAGACACGAACAGATCTGAATGGAAAAGAAACTAAGATGATATTGAGGCCCATATTTATACTTTTTGACGCTAAACTGCGCTAACGCAGTTTAGCGTCAAAAAGTTTTGCGCCGGCTAACGCCATTCTGAAGCGCCATGCGGGCGCCGTATTTATTGAATGGCGTTAGCCGGCGCAAGCAGACCGGCGCTGCCTGGTGTGCGCGAGAAAAACCACGTACACCAGGCAGCGCCGGCGTAGGGGGAAAATGGCGCATGGGCGTCTTAAAATGGGGCAAGTCAGGTTACGTCGAAAAAATTGTCGTAACCCGACTTGCGCCATTTATTTTCGACGCCCATCCCCCATCAACATGACTCCTATCATTGTAAAGATAGGAGTCATGCCCCCTTGCCCAATGGCCATGCCCAGGGGACTTCTGTCCCCTGGGCATGGTCATTGGGCATAGTGGCATGTAGGGGGGCACAAATCAGGCCCCCCTATGCCAAAAAAAATTATTAAAAAAAAAAAAAAAATACTTACCTGAACTTACCTGAATGTCCCTGGGGTGGGTCCCTCCAGCCTTGGGTGTCCTCCTGGGGTGGGCAAGGGTGGCAGGGGGGGTCCCTGGGGGCAGAGGAGGGCACTCTGGGCTCATTTTGAGCCCACTTGTCCCTTAACGCCATGCCTGACCCAGGCGTTAAAAAGCGGCGCAAATGCGCCGTTTTTAGCCACGCCCACTCCCGGGCGTCTCTTTTGCCCGGGAGTATAAATACCACGTAAAGGCCTGGGAGTCATTTTTTAGACGGGAACGCCTCCCTTGCATATCATTAACGCAAGGAAGGGGTTCACGCTAAAAAATGACGCACATTCCGGGAACTTTGGCGCTATACGCCTCTAACGCCATAGTATAAATATGGCGTTAGTTGGCGTTAGTTTAGCGTCGAATTTGCGTCGAAAAAAACGACGCAAATTCGGCGCAAACGGAGTATAAATACGGCCCTGAATCTTTTAACATGAACCAGATCTTAAGCACGTGTTAGCTTTAAGTGGGTCACGCACATTTTGAAGCAATTGTGAGCTATCATGAGCCCGATTTTAAGCACTTGTTAGCTTTAAGTGGGTCACGCACATTTTGAAGCAATTGTGAGCCGGCATGAGCCCGACTTTAAGCACTTGTTAGCTTTAAGTGGGTCACGCACATTTTGAAGCAATTGTGAACTGATATTTTTTAACAATACACAACCGTTGGCCACATTTTTTGGAGTTTTTGAGGTTTCCAACTCATGCTTATTGCATGTAGTTTTCTCGACCACACTTTACAGAGAATGGAGGAGGCGCTAACTAGCAGCTATCGTTCCCTGTATGCATGTGACATGAATACATTAATCATGTCCTTAAATTTAGTTGCAAAACACTGATCTATATTTAAAAATTATATATAGAAATACTTAGGTGTAGTGGCATGTATGAAGGATGCGAGGCAGCCGGATTGCATTGTAATATCCTTTATTATTTTGCCACAAGAAATAAGGCCCATTAGGAGCCGGCGAGCGCGTAACAGCAGCCTTCTTCCCGCTTCGCTCCTTTGTCGGCCGCGCCGCCCCCTGACGTCACGACCGTCCTCGATACGGATTGGCTGTGACGTCATGAGGTGACCAAACATAGAAGACGGACCAAACTCTGTCCCTCCCGGTCTCGTACGTTAACTCACGTACGACATCTCCCCTTTTAACAGAACAAGAGAACTTAAGGAACTTCACCTCATAACAAAATCTTCGAACCTCTTGGGAGCTCGGATATGCCTAGTTGGCCTGCTCGGAGTAACATACTGGGGTGAACTCGCCCTGACAGCACACGCATCCTCTCGGCCTGAACCCATTACGTTGTGACTGTCGCTCTCCGCAGGTTCGGGCCTGCAACCATTCTGTCCTTCGGCATCCATCAAGCCACGCCATGCTTTCTCACATCGCTCTGCACTTCCATGTCCGATTCGTCCTCGCCTGGAAGGCGTATTCGCACACTCCTCGTCATCAGTGACTACATCCCTGGCTTCGTGACTGCCACTCATCAACATCGTCCGTGCTCTCGGCCCCATACACACGACTACCTCTCATGATGATTTCCTCTTGACCAGCCTTGAGCCTGACTATGTCGTCCTTGCTCCGCCACCCCACTCCTTCCAGACAGACTGCCCCTCTTGTCACTCCTTGCACACGCATAGGGGTTTGGAACACAGACTCCCCTTTCATCACCCTGTTGGGTTTCTTCACCAATACCCAATCCCCTTGCGCTATATTTTTAGTTTTGGCTCTGTTCACAATGTCAGCGTACCGCTTGTTGCTTTCCTGTTTAGCCATTATTCTTGCTTTGACTCTCAAATTCTCATCAGACACCGCCTCAATTTCCTCCCTCATGTAAACCACTTATTGAATTTGGGGGTAAGCTCACTCATGCATCTTCTCCCTCTCATTAAATAAAACGGAGTGTGTCCAGTAACTTCACTGGGCGTGTTATGGAAAGTGTGCACCTTGTCCGCCAGAAACGCTTTCACATCCATGTTGGAAGCGACTGCCTGTTGCACGCCCTCTTTGAGGAACCTATTCATCCGCTCAACCTGCCCATTGCTCTTCGGGCTGTACAGCGGGGTCTTCTCCTGCTTAATCCCTAACCTGGACAGAAAATCCGTCATCTGCCTGGACACTAACTGGGTGCCATTGTCAGACACCATGATCTTCGGCTGTCCCTCAATCGCGAAAATTTTCGTCAATGCCTTGATCACTCGTTCAGTGGTAACTTCCCTGACGAACTTGTAGTGAATCCATTTGAAGAAGTAATCCGTAAGGACGATGAGATGTCTACAATCGTCTGGTAGCATGGTAAATGGGCCCGCGAAATCAATGGCAATCTTGTTCCATGGGCCAGCAGGAATGTCCACCAGCTGCAACTCTCCTTTTGTCGTCTTCCAGTGCTTATCGGCCCTTAAGCACGGTCCGCACCGATCAATGAATCTGCTGACGTCGCTGCACATCCCTGGCCACCAGTAGTACTGCTTGAGGAGATTCTTTGTAGCGGTACTGCCCGGGTGGCCCTTATGGGCAATCCTGATTAGCTTGTCTCTCAAACTTTCCGGAGGTACAAACAGCTCGTGTCTCTTCACAAAGCCGCCCTCGATGGTGAGTTCGGAACTAATCTGTTGGAAACTCCTGAGTGCCCCGTGCAAGTTGCGTACCCTTGCATGAACTTGGAATAGTATTTGCTGAGTCCCAGGAACGATCGCAAGGCGTCTTTGTCTCCTGGGCAAGGGGCATCTCGTATGGCCCTCACTAAATCATCTTTCGGCGCAATGCCATTTGGGGTAAGCACATGCCCTAAGTATTCTATCTTCCCTTCCATGAATTTGCACTTGTCTTTGGAGACCGTCATCCCCCTTTTTTTTAGCACCTCCAGCACTCTGCCTAGCAGTTCCAGGTGCCCCTTCTCGTCTTCCGTGTGTATCAGAATGTCGTCCTGGAAGGCTTCAACTCCCTTCATATCGCAGAAGAGGAGGTCCATTAGCTTTTGGAAGACGCCCGAGGCCGATGCAAGGCCGAATGGGAGACGGACTTATCTGTATGCTCCAAACGGGGTAATAAAGGTGGTCAATTCCTTGGAATCCTCCGTGAGACATACCTGGTGATATGCAGACTTCAGGTCTATCAGGGTGAAAAACCTCGATCCTGATGTGGAAGACAATATCTCCTGAATGTTGGGCAGGGGATGGCAGTTCACCAGGATATTTCTGTTCAAGGATCGCAGGTCTACACACAACCGAATGTCCCCTGTCCTCTTCTTCTTGGACACCACGATTGCGGACACCCACTCTGATGCACATGCTTCCTCTATTACTCCTTCCATTTTCAGCTTATCCAGAACAGCCTTCAGCTCCCCCTTACAGAAAGAGGAATCGTTCTGACTTTGTGCTTAATTGGTAGGGCACCCTCTTTCAACCGTATGGCATGCACAAATCCTCTTACACACCCTACCTTGTTTTCAAAAACGGAATCAAATACTTCGAGGACCTCAGCTAATCCTTTATGCAAATCATCAGGCTGCACATAATTGACCCAATCATCTCTCAGAACTATGGGATCTTCTGCCCCAGGGACTAGCATCACACCTAGCTTCGCCAGGTCCTTCCATCCCACAAGGCTCCTCCCTTTTTCAGCCACATATATCTTTGTTCTCACAGTGCGCCCTCGAAAGGTGAGGGAGTCCCAGAAGTACCCCTTCATCACTATGTCGTGTTCCCCGAAGGCCTTTGGACTCACATCCGTCTCATGCAGTCGTACATCTTGCCATTTCGAATCAAATGTCCTATCAGAGATCAGGGTAAGAGGGGAACCAGAATCCGTAAATGGCAATTTTACCGCACCAATCATGACGGAGCCAATGGGCCCCTTCACTCTTCCGTCCTCACCATCAATGGACAACACGATGTCCGCATCCGCGTCAGTGTCACTCTCTCTCACCGAGCTCACTTTCATGCCCGTACTGTATTTCTTGGCTTTACACACTGCCGCAAAGTGGCCCAACTTCCTGCATTTAGAACAGCTTTTGTGCAAGGCAGGGCAGGCCCTGCTATCCGCTAAGGGATCCTTTGACCCACACCTAAAACAAACGAGCGGCCTCCTGCCTCCCCCTCTATCGCTCGCCGCCCTGTCTGGAGTCTTGGGCGCATGTTTACGCCTGTCCTGCACATAGAACACATTTGAAGCCTGACTAGTGCTCGCCAGTTCCTTAGAAGACACCATGGAGCGTTCCACTGCCTTTGCAATGGCTATCACTTCCTTCAGTGAAGGGTTCCTGCATGAAAGCAAACGTTCCTGCACTTTCTTCGAATGGCAGTAGAACACCACCTGATCTCTAATGTACGTATCAGTCATCACCGCAAATTCACAATCTTGTGCTAGAACTCGTAGACATGCAATATACTCTTCGATAGTCTCTCCTTCCTCTTGTTTCCGCAGTGCGAATTTATGGCGCCCCACCATGATGTTACACTCCTCCGCATATTGCAGCTCAAGTCGCCGTACAGCCTCCTGGTATTCGTTCAGTGGAGCTGTGGCCCCATGGGGATTCACGTAAACCGGCAGACTATCGAAAACCTCCTGTCCAGCCTTCCCCAACAGTTCGAATAACAACGACTTTTTCCGCTCGGGCTATACCCCTGACCATCAATGGAGACAATATAGTTCTCAAATGCGCGCAGCCATCCCCTCCATTTCATGCATGGCTTACCAGGAGAGTCCAGGAAGAGAGGAGGCACGCAGATATGACCGGTCTGCGACATGGCCGGGAAACGGGCGCCACACTTGGAGAGACCACGTGATACAGATGCAGCATCCACTATGGGAGGCTCCTGGGCAGCGCGGAATGATAGCCCAGCACGCTGGGTAGCCGGGGACCAACTTTACACTGGGCACTTCCCAGAAGATGTACATACGTGGACAGGAAACCCAGGAGCGGGCCTACTGCCTGGTCCTCGAAGGTAGGAGTCGTCAAAATCAATCGTATGGAGCTCTCGGCATCAGCTCATCTTAGGGATTGCATGTAGTCCTCAGTGAGAAGATATCAGCGCGTCTCACTGGCCTCACGAAACATCAGGTAAGGTGGGCTACACTCGTGGGCCTTGGTAGAAGCTGTGACCCTCGTCGCCATTTGTAGTGGCATGTATGAAGGATGCGAGGCAGCCGGATTGCATTGTAATATCCTTTATTATTTTGCCACAAGAAATAAGGCCCACGAGGAGCCGGCGAGCGCGTAACAGCAGCCTTCTTCCCGCTTCGCTCCTTTGTAGGCCGCGCCGCCCCCTGACGTCACGACCGTCCTCGATACGGATTGGCCGTGACGTCATGAGGCGACCAAACATAGAAGACGGACCAAACTCTGTCCCTCCCGGTCTCGTACGTTAACTCACGTACGACATTAGGGTAATTTAAATCAGCAGTTTAATTCGCTTTATATTTCACGTTTTATTTAATCTAGCACTACCTGAGAGTGTTAGCTATTTCCATGATTTTGTGTTTCACACAATGTTGTTTCTCGTGTTTAATCCATGCACCTAATTACACAGGCCATAACTCTTTTGGAGACCCTCCACTTTTTTCACCCCACTTAAAGTCCTGTTATCAATGATTCCACAGAACATGTCTTACATGTTGTAATATGTGGTCATAAGCAGTGCCTGGAGGGAGCAGGTCGGACAACACCAATGTTAATAGCAAACCCAAAAAAAACACTCTTCCTCTATGCCACCGAGTAGTTATAGTTAGGACTGCGTTCCCATATGAAAAGCATTTTTTGATTTGCTTATAACTTTGGTGCCCTTGGACGAATCTTCACAAAACTTTCCAAAACTAAAGTTCATCAACTCTTTCCTGAAAAGTTTTGGAGTCCTCTGTCAAGAGGCTGAGAAAAAGAGGTGAGTCCCAACTTACATTTTCCCCATTCATTTTCCCATAGGAAAATTCAACATTGATACCGAGAACCATGCTGAAGAGAATACACCAAATTTGGCACAAATCTCTATCTTGGTACAGAAAGCAAGCTTTGTGCGATCTGGTGTAAATTCATTCAGTAGTTTTAGAGAAATGTCATACCAGGGGAGGATCTGAGCAGACAGATCTTAAGATAAAATGTGACTGGCTGCCACCACCTCAACAAAACTGTGACAACAGCCATCTTAGGATGTGAGTGACTCAGGAAAAAGTAAAAAAAAACATGTAGGGCAGCAAGGTAGAGCCACCCTGTCACCAAAGTCCTGGTAGGGCGGTCTCTCTGGGACCCGCTTGGGCCTTTTTTTTTTTATTGTTCCCATAGATCTATAGATGATCAGTGAATCCAGCAAATAAAAATAAATATGGCGGTTTCCTGCCATTAACAAAATACCACCCCAGGGCAGGGCACTTAGGATTTCTTTGTACGGGATAAGCAGCCCCTTCCCAAAGCCTTCAAAGGGCCCAAGGACCACATTACCAGGGAATGCTTATAATATAATGGGGAATTGGGCATATCCTTTCTCCTTATGGCCTTTAAAGTCCCCAGGGGCACCATGCACTAGGTCAAACATTTACATTAAGTTGTGGGGGTGTGGGTTCCTCCTGCCTAAGCCTCTATTAGGCCCTGTGGAAGCCATACCCAGGACTATTAACAACTCTAGGGGACGGAGCATGCACTCCCCATCCTTGAGCCACAGTAGGGCCCAGGGGACAACAACCCTCGTGCTGTCATGCACTTGTGGTTAGGGATGTTCAAATTCCCTCCCCGACTCTCATTCTGCTGGCACAATCCAAGCAGTGACCGGGGGACCCCATCACCCGGTACACTGCAGTTTCCTGCCTGAGAGATTGCTGTCAAATCCCACCCATACTCTCCCAGGCAGGAAACCAAGTTTGCTGCCTCCCCGTTGGGAGCAGAAATAAAAGCTTCTCCAGCCCAGGAGGGAGCAAAGTAGAACAGTGCTGACTCTCACCAGCAACAAAATAGTTGCTGGCTGGGGAGCTAGCTGGATCCACAAGGACCTTAATGTTTACTCCACAGCCTCCAATATTTAAGTAAATGTGGGTGCCTTGGGTGGGCATGAAGGCACCACTTGGAATTGTTTTTAGAAATTCAATGGATGGCACACACCACAGAGGTAACTGGAGAGCCAGCAGAGGCTGTGGGGGCATTGGGGCACCTACACCACTCCTAATTTTCAAGTAAATGAGAATGCCCCGGTGGGGCACGGAGCACCCACAATAGAATGGCCGACTATCACCAGGCTGGTGACTGGGGAGCTGGCTGGGGTCATGGGGCCCCAGAACTTAAGTAAATTTGGATACCTGGGTGGGTACTAGGGCATCCATTTGGAAAATTAAAAAAAGAATACTAGGTCCCACCACAGATGTGGCTGAGGAGTACTTCAGTGTCCGGGGAGCTGGCTGGGGCCACAGGGCTACAGGGTTCCCCTTGTGGCCTCAATATAAATAAGGTGTGGGTGCTCCATGTGGGTATGGGACACCAAAAAACATTTAAAAAAAAAGAAGTAATAAATGAGTGACATGCGCTGCTCATTTATCATTCATTAATCCAGTAAAGGAGTGCCCAATAATTCGCTTCAAAGTCTTTTAATTAATATATTTGCATCTGGTTGTGCCCCTAAAGAGGGCAAAGGAACCACCCAGCACTGTTTTAAAAGTTGTAGAGAGCTCATGTTAAAAAATGTATGTGCTGGTCTGCCCATTGCGTAACCACATTGATAACTTACAGTGTCCGCTCTGATTGTCGTTCTACCAATGGAGAGGTTATAGGAAGGTGACAGTATTGAGATACGACAATCAGACAAGGGGGGGGTAACATAGTTATCCTAGATAATATGCAGTATATAGCAGAAGGCATAAGACAGGATTCTAATTGTTATGTAAATCTAATTGCAATGAGGTGAAGAAAGTAGACAGGATATACAATGGCATACTGTTTGAATGGAAGGAGAGGGGCCTCTTTGAGTGGGTGGAGTATTTGATCTTGTAATGTGATCACCCAAGAATTCTGGTGTTATATTTATTGCCTAAATTACACATGGATAAACGCAACCCTTCAGGCAGACCTATTGTGTTGGCAATAGGCTCCTTACTTAAAAACACCTCTAAGTATATTGACCACAGTCGCCAGTAGGTAGTTATATTTAGGAAAATAATTTTTTGACTTGTCTGTATCTTTGGCACCATTTGAGGAATCTTCACGACATTTTCCAAAATAAGTGTAGCGGTGATTCTTGTCGCGAAAGGACAGTTTTGGGGTGATCCCTGAAGGGGGAGCTGAGAAAAAGGAGGCTAAAATAAAGGGTGCATTTCCCATGTTAATTGCCATAGGATTCTTTAGACATGACTACAGGCCCTCCCGCTAGACGGAATTACACCAAATTTGGCAGAAAGCTAGCTGATTACACTTTTGCTTATCTGGAGTAAATCCATTCAGGAGTTTTTGAGAAATTTAAGGAAATTTGGATATCTCTGGCCATGAAGTATTTGTGAACAAAGACAAGCTTGTGCTGGGAAATCCAGCTCTGACTCGCTGCCAGCAGTTTAAACCACGCTTGAGCCAAATCCCAGGAAAAAATATCAAAAATAAAATAAAAAGGGCCACTTTAGAGACACCTTTATCCCTTAGCACCGGTGGGGGTAGATCCCCGAGGGACACCCCTGTGAGATCGCAATATTCGCAATATTCGCAAATTTGCGGCAACATTTAAAAAAAAAAATACAAGAGCAGGCTCCCATGCTTGTTTTTTTTTTATAGGCACCGGGTGGGGCAGGTCCCGGGGGCATTAACAATTTAGTGTGGGGGGCCTCCTGGCCCCCAACAGCACTGGGGAGCACCACCTTCTCTGAGCTTTTATTTTGAGCACCAGTTTGCCAACAGAGTTTTGGGAGAGAGCGCATAATCACTCGAGCCCTGGTTAGCAGGATCCCAGGAAACACAATCAAACACACTGACATCAGGCAGAAAAAGAGGGTAACCATGTCAAGAAAGAGGGTACTTTCATGCCCCCCCACACACAAAAGACAAGAAGGCTAACCTTGCCCAGATGAGTCTTCATTGTCTAAGTGGACATATCTGGAGAGTCCATCTTCATTGGAGTGGTTACTCCCAGGTCTATGTTCAATTGTGTAGTCCATTCCCTGTGAAAAAAGGACCACCTCAACAATATGGGGTTTTCTCCTTTCATCTGTTTTATTCATAAGAGAGGTTTGTGGTCTGTCTGAACAATGAAATGAGTACCAAATAGGTATGGTCTCAATTTCTCCAGGGCCCAGACCACAGCAAAGGCCTCACTCTCTATGGCTGACCAACACTTTTTTCTGGGGGTCAACCTTCTGCTTATAAAAGCTACAGGTTGGTCCTGGCCCTTTGCATTGAATTGTGAGAGAACTGCTCCAACCCCCACCTCTGAAGCATCGGTTTGTACCATGACCTTCTTGGAGTAGTTAGGGCTTTTTAGAACAGGTGCAGAGCACATGGCCTGTTTGAGTTCCTCTAAAGCTTTTTTTCACAACTGGCTGTCTATAATACCCTTTAATGCATCTTCTTGGATTTGAGGGGCTACAATGGAGCCATAGTTCTTAATGAACCTCCTGTTGTACCCAGTGAGACCCAAGAAGGCTCTTACCTGGGTTTGTACGGTAGGGGGAATCCAATCCAAAATGGATTGGATTTTCACCTGTAGTAGCTGAATCTGTTCACCGCCTACCAGGTGTCCCAGATAAACTACTTTCCCCTTCCCTGTCTAGCCCTTTGAAGCCTTGATAGTGAGGCCTGCCTTTTGCAGAGCCTCCAAAACATTACAGAGGCGAATTGGGTGATTATCCCAGGCTAAAGACAGCTATTTCATCTAAATATGCTGCACTATAGGTTCCCAAAACTCTGAGGACTGTGTTCACCAGCTGCTGAAAAATGCCAGGTTTATTACTGTGAATTGGTAGTGCCCTCCAATGGTAGAAAATGCAGTTTTAGGTTTAGCTTCTTCTGATAACTTAATCTGCCAATTGCCAGCAGTAAGTTCAAAAGTGCTAAGATACTTGGTAGATGCCAGTGTATCTATGAACTTATCTGTCATAGGGATTGGATAAGCATCAGTTTCCGTCACTGTGTTGAGCCCTCTATAATCAACATAAAACCTCATCTCTCTTTTCCCATTCTGAGAGTTTGGTTTTGGGACCAGGACCACTGGGCTAGCCCAGGGACTGTCATAGTGCTCAATCACTCCCAGATCTAGCATCTTCTGCACTTCAGCTTTGATGTAGTCCCTTACATGGTCAGATTGCCTGTAGATTTTACTCTTTACAGGCAAACTGCCCCCTGTGTCAATAGTGTGTTCACACCATGTGGTCTAAACAGGAAAAAGGGAAAACAGTTCAGAG
Source organism: Pleurodeles waltl (assembly GCF_031143425.1). Taxonomy (NCBI): domain Eukaryota; kingdom Metazoa; phylum Chordata; class Amphibia; order Caudata; family Salamandridae; genus Pleurodeles; species Pleurodeles waltl. The sequence goes on along the minus strand of NC_090445.1, from coordinate 391,367,596 downwards.
AACTAGTCTAGGAGGTTTCTACAGTCTTCTTTTTGTGACTCAGAGAGGCAGTCAGCAAGGACCCTCTACTGAGCCATCAGCTGCAGAATGTGAGAAGAGATTACCGAGAGGGTCGCTTTCCTCTTCCTGTCCCTTATCAAGGGCCATGAGCAGGTTTAAGTCAACCCTGTCATAGTAGGGCTTTAGGAGGTTCACATGAAGCACCCTGAGGGGGCTTCTAGGAGTACCTTGGTCAACCAAATAGGTGACCTCACCCTTCTTATCCACTGTAGTGTGGGGACCACTCCACTTGTCCTAGAGTGCCATTGGAGCCACAGGCTCAAGGACTCACACTTTCTGCCCTGGCTTTTAAACAGTCAGAACAGCCTTCTGGTCATGCCATTGCTTTTGTAGTTATTAGCTGGCCTGAAGGTTTTTATTGGCCTTTTTCATGTATTCAGCCATCCCTGATATGAGGCCAAGTACATAGTCTACGATTTCTTATTTAGGGGGTTGATGGGTTGCTCCCATCCCTCATTCACAATGGTAAGAGGACCCCTAACAGGGTACCCAAACAGAAGTTCAAAGGGGCTGTGGCCCAATCCCTTCTGAGGGACCTCCCTATAGTCAAAAAAGAGGCATGGTAACAGGACATCCCATCTCCTCCCGAATTTTCCAGAGAGTTCCATTATCATAACTTTGAGAGGTTTGTTAAACCTCTCAACAAACCCATTTGTTTGGAGATGGTAAGGTGTGGTGAATTTATAAGTTACACCACACTCTTACCACATAGCTTTAAAATATGTAGACATGAATTTGCTACCCTGTCTGATACTACCTCTTTTGTGAAGCCCACCCTGGAAAAGATACCCAGGAGGGCTCTGGCCACTGCAGGAACTGAAGTGGTCCTTAGATGTTTGGCTTCTGGATACCTGGTGGCATGGTCCACCACCACCAGTAGAAATCTATTGCCAGAAGCTGTGGGAGGGTCTAGGGGGCCAACAATGTCAATACCTACCCTTTCAAAGGGTACCCCAACCACTGGTAGTGGGATTAAGAGGGCCTTTGGAGTGCCACCTGTCTTGCCACTGGCTTGACAGGTGACATAGGAGTAACAAAACTCCTTTGTGTCTTCAGACATATGGGGCTGGTGAAAGTGAGGGACTAGTCTGTCCCAAGTCTTACTTTGCCCCAGGGGAATGTCATGTGCCAAGGTCAATAAAAACGATCTGTATTGTAGAGGTACTCCTGGTGGCATCAGGTTTGGGTTCCCTTGGGTCTGAATACAGGGGCTTATCTTCCCAGTACACCTTGTGGGTGCCACTGACGTCCCCTGTCTCCAGCTTGCTGTCTCAAACCCTCTAATGTGGGACAATTATTTTGACCACACTTAACTCCTCCCTGGTAGGCCCCTCTGCATCTAAGAGCTCAGCTGTGTCAGCTTTGAGTTCTTTAGGTGTAGGTTCTGTCCAGGGAATGGATTCCTCCTCCTCAAAGGGATGGGGTAGAGAATAATTTCTTACCCTTCCTACCCTTGCATTAAGGAAGCTCTTCGTCCATGGTTTTAGGATCCAAGTTTCCCTGTTCCCTTTGCTTTTTGGCCTGAGCCCTTGTCAAAGCAAAGATGTGCCCTGGAATACCCAGCATTGCGGTATGGGCTTCTAAATCACCTTCAGCCCAAGCTCCAAGTCGTTCCCTAGTAGACACTCTACAGGTAGTTCTGTGGACACTACAACATTTTTAAGACTAGTAACCCCCCCCCCCAGCTGAGATCAACAACTGCCATAGGGTGGATTACAGTATTATTGTGGGTGTCAGTCACTTGGTACTGGTGACCAAGTAGGTGTTGCTCAGGGGACACCAGTTTTCAGTCACCATGGTGATACTGGCACCTGTGTCCCTGTAGGCCTCTGCCTGAACACTATTGATCAAGAGTTGCTGCTTGTACCTATCCATGTTAAGGGGGCAAGCAGCAAGGGTGTCAATGTTTATGTCCCTATCAGAGACTAAAACAGCCTCAGTGATTTCCTTAACTAAACCAGCTCCTACTACATTTCCCAGAGTTAACACTGCTACACCCTTGGATTGGTTAATAATATTGTTATTCCCCCACTACTGGTATTGCTAGGGGCAATAGAGGTAGGAGTAGGGGTTGTAGTTGTGTGTGGGTTGGTGTTATTTTAGGACAGGAGTTATTTCCTGGCCGATGGCCTTTTTTCTTACATATGCAACTACAAGGCTTTTTAACCTGATTGTTGTAGGAAAAGGTTATATACCCACCCCCAGAGGAGTTTTGTAGGCCTGATGAGGACTCTTTTTTTTATCTTTGTCCCCACCTTTGTCATGTGACATACCTGCTTCCTTGTTCTTGTCTTTGTCACCGCCTGTATTAGCTTTTCTGCTCACCATAGTTTTGGCCCATTTGTCTTCCTTCTTAGCCAAGTCTTGGGGAGAGGTCAGACCTGAGTCCACTAGACAGTGGTGCAACAAATCAGACACACAATTATTAAGTATATGCTATCTTAGAATTAAAGTATAAACAGGGCCTCATAATCAGACACTTTACTGCCAAGTAACCAGCCTTCTAAATCTTTAACAGAACAGTCCACAAAGTCTATCCAATCTTGTGAGGACTCTTTTCTGGTCTCCCTTAACTTTATTCTATATTGCTCAGTGGTGAGAGCAAACCCATTTAAGAGTGCACACTTAAGAATGTTGTGGTTGTCTACATCCTCTTCTCTGACAGTGAGAAGTCTATCCGTCCCGTTGTTATAGAAGGACAGCCAGAGTATAGCAGCCTACTGCCCTTGAGATACCCTCTGAACTTTACAGGCCCTCTCAAGTGCAGCAAACAACTTATACATATATATCATCCCCTACCTTATAGAAAGGAACAATGTTTTGCAGGCTTCTCTGACCCTGTGCTCCCTGAAACCTGAGCTGCTGCCACCATGGGGTGTTAGCTCCAACCTCTGCCTTTCCTTCTCAACTACTAAGAACTCCCTATCTAGGGCTAGCTGTTGCTGCTGCAGCCTCAGCCTGGCCTCTTCCAGCTTCAGTTTCCTGAGGTCCCTATCTAGGGAGTCTCCCTCTAGGTTGGCCCTCTCAGACACTGAGGTGACATGGAAATGAGCAGAGGAGGATCTGTCCCTACGCTTACTGACACTTTCCACTAAACCTCTGGGTGTATAGGCAGCTCTACCAGTATGGCTTCCCCTTCTGCTTCTTGAAGTGCCTCTACCTATGCTAGTGGGTCAGCTAGGAACCTTGTGACCCTCTGAGGTACCCGGTTGATCCCCCTCCAGATTTAAAATGTCTCTTCCCAGCTCTGAGGGGTTAGAATTTCCTCCTTCCTCCTCCTCCTTCTGCTTACACGCTTTTTCCTGGTCCTCCTGGAGGAGGAGGACTAAGAGCAGGCTCCAATTAGGGCTCCTCCCCATGTCTAACTTCCTCTCAGCACACATTCCTTTCAATTCCTTCAAAGTCAGGTTCTCATAAGGAGAATCCATGGCCAAACCCATGGTATGTGTTTGAGTGGTGTATAGTGTGCCTAACCTCCGTAACTTCTAGTCTCTATCAGTAAGTTTGGAGCAATGGCTATTCCTAGACCCCTAGCCTACTCACACCCAGAGACTAGATTCCTAACACTAAGGCCCTCATTCTAAGTCTGGCGGGCGGCGGAGGCCGCCCGCCAGACTTCCCCCCTCCAAAATACCGCTCCACGGTCCAGAGACCGCGGAGGGTATTCCAAGTTTTCCCCTGGGCTGGCGGGCGGCCGCCAAAAGCCCGCCCGCCAGCCCAGGGGAAAACAACCTTCCCACGATGAAGCCAGCTCGTAATCGAGCCGGCGGAGTGGGAAGGTGCGACGGGTGCTACTGCACCCGTCGCGTATTTCACTGTCTGCTACGCAGACAGTGAAATACTAGCGGGGCCCTCTTACGGGGGCCCATGCCATTGGCATGGGCACTGCAGGGGCCCCCAGGGGCCCCGCGACACCCCCTACCGCCATCCTGTTCCTGGCGGGCGAACCGGGGGTAGGGGGTAGGGGGGCGGTAGGGGGTGTCAGAATACCCAAGGCGAGCTGCGCCGCCATGGAGGATTCATTTGGGCAGCGGGAAACTGGCGGGAGACCGCCAGTTGTCCCGGTCCGACCGCGGCGTTACCGCCGCGGTCGGAATGCCCAAGGGAGCACCGCCGGCCTGTCGGCGGTGCTCCCGCCCCCGTTGGCCCTGGCGGTTCTGTACCGCCAGGGTCAAAATGAGGCCCTAAGTATTATGTGTACCTCTAAGTAAAGAGTGGTCTTTCCTGTGAAAAGTACCAAGTGGCAGAGTGGTGAGGCAGTTGCAAGTGCTTATCCCACTGCTGCACCACCAATGTAGGAAGCTGGCTTTGTGTGTGGTGGGTACCTAAGGTACTTATACCTTATACCAGGTCCAGGTATCTCCTATTAGTGTATTGTAGGCAGTGTCTAGAAGTCAGGCTCTCTAGATTTATCTGTGAATGAGCAGCCAAGGCTTATCTAGGAGACATGCAAAGCTCATACAATACTGCTGTAGCCAGGAAGCACCTACACACATGAAAGAATACTCTCAGTGTTACAAAAATAAAGATACTTTATTATGGTAACACAGCAATCAATCAATCAATCAATCAAATAATTTCTTAAGTGCACTACTCACCCGTTAGGGTCTCAAGGCGCTGTGGGAGGGGTTGCCGGTTACTGCTCAAAAAGCCATGTTTTAAGGTGCTTTCTGAAGGTTAGGAGGTAATGGGCCTTGCGTAGGTTGGTGGGGAGGGAGTTCCAGGTCTTGGCAGCGAGGTGGGAGAAGGATCTGCCGCCTGAGGTGGTGTGTTGGATGTGAGGGACTGTAACGAGGGCGAGGTCGGCGGAGCAGAGCTGTCGAGTTGGTATGTGGAAGTTTACTCGATCGTTGAGGTAGGCCGGTCCAGTGCCTTGGAGGGCTTTGTGAGCGTGGAAGAGGACTTTGAAAATGATCCTTTTGTTGATGGGCAGCCAGTGTAGGGATCTGAGGTGGGTGGATATGTGTTCGTGGTGAGGGAGGTTGAGGAAGAGACATGCAGCAACAAAAATACTATAAAGGAAATACTCACTTAGGGGGTAAGTAAATGTATTTAATAGTGGCCTTAGGGGAGCACAAACCATATACTAAAAAATAGAATGCAAGAGTTGGAACCCACCTAGGGAAGTGGAGTGTGTAGAGGGGTGGTGGGGGTACCAGGAAAGCACAAAGGTATGTACCACAATGGGCACCAGCAATCAGAAAAGCAAGAGTATATTATTAGAATGTCCCCAAACCACCCATTTAGAAGAACAGAAGAGAATTGCAAAACCCAAAGGCGACTGCAAGAAACCAACGGCGGATTCCTGAAGAGGAAGACCTGTGGAAAGAGGTTCAGAGTGTGAGCTGGAAAGTGGGAGTGAGATTTGGCACCCCCTATTGTGATTTCCAGTTGCTAGAAGGACTTCTGGAGAGATTTTACAAATGCTGACTGCCGCGAGCATTTGCAGTCAAAGGGCTGCTTCCCAAGTAGATTTTCTAAGTGGTAACAAAAATCAACTCAAAGTATTCTGTGGGAACAGATGACTCAGATAATTATTTTGAGCATGAAAAACATTTGTTTTTATTCTTATTTTTTTAAAACAGGAAGGAAGTCCCACAGAATCTCCATCTTCCTCTTGGTGTCCAGAAAAGCCCTCCCACTGCTTTGGCCATCCCTTGGGCATTTTTTTCATTTGAATTTGGAGGGGAAGGATCACTTTGTTTATCTGCAATCCCTGCTACATATATACATATATATTAACTAGCATTCATACTTATAGCTAGGAACTAGTTTCTATAGAAAAAGCTGTTTTTTGTCTGCCTTATATTTTTTGCATTGCTTGAGGAATCTTCACAAACTTTTAGAAAACTGTTTGACAGTCATGTGAGCAGCTGTCTAGAAAATTTATGGGTGATCTGTCAAGCAGGGGCTGAGATAAACAGTGGTGAAATTTAGAGTATTTCCAATGATTCCCATAGAAAAAATTGAACTGCGATAGTGCCAAAACCAAGGTGCTGGAATTACACCAGATTTGGCAGAAATGTAGCTCCTGGTCCAGAAAGAGCCATTTTCATTATTTGGTGTAAATCCGCGCAGTAGTTTTTGAGAAATTGAAGGAAATCCAAATTTGTATATTTTGGGTCGCTAAGGATTCACTTCCCCTCCCGATCTTGTGCTGGGATCTCATTATCTGACATTTCAAAAAGGAAGTGTTGTCTGCCATGTTGGGACTTGGCTTCAACCAGTCCCACAAAAAAGGTTACAAATAAGAAAAGGGGTCAGGGTAGTGTCACCCTGACCCCTTAGCTCGGGTGGTGGGGGCCTTATGAAGAATCCGTGGCAAAAATGTAAAAAAAAAGTACATCATTTTGAAGCCCCTGGGAGGGCCAATTCCCAAGGGCATTATTTAAATGTGGGGGCTGCCTGGCCCCCTCCTGCTGGATTAAATTGTGTATGGGGGCAGCACAGGCATCCACAGCCCCGGGGAACACCACCTCCCAGGTACATTGATACAATTATGTGAGGGGAATGCACAGCCCCCCTGCAGCCCCGGGAACTACCACGTCCCTGTGGCATTGATCTCATTATGTGTGGAATGCACGCGGCCCCCCACTGCCCCAGGAGTGACCACCTCCCACGGGCATCAATGAAATTGTGTGCTGGGGGACCTCCACCTCCCCAGGGCATATGTTAAAAAATAGAGAGGGGATCCATTTCAGCCCCCCTCCAGCCCTGGGGATCAACACCTCCCCAGGGCTGCTTTTGTTGGAGGGGGCCATGCAGCCCCCCTCAAGGAGTCACAGATGGCCCTGTGGACCGCCACCCTCCTGCTGTGTCCCAGGGTGCTCACCCCCGGGACATAGCTGTTTGCTCCCCCCATAGTTGCAGATAACCTGCAAAGGGTATATATATAAAAAAATCATCTGGGACCTTGGGGAAGGCATTGAGGCTCCCCCTAAGGTCCCAGATAGCCCCTGAATGAAGAAAAAAAACTTTTTAAAAGAATGAATAGCTCAAGTGTGAAGGTCACAGATCTTCGGGTTGAGGGTTCAAGTCCTGGTTCATCCCAGATCATTTCCCTCCTTTCTGTTTTTTTTTAAATGCAAATGTTTAAGGCTCATACTGAAAGGTGATCTCACTCTTTTTAAATGACAAATACATTTTTCCTTTCAAACTGTGCAGAAATATCTTATTCTAAGTCTATCATACATCAAAGCCTAAAACCTCTCTCTCCCTCTCACTCTCTCTCTCTTCCACTCTCTTTTTCCCACCCACACATCAACTCAGACACTTACGCACCCATTCACAGACCCACTCTGACATTCACACAACCACTAACAGATCCACTCAGACAATTACACACCCACTCACTGGCCCACTGACACCCTCAAGTGCCCACTCAAAAACCTGTAGACACACTGATGCAGCCAGTAAAACACAGATGTATGTACTTTCACAGCCACTTTCATCCCCAGAAACACCCTCTCACACCTATCCTCAGCCCAGAGAGGCAGTGGCCACCTCTCACTGTGCACGGCCAAATGGCCATACACACCATGGGGTTAGGTGGTTAGGGGAGTTGGCCTCAGGGTCTGGCTGCAGACCAGATCTTGCCGGGCAAACTCTGTGCACATAGGTAAAGGCCATGCACAGTGCAAGGTTGGTTGCTTATAGAGGGTTAGCCTCAGTGTTTGGCTGTAGGCCAAACACACAGTTGAAGGCTGTCTGCGGCACTGGTTGGATTAACCTATAGTAATGAAAATTACTATATGTTAACCCCTTTGCTGCCAGGCCTTTTCCCCTCCTGTGCCGAGCCTTTTTTGGGTATTTGAGCCAGTTCGCGCTTAGGCCCTCATAACGTTTTCTCCACATAAGCTACTTATACTCTTTAGGATGCCAAATTTGCATCCTAAAGAGTATGGAGGTACCCAGACTTTGTAGGTTCCCCTGAAGGAGACCAAGAAATTATCCAAAATACAGTTAAAATTTAGGTTTTTTTCCAAAAAATGGGAAAAAGGGCTGCAGAAGAAGGCTTGTGCTTTTTTTCCCTGAACATGCCATCAACAAAGAGTTTGTGGTGGTAAAATCACCATCTTCCCAGCTTTCAGGAACAGAGAGACTTGAATGAGAAAACCCAATTTTTCAACACAATATTGACATTTTACTGGGACATACCCCATTTTTACTATGTTTTGTGCTTTCAGTCTCCTTCCAGTTAGTGACAGAAATGGGTGAGAAACCAATGCTGGATCATTTCAGAAAAGTATACAAAATTCTGAATTCAGCAAGGGGTCATTTGTGTAGATCCTATAAGTGTTTCCTACAGAAAATAACAGCTGAAATAAAAGAATATTGAAATTGAGGTGAAAAAAACAGCCATTTTTCTCCATGTTTCACTCTGTAACTTTTTCCTGCAATGTCAGATTTTTGAAAGCAATATACTGTTACGTCTGCTGGTCTCTTCTGGTTGCGGGGATATATATGGCTTGCAGGATCATCAAGAACCCTAAGTACCCAGACCCAATAAATGAGCTGCACCTTGCAATGGGTTTTCATTCTATACCAGATATACAGCAATTAATTTACTGAAATATAAAAAGTGAAAAATAGGTCTAAAAAAACCTCTGTACTTCCAGAATTGGCACAAGATAAGGTATTGAGAAGCAGTGGTTATTTGCACATCTATGAATTCCGGGGTGTCCATACTAGCATGTGAATTACAAGGCATTTCTCAAATAGACGTCTTTTTTACACTGTCTTACATTTGGAAGGAAACAATTGTAGAGAAAGACAGCTTGTTTTGCTATTCTGTGTTCCCCCAAGTCTCCCGATACAAATAGTACCTCACTTGCGTGGATAGGCCTAATGCTCGCGACAGGAAACACAAAATGGACACATCACATTTTTACATTCAAATCTGACATGGTCTTTGCAAAGTGCCTAGCTGTAGATTTTGGCCTTTAGCTCAGCTGGCACCTAAGGAAACATCCCAAACCTGCACTTTTGTTTAAAACAAGACACCTAGGGAAATTCAGGATTGGGTGACTTGTGGGGCTCTGACCAGGTTATGTTACCCAGAATCCTTTGCAAACCTCAAAATTCCTCCCAAAAAAACTTTTTCCTCTCATTTCGGTTACAGAAAATTATGGAATCTGAGAGGAGCCACAAATTTCCTTCCACTCCGAGCTCCCCCAAGTCCCCCGATAAAAATGGTACCTCACTTGTGGGGGTAGGCCTAGCGCCTGTGACAGGAAATGTCCCAAAACACAAAGTGGACACATCACATTTTCCCAAAGAAAACATAGCTGTTTTTTGCAAAGTGCCTAGCTGTGGATTTTGGCCTCTAGCTTAGCGGGCACCTAGGGAAACCTAGAAAACCTGTGCATTTTTTTTAAGCTAGACACCTAGGGGAATCCAAGATGGGGTGACTTGTTGGGCTTTGACCAGGTTCTGTTACCCAGAATCCTTTGAAAACCCCAAAATGTGGCCAAAAAAAACACTTTTCCTCTCATGTCGGTGACAGAAAGTTCTGGAATCTGAGAGGAGCCACAAATTTTCTTCCACCCAGCGTTTCACAAAGTCTCCCGATAAAAATGATACCTCACGTATGTGGGTAGCCCTAGCGCCCGTGACAGGAAAGGCCCCAAATCACAACGTGGACACATCACATTTTCCCAAAGAAAAAAAAAACTGTTTTTTGCAAAGTGCCTAGCTGCGGATTTTGGCCTCTAGCTCAGCCAGCACCTAAGGAAATCTAGCAAACCTGTGCAGTTTTAAAAACCAGACACCTAAGGGAATCTAAGATAGGGTGACTTGTGGGGCTCTGACCAGGTTCTGTTACCAAGAATCCTTTGCAAACCTCACATTTGGCCAAAAAAAACACTTTTCCTCTCATTTCGGTAACAGAAAGTTCTGCAATCTGAAAGGAGCCACAAATTTCCTTCCACCCAGTGTTCCCCCACGTCTCCCGATAAAAATGGTAGCTCACCTGTGTGGGTAGGCTTAGCGCCCGTAACAGGAAATGCCCCAAAACACAATGTGGACACATCATATTTTCCCAAAGAAAACAGAGTTGTTTTTTGCAAAGTGCCTAGCTTTGGATTTTGGCCTCTAGCTGAGCCGGCACCTAGGGAAACCTAGCAAACCTTCGCATTTTTGAAAACTAGACACCTTGGGGAATCCCAGATGGGGTGACTTGTGGGGCTCTTACCAGGTTCTGTTACCCGGAATCCTTTAAATTTGTCACTATAGGCTAGTGACCACTTTAACCAATTTTAATTGGCTCACTGGAATACCCTTATAATTCCCTAGTATATGATACCTAGGTACCCATAGTAGTGGGGTTCCAGGAGATCCCTATGCTCTGCAGCATTTCTTTTGCCACCCATAGGAAGCTCAGACAAACCTTTACACACGTTATTTCACAACCATTTTCACTGCACTTAAGTAACTTATGAGTCACCTATATGTCTAACCTTCACTTGCTGGAGGTTAGGTGCAAAGTTACTAAGTGTGAGGGCACCCTGGCACTAGCCAAGGTGCCCCCACATTGTTCAGGGCAATTTCCCCGGACTTTGTGAGTGCGGGGACACCATTGCATGCGTGCACTACATATAGGTCAATACCTATATGTAGCTTCACAATGTTAACTCCGAATATGGCCATGTAACATGTCTAAGATCATGGAATTGTCCCCCCATGCCAAATATGTATTGGGGAGCCAATTCCATGCATCCCCGGGGCTCCACTATGGACCCCGGGTACTGCCAAACCAGCTCTCTGGGGTTTTCTCTTCAGCTACCAGGTCTTAAAGGCTGGGGAGGGGTAGTCTCTCCCAGCATCTGGAAATGCTTTGAAGGGCACAGATGGTGCCCTCCTTGCATAAGCCAGTCTACAACGGTTTAGGGAACCCCCAGACCCTGCTCTGGCATGGACTGGACAAAGGAAAGGGAAGTGACCACTCCTGTGTCCATCACAACTCCAGGGGTGGTGCCCAGAGCTCCTCCAGTGTGTCTCAGACCTCTGCCATCTTGAATCCAGAGGTGTGAGGGCACTCTGGAGGCCTCTGAGTAGCCAGTGCCAGCAGGTGTCATCAGACACCCCTCCTGATAGGTGCTTACATGACTAGGTGGCGAATCCTCCTCTGAGGGCTATTTAGGGTCTCTCCAGTAGGCTTTTCCTCAGATAATGAATAGCAAGAATTCACCAGAGTTCCTCTGCATCTCTCTTTTCGACTTCTGTCATCGACCGCTGACTGCTCCAGGATGCCTGCAAAACTGCAAAAAAGTAGCAAGAAGACTACCAGCGACATTGTAGCGCCTAATCCTGCCGGCTTTATTGACTGTTTCCTGGTGGTGCATGCTTTGGGGGCTGCCTCCCTTCATCCTGCACTGGAAGCTACGAAGAAATCTCCTGTGGGTTGACAGAATCTTCCCCCTGATCCAGCAGGCACCAAACTTCAGTGTCACTGGTACACTGGGACCCCTCTCATCCTGACGAACATGGCCCCTGGAACACAGGTGGTGGACCCAAGTTACCCAGAATGTCCAGTGGTCCAACTGTCCAAATTTGGAGGACGTAAGTCCTTGCCTCTCATCTCCAGACAGTAATCCTGTGCACCACGTGAACTGCAGCTACAATGGATTCTGTGCACATTTCCACAAAATCCTACATGCACAGCCAAGCCTAGGTCCCTAGCATTCTCTCCTGCTATGGTCAGCTCCCTGAGTTGATCTCCGGTGTCGTGGGACCCTCTTTTGTAGTGTTGAGATGACCGCTGTTTTCAGACTTCTTGAATCCGTGTTCAAGGACTTCTGCTGTTGCTACCTTCTTGTGCCTGGGCTCTGTATGCTGCTGAGGGCCCCCTCTGTGTCCTCTCCCAAGTGGCGACATCTTGGTCCTTCCTGCTTTATCTTCAATCGCAACTCTTGCAGCTAGCAAGGCTTGTTTGTGGTATTTTCCCAAGGAAGCAACTCTACATCGTCCAGCACTCCATGGGACATCGTCTGTATGAAGGAGAAGTTCCTAGCTTCTTTCGTTGATACAGAATCTTCAGCTTCTTCCATCCAGAGTCAGCCATTTTGCACCTTCATCCAGGGTTTATTGGACTCCTGCCCCCCCCTGGACACTTTTGCGACTCTTGGACTTGGTCCCCTTCCTTTGCAGGTCCTCAGGTCCAGGAATCAGTCTTCACTGCTTTGCAGTCTGTTGTGGTCTTTGCAAAATCCTCTATCACGACTTTAGTGTGTTTGTGGGGGAATAGTAGTACTTTACTCCTACTTTCCAAGGTCTTGGGGGTGGGGTATCTTGGACACCCTTAGTGTTTTCTTATACTCCCAGCAACCCTCTACACACTACACTAGCCTAGGGGTCCATTCGTGGGGTCCATTTGTGGTTCGCATTCCACTTTCTTAATATATGGTTTGTGTTGCCCCTTGGCCTATTGCATCCTATTGTATTCTACAGTGTGTGCACTACTTACTGATTGTTATACTTACTTGATTTGGTTTTCTGTGTATATTTTGTGTATTTTACTTACGTCCTAAGGGGGTATATCTTCTGAGATATTTTTGGCACATTTTCACTAAAATATAGTACCTTTATTTTTAGTAACTCTGAGTATTGTCTTTCTTATGATATAGTACCTATATGATATAAGTGGTATAGTAGGAGCTTTGCGTGCCTCCTAGTTCAGCCTAAGCTGCTCTGCTATAGCTACCTCTATCAGCCTAAGCTGCTAGAACACTACTACTCAACTAAGAAGAAATAACTGGACATGGCACAAGGTGTAAGTACCATTAGTACCCACCATAAGCCAGGCGAGCCTCCTACACATGCAATGTGATTACTCAGTACTATTTTGTTGGAAGGTGGATTATTGGTAAGGGCAGATAAGTACCTACACTTAGCAGTAGGCCACAAACCCTCACTACGTCCAGTCAGGGTCCCAATAAATTAATCTCAGCTCAACCCTTGATAGCCTGGCAATGAGCATTTAATAATCACAAAACAGTATATAAGTAAAATGCCAAAGTACGTTAAAAATCCACCACTTTATAATAATAGATTATGGGGGTGATTCTGAGCTTGACGGGCGGCGGGAGCCGCCCGCCAAGCGGGAACCGCCAGAATACCGCTGCGCGGTCAAAAGACCGCCGCGGTAATTCTGTGTTTCCCGCTGGGCTGGCGGCCGCCAGAAGGCCGCCCGCCAGCCCAGCGGGAAACCCCTTCCCACGAGGAAGCCGGCTCCGAATGGAGCCGGCGGAGTGGGGAGGGTGCGACGGGTGCAGTTGCACCTGCGCGATTTTCAGTGTCTGCATGGCAGACACTGAAAATCTTTGTGGGGCCCTCTTACGGGGGCCCCTGCAGTGCCCATGCCATTGGCATGGGCACTGCAGGGGCCCCACAACACCCCTCACGGAGGATTCCTCATGGCAGCGGAAAACCGGCGGGAGACCGCCGGTTTTCCGTTTCTGACCGCCATACCGCCACGGTCAGAATGCCCTTTGGAGCACCGCCAGCCTGTTGGCGGTGCTCCCGCGGGCCCCGGCCCTGGCGGTCAAGGACCGCCAGGGTCAGAATCACCGCCTATATTTTTATCTTTAAAATTACACTCAGATGACAAAAATCCAATAAAGGGAAACGGAGATATGAATTTTTAAAGATTAAGGTCCTGAATATGTTCTTAGTGGAGGAGATTACTCCATCACAAACGTGACAGATATCTTGCCCGCCATATTACAAGTTCCATTGTATGCCACGGAACTTGTAATACAACCCATTTTTTCTAGTGCATAGAAATCAAATGCGCCAATGTTGACATCTGGTCGCCATTGACGTGGGCAAAGTCAAAATTTGAGGCCAACAGCTATGGAACCTTGCTCAGCTACAGTAATCAGGAGGTCCTTCGGACTTAGGTGGTCATTATGACAATGACAGTGACTGTTAAAGTTGCGGTAATACCACCAACAGGCTGGCGGTAATTACCGCCAAATTAAGACCATGGCGGATAACTCCGTAGAAAGCTGATGTACCACACCATCCGCCAAGACGTTAACACCACTCACTATGGCGGTAGCCATCAACAGCCAGGCGGTACCAAGGTACCGCCCACAATATTATGACACAGGAAACCACCAGGATTTTCAGGGTGGTACCAATGCCATAAAAAGCCTCCCAGAAACAAAACACAGAAGATCAAAGACTCACCAACAGAGACACAGAGAAGACCAATGCCCCCATGGAACCGGAACATCAAGTCTTCCTGATGCTCTTCTACGCCATGCTCCACGTGGAACACCAATGCTGACGAAGATGATGTCGGTGAGCACAGCAGTAAGGAGGGAGGAAAAGGACAGACACACACACACAGACACACACACAAACACACACACAACACACACCATACACAACCAGCTGCAGATGAAAAACAATGGCACAGGGCACACAGCATAATGATACAGGGACTACTGTAAGGCAGTACTGAGTATGTATTGAATGGGAACAGCCACCATATGAATATATATGTACAATTGTCCAGAAAGTGCCAGTGCCCAGTCCAAAGTACAAAGGGCTCACATTGCCGCAGGGCACAGTCCAAGGCCCAACTTGTTTCCTGACAACATCTGCACAAAACTGTGCAGGGGCATCATTTTGGAAGTGGGCAGGCACTTCAGGGGGGACGGGGTGGTGGGGGGCACCTCAGCTGAAGTCAGGAACTTGCCACTGGTTTCAGTGGGGGTTTCTTGCCAATGTCCCTTTGCTGGGGAGTGCAAGGTCACAGTTTCTGAGGTAGAGTATTTGCCCACCTGTTCTGGAGGGGGTTCCATGCCCATGTCCCATTGCTGGGAAGTGGAAGGTCACAGTCTTTGAGGTGGGGTATTTGCCCACTGGTTCTGGACTGGGCTCCATGCCTATTACTCATTGCTGGGGGATGCAGGGTCACAGTCTATGAGGTGGGGTACTTGCCTACTGCTTCTGGAGGGGGATCCTTGTACAGCAGTCCCTAGAGGGTGGACTACATGCCTTCTGCTGGAGGTAAGGGCTGCATTGTCTCAGCTGGAGGTAAGGGCTCCGTGAACACTGGTGGTGGTGGTGTTGGTATCCTACTAGCCTCTGCAGGAGGTGAGGGCTGCTGTGTTTCAGCAAGGGATCAGAGCCCTGTCTCCACTGGTGGTCGTGGTGTTGGCACCCTGTCAGCCTCTGCAGGAGATGAGGGCTCCTGTGTCTCAGATGGAGGTGAGGGCTTCTTCCCTTTCCTGGCTGGAGGTAAGGGCTTCTTCCCTTTCCTGGCTGGTGGAATGGGATCCTTCCCCTTCCTGGCTGGTGGAGTGGGATTCATCCCCTTCCTGGCTGGTGGAGTGGGATCCTTCCCTTTCCTGGGTGGTGGAGTGGGATCCTTCCCTTTCCTGGCTGGTAGGGTGGGATCTTTCCCTTTCCTGGCTGGTGGAGTGGTATCCTTCCCCTTCCTGGCTGGTGGAGTGGGATCCTTCCCCTTCCTGGCTGGTGGCATGGGATCCTTCCCTTTCCTGGCTGGTGGAGTGGGATCCTTCATTGTCTTACATCCACATCTAGGAGGTGCCTCCACTGTCCCCGTGGACTGTTTGGCTGAGGTGCTGGGCTGGGTCATTGGGACCCTGCTCTTACAGGCAGGACGGGGATGGAAGGGGAGGGAAGAGGTCAGGTTGGGCAAGGAAAAGCTTCTTAGGACAGTGGGGCAGGATGAGGGAGGAGGGATGGGAGTGGAGGTTGAGGGAGTGGTTGTTGGAGATGTACGCCTGCTGTAATTGGGTGCAGGTGCATGAGCAGTGTGCTGATGTGAGGTGGATGGCTGTTGGGTGTCTGAGTGCCTGCATTTGTGTCCTTTAGGAGGGGGGACAGAGAGGGTGGGAAAGGACACAGGGGACGTGTGGATGGATGTTGTGGAGGTGTCTGCTAGTGAGGTGTGTGTGCTGCTTGGTGTTGTGATGCTGGTTGTGGATTTTGAAGGAGTACATGCATGTGTGAGAGTGGACGTGACTGAGAGGGAGGTGGAGGAGGAGGGGGAGAGAGTGGAGGCAGTGGATGTGGTTGTGTGTGCAGCTGTTTGGTGTTTGCATGAGTGCTTGTGGACTGAAGTGTGCTTCCTGTGTTTGACTATACCACTCTTGCCTTATGTCTTCTGTGCATGCTTGTCTGTATGGGTGCTTGAGATGGATTGGGGTTAAGGAGACTGGAACTAGGAAATGGTAGTTGGAGGGGGGACGGTAGGACCAGGGACAACGACTGCAATCAGAGAGGAGGCCAGAGCCTGACTCGATCTCTGTTGGGCCGCCAATGCATTGTGGATGCCTTCCAGGAATGCATTGCATTGCTGCATCTGGGATGCCAGCCCTGGATGGCATTCACAATGGTTGACTGCCCTACAGAGATGGATCTCAGGAGGTCACTAGCCTCCTCACTCAGGGCAGCAGGGCTAACTGGGGCAGGGCCTGAGGTGCCTTGGGCGAAGGAGATGCCCACCCTCCTGGGTAAGCGGGCATGGTCAACTCTGTGAGGGGCTACTGGGAGGGTGGTGCTGGTATGGGAGTGGCAGCTGTACCTGCAGCTGGGGTGGTCACAGAGGTGTCCACCACCACCAGGGAGCTTCCATCAGAGGAGGAATAAGATTCTGTTTTGTCACCTCCTGTCTCTGCCATGGTGCTCCCCTCTCCCTCCGTCCCACTGATTCTCTCGGTGTCAGTGGACTCTGCCTCCTGGGTCCTGTGGGATGCAGCTCACTCGGTCGCTGGTGCCCCTGCTCCTCTGCCAGATAATGCTAATGCACACATGAACAGGATAAAAGAAGGAGAAAGGGGGGATGGAGAGAAAGGGAGCACTGAGTCAATTACAGCAACAACACCACAGTTGGCATACATGGTACCGTCACACACAAGGATCAGGATTGAGCACTATGCATTGCACTGGCATTCAATTGGCTAGATGGCACAGCAAGATGAGGACAAACCACCGGCAACAGCACCCCTCCTGGGACTCATTAAGCAATGTCCGACATGGAATGCAACCAAGCTAGGATACCTGGATTTGCTATAAACCCATTACCCTTGAGCTGGCTCAAGCTGCAATATCTGACCTGGAATTAAGTTGCACTCACTAACTCACACCCACCACCCGGATCTCATGCCACCTACCAATTATTGTCTGCACGCCCACTGTACTCACCCTCTTGTGGCTGCTGTGATGACCTCAAGCGCCCAACCAGATCTGGGTAGGCCACCGCTAGTATGCGGGCCATCAGGGGGGGTCAGGTTCTGACGGGCACCCCTTCTTCATTGGGAGGCCATCCCCAGCTGGGCCTCCGCTGTCTTCCAGGCCCAACATATCTGGTCCTCCCACCTTTTCTGACAGTGGGTGCTCCGCCTGCTGTAGACCCCAAGGGTCTGCATGTTCTTGGCGATGGCACGTCACAATCCCTTCTTTTAATGGCCGCTGACTTGCAGAGGTAACATGGATGGGAGGAAACCATTACACATACAATCCAGCCTGTCACACATATGGCCCACCAATCCTGTTTCCATTTCCATTGCACACACATCACCCGGCATCCACCATGTACACTACAACCAAACATTCCTCACTGATGACATGATGCTTGCACACACATCTCCTTGCATCCTTCCCACATGCATCGTGCCCAAGGTCTGGAGGCCCATACAGCAGTCCATACTGGGGTAGGATCCCATCCACCAGTCTCTCCAACTCCATCGATTTGAAGGAAGGGGCCCTTTCTCCGGTCACACGGGCCATGGTAGGTTCCAGACACAGGCTCACAGCAGCACACGCAGTGTAGTTGTTGTCCTGTGGAAAGTCAGGAATCAAGTGAGGAGTTATATAGAAAATGGTGGTCACATCCACACCGGTGTCTATCGTCACCACCGCTGCTGATCCTCATTGGCCACTGTGCTCCATAGAGCCCCATATTAGCCAACGAGGAATTGCATGGCGATGCAAGACCACCTTCCGCCACAACTCCCACCGTCATTGTAGTTACCTCACTTACACCTGACTCTGGATACAGGACAGACGGTTGCCATTTCATGGTGGTGGACAACAATCAGATTATCCATAACTGCACCATTACCTACAATTCCACATACATTGCCATTCCCACTGTCCCATCACGTTAATGCTGTATGTACACTGAGGTGGTGGTTCCATTGTTCAAATTGTGACAGCCTACTCATTCTTGTGCCCTTTAGATACCTATTGCTGTGGATGAATAGGAGGATAAGACAACTCCCCATGTACAGACCCCTTGTGAACTTGGCTACACTGAAGGACAGGCACATTATTCTCACTTAGGGACTGCACAGGGCCACAAAGAGCTGTGTGCCCAATTGGAGCCTGACAGGATCTCAACTATCTGTCATCTGACTCGGAGACCCCCTCTTGTGCAAGTGCTATCAGTGCTCCATTTCCTGGCAACTGGTTCTTTCCAAGTGACAGTTGGCTTGGCAGCAGGAATGTCACAGCCAATGTTCCCAATCATGCTGTCAAGGGTATTGTCTGCCTTGGTAAAACACATGTGCAGCTACATTGCTTTCCCCCAGGTGGAAGATGTGTCCACTGTGAAGGCAGGATTCTATGCAATGGGGCATATACCCAGTATTATTGGAGCGATTGACTGTACTCATATTGCATTTGTCCCCCTTCCAGAGTTTACAGGTGTTCAGGAATCTGAAGAGATTCCACTCAATGAATGTGCAAATTGTGTGCCTGGCGGACCAGTACATCTCCACGTCACTGCCAAGTATCCTGGGTCAGTGCATAACGCCTTTGTCCTAAGGAATAGCAGCATCCCAAATGTGATGGCCCAACCACAGAGGCACAGGGTGTGGCTAATAGGTGAGCCAGAGTCCCCACCCGCATTATGTCAGTATTTGCCTTCAGGTGTTATCCCCGTAGAATTGTGTAAGGCTAATGTTTGTCCCTCAATACCTATTGTGGCTCCTGACCCCTGTGAGGAATGCTTAGGAACCATTATAATGAGGCACATGGGCAAACCAGAAGAATAATTGAAAGGAACTCTGGCCTCCTGAAGGCCAGGTTCAGGTGCCTCCACCCGATCCCTGTGCTACTCACCCGGGAAGTTCTGTCAGATAGCAGTGGCATGCTGCATGCTGCATGTTGCAAAACCTGGCCCTCAGACGAGATGTGCCTTTTCTGCAGGAGGAGTAGACTGGAAAAGCCCCTTTGGCAGCAGTGGACCCTGAGGACAGTGAGGATAAGGAGGCAGAGGATGATGATGTGGACAGCAGGACATCTGTTATACATCAATACTTCCAATTACCCACAGGTGAGACAGTGTAACTGATCATTGCTCTGACGTTTGTTTCATCTGTGTGACTGTAGCATGATGGCATTTGCTTCCTTTGCATCTCAACTTACTTTCCCTTATGGCTTGTCATTTTATAGAGGTTGGTGATATGACAACAGTGTCCTGATGTGATTACCACAGACAGTTACAGGCCATTGATTGTATGCTATCACAGTGCTCAGATCATTTGCACTAGATGTGACTGTGACTGCTCCCATAAATGCACATTTTCAACACATAGGGGGTCATTCTGACCCCGGCGGTCTGAGACCGCCGGGGCCAGGGTCGGCGGGAGCACCGCCGACAGGCCGGCGGTGCCCCGCAGGGCATTCTGACCGCGGCGGTTTGGCCGCGGTCAGATTCGGAAAACCGGCGGTCTCCCGCCGGTTTTCCGCTGCCCTAGAGAATCCTCCATGGCCGCCGCCATGGGGATTCTGACACCCCCTACCGCCATCCTGTTCTTGGCGGGTCTCCCGGCAGGAACAGGATGACGGTAGGGGGTGCCGTGGTGCCCCTGGGGGCCCCTGCAGTGCCCATGCCAATGGCATGGGCACTGCAGGGGCCCCCGTAAGAGGGCCCCACTTTGTATTTCAGTGTCTGCTTTGCAGACACTGAAATATGCGACGGGTGCCACTGCACCCGTCGCACCTTCCCACTCTGCCGGCTCAATTCTGAGCCAGCGTCCTAGTGGGAAGGTTGATTTGCCCTGGGCTGGCGGGCGGCCTTTTGGCGGTCGCCCGCCAGCCCAGGGCAAATCCCAAAATTCCCTCAGCGGTCTTTCGACCGCGGAGCGGTATTTTGGTGGGGGAAGTCTGGCGGGCGGCCTCCGCCACCCGCCAGACTTAGAATGACCCCCATAGTTGTGTTCAAAGGTGTTTATTGTAATGCTATAAAATTGAAGAAAAAGTGCAATGGCATGGGGTGATGGTAGAGAAAGTCCAGGGTATTGCTTTAGTCTGTTTGTAGCATAGGTCCAGCATCCAAGGGGCCTAGGAAGAGGAGCAAAGGCAGTTCAAAGTGGACAAGGTGACAGGGTGGGACACAAGGGGGACTATCAGGAGAGTCTCTTTTCCTGGCAGTGGTCTTGGTCTGGCCAAGTTTCTCTGGCTTCTGCCTGGGTCGCATGGAACGTTTACGGGGTGGTTCACGTTCCACAGGGGGACGGGTGCTGGTAGCCTGTGGGTCCTGTGACGGGGCCTCCTGCCCACTTGCTGCAGCAGAAGTGGAAGACTGGTCAACAGCTGCTGTGATGTTGATTCCCTCATGATGTTGGCCATGTCTGTCAGCTCTCCTGCTATGGAGATCATTGTGGTGTTGAGGGCCTGCAAGTCCTCCCTGATCTCCTGATGGTTTTCCTCCTGCAGCCGCTTGTACTCCTGCATGTTGTCAATGATCTGGCCCATCGTGTCCTGGGATTGTTGGTAGGCCCCCAGGATCTTGGTGAGTGCATCCTAGAGAGTCGGCTCCCTGGGCCTGTCCTCCCCCACAGTGGTCCTCCCAGTGTCCCTGTTCCCCTGTGCCTCTGACCCCTGAATAGTGTGCCCACTGCCACTGACCCCAGGTCCCTGAATATCTTGGGGGTGAGGTGTGGACTGGGGTCCCTGGACAGGTGGGCACACTGCTGCTTGACGTGTCCTAGGGAGAGAGGTGTGGGGACACTGGGTGGGTGCTGTGGTGTTGGATACTGATGGGGGAGGCCCTGTGGTGAACTGGTATTGGCCTGGGGTGACCGACTGTCCAGTGGTCCCTGATGAGCCAGGTTGTTGATCCAGATATAGAAATCCAGAGTTACTGTCATCACTGGGGGCATCTTCTGTTGTGGGACTGGATAGTCGTGGCACCTCCTCTCCACTGAAATTGGCCGGGGCACCTGCGGGGATGTAACTGAAGTAGTATGCTTCATGTCTGTGACAAATTGTACATCCCTAGCTTCCCCTCTATCATTGCTGTTGCCCTGCCACCTTTGTTTGTATATGGTGATGTATTGTAGGATTGTTAGTTCTCCATGCTGTGCGTGCTTTGGTGATGGGTGTACATGTAGAGCTGGCAGGGCTGTCCATACAGTGGTATAGCATGCAGGGCTTGGCATTGAAGTTAGTCAGATTTGTAGGTGCAGTGCTTGGGATGGAGTGGCGTTATGGGAGTGAGGGTGAGGGGTGAGATGGCATGCAGGTATGGGGGGGGGGGTGACCCACCGCCAGTCCTCTGTATCGCAAGCTGGTACCTTGCTGCCACGGAACCTACCTTCGCCTGTAGTTCGTTCCACCTCTTCCTGATGTCATCCCTAGTCTTTGGATGCTGTTCCACGGCGTTCACCCTGTTCACAATTCTCCGCCAAAGCTCCAGCTTCCTGGCAATGGATATTTGCTGGACCTGTGCTTCAAATAGCTGTGGCTCTACCCTTACAATTTCCTCCACCATGACCCTTAAATCCTTATCAGTGAAACGTGGGTGCCTTAGTGGGGACATGGGTGTTATGTGGTGTGTGTTGGTGTGAGGGTGTCGAGTAATGTGGGGTGTATGATGTGGGGTACGTGAGGGATGTATGGGTGTATGTGGTTCACAAATACATATGCTAGTTGGCTCAGTGGTCTTGGTGTCAGTCTGGTGGCAATTGTTTTAATTTATAATGTGGGTGTGTGTTTTATAGTGCTGTGGGTGTAGTGTGTGTATCAGTGTCAGGTGTGTGTTTTTGGTATTGGGCAGTGTTGTGTGGTTTAGTATTTGGGTATCCATTCTGAGCGCACTGGTGTGTACAGACAATGGTTTAGCGCCATTGTATGTCCGCTGTGGTGATTCATGGATCATGATGTAGTGGGTGTTGTTTTGTTGGCGTAACGGTATGGATGATGATACCGACACTTTAACACTGACCTTAGGGCTGGCGGATTTGTGTATGTGTCAGTATTCTGTTGGATTGGTGTGTGTGTCATAATTTGGCAAATGGATTTTCGCCACCGCGGCGGTATGTTGGCTGCTGTCACCATGGCAGTAAGCAGGATTTACTGCCAATGTCATGATGAGGGCTTTAGTCTTTTTCTGGAAGATTTTCTGGACCGGGATGAAGTCACAAGTTGAATACGACTGCTCGGATCCATCGCAGGAGGCTTGGTCAAGAACTCTAGGTTCAGACTTACATGATTTATTGGGACTCAAATATTTGTCCAGGACCAAGTTTAAATTGAGGCCAATCTCCCTAGAGCCCTTCTAGGATCCACTGCGTGGGAAGCCTTGGTCACCTTCTTACCTTCTGACTGAGAAACTTTTTGGAGCTTTTTCTCTCTGATGTAGGATTCCCTTCCCATGAGCCCCCGGTGAAATCCTGGAAGTCTGGTGCCTCAGAGATTTTCAGCCAGAAAAATCTGCAAATCAGGCCGGGTCGCAGTTGTTATAATTCGGCTTACCTTACGATGTCAGGTGGTTTCACTGCCATTAACAGGTTGGTGGAAAACAAGTACAGGGGACCCCTGCCCATGTACTTGGCAAGGGCAGCGCAGGGGTCCCTCTGCCCAGCACCCTCGCAATGCTGTACAGACAGTGAGCATTGTGAAGGTGCTGGTGCACCCTGGGGGTGGCAGAATTGTTGCCAGATGAATTATAAGCTGGGGCCAATGCTGCCACCACTTTCCTGCTGGGCTGAAGTGGGAACATTGGTTTCCACCCGTCAGCCCAGCGGGAAAGCCATCCGAAGTTCACCTGACAGGTCATCCTGTCCCCCAAACTCAAAATGCTGCTGGACCGGGAAAAAGTCACAAATTGAATTTGACCTCCCTAGAGCCCTTTTCGGATGCACACAAGACCTCAGTCAAGGATTCTACATGCAGATTTAGGTGATTTTTCAGGACAGAAATCTTTATCCGAGACCAAGTTAAAATATAACCCAACCTCCCTGGAGCCCTCCTCGGATGTACTGCGTGGAAAGCCTCAATCAACTTTTTACATTCCGACTTGAAAGCTTTTTTGGAGCGTCGGCTGACCCTCCACAACAACTCAATTCCGATGCAACATAACTGGATTGCTATCAACGAGCGCCTGGTGAAATCCTAGAAGTCTCGAGCACCGGTGCTTTCGAGCAGGAAGAATCTGCAAGTCAGGCCTTGTCGCGGTTGAAGTAAGCCACTCGGGTTGTCCACTTATGCAGCTTTTTTCCAAAGTTGCTCCAAACTTCTCCAAAATTCTGGATCTTCTTCCAGAAGTTCTTTCAAGGTTCTTTAGGTGTCCACAACTCACCACAAGGTTCCAGAAACTGAGTTGCTCCTTGAGGGTTTGGACTCCAACTTCCAGAATGCACCTGGTTCAAATCCAAAAATGACCTCTGATCACTGGCCAGTTTCTTCAGGACTTGATGCAGGGGACTCTGGTCAGCTATGTTCTACTTGTAGCATACAGAGAGGCTCTACTTGAAGCAGTAGAAAACAGGCAAGCCATTTTCTTGGTGAAGCCCAAGTGTGCATATGATGCAGTCCTTCTGATACAGTGTCCCGGTGCAGGCCACGGGTCCAGCAGGACAGTGCTTCTTCTTTTTTTTGTAATTCTTTTATTGTAATCAACAATTGCTAATCACAGTACCTTTACACAAAGGTTTGCAGAGGATCACATCATGTCTCACAGTTACAGATCAGTTGTCACTGTATCAACAATACAATATCACAGTTTGGATTTATGCCCTTTTCCCTTCAGTGAGCGGTACTATATACTATGGCCCACCTCTGTAATAACGATTGGTAAGTCCCTGTTCCTTTCCTACGCCCTCCCCGGTGGCTTCAGCCCCTCACCTGTTGGGCTCCCATTGAGACCAGATTTTGCTATACTTTTGGGGGCACCCCGGCTCAAATTATCACATGGTCTGCTCGCTGGCACTAGTTCAAGTTATTTTCCCATTCTTGTATCTCTGGTGTTGCGGTCTTATCCCTGGCCCTTGCTATATCCCTTTTAGCTACTCCTGCCACTAGCATTAGACAATCCTCTGACATTGCTGACACCTTTCTTCGGCTGCTATGTGCAGTATTAACCAACGGGCCTTCAGTGGAATTATCAGGCCCGTAACTTTAGACATGATGCAGACCACTTGCTGCCAGAAGTCCTGTATACGTGGGCAACTCCACAAGATATGAAAAAAGGAGCCCTCCATGCCACACCCCCTCTTACACAATGCCAATTCACTTCGGCCCAGACTGAATAACAAGGAGCTAGAGTAGTATGACCTATGTAGGATTCTGACTTGTATTAGATGGAATCGAGCTGTAATTCCCACTACACGTGGGCTCTGTAGGGCCTCTAGCCAGTCCTCCTCTTCTATTTCTCCTAGTCATCCTCCCAAGCCTGTCACAGTGACCGACCAGAGTCCAGGGCATTATTCATAAGTTTTTTATAAGTCAGGGAGATTGCTTTCTCCGGCATCTGCTCCGATAACAGCCAATCTTCAAGTGGAGCTGACTCCGGGAGTTGTTCACTCACCTGTATATGTTTCTTTAGCGCATGTTTCAATTGGAGGTATTAGAAGTCTATCTTCATCCCCATTGTGTATTCCTTCTTGAGGTCCTCTGGGGAAACCAGATACCCAGCCCTTCATATGTCCCCTAGGTGGTCTATTCCTATTGGACCCCAATGACAGAGCCCGCTAAAACCACGGAGTTCGCTAAGTTGGTCACTAGTCCAGAGAGGGGTCATGTCTGTGAGTATGTCCTTCCATCCTAGGAACCTGGAAGCCTCTCTCCATGCATGTATCACTGGCTCCATGTGGCTCGGGAGCCGGCCCTGTCTTTTCCTCTCATAGAGCACCGATAAGTGCCCTCCCCCTCCCATGGCCGCCTGATCTACTCTATATGCCAGTTCATCCCTAACCGAGAATGCCCACCCGTTCACCGAACCTAACGGCGCTGCTCAATAATATGCTTGTATGTTAGGTATCGTAAGTCCCCCTTCAAATACATCATTCTGCAGTTTACATAGTGCTATTCGAGGACTGCCTCCAACCCACAGCAATGAACGCAGCTCTTTATTGACCTGGGCAACAAAGGTCGGCAGTATATTATAGGGCGTGTTCTGGAGTACGTATAGTAGCCGTGGGAGGGACGTCATTTTGAAAAGAGCAGCGCAACCCATCAGAGAGAGCGGTAGCCTCCGCCAGCCCGACACATCTCTGTGGAAACAGTGAAGCTGTGGGTATAGGTTTCTTTTATAAAAGTCCTCAGGGTGCCTTGTAACATAAACTCCTAAGTAGGAGAATCCCTCCCTCTCCAGCAGGGCTATGCACTCCGCTGGGATGCACAACTCTCCACCTATTAAAGGGTAAACTTTTGACTTTTCCCAATTTATTGGATACCCCAAATTTGTTCTAAAAAGCTAGAAAATGTCCAGCAATCTGGCTATGGATCGACAGGGTTTCATTACATTTAAAAGAATGTTGTCAGAATACAGGGTGATCTTGCTTCCCACTCCCCACCTTCTGGAATACCCCACACAAGACGCTCCTGTCGCACTGGGAGAATGGGCAGCCTTGTCTTGTGCCCCTGTGTAAGGCAAATGCGCGAGACGTCACTCTGTTGATCTCACTTGCGCTCCTGGGTCACTGCACAACAGTTGGATCCATGTGCATATTTGTGGGCCAAAGCCCAGTCTTGCTAGGACTGCCCTAACGTAGGCCCACTCCATGCTGTCAAAGGCCATCCTCGTGTCTAGGGCTAACAATGCCACCTTCCCTGTCCCCAGGGCACCGGTCTCATGTAGGATCCTGTATAGGCACTGCAAATTTTGTCCAGTGTTCCTGTGCTGCAAATAACCCATTTGGTCATGATTGATCAGGTAATCCATTACTGGGCGAGGTCTGTTCACTATAATTTTAGTCAATACTTTAACTTCTAGGTTTAATAGTGATATAGGCCTGTATGAGCCACACTCCATTGGTGGCTTACCCTCTTATGTATTACGACAATAGTTGCTAACCTTTGATCCACAGGTAAGACACCTCCTGACTTAGCTGCTTGGAACATTGCCAACATATGTGGCAATACAATATTTGCCATACAGTTGTAGAGCTCTCCCGGTAGCCCATTGGGGCCCACGACTTTCTCCGACCTAGTCTCCATGATTGCCCCCCTACCTCTTCTACCATTATATCTTTGTCCAGTACTTCCCTGTCGTCCCCTCGGAGCTCCACCAACGGGAGGTCTCCAAGGAGCTCCAAGCAGTCCTCATATGTCTGGTCGGTCTTCGCAAAATAGCCAAGCTCATAATATGTGGCTGTATCATCTCCTGCAGGGCATCGCTCTCCCCTTTCGTCTCAAATTTCCGTTACCCAATTCCTATCCCGGTCTCGCTTTTCTAGCCAAGCCAGTAGTTTATTTGCCTTGTCCCCTACGTCATACAGACGTCGCTGCGTGGCCAGAGCGTGTGTGTGTGCCTTATTTTCCACTAAGTCGCTCAACTCCTGCTGTTTAATTAAGAGACCATGACATGGTGCGGCTGTATCAATCCCCCAGCTAAAATTTCAGCCTCCAACTTACTGGCCTTGCCTTCTAGTTTCTCTCATTTGAAACAACGCTCCTTCTCAAGTCCCCCTATTAATGCCTGCGCTTGCCCCCTAATGACTGTCTTGAAGGCTTCCCAGAGTGTACCCTCTGAGGTCACACTTCCCAAGTTGTCCTCAAAATATCTCTTAGCTCCTAAGAGTAACTTGTCAGGGAAGACTCCTTCCTTGAAATACCAGGGGTTTATTCTGGGTGGTTATCCTGCGTCTTTAACAGTAGCAACAAGAGTGGCCACCACCGGGGAATGATCTGACACACCACGTGGGAGCTGTGCCACATCCCTAAAGCATCCCACTCCCTTGTGTTTTGTGTAATGTAGTCGACACGTGAGAAACTTTTGTGTGGTGCAGACCGAAATGTATATTGCCTCTCATGTGGGTTATGGACTCTCCAGAGGTCTGGCAGGCCTAACGAGTTGGCAAAGGTCGACAGGTTTCCAGTTTCACCCCCTCCCTTGCCCTCAGATAGCCTATCCAGAGTCGGGTCCATGGTGTCATTCATGTCTCCTCCAAGGATAAGGGTGCCAGGGGGCAGTTCCAACAGTACTGCACACAGTATTGCTAGGGTGTCAGCATGTAATTTCGGTAGTATGTACACTGAACCGAAATTCACTGTCTGCCCATTACAGATCCTAGTCATTGCCACAAATCTCCACAGTTTGTCTGTCTTCATCAGCCCTAGTTTTAAGGGTGTTGACCTTTTAAGTAAAATACCCACTCCTCTGCAGCTAGAAGTGAATCCCGCATGTGCCCTCAAGTAGTAGCCCATGCTGTCTAATGTCTTGCAGTGGTTTCTTTGCAGATGCGTTTCTTTTATGAGGGCCATGTCTGGTGCATGTCTACAGAGAAATTGTGGGACCAATGTCTGTTTAATTCTATTGTTTAATTCTATTACCCAGGCCATTGACGTTCCACGTCATGACCTTCAGGGGCTGGGGCCTAACTGTCATCAGAATGTGCCTGATTGAGTCTGCGTGTCTGCAACTGCCCGATCTCTTGCGACCACCCCCCCTTTCTCGCATCTCCTAGGGGTCCCCTGATCCATTCCTGCAGTGTATGTAGTGAGCAAAACATGTAAACAGATACATTGGGCCTCAACACAGTGTGCCCTTGTACAACCCAACAATACCCCTTCCTTCCTGCTACCCTGACCAGTAGGCGTAAAAGTGCCCACCCCCAAAACTTGCAGAGTGCCTGTCACCCCAGCTGTAATATAGATAAGATACGGGTGGGCTGGCTCCACAGAGACGGCTCGTGTAATGTATCAGATATTCTCATATCTTAAACTCAGCTTTAGTATGGATAGCCTCCCACTTACCAATTGCAATACCCAAGTCTCTCACCTCTACTCCTTGAAAGAGGGTATGTGCATTTACCTAATGCCTGGCCCTCTGTGGCCCCCTTTATCACTGAACTCTACATCAATGTGTATTTGCTCAATGTAAGACTCATCATTGGTAGGCAGCGAAAATCACCTCCCCCCATTTCAATCTGTGGTGTCGAGTTAGTTCAGTTCCCTTTCCTAGTCCCAGTGTCAGAATGGGCCAGTTCACTCTCTGGGGGCTTGTCTGGTTTCTGCACCCTTAGTTGTCCTCTTGGCTCTCCTCTCCTGTCTCGTAGGTCCACTGGGCACCATCCCTCCATCCAGTCCCACGCCTCATCTGGGGTTGTGAAGAACCATGATCTGCCTTCTGCTAGAACACGTAGCTTCACCGGGAAGAGCATCATATATTTTAGTTCTTTTGCTCGGAGGGCTTTCTTTCCCTCATCAAAACTGCGTCTGTGGCTTTATCCAGGTGAATATCTCTGTGTGTACGGGCAGCTTGTAGTATAGCATCACAGTCTCTATGATTGAAAATTCTCGCTATGATTGTTCTCGGGGGCAGTTTCGGCAGAGGAATCGGTGCTCTATGCGCCCTTTCTACAGAAAAGAATTTGGATATGTGCTTTGGGCGAAGTGTCTTGACAATGAGGTCCTCCAGAAATAGATCTACACTAGGTCCCTTCTGTCCCTTCCGGGACTCCAACAACCCTAATGTTGTTTCTTCGTGCTCACCTTTCTTGATCTTCCAGTCTGGCGGCCAGCACTCCAGTCTGCTTCGTGAGGTATTGCAGTTGCTCTTAAAGCTTCTTGGATGCGATTTGCAATATTTTAATGTCTGATTCCGCAGTTGATATTTTGTCGGACATTTTTTGGAAGTCCGCTTGCAAGAAGGAGACATCTACTGTCACAGTATCTGGTTTAGGCTCCAGCGTGCTTTTTAAGTCCAATATCGCCGCCATGATGGTCTTCAGCGAAGGTTCTTCTTCCTCTGGCATGGTCATCTCTGACCCATTAGTTGCAGGAGATTGCTTTTGTACTGCATATTTGTCCGTTCTTTTGTATTGTGTGGGGGCCTAGCACTTTGGCTTTATCTTGATCTTAACAGGGGCAGTAAGGGAGCACCCCTTCTCCCAGGCAGGCTCTAAGGGACAGGTCCTCCTCCCCTACAGTCCTGTTGTAGTGGCCAGTCTCCCGACGGCTAGGTGGCCGGGGCTTTCACCCACCTCACGCCACTGGTCCGACCTACAGTCCGGGTCCTACAATATGCCTTCCGCCGTTCTGGGCTTCTCCACTCTCTCAGTCCCGGCCACCGGGAACCTCTGAACATTAGGCTGCTGGCCACACTCACCTCCTAGGCCTTCTCTTGTCACTTCCCCAGCCGGTTGTCACGCCAGTTTGTACACAACAGCCACTGGCGCTCTCACCGGTATTCCTGCAGGGGCACGGCCTGGGCCGTTTCACCCCAGATCCCGCCCCGGGACACAGGCCACAGGCCCCTGACACAGGTCCAGCTCCCGGGTTTCCTCAACCTCTGATCGGGTAAGCCCTGTCTTCGGCTTCCATCCCACCACCGACGATGGTGGATTGCACTTCCTGGGTCCCTGGCACATCCACTCATGTTTCCGTGGTCCTGGCGGTTCTGCTCTCTTTTGCCCTTTGCTGGCACTGCAGAAGGCTGACGGATTATGTTGGATGATGGATTTAGGCGTTTACGAGCCACGGAGCTCCTTTAGATGGCGGCCATCTCTGCGCGAGCCAAGCCATGCCCCAGTCCTTCTTCTTCTTGTCTTCTTCCTGTAGGGATCTGAAGTGGGGTGCAGCTCTGCCAATTTAATCCTTGCTCCTGGGGTGGAAAAGGGGCCAGGGCATGAAAACCCTGACCCCTTAGCTCTGGTTGTGGAGTCCCTGTCAAGCAGATCCCACTGTCAAAAACCAAAGCTTTCATCTCTGTCCCCTGCATGTATGTCCTTTATTTTTCAGCTGATCTGCAGTTTCGATAATCCTCCTCAGATCCTGAAGAAAAGCAAAGCCCTGACTGGCTTGTCACAACCTGACACAAGTATTAATGTGTGTGTCAAAAAAGCATAGAAATTCACTGAAAAAAACAAATGTTACAGCGACATCACAGTTAGGTTGACAGTTTCCCCATACAAAACAATAGAAATTCAGCAGTTATAGTTTTACTTATAGTTATATTTATCTGAAGAAACTAGAACTCGTGCCAAAAAGTAACTTTGGGCAACAACTTATAGTAAAATAAGTATAACTATAAGTATAACTATCCTGAATTTCAATGGTTTTGTATAGGTAAAATGTCAACCTAACTATAATGTCCTAGTTTTTTTAATGGAATATATATATATATATATACATATATATATATATATATATACACACATATGGGTGTACCATTGGAGATTAGGTTTCTTTTGTGAAAAATCGAGAACATTAAATAACTTTTGGATAAGTTTGTTGTTTAATGGAGTGCAAGCACCAATATTTTTCTACCTTTTTTGCTTTTTCTTACTTTTTAAAATTTGATTGTAGATGACCTGGAGTTGCAGTAGAAGCCGATTTTGGCATTAACTTCTTAATTTTTTTTCTAAGGGAAAAGGTTTGCACATTTTTGGGAGGTGTGGGCGCCTGGGTTTAAAGTATATTTATCTAATTTCCTGTGTGTTGTTCGGAGTGCAAGCAGAGCAATATGCATTTTCTGTGGAATCTTGCTGACTTTTCGTGTAACTTTGCTTGACTCTGCAGACTGAAATTTTACCCAGGACTCCCACAGTCTTTACTTTGCTCCCAATCCCATAGCACTTACAGCCAAAGTTCATCCACTACAGGTAGGTAGGCTACCCACAAGGTTTCAGCACAATGCCCGCTATACTCCAGGCCCTGTGCCCAGCCCCATCCCCTGCCCAGCTAAAGGCCATGTACTGCAGTGGTAGGGTGTTGTTGAATGCTAATGAGCTATAGAAATTTGATCAGTATTCATTCAACGGTTTCGGATTATCGCAAAGAACAAATGTGCAAAGGCAAATCCCTTTTTATTAGCAATAAAACCAGCACTGACAAAGCCAATCAGTCTTGCATTGCCATTGTTGAGTGAGCGAGATTATCCATTTTGCCAGTGCCTGAGAGGCCAAGTCAAAAGTATAAAGAACAATTAAACTGTTGTTCTTTCAAAATGGTGCAGTATTGTGAGATGCAATGTACATTGTTCCAGCTCTTGCACCATAGCCATTCTTGTGGTGTGATGTAGCAATAGGTATTGCATGATGCAATGTAGCAGCTATCTTGAAAGGATAGAACACAATGTTTTATTTGCTTTTAACATGCACAATCACTGCTTATTGCCATGCCAATAGCTACGTGTTTAAAGCCTATGATATTGGCAAAGACAATAGAAGTTTTGGCCATGCAGAGGAGCAGCTCTAGAGAGTGCAAAAGAGCAACATCCAGGGCTGCACCAGTGTGCTGTAATCAAGGCCATCCTTTTTAGGGTCAAGCCTGCGTTGCATGTGCTCGCGCATGCGTATTGTAGCAAGACTCTTTTGTATTTAGAAAAGGGCTCGGAGCCCTGTCAACTTCACGTCAGTGGTTTTTATTGGTTCGTGGGCTTCCCTAATAAAATCTGCTTGCTTTCATTAGTCGAAGGCACGCATATGGCATGCTTTTTCGGCTCGCTGTTTTCCATCTGGCTCGTGGACTTTTTTTTTCTCTAATTTACGAGCGCGATCTCTCTTGGCAGAAGTCGAGCGCTTTACATACTTGATTTCACTTTTTCGGGTTATGTACATAAATGCACTTTTGCCCGATAGGTGAAAAGTCGGGTTAAGAGTTTACAACGCGATCAGCTCTAACATGAGCAAACACGAGACCCGTTGAATTGTAAATGCTTGTGTTTTATGTTGTGCTTTCTGTGCCTGAGTGCGTGTGTGGATTGCTTAATCACCTTTACTTCGCAGCTCGCGTTCCAAACTGATGTCTCCAGATACTTGGGTGGATTTAAGGCTTGCATTTTTTTTAAATCACGGAGGATCGTTTATGGAATCTTCTGACGCAAACCTCTTCTGCTCATCAAGTTCTCTGGGCCCACGGATTAAGCTTTTGTCATTGCCCATCAGTATTACTGAAACTCACATCTCACCAGTGCTGGAGCTTCTTTCACTGGCCACCTAGGCGCATCCAACTTCAGACTGCTCATGACTGTGGACTGATTGCTCACTGTTCAGACCCTTCAGTTGCTGGCCTCTAGTGTATGTTTAGTTTGCCACACTGCACGCCAAAGAGACTCCCAACTTCGCACCCTTCCCACCTGTGAACATATAGCATCTTGTGTTGTCGACCAGTTGTCTTCTAGGTATTACCTCTGCCCACTAGTGAGTATCTAACTTCTGCCTCTGCCCAACAGCACACACCAAACGTATCCCACAGGTTTTAATTCTCTGCGTTCAGTGTTCTGAGCGCAAGTAACAACTGTTGTTTTATGTGGACATGTTTTTATTGGTCATTTTTTTCTAATGTGTTTACCGTCCTTATCACCCCCTCACCCTCTCCTCGCCACCCACCGCTCTCCTTGTTCTGGATTGTGGGCTCTAGTCTAAGCTGCAGTTGTTTAGCTTCACGGTTGTTTATCTTTGGGTGACAAGAATGATTAATATGGCATCTAAGTAGGAAAGTGAGTTCAAACTCCCCGGGTGGCTGGCTTCATGGAGTTTGTGAAATGTGCAAGCCTGTCTTCATTAGATGAGTTTCCCTCCATCGTTGTCGGCGTACGTGTCTATCGATTTAGTTAGCAGCAAGTACAGCGTTGCTAATGCAAACTCCGAAATTGTGACATGCCCCGTGTCGCAACGTTTCATTTGTTCTGTACACAACATCGTCTAACGGCATCCAGTTATTCCCCCGCCGACGGGATCTAGTTATCCCGCCACACAGTGCTCGCTGGAGCACGGATAAAAGCAGTCGTCTCCCAAAAGGGAAGACTTACGGCACAAGAGAAGCAGCTTACTCAGCAAAGAAATATGAGTAAATTCCGAACTTTTACTTGTTGTAGCTATTTTTAATTTGATCAGGGATTCAATTGCTATAAAAGCTAATGCTAAAACCTGCTTGTAGTGACTTGGCACTTACAAAGGAAAAACTATGTTCAGGTCACTATAATGGGCAATTTGGCAGCCACTATTCTTTAGCTAAGTTGTACAGCACAGTCACATGTATCTGATAGTCTCTAAAGATGTGGGAAGTAGGGCACTGCTGACACACACAATTCAGTTTGGTAGACGTATTTTACATATGTAGCAAAAACGGCAATGCATAACACTTGTTTTGTTTATTTTATTTAGCCATACCTCCCAATTCTTTCTCTTATACAACACCATCATGCAGAGTTACTGATGCATGCAGCATGATTTTTGTGGCTGTAAACATACATAAAAAATATTATAACTCATAAAAATACCAACATCATTTGATCGTAGAAGGCCCTTTTAGGTTGAGCATAGCAGCGCGCAAGCTCTGCTTTTCCGACGTGCTGTTATCTATTTGGGCTTTTAGCCATGGCCACCTCATGCCCATCACTATCGCTCGTTCATGGGCTTGCCCTTCAAAAAGCCTTTCTTATAATTGGTAAATGCTTTACATTTGTCCCTCCTTGGGGCGGTTTGGTTACTGCCTTGGACATGGACCCTGTTACACTTTTGCCCATACGTTTGAGCGCAAGCAAACTTATTTTTCCTTTTGTGTGTCTCCTTCATGCTCATGGCATGGTGCTCTGAATCGGTTCGCTTATGTGAAACTGTATTACTTTTCATTTTCAATTAATGTGGCAAGAAAAGTCCGCTTAAGAGTTTACAACGCTCATAGCTCTTACTCGAGCAAATGCGAGACCCATTGCATTGCAAATGCTTGTTTTTAGTTAGTCTTAATGAGATGACATAAAGGAGATTACGTTCTGTTCATCTGATTGTTACAACCAACTCCTCTAATAACGCTCTAAAATGAAGAAAAAAAAATCCATCTGTTGAAAGAAGTCTCATCTAAGGTCTTATCCCTCAATTTTGACTTTTTTTAAAAAAGTGTGGCAACAAGGAAAGAACAATGGAGATGGCCATTGGAAGGGATGGAGTAGCTGACACATTGTTAGCTGCTTCACCGTCACATGGGAACTTATGTCAGGAAGCTCAAATGGCCCAAAGTTTGCTTCCTTCTTAAAAGTTAAGTCCCCTCTGAAGATCTCCGTGTGTGGCAGAAGTAGCTGATATAGTAGAAGTGGGGGTAATATCTAGGGCGAATTGCCCTTGTAGTGACCTGGAGATGGGTCCTGTGGACAATGAGATATTGGTTGAGTTCTAAACAGTCATATTTACTCAAACTTTGCAAGTGGCTCAGCTGGTACCCAGGAGCTGGTTCTACATCCTGGAGGACTTTACACTGGCAGACATATGTGTTTTTATTGATAAGAATTGGCAGAGAGAGGCATGTTTGAAATTGACAGCTGTTTCCGGGGGTGACTTGGGCCAGGTCTAGCAGCATTTGCCCAGCTGCACCCCTTTGCTTGCCTTGTACAGTAGTACTCCTTATTTGAGAATCTCTTCACTGAATTCAATTAATTCAATGATTTATGAATCATAGATGTATGCAGGGGCATGAGGGTTGGTGCAGGTGTTTAATCTGTAAGAGGAAAGGGAAAAATAAGGAAAGGTATCATCTGGGATTTTGGTGGTCATTGCAACTCTGGCGGTCGGTGTTAAAGCGGCGTTAAAACCGCCAAGAGGCCGGCGGTAAAAAAAATGGAATCACGACCATAGCGGAAACCGCCAACATAGACAGCCTCTTTAACAATCCGACTGCCACGGCGGTACAAACAAACACCGCAGCGGAAACCACCAACAGACAGGCGGAAGACAAGGTTCCGCCCACTGTTTTACAACAGTCCAATCCACCACCATTTCCTGGGTGGATTCACCGCGAACAAAAACACTGTGGAAACAGGACTTGGAAGGGAAAACACTCACCTCTACACACCCCACGAGGAATCAGGACGCCATGGAACCTGAGCTCCAGATACTGCCAGCCTTTATCTTCCTGCTTCTCTACCAGGAACAACAAAGATGGCGGCGAAGACCACGGTGAGTACTGCACCTACGACACAGGGGAGAGGGGAGGGAAAAAAAAGTGACACACAACACTCCCACCCCCACCCTCACCCACTCCAACACACACACAAGTACATATTGATACATTACATTAACATTATATTAACAACCCCCAAATCCCCCTGGAAGAATGCAAGGACAAAAGGAAATGAGTCGAACGTTTGTAATCTATTCAAAAACAGTAATAAAAAAGATATACATTCATATACATATATTTACACTAGAAACAAATATATACACCAAGAATACAAGTCCAAGGTATTCCACCATCATAGTCCGTGGACCACTGGGCCCAAAATGGATGGGCGAGGCCCACACTCAATACCTGATCAAAACAGAGAGAACACTGCTGGGGCATCAGATAGAAATACAACAGGCACCTCAGGGGGAAGGGAAGGGGAGGCACCTCAGCCGGATGAGTGCACAACGAGGGGGCTCCATGCCCATTGATGTATCCTGGGGAGTGCTAAGCCACAGTCTCTCAAGTCTCTCAAGTGGGTGGTTTGCCCACTGCTGCATCCTGGGGAGTGCAAAGCCACAGTCTCTCAAGTTTCTCAAGTGGGTGGTTTGCCCACTGCTGCATCCTGGGGAGTGGAAAGCCACAGTCTCTCCAGTGGGTGGGTTGCCCACTGCTTTATCCTGGGGAGTGCAAAGCCACAGACTCTCAAGTCACTCAAGTGGGTGGTTTGCCCACTGCTTTATCCTGGGGAGTGCAAAGCCACAGTCTCTCAAGTGGATGCCTTTCTCCACTGGTTCTGGAGGGGGCTTTGTGCCCAGAGTGCTACATCCTGCCAAGGACTGAGGTAGTGGGTGCCTTTCTCCACTGGTTCTGGAGGGGGCTTTGTGCCCAGAGTGCTTCATCCTGCCAAGGACTGAGGTAGTGGATGTGAATCTCCACTGGTGAGGTAGTGGATTAGAATCTCCACTGGTTCTGTAGGGGGCTTTGTGCCCAGAGTGCTTCATCCCGCCAAGGACTGAGGTAGTGGATGCCTTTCTTCACTGGTTCTGGAGGGGGTTTTGTGCCCAGAGTGCTTCATCCTGCCAAGGACTGAGGTAGTGGATGTGAAACTCCACTGGTTCTGGAGGGGGCTTGGTGCCCAGAGTGCTTCATCCTGCCAAGGACTGAGGTAGTGGATGCCTTTCTCCACTGGTTCTGGAGGGGGCTTTGTGCCCAGAGTGCTTCATCCTGCTTCTGGCAGCCTCAGTAGCGTCAGAATCTTTGGCGCTCACTGGCCTGCGGTGCTTGTTGCGGCGGTGTTCTGTTCAGCGGTGCTGGTGGCGGCGGTGTCCTGTTCAGCGGTGCTGGTGGTGGCGGTGTCCTGTTCAGCGGTGCTTGTTGCGGCGGTGTCCTGTTCAATGGTGCTGGTGGCGGCGGTGTCCTGTTCAGCGGTGCTTGTGGTGGCGGTGTCCTTGGCAGCGGTGCTGGTGGCGGCGGTGTCCTTGACAGCGGTGCTGCTGGTGGCAGCGTTGTCCTTGGCAGCGGTGCCTGTGGCGGCGGTCTTGGCAGAGGTGCTTGTGGCGGCAATGTCCTTGGCAGCGGTGCTTGTGGCGGCAGTGTCCTTGGCAGCGGTGCTTGTGGCGGTCTTGTCCGCTGTGCAGGTTTTCCCAGACTTGCCTGTTTTACTGTGCCCCTTCCCCACCTTGGATGGTGGCGCAGGTGTCTCCACACACCCAACTGTACCTCTGGGAGAGGCTTTGGTGGAATATTTTTTCCTCTCTCCCGCTGGGCACTGGCCAACTTTTTGTGCTTTTGAGGTGGGAGACTGTCCGTGCTCTGGCTCCTTGGCACACTGGCTGCCCTGCTGCCTGGCGCACTCCAGAAGCCGGTTACTACTGGCACCACTGTTCTCGCTGATGTTGTGGCTGAGGCGCTGGGTTGGGACCTGGAGAGGCGGGCTCTAGGAGACTGAAGGGGTGTGGGAGGCGAGGGGAAGAGGTCAAGGTTGGACAGAAAAAGTTTTTTGGACACACTCGGATGGGTAGATGAAGGGGGTTTGGGAGTGGAGGAAGAGGTAGTGGTTGTAGAAGGTGTACGTTTGGTGACTTTGGGTGAAGGTGCAAGGGCTGGAGGCTGTCGTGAGGTGTATGGCTGTTAAGTGGGTGTGCGGCTGCGTTTGTGTACCTTGGGAGGTGGAATCACTGACACACTAGGAGAGGACACAGGGGATGTGTGAATGGTAGTGGGGGTGGTGACTGCACGTGAGCGGGGTGTGGTGGTGGGTGTGCTGGTGATGGAGGTAGTGGCTGACAATGTAGTGCATGCAGGTGTGAGTGGAGACGAGACTGGGAGGGAGGAGGGAGACGAGGTGGAGGGGGACACAGTGGAGGCAGTGGCTGTTGGTATGTCTGCATGTGTATGATGCTTGCGTGAGTGCCTGTGGGATGGGTGGTGCTTAAGTTTGCCTGAGCTCCCTTGTGTGTTGACGTGTGTGCATGCTGTTCTGATGGTGTGCTTGGGATAGACTGAGGTACAGGGGTTTGGGTCTGGGTGGAGGAAGTTGGAGGGGGGAGGCTAGAGAGAGGGACAATGGCTGCCATCAGTGCTGAGGCCAGAGTCTGAAAAGCTCGCTGATGGGCTGCCTGACCAGAATGAATGCCCTCCAGGTATGCATTGGTCTGTTGCAACTGCATCTCTACACCCTGGATGGCATTCAAAATGGTAGACTGCCCAACAGTGAGGGACCTGAGGAAGTCAATGGCCTCCTCACTGAGGGCAGCAGGGCTGACTGGGACAGGGCCTGAGGTGCCTGGGGCGAATGAGATGCCCACCCTCCTGAGTGAGCGGCAATGGGACAAACGCTGAGGGGCTGCTGGAAAGGGCGGTGCTGGTAGGGGGGGTGGCGGCTGTACCTGTAGATGCGGGGGGCAAAGCGGGGCCCGCCACCGCAAGGGAGCTCCCATCAGAGGAGGAGTCTGTGTCGCTAGTCTCAGCTCCTGTCCCTGCCGTGGAGCTCCCCTCGCCCCCCTTCCCACTGGTGAATTCTGACTCCGCTGTGGTGCCCTCCAGGGCCATGTGGGATGCAGCTCCCTCCTGCTCTGGTGGCACTGCTCCTCCGCCTGACAATGCTAATGCACACAAGCACAGGGAGACCACAAAAAAGGGGGGGAAGAAAGACATGTTGAGTGCATCCAATACCGCTACAGTTGGCGGACTCTACAGATACAGAAGCCCCCTGCACTACGCCGTGCACTTGGAGTTCTCTAATCAATCACAGAGACATAGGTTACAAGGCTATGCCCGATTGGTGCACGCATGGAAGTCACAGGAGCCTGACTAGGTGTAGTTGGCTCTGTACACAAGTGGGGTGGGGTGCCAAAGGGCCTGCCTAAAGAATGGACCTTGCCTACTAAACTCGCCCTGGCCTAGGGGAGCCCACAGGCCACCTCCCCCACCCAGACACCTACAATGCGCTCTGAATCAGCTGAATGAGAGTGTACTCACCCCCTTGTGGCTGCTGTGATGCCCTCAAGCACCCATCCAACTCTGGGTACACCACCGCCAGGATCCGGAAAATCAGAGGGGCCCTGGTGCGACGGGCACCCCTCCCACGTTGGGAGGCCATCGCCAGCTGGGCCTCCACCGTCTTCTTGCTCCAGCGGCGAACGCCCTCCTATCGTTTCCGGCAGTGGGTGCTCCGTCTGTGGTAGACCCACAGGGTCCGGACTTCCTTGGCGATGGCACACCAAGTATCCTTCTTCTGGAGGGCGCTGACCTACAGGAATAATACAGGGGAAAAGGAAAAGATATAACTGTCCGCACCGTCACATTCATTGGCCCGCATCCCTACCCTTGCCATGACGCACATGCACTCACTGTTGTTTCATGCACGCCTCATTCTCCCCCCTATCTTTAATCCACACCACTCCAAACAGGCATTGCCCATACAGCATGCTCACAGTGTACTCACCTGTTTGTCTGGAGGACTGTAGAGTGGAGTGTATTGGGATAGGACCCCATCCACTAGTTTATCCAACTCCTCCGTGCTGAAGGCAGGGGCCCTTTCCCCAGACACACGAGCCATTCTCTCTTCCAGACTGAGGTCACAGTAGCATTTGCAGTGTAGGTCCTCTCCTGTCGAAGATCAGGTATCAAGTGATTGATCAGACAGAAAATGGCGGTGACGTCAGCGGCGGTGCGTACCGTCACCGCCGGCGTACATCGTCATTGGCTCTTGGGACCCATAGAGTGCAATGTTAACCAATGCAGGATTGCGCCACAGTCTTCGACCGCCTACCGCAACGGTGTACAACGCCAGCGCAGTTACCTCATATCCCCTTGTCCCACATTACAGGTCAGGCAGCCGCCATTTCAGGGGGCCACATGGCATTATTTTTTACTGTGTCACACATATCTAGGCCTTGCTTGAACACTAATACAGCCATATGTCGATTTTAAAACATTTTCCGATTAAGTTGTGTTTACGTGCTTCAGTGTTGGTTGACTCTCTGCTCGCTGTTCTCCTCCATAGAGCACGTCTGCTAGGACAGGTGAGGAGATGGCGGTATCATCCGGTGTACAGACCGCTGGTGGACCTGTTGACAATGGAGGAGCGACATGTAATTATCACCTACAAACTTGAACGTACCACAATCCAGTTGGAGCCAGACCTGATGTCAGCTATCCGCCATCCCACAGGAATCCCCCCTCTAGTGCAGGTGCTGTCAGTACTCCATTTCCTGGCAAGTGGGTCTTTTCAGACGTCAGTGGCCATAGCATCAGGGATGTCTCAGCCTATGTTCTCTAACGTGTTGTCCAGAGTGTTGTCTGCCCTGCTGAAACACATGCGCAGCTACATTGTTTTCCCTCAGGTGGAGGATTGCCAACAGTGAAAGGTGACTTCTATGCCCGGGGACATATCCCCAACATCATAGGTGCCATTGATGGGACACACGTGTCCTTGGTACCCCCCAGCAGGAGTGAACAGGTGTACCAAAACCGGAAGAGTTACCATTCTATGAATGTGCAGATGGTGTGTTTGGCAGACCAGTACATCTCCCTTGTGAATGCCAAATTTCCTGGCTCAGTGCATGACGCTTACATTCTGCGGAATAGTAGCATCCCTCATGTGATGGGGCAACTCCAGAGGCGCAGTGTGTGGCTATTAGGTGAGGACATGGACCCAATACAGTGTGACTAGGTGTCTGGGTCTGGGGATGTCCCTAAGAGTTAGTGTGTGTCTAACAGTTGTCCCTCGACATTTGCAGGTGACTCTGGTTACCCCAACCTGTCATGGCTACTGACCCCAGTGAGGAATCCCAGGACAAGGGCAGAGGAACGCTACAATGAGGACCATGGGTGGACTAGGAAGATTATAGAGAGGACCTTCGGCCTTCTGAAGGCCAGGTTCTGGTGCCTCCATATGACAATTGGTTCCCTATTCTGCTCACCAAAGAAGGTGTGCCAGATCATCGTGGCCTGCTGTATGCTTCACAACTTGGCTTTGCGACAACAGGTGCCTTTTCTGCAGGAGGATGGTCCAGATGGAGGTGTTGTGGCAGCTGTGGAGCCTGTGGACAGTGAAGACGAGCAAGCAGAATAAGAGGACATCGACAACAGGAACACGGTGATCCAGCAATACTTCCAGTGAGACACAGGTAAGAAGACAACACTGCCTGCTACATCTGATTTAGTTCTTCTACCTCTCATCTGTCTGTCATTTTCACCCAGTGTATGGACACTGAGTTGTCACTTTCCCTTTCGATTTCACAGATGTGGGTCCCACTGTGTGACCTCTGCTTTGTTTCCGCATGGACTAGAGCTGTGTGACATAGGTATGTTGACATTACATTGGATATAGTATTTTGCCACTGTTATTGCTAATACACATTTTCGAAAGCACAGACTGACTCCAGATTGTTTTGTGATTTAACGGTGTTTATTTAAGTGCAAAGTAGTGGAGGGGGTTGTAAAATGGTCAGGGGTGATGATAGAGGAATGTCCATGGCAGAGTCCAGTCTATTAGTCTCACAGGTGCATTGTCCAAAGGGGCATAGGAAGTGGAGCTGGGGCAGTTGATGGATGGACAGGGTGACAAAGTGGGACAGAAGGATGACAGTCAGGGTGGTCTAATTTCTTGGCGGGGGTCTTGCCATTGTTCGCTGTCTTTGTCCTGGATCTCAGGAACTGCTTGTGGGGTGGTTCTCCATCTGCAGGGCGTGGGGTGCTGGTGTCATGGTCCTGTGGCGGTGCCTCCTGTCCACTAGCGCCGGCGGAGGTGGTGGGCAGTTCATCATCCAGGCTAGTGTCAGGGGCCCCTAGTTGTGCCACAGTGTCCCTCCTGGTGTTGACAAGTTCCTATAGCACCCCTACAATGGTGCCCAGGGTGGAATTGATGGATTTGAGTTCTTCCTTGAACCCCAAATACTGTTCCTCCTGCAGTCGCTGGGTCTCCTGAAACTTGGCCAGTACCTTTGCCATCGTCTCCTGGGAATGGTGGTAGGCTCCCATGATGTTGGAGAGGGCCTCGTGGAGAGTGGGTTCCCTGGGCCTGTCCTCCCCCTATCGCACAGCAGCCCTCCCAGTTCCCCTGTTTCCCTGGGCCTCTGTCCCCTGAACCGTGTGCCCACTACCACTGCCCCCAGATCCCTGGTGTTGTTGGGGTGGTGGGTTAGCCTGGGTTTCCTGTAGTGGTGGACACAGTGCTGCTTGACGTGTCCTGGGGACAGAGGTATGGGCACGTTGGGTGGGTGCTGTGCTGTTGTTTCCAGAGGGGGAGGCTGTGTTGTGGCTTGTGTCAGTGTGAGGGGAACCAACTGTCCTGAGGTCCCAGATGGGCCGGGCTGGTCATCTAGATCCAGTTGGACAGAGCTGCTGTCATCACTGTGGGCCTCTTCCGTGGGCGGAGTGGACATGTCTGGACCCTCCTGTCCGGTGAGGTTGGGTAGGGGTCCTGCAGGGGTGTAAAAGCATGAATATTGCATCTGTGTGTGCCATGGTGTGCAATGGGTGGGTGACCCTGCAGCCCAGTGCTTCCATTCTTGTGTGGGACCTTGTGTGATAATGGTTTGGGGGGTGTATGGGTATGTGAAGTGGATATGCTTTGGTGATGGGTGTCCATGCTTTGGTGCTTCATGCAGGGCTTGGGTTTGGGATGTGTGGTTTATGATATTGGGACATATGTGAGGAGTTGGAGTGATGGGGGTGAGGGCGAGGGTGGGGGTATGTGGTAGCATGCAAGTGGATGGGGGATGAAGTAGTTGAAGGTTTGACTTACCAGAGTCCATTCCTCCAGCTATTCCTGTGAGGCCCTCAGGATGCAGTATAGCCAAGACCTGCTCCTCCCATGTAGTGAGTTCTGGGGGAGGAGGTGGGGGTCCACCGCCAGTCCTCTGAACTGCAATCTGGTGTCTTGAGACCACGGAATGTACCTTCCCCGTAGGTCGTTCCACCTCTTCCTGATGTCATCCCTATTTCTTGGGTGCTGTCCCACTGCGTTGACCCTTTCCACAATTCTTTGCCATGGCTCCATCTTCCTAGCTATGGTGGTGTGCTGCACCTGTGATCCGAATAGCTGTGGCTCTACCCGGATGATTTCCTCCACTATGACCCTGAGCTCCTCCTCAGAAAACCTGGGGTGTCTTTGCGGTGCCATGGGGTGGTGTGGGTGATGTGTGGGGTGGTGTGTGTTGTGATGTGTGGGGTGACATTTAGAGTTGTGTTGTGTGGGGTGCGTGGATGTTGTGTGAGTAATGGTGTTGAGTGCCTGTGGATGCTATTGTTCTTTCTGGTGGTGTCTCTCTCTGGCCTTCTGTCGCAATTGTTGTCGTAAGGGTTTGTGGGAGATGTGGGTGTGTGTTTT
The DNA here is from genome assembly GCF_031143425.1 of Pleurodeles waltl. Classification (NCBI taxonomy): domain Eukaryota; kingdom Metazoa; phylum Chordata; class Amphibia; order Caudata; family Salamandridae; genus Pleurodeles; species Pleurodeles waltl. The sequence goes on along the minus strand of NC_090445.1, from coordinate 391,324,389 downwards.
ATAGTGTTTTATAGTGTATTGAGTGTGTGGGAGTGGTGTGTGTATGTGTATCAGGTGTGTGTATTTCGAATTGTCCAATATGGTTGTGTTTTGTAAGTGAATGTGTAGTTTGAGCACGGCGGTGTGTACCGCCAAAGGAATACCGCGGTTGAAAGACCACGCCGTGGATTCGTGGGTCGTGATAGTGTGGGCCTATTCCTGTTGGCGTGACGGTGTCAGTTTTGTTATTGCCAGTTTATCACTGACCTTTGGTGTGGCGGACTTGTGTGGGTGTCTAGATTTTGGCGGATTCCGAGCTGTGGGTCATAATGGCAGTGGCGGAATTCCACAGCCGTGGCGGTGAGTTGGCGGTCTTCTGCACGGCGGTAAGCGGCTTTTACCGCCAATGTTGTAATGACCCCCTATATTTTGTAGAGAAAGTTTTATCTTCTATTTGATCTTTGTTGGAAAGATCGGTCTCTAGTGTGATCATGTGTTGATATGTTGTCTCCAATTCTTTTGGGGGTTCAGCACCTTTCCTCCTCTGATCTATTTCAAATGCATGGACAAAAGGTATAAAAGGTGAAATCCCAGTGCACCCACGATAACTTGGTAGTGAATGGTCGGTTAAAAGAAACTGGGATTCGGGTGGATAAGCCCTGCGGTCTTGGGGTTTCTCCCTCTCTCTCTGGGGTACCATGTGAAAAAATGAAGGCAAAACAGGAGATCAATATTGTGTGTTCATTAAAATAATTATTTTAGTGGTTTTGTCTGAATGAGCAAAGGGCAAAGCAACGAAGAATCCCTTACCCATGTTTCTGTTTTATTATAAATGGGTAACATCTTGTGGTGGTGCTCCTCCCCCTCTTGTTCAATCTTCTGCTGATAACCCTAAAATGCCCTGTAATGGGAACGTCTAGGGTGTGGGGGCTACCTCACGGTGTTCCAGGGTAAAACTCCTCAGGTGCAAAAAGAAAAAGAAACATCATATCATGAAATTTAGGTAAAACAATAAGGTTTGCAATTGTTCTGGAGGAGTATGCATCCCTTGATCTGCCAACAAATACTGAAATGTTAAATAATGCTCCCCTACACCCTCATTTGGTGCCTGACTGTTCAGACGTTTCTATTCCATGCCCTCCCTTTAACATTTCTGAGTTACCAGATTCAAATATTTCCAGTTAAGGAAAAGGGTTAGTTCCCACTACAAGGGGTGACTACTTTTGTGATCCATGATGACACGAATGAGGTTTGTCAAAAGCACAGTTGTGGGAGTGGGGCGGAAAGCCTCAGCCCTTTGAGGACTGAAATAGTTCATAGGGAATTAGACTTTTCCCATGGGGAACAGGGTCAAGACTGATTTGCATATGGCTGGGTCCAAACTGGAATGGCATGGCAAGCAAAAAAACTGATGGATTAAACACAGATCTGTGACTGGGGGTGAATGTTTGATTTGTTCTGCATTCCACCCATCATCTTTTGTTTTTTCATTTGTCACCCCAAGTGGGAAGGGTATGCCCAGATGTGGGCACCCGTGCCACCAGATTCAAGCTAGCCTGGCTGATGAAGGGTGATACACTGAACCCTGTCTCAGCATGCTTGTTTCTGGCCAGGGAGGACCTGGCGTGGCAGTTTGGGCTGAACAGTTCCCATGGGGAACAGGGTCAAGACTGATTTGCATATGGCTGTGTCCAAACTGGAATGACATGGTAAGCAATAAAACTGATGGATTAAACCCTTTCTGTGACTGGGGGTGAATGTTTAATTTGTTCTACATGCCGTTCATCATCTGTTGTTTTTGCAGGTGTATGGAACAAAACAGGCACTTCACTTTTGCAACTGTCACTGAGTCACTGTTCCTAGAGCAAGGTTCTGCATCCTCATCGACGGCAGTCTTGATAATGATGCAGAAACCCCGTGCTCATAATTTATGGAATAATGTGTATGCCTGTGTAGTGCCTAACTGTATCACTGAGGCTCTGCTAATCAGAACCTCAGTGCTTATGCTCTCTCTGCTTTTACATTTGTCACTGTAGGCCAGTGACTTAATTTACCAATTTCAATTGGCATACTGGACGCCCCTTACAAGTCCCTAGTATATGGTACCTAGGTACCCAGGGCATTGGGGTTCCAGGAGATCCAAATGGACTGCAGCATTTCTTATGCCACCCATAGTGAGCTCAGACAAACCCTTACACAGGACTGCCATTGCAGCCTGCGTGAAATAGTGCACACACTATTTCACTGCCATTTTCAATGCACTTAAGTAACTTATAAGTCATCTATATGTCTAACCTTCACATTCTGAAGGTTAGGTGCAAAGTTACTAAGTGTGAGGGCACCCTTGCACTAGCAAAGGTGCCCCCACATAGTTCAGGGCCATTTCCCCGGACTTTATGAGTGCGGGGACGTCATTACATGCGTGCACTACACATCGGTCAATACCAATTTGTAGCTTCACAATGGTAACTCTGAATATGGCCATGTAACATGTCTAGGATTCAGAAGCCCTTGTTTCACCCTCTCCCTTTGGAAATAGGTGTGAAGGGCTGGGGAGGAGTAGCCTCCCCCAGCCTCTGGAAATGCTTTGATGGGCACAGATGGTGCCCATCTCTGCATAAGCCAGTCTACACCAGTTCAGGGATCCACCAGCCCTGCTCTGGCATGAAACTGGACAAAGGAAAGGGGAGTGACCACTCCCCTGACCAGCACCTCCCAGGGGAGGTGCCCAGAGCTCCTCTAGTGTGTCCCAGACCTCTGCCATCTTGGATTCAGAGGTGTTAGGGCACAATGGACAGCTCTGAGTGGCCAATGCCAGCAGGTGACATCAGAGACCCATTCTGATAGGTGCTTACCTCTCTCAGTAGCCAAGCCTCCTGTCTCAGCAGCCAAACCTCCTTTTCGGGCTATTTAGGGTCTCTCCTTTGGGCTATTCCTCAGATAACGAATGCAAAAGCTCACCACTTCCCTCTTCGACTTCTGCCAAGGATCGACCACTCACTACTCCAGGACACCAGCAAAACCGCAACATAGTAGCAAGACGACTACCAGCAACATCGTAGCGCCTCATCCTGACGGCTTTCTCAACTGTTTCCTGGGGGTGCATGCTCTGAGGGCTGTCTGCCTTCACCCTGTACTGGAAGCCAAGAAGAAATGTCCTGTGGGTCGACAGAATCTTCCCCCTGCCAACGCAGGCACCAAACTTCTGCATCACCGGTGCTCTGGGTCCCCTCTCATCCTGACGAGCGTGGTCCCTGGAACACAGGAGCTGGGTACAAGTTTCTCCCACAGTCCAGTGGCCCTTCTGTCCAAATTTGGTGGAGGTAAGTCCTTGTCTCCCCACGCCAGACAGTAATCCTGTGTACAGCGTGATCTGCAGCTGCTCGGGCTTCAGTGCACTTTTCCAAGGATGCCTTTGTGCACAGCCTAGCCTGGGTTCCCAGCACTCTGTCCTGCATTGCCCAATTCGATGAGTTGGACTCCGATGTCGTGGAATCCTCCTTTGTGAGTCTGAGTTGACCACTGTCCTCAGATCTTCTAAGTGCCTGTTCCAATACTTCTGCGGGTGGTGCCTGCTTCTGCAGGGGCCCTCTGAGTTGCTGAGCACCCCCTCTGTCTCCTCCTCCAAGGGACAACATCCTGGTCCTTCCTGGTCCACAGCAGCACCCAAAATCCACAACCACCACTCTTGAAGCTAGCAAGGCTTGTTTGTGGTATTTCTGCATGAAAACACTCCTGCATCCTCCAGCACACCGTGGGACAACTTCTGACCAAAGGAGAAGTTCCTGGCACCTTCTGTTGTTGCAGAATCTTTGGCTTCTTCCACCCAGAGGCAGCTCTTTTGCACCTTCATCCGGGGTTTATTGGGCTTCTGCCCCCCCGGACACTTGCGTGACTCTTGGACTTGGTCCCCTTCTTTTACAGGTCCTCAGGTCCAGGAATCCATCTTCAGTGCTTTGGTAGCAGTTGTGGTTCTTGCAGAATCCACTATCTCGATTATACTGTATTTCTGGGGTAGTAGGGTAACTTTACTCCTACTTTTCAGGGTCCTGGGGTGGGGTATTTTGGACACCCTTACTGTTTTCTCACAGTCCTAGTGACCCTCTACAACCTCCTGTAGGCCTGGGGTCCATTCGTGATTTGCATTCCACTTTTGGAGTATATGATTTGTGTTGCCCCTAGGCCTATGTCTACCTATTGCATCCTATTGTGATTCTACATTGTTTGCACTACTTTTCTTATTGTTACTTACCTGTGTTGGGTTTGTGTACATATAATTTGTGTATATTTCTTACCTCCTAAGTGAGGGTATCCTCTGAGATACTTTTGGCATATTGTCACTAAAATAAAGTACCTTTATTTTTAGTAACTCTGAGTATTGTGTTTTCTTGTGATATTATGCTATATGATATAAGTGGTATAGTAGGAGCTTTGCATGTCTCCTAGTTCAGCCTAAGCTGCTTTGCCATAGCTACCTCTAACAGCCTAAGCTGCTAGAAACACCTCTAATCTACTAATAAGGGATAACTGGACCTGGCACAAGGTGTAAGTACCACAAGGTACCCTCTATAAGCCATGCCAGCCTCCTACACATAGCTAGAGTGGCCAGTGGCTGGCATTGGTGAATAGTTGGAAATGTAATTCCTTCAGTTTTGAGAATTTACTTTTTCACTGCAGGTACCATGATAAAAGTTGATTTCATTGGAAACAGTCAAAATACCCACACAAATGCCACCTGCTATAGTGTTGTACAAATGGAATGATCTTTTATACTTTAACAGGCCTTTGTGAATCAGTCACAACATGTCTAACTCCTGATTGTGCAAAGAGTCACAACCCTTTCTCTATTTTGATACTTATGCATTAATATCCCCATTTTACTCCCATTTTACACGTTTTGGGCCAAATTCAAGACAAACACATAACAGCACACAAAATAGTACCACAGGAATAATATTTTATATACTATAAATACATTTGTGAATAGGCTTCACTATTGTGAGAGAGCTGAAAAGTAGGAGCTGGGATGGGAATGTCCCACGCATGATGTACAATCATGTTGCCCTATACCTAGTGCCCACTTTGAGAATCTGGTAGCCTGCTTTTTTTTTTCTTTTATCTTGGTCCCAGCCTTGCACTCATCTTGCATGCTTATGAAGGCCTAGGCCTGTCCCTTTATGTGAATGAGGTCCTATGACGGGCTCGCAAAACTTGCCCTTGTTTTGCTGACTGTGGACCACCATTCCTGTCACAAGTTTAGCATGTAAAGCAGAAATAGCATGTATTTTGAGATTGAATAAGTGTGACAAGTCCTGTTTATCTGTGAAACTTTATTGGAGGCTTACTTGCCCACTTTTGCAAGGTACTTCTTCAATGAACTAACCCAGATCCATGTGCTAACCAAATGTGTGTTATGAGAGTACATGGATGTGGCCTGTCTAGTGAGTACATTGGCCCTGATTATGACTTCTGCGGATGGAAAAGGCCGTCCACCGAATTTCTGACGGGTAGGATGCGAGCAGTGTGGCAGCCTCCTCGTCAGGGCCTATACGAGTTTCCTGCTGGCCCAGTGGGAAACATCCTGAAACATTGTCTCCGGCTTGTAATAAAGCCGACAGCAATGCTGTAGTGTGTAGGGTGCATCACCATCGTAATGTTCACTGTCAGCAAAGAAGGCAATGAATATTGCAATGGGGCTGCTAAGGGGGGGTCCCTGCACTGCCCATGCCAAGTGCATGGGCATTGCAGGGGTCCCCCTGGGACCCACTTAACCCCATCTCCACCAGCCTTTTCATGGTGATGCTACCACCATGAAACCTCTGGAGGAGAAGGGATTAGGACCTAGCACTGCCAGACCGATGTGAAGTCATAATCTGGCGGTGCTGGCAGTCCGACGCGGGGCTACCATTGCGGTCGTAATATGGTGCTCGGACTGCCGCATTAGTGGCGGTCTGACTGCCACCGCGACCCTGGCATTCATTAGACCGCCAGTGTCATAATGAGGCCCATCATGTCAATGAGTGAGCCAGAGTACTGCAGGCTTGTGGATTTCATTTTGGAAGTCCCTGACCTTTTACTGTGCACAATATTAAGCTGATGATGTATTCCCACACAGTGGAAGTTTATTGCTGGCATTCTTTAAACTGGAGAAAGGAGACCTAGGCACTGAAGTGGGGAGAGAGAAGGTATCGCTCCTTTATCATTTTGCTCAGGAGGACTGCTGACTAGACTTCCTGCAGCACTGCCATTTGATGATGGGTGGAGGTGAACGATGGGACAGCAGTTTCTGTTTTTCAGCATATGAAGGGCCCTTTAGATGAAGCCAGACTTTTGACTATTTTCTCATTACTATAAAAGAACACATGCACATCAAACTTTAGAAAGTGGAAAGAATGAGTTTCAACAGCTTTCATAGCAAGCACACTGTGAATATATATTTTCTTGCACTCCTGGCATGTATTTGCTTCCAAGGCATGGTGGGTGGCATCGACTTTGTTACTTTTTCTGTGGAGACTTAGCAACGCCTGAGTGCATTATTTATTTTGTATTCAGTTACTTACTTTACTTATCTGATAAAGTTTATATATTTAATTTTCTAAATATTTGACTTGCTTTATAGGTTCACAATTACTGACTCCTACAATAAACATCCAGATTGATGTTTACTAATGCCACAGTTGGTCAGAAAGGAAGACATATTATTACAAAGTTCTCATAATGAGAGGGCTGTACTATTTTACTAAGGCTCATCCTCCTGTAATTATATCTTCACATCTGCCCACAAATACCCCCAAGGAACCAAACAGTCTCAGGTGGTTCTGTTCCTAGAAATTTGCCTTAACCCATCATTTTGTTGGCTCCCTTTAGTCTAACTCCCCTCGCGCTTGTACACACTTTATAAAGGTTGTGCTCCCATTACAAATATATGAAGCAAAGAATAGCATGTTTCAGAAATAATCTAAAAGGATTTACCACTGAAGACAAACGCTAGATAGTGTTCAAATAATTATCAAGATCACAATTCAAACAGAAAGTAAAATATATATCGAAAAGTGGACTTAGCAGGACACTCAACCATTTCTATGAAAATAGGACGCTGTTAATCTTTCTGTTTTTGACATATCTTGAATTTTCAGCTGAGTATTGTATTCTTTAGGGTTAGGAAGCATATTCTTAATTTGAACCAGTGACATATTTCCCACATGGCTCTTCCTACTGCAGTTCTGCTACTCTTACACATTCCCATCCAAGAGGCAGCCATACCGTTATGTTCCTTAAAGAGCCCACAGGAAAGTGGGATGGCCTGGAATAGAGACATAAACATTGGAGGCATCTTCGCAGTGCATTTCAGCAACTACAATCCTGGAACTGATTTCACTACAAGACCACACCCCACTTCGTGCAAAACGTGAGTATCTCCCTTTATGTCCAACTTTTAACAGATTATTTCCGCATCGCTCTATGATACAGTTACCTATCTTAAGAACTTCAAACTAGATGATTTTTTCAAGAAAAACGTCGATTGGACCTGTTGTTACAAGAATTGAAAAGCTTGAGAAAGACAATACTATCAACACTCCTCCATTTATGAAATAATTTCATTAGGTTTTAGATATCGCCTACCGACTCAAATGTTATCTGGTCTTTTAGTGATGTACTTACACGCATAGATGGTGTCCCATACCTCTTGACTTGTCTCAAACGATGGGGCACTGTGTTACCTGTGTCATAGCGCTAATGTACATACTATTAAATCTTCAACACAGACCAATTAAGAGCAAACTGTCTCTCTTAGAAAGGTTTTAGGTATTGGATAGTGTTTACCAATCACTAAGCCCAAACAACCAAATTCGCTTGATTACTCTTCAATTAACGCTGCCTTCCTGTCTCTCCCCAGCCAGGTAAATGTAATATTGTTGGTTTGTTGAGATGTCACAGAACACCTCACTTATGTGGCGCTGTGAATAGCGTGGTTTGCATCACATAAAATGTCCAGAATTTTTCTCTTCTATAGAACGATATCACATTTCTCCTAAAGATTTGCTCACTTGCAGATTCTGGTATTTCTTTGGACTAGATGAAAGATGCATCTTCTTTTCAAGTAAATATCTGCTTTAGGATTCTGTAGATTTTACTTCCAACACAGCTTATCTTTATGAGATCGGCCCCCCGATTTGGACGTTAATGAACAGAGTGTATTTGATGCTACTTTGTTTCCATCTTGCTGTGGTAGGATCTTGTATTTTAGAGGCAAACACAAAGTAGCTCCGAATGTTACTGGGGAAACTTAGTGAGGAATCCTGATTTCATTGACCATGGGGAAAGTAAGGTAAAACATATGAGGTTTCTTTATTGTGTATGCATCCTTCCATCACATCTGTGAACTCAAATCCTACATGGCACAAGATGAAGGAGTGCAATACTTATCCACATGGGGACGTTAGATACGTTTGGGCTTATATAGCAACACTACTTTAATTATTTTCAGTTGTTACTTAACAGGCCCCGTAGGAGAACCTGGATATTGATGCGATAAGTTTCTAAACACCATGGTCCATATTTATGGATGGTTAGCGTTGCTTTAGCGCCATTTATTTTGGCACTAAAGCGGTGCTAACCTAACTCCTGATTTATATTTTGATGCTAGACCCGTCTAGCATCAAAATATAGGAGTTAGCACCATGTTTAGAATGTGTGAAACCACCTTGAGTCAATGAGATGCAAGGTAGGCATTCCCATCCTAAATACAATGCTAACCCTCTAGCACCATATTTATCCCCAGGTGCAGAAATGACGAACAAGAAGGAGGCGGGCCTAAATAATGGTGCCAAGTCCGCTTAACGCTATTATTTAACACCTTAGGGTGCAGGTTGGCCCATTTCCATGGCTAAACACCATGGAATGGGCACAAAGATGCCCACACCAAGCCCCAGGAACAGCACAGGGACACTACAGGAGGGGGACCCCCTCCTATGTAAGTTTAGTTAAGTATACTTAATTAATGTGCACAAGCAGCATGGCAGCACACGAGCACAGTGTCACAAAATGCGTACTGCACCATTACAGTGACTAGAATACAGAAGTCAGAAAGCAAAACAGATGGGAACACTAAAAAGTGATGCATGACCTGCATACAGGTTGCGTGCCTCTGACTATAGTTCACAGCGCAAGAGTTGCTGTGGGAAATTTATGGCTGTCAACACAGTCAATGTTTAACTAACCAGATCTTCCCCAGATAATCCATTGCAGCACTTCCCTTGCTAATCCAAGGTCACTTCACTCTTTCAACATAAATCAGTACTCACTGCGGGCCTCCATAGGTGAAGTTTTTGGTACCACTGACTTGTGATAGATACCAGATCCAATTTCAAGAGGTCTCCAGCTTTACCACTTCTAATTCATTTCTCCTTACTTCTCCACTAAGCCAACATGTACAAGCTACACTGCCCCATTAGTGGTTTTTTTATATCTCGCCTGGGCAGACAATGTGCTGTTGCTTGCTAGATTTTTTGTTAGCTTGAAGGGGGCTTAGAGTCCACCCACTGCTTACCATTGGTTGGCTTCATTGTCACTCTTATTAGCTGGCTCCTGTTTGGTCAGTACATGCTGGTTTCCTTCTTCTTTGTGTGTTTCTCCTTCCCTTGGAGCATTGCCTAATTACAGCTTCCTTTCTATGTGAGTGTCTTTCTGCTGCTTACACTTTCTAATCCAGGCTAAATTTGCCTTCTATTAGTACCATTCACTAAGAGTGCATGTTTTTCTGATTTGCGTACATCCTGGTCCCACTCTATGCTGTTGCTTTCACCCGCTCCCTTTCAGTGCTTGTTCCGTTCTTCTCTTCCATCCTCTCTCCATCCATCCCTCGATTTCTCTCCATTTCTTTCTATTTTCTCACTCATACATGTGTTTTCAGCCTTTTTCCATATGGTCACACTCTGTGCTGTTGCTTTCATGCGCTCTCCTCCATCCCATTGTCTGCACTGTTGCCTCTTGACACCACCCTCCCGCCTGTTGTCTGCAGTGTTGAACGTAGATACTCGCCCTTCCTTCTGTAGTATGCCATGTTGCTGATTGATATCCACCATCCCTCCCAATGTCTGCCATGTTGTGCCCTCCCTCCAGTCCTCTGCTGTGTTTCCCCACTCTCCTGTTGTCTATTGTGTTGCCCCCCACTCTCCCGTTGTCCAGTGTCACCTCCCTCTATCCCGTTGTTCACTGTGTTGTCCCCTCATAGTCGCCACGCCTCCTGTTGCCATCAGTCTCCTGTGTGCACAAGATCCTCAGTCAGAGAGGCCTGTTGCTGCTCGTTTATCTCCAAAACAACCACCCCTGCCAGACGTAGCCAATAATACTCTTGGAGCTACCTAAGCTGCCGGGATGTGCTGCAAAATAAACCATTCCAGTTTCTAATGTATGATACTTGCGAGTTGTGTTACCAAACTCTAAATTGTGGTGTAAACTCTGATGGCTTGGGACAAGTATTGTAATCTGAATTTACCAGTTCCCATCCTGTTCCAGACTGACCGGCAATCAAACCCTATATACACAAAGGCACTAACCCATGGCTTATACCCACCACATTTCTTTCACAAAGGACCCTAAAACCCTTTGGTACACCCACTGGTATAAGACCATTCTTCAGCCCCAAAGGCACATTAACTTTTCAATTCACAAGTTTTAAAAACGTCGATAAATATTAATTAATTCATGGATTATTGAGGATGGGAATGTACAAAATAAGGCGTATTTTCTCTGAACACCTTGTTTACTGGAACTTCAAAATGTCTATGAATATAGTTACCTATTATTTAAGCATGATTTTTATTGATACAACATGAATTATTTTCTAAAAAACTAACCTCGGCTGGTTTGTGCACGTCCCCAGACAGCTTGCCTCTGAATTAACATCATTTACAGGGTACATGACTATGCAATTTCTGGACAAATGCAATTCACGTTTCCTGCATTTTTCATTATTGATTCAACTTGAAATCTAAGATAAAATGTCAACATCTAATTGCATCTGAGTTAGACAGGAATCCCATTTTTGTAGCGCCAGTCTCTTAGGCTCTGTGACCATGAACAGTTTACAGAACAGTTTTCGAAAAAATAAGTGCTACAGTAATTTCAACTGGGGTGATTCAACAATATGCTGAAGACGACTAGTTCAAAAGTCACTGATAGTTACCCGGTTGATAAGAGTTCAAATCATTAGCCCAACTATAAGAGCCACAGATAACTTTCTTGTCTTCAGAAAACTACTCAAGACTTTGCTCTTTCCTTCATAACCACCATATTCAAACAACTATGGACTGCATATGCCTATGTTGATAAATATTTTTTTCAGATTATGTGTATATTTCTAGTTATTTATAGTTCTTTAGAAAATATGTATCGCTACTATGTCATAACAAAAAAATACACACACACTCTTTAAACCTGTTTGACTAAGTATATTTTACCCATGGTTCTAATTATGTATTGTATGTGCATATGTGTGTTTATTCATGTGTGTTTATATGTGTGTATATATATATATATATATATATATATATATATATATATATATATATGTATGTGTGTGTATATGTTGTTTTTTGTGCTTGGCATGTTCGTGGGTCATTGCATGGCTCCTGGGTGGGTTGTTATACTAGATATCTATGAATTCCTGCTCACATGTTATCACACTTACCTACCCATCATATGTCACGTCTCTATCAAACTATCCTCCATTCTCACTCTGACTCATCCCAATTCCTTTCTACTACTTTAATCTCCTAAATAACTCTGCCTAAGCTCTTCCCTCCGCTTCCACATCTAACTCACCAAACCTCACTCTACTACCGTGACCTCCCACAAAACCCTACTAAATTCTCCCGCATTTATCTCACCCTTCTACTATGCTCTCCCTAACCCTTCCACATGCTCTTCCCTCCTCCATCTCCCTTTACTCATCCCAAGCCTTTGGGTTGAGTAAATGAAGGATATACTCCCAATTAACATTTCTGGATTTCTTTCCTCCTCCACCCCTCCATTACTCCAGTCAATCTAACTAACAAACTCTCATATCCACGGCTCAAATTAACTCATAATAATACTAAAACTGTGCTCATTATTTCCTGATACTAATCCATCACTAATTCTTGTTGGGTTCCAGATTAGCGTGCTACTCACTGAAAAGCGCTTCAACGCCTCGTCAGGGGTAGTAAGCGATATATAAATACGATTGCAATACAATACAATACAATACTATATATATATTTTTTTGTAAGTGCCATTGGGGGTCCCTTTCATGGGTCCCATGCCTGGCACTAGGTATGTTAGTCTTGCCAAGGGGACACTAGTCCCCTGTGGTGGGCATTGGGGTGGTGGGCATGACTCCTGTCTACACTTAGCAGGAGTCAATTGTTGGCTGCTTGGGCGTCAAACAATGATGCAAGGCTGGTTAGCAGCATATTATTTGCCGCTAACCAGCCTAATGTCATTTCAGACTCACTAGCGCCATTTTCCCTAACGCCATCCCTGACCATCTAGCTTCTTGTTTTTAGATGCTAGCCATTCCTTAGCTACATCTTGCGTCATTTAATAAATATAGCACTAAGATGGCTCTAGGAAATGGCGTTAGCCGGCGTTGAGAAAAATTATGCAAAACTGCATTAGCGCAGTGTTGGGCCATTTTTCATAAACATGGGCCAAAGTGTTTCTCCTGCCATGCTTCTGTTTTCTCTTTTGTGGCTGCTACATTCCAAAATGTTATTTTTGCCTGTTTTTCTCTCAAAGTCTTTGAACAAATTGCAGTTGCCAAATCTGCCCCTTCCTATTGTCAGCAGTTGCAGGTCTACCTGTTGTTTCTTCTGTCTCACTCAACCAGACATCAACATTACCAACATACTTTTGTTTCCCATATATTGTCTCACTACACATCTACTCAATGCTTATCCATTAACTATAACCTTGTAGACATATCTCCTTTGCTGCCTCCAAGTTCAGGTAATCACCTTTCTCCAAGAGTTTGAAACTACATAGAAGAGCAATGAATGGTGCAAATTAATTCTACCCACCATCAAAGTTAACATGTATATTTTCACTCGGCATGCTTATGTCATTTTACAGTTATAGTTCATGTAGATGCATGTATGCATTGCTAATATTATCCACAAAGCACAATAGTTCCAGGACTGTCGGTTGACTTTAGTATTTTGTTTTGAATACCTAACACTGCCAACTCCAACTATATTAGTTGCATATATGTTTTCTTATCTGAATTGTGTAGCTGCTACAAAATAAATAAATGAGCTCTGTTAGGCCTGGCATCCTTGCTGCCCTCAGACCTCCTGTTTGCTGACTTTAATTTGCTAGCCTTAAAACTTTGGCCACTTTACCACTGCTAACCAATGCTAAAGTTCTTGCATTCAAAACATGTTAGATTGGCTTGTACTCAACTTGCATATTTAATTTACTTGTAAGTCCCTAGTACCTGTGCCCAGGGTCTTTAAAATGAATGCTACTAGGGGTCCTGTTGAATGTGCCACCTTATTAAGCAAAACTTTAAACGTGTCTCAGGCCTGCCATTGTAGCCTGTGAGTGGGCAATGTTAAACTGTCATGTTGCCCTGACAAAGTAACTTTTTTACCAGGTCCAGGGCTTCCTCTGTAATATATATATATGTGTTTTTTTTTACATAGGAAGGTGCCTCTTTCTGCAAAAAAACAATCCTGCTTAAAACACTTGCACTCTTGCACCATGGTGCAAGGATGCCTGTGTTGGCGCAAGACAGCACATTGTGCACCGACACTGGGAAAAGACAGGAATATGTGCTGTATAATTTTATATAGGGCACATTCCTGTCCTTTCCCTGTCATGCAGTGCAGCATGTGACTTGCTGCACTGCGTCACATGTTGATAAATGTGCACCGTATTGTGTGAGCAAAAACAATCCTTTTGCCTATGCTCCCATAGTGAAATGAAAGAAAGCACAGGAATAACACTACTGTTAAGAATATTGATAATAATACTATTGTCTCCTTATAATTTGCTGTCCATGAGTTTAAGAGCTACACTAATTAAGAGGTGTTCATACTACTTAATCAGCAGAATTCTTGTTATAGATGGATGCAGCAATCATTAAGGTCAAATTAAGATTTGTCTTTGCTGGAGAGATTGAATCCAATTTGTTCTTTGTCCCAGAAACCAAAAAGTATTGCGCCTGGAACTGAGAATCTTAAAAAGTGAGAGCATTGTATATAATTAGGATGTTAACTCTGCCAAAAACAATTCCTAACACCCATTATCATCTGTTAGTTTTCAATTCAGTTAAACATGGTTTGAACACCTAAATATTACATGCATGTAATTGTTGCTAACATGGATCCATCTGTTCCTCGCCCAACCATCTAAGCATGCGCACTACTAACATACGCACCCTTCTGCATTGTCCTCCTTCCATATGTTCTCTCAAGCTTGAACAGGAATTATTTGCGTAATAGAGCTATCAAAAGTTAAAGATGACAGACCCTGCTCAAAATTCATGGCAGACCGAGGTCCTCATTATGACAATGGCAGTAAATTCCCAATACCGCTGCAATGATTGCTGCCAGCATACTACTGCAGAGGTGAACATCCGTCCACCAGAATATGACACATACACACAAAACCGGCAGAAAACAGCCACAACCACAAATCTGCCAGACCCACTGAATGTGATAAACTGTTGGAACTACTACCCATACCGGTACGCCACCAATACTACACCCTCCAAATAATGACCCACAAATCACCACAGAGGACATTCAACAACGGTAAACCATTAACGGTGCATACTACCAAGGTGGATATGGCCACTCAAATACAAAACAAGACTACATTGCCAAGGACAAAAACCCCACACCTGACACAAATACACAAACCCCACTCACCCACCCACCAACAGCACTATACAACACACACTCACATCACCCACAATCCTTTGCTAACACAACAGGATGGCTACACTTTGCGATGCTAATCCCAAAGAGAACTTCACACACATATAACAACTACCAATTTATCCGACACGCACCACACACCACACACCCCACCACATCACACATCAGCATCTGCACAATGTACACACAACACCCATGTACCCACAAAGGAGTTGCAGGTCATGGTTGAGGAAATAGTCAGAGTAGAGCCACAGCTGTTTGGAGCACAGGTCCAGCAGATATCCATTGCCCGGAAGATGGAGCCATGACAGAGGATCGTGGACAGGGTGAACACCATGGGACTACATTCACACACAAGGGACGACATAAGGAAGAGGTGGATTGACCTACGAGGGAAGGTGCGTTCCATTGCAGCAAGGCACCAGCTTGCCATCAGAAGTACTGGTGGTGGCCCCCGACTCCTCCCCAACAGCTGACAGCATAGGAGGAGCAAGTCTTGGTAATCCTGCATTTTGAGGGATTCACTGGAGTAGCCAGAGGGCGGAACACTGGTGAGTCAACATTTACAGCCTATCACCCACCCCCATTCCTGCATGCCATCTCGTCCCCTCACCTTGACTTCCATCACTCCTCTCCATCCCACACAGTGCACCATCCCAATTAACAAACCTAAAAGCCAAGCCATGCATGCCATACCCACTCCATGCACATCCCTTCCTGTCCTGCATGTACACCACCAATGCATTCACAGCATGGAGAACTAACAATCCCACAATCCATCACCATACACAAAGAGAGGTGGCACGGCAACAGCAATAATATAGGGGAAGCTAGTGATGCAGAATATGTCACAGACATGTAGCATAATACACCACTTAAATCTCCACAGGCGCCCCAGCCAATCTCAGTGGCGAGGAGGTGCCACAGCTACCCAGTCCCCCTCCAGAAGATGTCCCTAGTGATGACAGCAGCTCTGGAGCTCTGGATCTGGATGAACTCCCTGGCCCATCAGGGACCAGTGGTCAGTTGGCTACCCCAGCCCCAACCCAGTCCACTACATAGCCTCCCCCCTCAGAATCTAACACCACAGCTACCACCCTATGTCCCCAGACCGCTGTTCCAAGGACACATCAATCAGTAGTGTGTCCACCTGTACAGGGACCCAGCCCATACCTCACAGGCAAGACAATGAGGGTCCTGGGGTCAGTGGCCGTGGGCACGCTATTTAGGGGACACAGGCAATGGGGGCCAGGGACGGTCGGAGGACAGCTGTTCGCCAGGGGGAGGATAGGCCCAGAAAACTGACTGCCCAACAGGCACTGGTTAATGTCCTGACACCTTACCAACAATCCCAGGACAAGAAGGGTCAGCTGATAAACATCATGCAGGAGAACCAATGGCAGAAGGGGGAACACCTTCAGGACATCAAGCAAGAATTCCAGGCACTGAACACCATCATGGTCTTCATTGCAAGGGTGCTGGGTGATATGGCCAACATCATGAGGGACTACACAGCACACCAGCGAGCCCCTACCACTAGCCTGTGTACTGACCAACCACCAGGAAATTAGCCCCTCCTGAATGTCCCACTTGTGGTCCACTGTGTCACCTTGTCCACTTTAAACTGCCATTGCTCCCCTTCCTATGGCCCCTTGAACACTGGACCTGTGCTACAAACAGACTGGACCACTACACTGGACTATTCCCAATCATCACTCAACTCTATTGCACTTTGCATTGTATACACATTTTTAACACCCTTGGACACAAATTGAGTAATATTGCTTTATGTTAAGGTAATGCGCAATGTATTGAACTGTAATGAACTGCATGATCCTGTGTAAATGTCCAGTAATATGTTGATCCATCCTACAAATGTGCCTCATCAGTCTGTGCACATTACAGTAGCACACTGTTGTAACCACAACAACAACTGCAATAAGGGAAGGCATAGGTGAAAAGCAGGTGGGGTGCAAAGGTAATGACTAGCATTATACTACAGCCACCAGCACAAGTCTTACATGAGTGCCCATCATATGTGTCAATCATATGTGTCCTGTTGTCCACATCTTCCTCCTTTTCCTCCACCTCACTGTCCTCAGTGTCCACTGCTGCCACAGCTACATTGTCTCCCCCCTCCTCCATGCCGTCTGAGGGCCAAATTATGCAACATGCAGCACGCAACAATCCTGCAGACCTTCTCAGGGGAGTAGCATAGCGATCTACCTGTCAGATGGAGGCACCTGAACCTAGACTTCAGGAGACTGAAGGTCCTTTCAACAATCCTCCTGGTAAACCAAAGTCAATCATTGTACCTATTCTCAGCCCCTGTTCTCGGATTCCTAACAGGGGTCAGGAGCCAGGACAGGTCTGGTTAGCCAGAATCACCTGCAAGAAGTAAGGCACACTCATATGCTCTGCAAAAAGGCATGGGGTAGAAGTCCTGAAGGCATACACTGACATACATTGGGTGGGGACTCAGGCTCACCAATTAGCCACACTATGTGCCTCTGTAGTTGTGCTATTAGCTGTGGGACACTGCTATTCCTCAGGACAAAGGCATCATGCACCAACCCAGGATACTTGGCAGTGACGTGGAGATGTACTGGTTAGAAAGGCACACCATCTGGATATTGAGTGCGTGGAAACTCTTCCTATTCCTGTACACTTGTTCATTGGCCCTGGGGGGGACTAAGGCAATATGGGTCCGTCAATGGCCCCAAAAACATGTGGTATATGTCCCATTGCATAGAATCCAGCCTTCACAGTGGATAAATCTACCTGGGGGAATGTGATGTAGCAGCACATGTTTTTCAGCAAGGCTGCAAAAACCCTTGCATGCACAATAGAGAATATTGGCTGTGACATTCCTGCAACTAAGCCCACTGTCACCTGAAAAGAGCCAGTTGCCAGGAAATAGAGCACTGAGAGTACCTGCACAAGAGGGGGTATTACTGTGGTGCAACGGATAGCAGGTAGCTGATCAGGCTCCCATTGTGCACAGTGCACACAGCTCTGTGATTGTGGCCCTGTCCAGACGATGGGTGAGTATGATGTGCATGTCCTCCAGTGTAGCCAAGTCCACAAGTGGTCTGTACACGGGTGCTTGCCTCCTCCTCCTATTCCTCTGCTGTGGTTGGTACCTAAGGGACCCAAAAGTAAGAAGAAAGTGACAACAGGAACCATGAACACACTACCACAGTGTACACAGAGCATGCTCGTATGTTGGTCACTGGAATTGTCTAGGTGTTTACATTTGACTGAAATGACACACTTATCAATCTGTACATGTGTACCAGCATTAGAAAATGGCAACCACCTGTCCTGTATGCAGGGACAGGTAGAAGTGACCTCACTCTGCTAGTGTTCGCGTCATGGCAGGAAGTGGTCTGCACCCCCATGAAATTCCGTATTGGATAACATGGGCCTCTATGGAGTATGGGAACCAATGATGATCAACGCCGGATGTGACGGTGTTCACCAGCGCAGACGTGACCGCCATTTTATTTTTACAACTTCAATTGATTCCTGACTTTCCACAGGACGAAATCTCCACTGGTCGTGCTGCTGTGACCTGTGTCTGGACCCTGCCATGGTACATGCAACAGGGGAAAGGGCCCAAGCCTTCACATCCGAGGATTTGGAGAGGCTCGTGGATGGGATCCTATCTGTGTATGGGCAGTTGTTTGGGCCTACAGACCAACAGGTGAGTACACCATGGGTACGTTGAATGCGACATGGCTGCATGGAGATGTCTCTTTGTGCTGGCGGTGTGTCATTTGAGGAGGGGTATGGCTGGTGGCAGTGTGAATGTAGGGTATGGGTCATGTGTGTACCTGAGGAGTGGCTAATGCAGTTGTAGGCCACATGTGTAACTGGCTGGATTGTCTGGTTCATGGTGTCCCACTGTTTGTGTTTCCTCTGCAGGTCAGTGCCAATTAGAAGAAGGGGTTGTGGCGTGCCATTGCCAAGGACGTGGGGGTCTATAGCAGGCAGAGCACACACTGCAGGAAACAGTAGGAGAACCTGAGACGCTGGGCCCAGAAGACCACGGATGCCCAGCAGGGGATGGCCTCCCAACGAGTGAGGGGTGCCCGTCAGAACCTGAACCTCTTGCTGGCCTGCATACAAGCGGTGGCCTACCCAGCACTGCATGGGCACTTGAGGTCATCAGAGCATCGACAAGGGGGTAAGTACAGTATGTTTGACAACTGTCTCCGTTGCCTGGCATTGGATTTGGGTGCCGGGTACTAGTCAGTGGATGCCCCAATATGCCAGTTTAGAAATTGCTGCCTGGTCCAGCTTAGGTTTCTAGGGTGAAATGCATGTTTATGATAGCTAGGTAGCTGGCTTTCCATGTCAGACAGGGCTTAGTTGGTCCCAGTTGGTGTGTAGCTGGCATTTTTTGGCCTCTACCTGCTGTGGTACTTAGCAATGGTATGCCAGTGTGGTCCATACTTCCCATTCTCAGTTGCAGTGTGTGACAGTGATGTATATGCCATTTGGGCAGTTGGTGCTATGATTGACCCTGTGCTCCCTTTCCTGCTCCCCCCTCTCTCTCCTTTTGTCATCCTGTCCATGTGTGCATTAACATCATCTGGCGAGGGAGCAGGGGTACCAGTGAGTGAGGGAGCTGAAGCCCACGGGACCCAGAAGGCAGAGTCCAGTGACACTGAGTGGACCAGTGGGACAGAGGGCAAGGGAAGCACCACAGTGGGGACAAGAGCTGATACCACTGACTCAGAATCTTCCTCCGATGGGAGCTCCCTGGTGGTGGCGGTCCCCTCTGGGACCACCCCAGCTACAGGTTCTACCGCCACCCCATACCAGCACAGCCATCCCAGTAGCCCCCACCGAGTTACCCGTGCCCGCTCACCCAGGAGGTGGGCATCTCCTTCGCCCCAGGCACCTCAGGCCTTGCCCCAGTCAGCCCTGCTGCCCTCAGTAAGGAGCCTATTGACCTCCTGATATCCATCCAGGGCCTGGCATCCCAGATGCAGCAATACAATGCCTTCTTGAATTCACGTTGGCAGCCCTACAGAGATCGTATCAGGCTCTGGCCTCCTCTTTGACGGCAGCCAGTGTCCCTGTTTCTTCCGTTCCCCCTCCAACTACTACTTCCCAGTCTCTACACCCCCAACCCTCCCCATGCACACATTCAGACAAACATGCACACAAAACATCACACAAGACTCGTGCAGACAAACACAGGCAGCATACTTCAGTCCACAAGCACTCACACAGCCAACACACAGATACACACACCACATCATCCACTGCCTCCACTGTCTCCCCATCCTCCTCCTCCCTCATAGTCACATCTGCACTTACATCTGCATGCACTGCATCAACAGTCACTGAACCTGCCACCTGCACAGCCTTGCTCACAGTCACCACAGCAGACCCACAGACATGCACCCCACATGCCCAGTCACCACCACTACCACCACATCATGCAGCACACCCATCTCACTTGCAGACACCACCACAACATCCATCCACATGTCCTGTTTGTCCTCCCCCACTTTGTCTGCCCCACCGAAGACACAAACGCTCACACTCAGACCCCCAATAGCCTCCACCTCACACACACACTGTGTATGCACCTGCACCCAATTCCAGCACACTTCCTCCTCCTACAACCACTCATTCTACCTCCACTCCCATCCCTCCTCCCACATCCCACCCCATTGGCCCTAAGAAGCTTTTACTTTCCCACCTTGACCTCTTCCCTCCCCTCCCCCTCTCCTGCCCATAAGAGGAAGGTCCAACCCCCAGCCCAGTACCTCAAGCACCCAGCCTGACACTGTTCCTCCCCCAAAGTCTCCAGCTGCCACTGAGGGGCACATGAGTGTGATGCCAGCCCCCTGCCCCAAGGACACTCCTCCACTCCCAAAATGGAAGGCTAAAGTGCCACCCCCTTCCAAACAGAAACCAAGCCCATGGAGCCAACTCCAAAACGTAGTGCCAAGGAGACCCCTCCAAGACAAAGGCCAAGATGGCCCGCCCAAAACCAAGGTCCAGAACACCCCTCCAAGACAAAGGCCAAGATGGCCCCACCCAAAACCAACGTCAAGAATACCCCTCCCAAGACAATGGCCGAGGAGGCCCCTCCCAAAACCAAGGACAAAGAGGCCCCTCCCAAAACCAAGGCCAAGGAGGCCCCTCACAAAACTGAGCCCAAGGAGCCCAATCCCATACCAGAGGCCAAGGAGGCCCCTCACATGACTGAGACCAAGGAGCCCGAACCAGAGGCCAAGGACGCCCCTTACATGACTGAGCCCACGGAGCCCCATCCCAGCCACGAGGCCCCTCACATGACTGTTCCCAAGGCTCCCATCCTGAAATAGAGCCCAAGGAGGTCCCTCACAAAACTGAGCCCAAGAAGCCCCATCCCGAGCCATAGGCCAATGAGGCCCCCTCACATGACTGAGCCCAAGGAGCCCCAAACCGAACCAGAGGGCAAGGAGCCCCCTCCATCACCAGAGGGCAAGGAGCCCCCTCAGTAACAAGTGGGCAAGAAGCCCCCTCAGTAACCAGTGGGCAAAGAGCCCCCTCAGTAACCAGTGGGCAAGGAGCCCCCTCAGTAACCAGTTGGCAAGGAGCCCCCTCCTGAACCAGTGGGCAAGGAGCCCCCTCCAATGAGATGCCTCCCAACCCCCCCACCCCCTCCTGCCCCCGAGGTGACTGCACATTTCTAACATGATGCCCCGGAAGAGTGGAGTCCCGATGTTGTCAGGAGTCAATTTGGGGCTTGGACTTTGCCCTGTGGGCAATAGAGACTTTGGACTGGCCTCTGGGCCTGCATGTATATATGCAGCTGTGTATGTTTTGGGATTTTTAATATTCATCCAGCATGATTACAGTGGTTGGAACAGAGGTATGTGCCCTGGCTTTCTTTGCTCCTGGTTACTGCTACCGTCAATTTACTCTGCAGCTGGTTCTGGGTGTGGGGTGTGTGTATGGTGTTTGTTGTGCGTGTGTGTGTCACTCTCCCCTCCCTTCCTTCCTCGTTTGTGTGCTAGGCGGCTGTACTCACCGTTTTCATCTTTGTCAGCGTTGGTGCTCCAGGATGGCCATGGGGTGGTACAGCATCGGGAAGACTTGCAAATGAGGTTCCATGGCGGACGTGGACTCCTCTGTGTCCCTGGAGGTGAGGGTCTCCTTTAATATGATGTGTTTCCACTAGGCTTTTGGTGCAGTTGCTACCGCCCTGGAAATCCTGGAAGTGTGCTTTGTCATAATATGGTGGACGGATCCTTGTCTTCTGCCTGCCGTAGGTGGCTACTGCTGTTTTCAGAAGTCGTACCGCGCTGGCGGTTGGTGTGGTACATTGACTGCCTATGGGAGGGTTCACCACCATGGTCATTAGTTGGCGGGAATTACCACTAGCCTGGTGATGGTACTACCACCATTGCCGGCGTGGCGGTAACCTGACCTCCAAGGTCATAATGACCACCTAAGTGTGCCCGAGTGGTGAAAATGCTCGTATGACTCATTGACAATTTGGGTGACTGATTCAGTTGTCTATCAATTTCCATTGAATGGCAGTTTATAGATGGAGAAAGCACTGGCCTGTTCTGCCACCCCAGGTCTGGTGAGCATGCATCATTTGCTGACAAGTAGAATTAAACAAATTGTATGCAACACTGTGTGAATGTGTTCCATTTCCTTGTGAATATGTTTGTATGTACATTTCTGCATGTATTTTGTTTGAAATCTCACATTTTTATTTTCATGTTGGCTCTCAGGCCAGAAGATAAAACATGGCTGCACAACTTGAGCATTCCTGAATTCACATAGCATGCTTGTCTTGAAGCTATTTTGGAATGGTTGTACAAGGAATGGAGCCAGGCTCCGTGGTGGAGGTAGCAGAGAAGGAAGATGTAGCAGTCAGCACTAGCAACAGTCAGAATAAAGACCAAGAGGGGAAATATAGTACAGAAGAGGATGGGTTGAGAGGGGTACTGTGGTAGCCCTCCTTGAGAAGCACCTCTTAATAACCACATTTGTGATATTTGGACAGTTCCCAAAACATCTTAGACAGCCCAGCGAGCCAATGCCTTAAAAGAGAGTCTCCAGATTTGACAATAGTTGAAATGGGCTTGCCCAAAGCAGCTTTTGCATTTTGTTTGTGTTGTTGTTTGTGTGCATGTGGATGTGTAGTAGAGTGGTGATATGTTGCCCACCAGACTGCTAAAACTGCTTGTAGGCAGACCTAGAAAAAGAGGTATTAAAAACATAAGTGTTAGAAAAGGGGTTTCTGGTTGGCTAGGGTATGCACATAAGCCAGACAGAACCCACCCACTCTAGTCAGGGCAAGGGAGTTACATGTCCAAGATAACCCCTGCTCACCCCCTTGGTAGCTTGGCATAAGCAAGCAGGCCTAACCTGGAGGCAATGTGAAAAACGTTTACACAACACACATGTTAGACCTGACATGCCTTAGGGTGGTCACCCCTAACTTTTTGCCTGCCTCCTTCCACTTTTTGGACCCTGTTTTGCTGGCTTTTAGACTCTGCGCACTTTACCACTGCTAACCAGTGCTAAAGTGCATATGCTCTCTCCCTTTTTAAACATGGTAACTTTGGATCATACCTGATTGGACTATTTAATTTACTTATAAGTCCCTAGTAATGTGCACTATATGTGCCTCGGGCCTGTAGATTAAATGCTACTAGTGGACCTGCAGCACTGGTTGTGCCACCCACTTAAGTAGCCCCCTTAACCTTGTCTCAGGTTTGTCATTGCAAGGCATGTGTGTGCAGTTTCACTGCCACTTCAACTTGGCATTTAAAAGTACTTGCCAAGCCTAGAACTCCTCTTTTTCTACATATAAGTCACCACTACTGTGTGCCCTAGGTAACCCCTAGAGCAGGGTGCTGTGTAGGTAAAAGGCAGGACACATACCTGTGTAGTTATATGTCCTGGTAGTGTAAAACTCCTAAATTCGTTTTTACACTACTGTGAGGCCTGCTCCCTTCATAGGCTAACATTGGGGCTGCCCTCATACATTATTGAAGTGGCAGCTGCTGATCTGAAAGGAGCAGGAAGGTCATATTTAGTATGGCCAGAATGGTAATACAAAATCCTGCTGACTGGTGAAGTTGGATTTAATATTACTATTCTAGAAATGCCACTTTTAGAAAGTGAGCATTTCTTTGCACTTAAATCTTTCTGTGCCTTACAATCCACGTCTGGCTGGGCTTGGTTGACATCTCCTTGTGCATTCACTCCGACACACCACAAACACAGGGTACTCAGCCTCACTTGCATACATCTGCATTTTGAATGGGTCTTCCTGGGCTGGGAGGGTGGATGGCCTGCTCTCACACAAAGGACTGCCACACCCACTCTTTGAAGTCTCCCCCACTTCAAAGGCACATTTGGGTATGAAACAGGGCCTCTGCCCTACCTCATCAGACACTTGCTAGAGAAGAAACGTGAACCAGAAACTACATCTTGCCAAGAAGAACTGCCTGGCTGCTCAAAGGACTCACCTGTCTGCTTTCTACAAAGGACTGCTGCCTTGCTGTTGGCCTGCTGCCTAGCTGAACTCTTGTCTGGCTGTGAAAGTGCTCTCCAAGGGCTTGGATAGAGCTTGCCTCCTGTTCCCTGAAGTCTCAGGACCAAAAAGACTTCTCTTTTTCATTTGGACCATTTGTGCGCCGAAATTTTCGACGCACAGCTTGTTCCGCGGCAACAAAAACGGCGCACACCGACGCTGATCAACGCGACGCCTTCGGGACTACTGGAACTTCGATGCACGGCCTCGCAAGGACAACGCCGCCCGACCTGCAGAGGAGAAATCGACGCGACGCCTGCCGTGAGAGCGAAACTTCAATGCGTAGCCCCGCAGAATGACGCGCTGCCGGAAAACAAGCAGGAGAATCCACAAACACAGACCCGGGACATCTGGTAATCCCTGCGATCCACAGAAAGAGACAGTCCACGCACCAGAAAATGACGCACGACTTCCCCGCGTGAAAAATAACGACGCAAGTCCGTGTGTGCTGGGGAGAAATCAACGCACACACCATTTTTCTACCTATCTCTGCTTCTGTGGCCCTCTGAGGAGATTTTCCACTCCAAACCAGGTACTTTGTGCTTGAAAGAGACTTTGCTTTTTAAAGACTTAAGACACTTTATATCACTTTTCAGTGATATCTCTACAAATTCACATTGCAACTTTATTCATTTTGACCTACAATTATCCTGATAAATATTATATATTTTTCTAAACACAGTGTGGTGTATTTTTGTGGTGTCATATGGTGGTATTGTATGATTTATTGCACAAATACTTTACACATTGCCTTCTAAGTGAAGCCTGACAGCTCGTGCCAAGCTACCAGAGGGTGGGCACAGGCTAATTTTGGATTGTGTGTGACTTACCCTAACTAGAGTGAGGGTTCTTGCTTGGACAGAGGGTAACCTGACTGCCAACCAAAAACCCCATTTCTAACAACACACAACACACGGGACACAATGTGTACTCCACAAAGTAAACACAACACCTAGGTATGTAAAAATAAACTGTATTGCACAAAAACATAATTAGACCAAACATCACATGTCAGAAATATCCTGCTACCTTAGCAGTTGTCCGAACGTTACATAGGTTACTAATGCTCTGTAAGAATAAGCAGTAGTCACATTTAGAACACATAAGTACTCAGGATTCTGCAACATAAGCAGTAGTCCTGAATCACATTAAAGAAATGCACTTGTCATAGAAATATCGTAAACGCCCATTGGGAACTCCTATGGGGGCCTCATGCTGTTGTTAGGGTGGAGGGGGGCGACACACACCCCCTCCTGCTTTTATATCGGGCCCCTCCTGGGGCCTGTGATCTCTTGGGTGGCCCCCGGGCCACTATGGACCCTCCCCAAGAGGGGGGATCAGAGCCAAAACCCCACCAAGGGAAAAACAGTGGGACCGGACGGTGTGGGGCCTTCGATGAGGCTTCCACCCACCCGCGATCTCCGTTGGGGCTAATGGGACGAGTAGCCTCCATTGAGGCCTCTCTTCTCCCCCAAGCTTCTCCTGAAATGGGGCCTGGATGAAGCGTCGGGGGCCTCCAATGGGGCACCCACCCAGCTCGGGGAGCAGCCTCACCTAACATGGTGTGCGTGCTGCTCTTGAGCTCTTCCCGGGCTGCTGCGGTGGAAGCGCACCAAAAGCGGTGGCGGTTTGTGTCCTGGGGGCACCTCTAGACAGCCTCCCATGCCTCAGGTGTACTGGTGGGAGCACAGTTGCTCCAATCATCGATGTTTTGTACCCCTAGAAGACGTGCGTTTGAGACGCGCTCGAGTAATCCGGTATGCGTCAGTGATTTTCCCTCGCAGGGCCCTGGAAAGAACTTCTCCAGGCACTTTTTTTAGAACACTGCAAGGCGCTTCTCCAGGCGCCCAAAGGGATTAAATTAAAAAAAATGGTATGAAGAGAGGTAGGGGCCACAGCACCCAGTCCCTGGGGGGCAAAAAATGATGTACAGGGCAGTGGGGCCCAGCAATAGGCCAGCACAAAGTGGATGCAAACAGTGGCAATTCCTCCTGTGGGTCACAGGTCAGCACAACAGCAGCAGACCATGGCTGTCCCTGGTGAGTCCTTCCAGCAGCATTCTGTGTCCAGTTACCAGTAAGTTCCAAAGTGTCACCAAACTGTGGGGAAAACCCTCTGAACTTATACTCAATTTTATGGTGTGTCTACAACGGAGGGAAGAGGAGGTTCCAACCAGTTACAACTGGTTCCAGGAGTTCCCCCTCTCTCCTCCACCACAGGCTCCAAACATCAGTTGGGGGTAAACAACCCTATTGTGTGAGGGCAGGGCATAGCCTTTACAAATGGAGGTATGCCCCGCCTCTCCCTTCTCTCAGCCCAAGAAGACTATTAGCATGTAGATGCACCTCTGTGACACCTCCACCCTCCCTATATACAGGCTGACTGAAAAGTATGCACAAATCCCAACTGTCACTCTGCCCAGACATGTATTGGAGTCAAGCTGCAAAACACCTGAGTCATGAGCACAGAGAAATGCTCACTTTCTAGAAGTTCCATTTCTGCAATGATAATAAACAAATCCACCTACACCAGTAAGCAGCATTTCTCACTACCGTTACAACCATACCAAACATGCCTACGCTACCCCTCATAAATCAGACTATACCCATTACTCATGAGGCAGGGCATTTCCAATGCAATCCTATTAGAAGGCAGTACTCACAGCAGTGAGAAACCAAATAAGCTGTTTGTCACTACCAGGACAGGCCACATTACTAGGCACACGTCCTGCCATCTACATACATGACACCCTGCCCATAGGGCTAGCTAGGGCCTATCTTAGGGGTGACTTCCATGTAGGAAAAGGGGAGTTCTGGGCCTGGCAAGTAAATTTAGATTCTTGGTCCCTCAGGCAGAAAACTGCTCAGACAGGCCCTGCCTGAGACAGGCTTGGAAGGCTACTTTAGTGGGTGGCACACGCAGCGCTGCAGGCCCACTAGTAGAATTTAATTTACAGGCCCTGGATATAGGGATACCACTTTACAAGGGACTTATAGGTAAATTAAATATGCTAATTAGGTATAAGCCAGTCATACCAAGTTTACAAGGGAGAGCTCATGCACTTTAGCACTGATTAGCAGTGAAAAAGTGCTCTGAGTCATAACGTCAGCCAATCAAGGTCAGAAAAATAAGGAGGAAAAATACAACATTTTGGGGAATGACCCTTTAAAAGGGCCAGGTCCAACAATATGCTGAAACATCTATAGGTGCTTCAGTTTTGGCAGAGCAATGGACCTGCAAAACAATAAAAATAACATCAGTTATTCACTTTCCCTTTTTTGAATTGTGGAGTAGATTGAACCAGGAAATCCTTAAACTGCATATGCCCCTCTAAAAGTAGGCTGTGCTCTTCAAGCTAATGAAAGTATTTAAGTAAGGAAGTGCTATGGGAGAAATTAAACTCAGTATTCCATTGTATTTTTTTTAGAAGGCTGGCAATGGAGCTAGAAGAGCAAGGCAGCACTGCTCTGTGAACAATATCTGTGTTTTTAGCTTTTGCAGTGTATTCAAGCTTAGAGTTGCCTGATTGCTGTGTCAGGCACATTGTGAGAATGGTGGGACTATATACTGGTGAGTTGAGCAATTGCCATGAAGCTTGACACATGGAGAGCCAACGAGATAGCTAATTTGGTTAAGCATCTGCTGAAGCAATCTGTGTGTATGCTGCAGATCACAGGTTACATTCCAGTGCAAACATGAAACAGAAAGAGAGAGAAAGAGTGTGGATGATGGTGTCACTTTTGACTGAATAGCTGGGTCTTGTTGGTGGGTAAAGAATTTGACATAGTACCATAAATCTTTCACAAACCTCTTTTTCTAGAGCTTAAGTGGATTCCTTAGTGGCATATAGTAAATCTAACTTTAGAAAATGACACTTTCTGGAAATGCTTCTGTTGGTGTCCCTTCATGTGATGTCACTTCCCATTATATCAACAAAGTCAAAAGTTGTTCCTCAAAGTTCACCTTTCTGGGAAATCTGAATGCATGCACATTTGAGAGACAGGCAGATTGGTTAGGTAAGAGTGAAAAAACATAAAGAGGAAGAAAAGATGTGTTTTGCACACAGAGTCAATGTTTGTAACAATTCACTTTTATTTTGATGGATTGCAATATCTGTGCTCAGGTTTCCTTTTCTTTACTGATAATGCAATTGCTTTTTCTAGGAATTTAGTTTTTGATTTAGGTTATTTGAAGGCTTCATTTTTCTTTCATAATTTCCCTCAATGTAGTCCTCAGATAAGGTGCAGGTCATAGATATGTAAAATTCGAATACTTAAGAGGTGAAGAGGAGGAAATGTTTCTTATGTCATCCAACACAAAGACTTTAATGAACACCATTGTCTTTAACAGACAATGGGTTGAGTAATTTCCAAACCTCCATGGTTCACAAAGATATCTGAAACTACTAGAGATCAGAATAAGGTTGGCTGCTCCTAATCACATGTAGATACAGTAGCACGCTTGCATGTGTCTCATTCTTCTTAATGTGCATAGAAATTGTGTTCACATACTGATGGTCATCTATAAACCAAACACATGTGGCCAGATATCTGCTCTTTAGTTTGTTTTGGTACGAACGGTAGGGGGTACCCTGTGGCAAGTGCACAGGGGATTTAGCTCATTGGAGGGATGCTCTCGGCCAGAGGGGTGAGACCACTGGGGATGCTCCCAGCCAGGACATCATCAGCCACGTCTTGGGGGTTTATCAGGAGTCGCAAGGTATGATGGGCCAGGTACTTGCAGAACTACAGGAAATCAAGCAGCTGCAGAGGGACATCTATAGGGATATGTGTGAACAGTGGGAGGCTCAAAAAACCAAGTACAAGGGTACGTTTACCAGTGGACACAGATCTGGTGGTTGGAGTTAGAGAATAGTGTCTCCTGTGAGCTGATGTCATGTCACTTTCACCACTCCTCAATACCTGACAAACGTTATCCCCCAGGTGAGTAAACTTCATTTGTGAATTCATAAATACTATGCTGGCGTTTGGAGTTACTGAAACTGTGCCTCATGGCCTTAGCAGTGATATTACTCCCACTACCTCACACACTTGAGAAATGCTATCCCACCAGGGGAGCACCCTTCATTTGTGCGATACCAAGGGTATTTGGAGAAGAGAACACTGGCCCGGTGTTTGAAGCGACAGTAACAGGCCCTCCTGTGAGTTGCAGTCATGTTACCCTCACTACCCCCCAATACTTGGCAAATGTTATCCCCACAGGTGAGTAAACTTTTGGGAATCGACAAGCAGTGGTCTTTGGAGAAGTGAACACTGGGCTGGTGTGTGGACTTAAAGAAACAGGGCCTGCTGGAAGTTGAAGTCATGTCACTTTCACTACTCACCAATACTTGACAGACGTTATCACCCCAGGGTAGTAAATATTATTTGGGAATTGACAACCAGTGGTATTTAGACAAGAGACCATTGGCTAGTGTGTGAAACAGGGTCTGCTGGGAGCTGAAGTCATGTAACCCCCTGTACTACGCACTCTTGACAAATGTTGTCGTCCCAGGTGAGTCCACTTCAATTGAGAGCTCACAAACAATGGCATTTGGACAAGAGAACACTTGGTTGATAGTTGGGTTTCTAGTCCCAGGGCCTTCCTGGCCTTACAAGTCATGTCACTCTCTCTACTTTCCACATTTGCCTCCAAGTCAAGCCTGACTGCACTGTGCCAGGCTACCAGAGGGTTGTTCACAGGTTAAGTTGGATTTCAACCTGACGAAGATTTTGTTTGCTGCTGGAGTAGGTTTTCACCCCCCAACCAGTAACCCAATTTCTCACCCCTCAGTTACCCAATGGATTCTTAGGGAAAGGTGCTGATATGGAATATCAGGGGTGCTGAGGGACCATAACAACAACCTGATCAGGGATTGACAACATCACACTACCCCTTCACCTGACATATCTACACCAGGCCATTCTTCAGTGCCAGACACTGGAAGGGAGGCCCTGTTAGAAGAAAAACCCACCCAGACACCCAAGCCTTTGAAGCAGCAAATCCCCACCACCACACAAGCGGGGACATCCAGCAAAGACTCCAGGAGGAACAGAAGGCAAGCCACCCACCATTGCCAGCAAGTAACCGCTTCTAAAATGACGTCCTTTGTGTGCCACATTCACTCTGTTGACTGTTCTTCAACCACCTTCAATTTCCACTTGGGGGGAGTATACAGGACTTTGGACTTCCATTGGTATTGCATATACTCCAATGAATTCATCCACCATGACTGAACCCTTCACTTCTCTTTTTTTCCATCATGCCACAATTTAGTTTTATGCACAATTTTTAATATATCCACCTATTGTGAAGTCATTGGCTGCTTACTTCTGTTCCACATTTTGCCATGTAGAAACCATGTGAAGCAAACGAGGAAGACACAAGATACTGATGCAAGGAGGAATATGTTGCAGGTACAGTGTCCTGGTAAGGATTACTACAGCACATACAAACACATTGCTACAAGTGTGTGGTGACACTAAACATTTTATTTCATTGTACAGCACATGGGCTGTTGAAATGTCTGGACTGTCATAGCTATGAATGGCAGACACATATTGTATTAAGGTACACATGCCAAAGGTTAGCCCTCCAGACCACGAAAGGGAGAACCTAGTCAGACATTGTCCTGTAGAATAGGCAAACAGAAAAGTACATGGTGTCACCTGCTTGAGCCTTATCACATATCATTCCAAAGAAATCCAACATAAAATAAACTAAGGTACAGACAGAGTGCAGAACAACAGTTTCTGATCACAGGCCGTTCCTAATCAAATGACCATGCATCTGGTGGTATGACACAAACATATGTCAGTGTTGTGGCACAGGCACTGTGGCCTGCAATGATGAAACACATCCACAGCAACATACTGGTCAAACAAGAATAGTGTTTAGCCTATGTGAATGTTAAACCCTTGCTTGCAATTGATTACAATACATTTAATTCCCACATGATGACATGTATGATGCCCTGCATGATGCAATTGTCCCAATTCAGCACAATAAACAAGTCCAATGTGAACATCTGACCTTCCTCCGAAACACTGTTCAAGCTGCCTTGGCACAGTTCTCAAATACTCCAAATCTGTGGCCTAACTTACCTGGAACAATCCATGTCCACTTCGTATGTGAGAACTACATCAGATACCTGCCAATGTCACAACTCTGAAATGCCCACATGAGGATGTCATGGTGAAGGTACCTGTGTAAAGACAAAACAAGGAGTACAGGCTTGAAAACATACCTATTATACAAATCACTTAGCAAGCATCTGGAAAGAAAATTACATTGCAATGAGACTAACACAAACAAAGTAGCTACATCAAGGTGGGAATATGTCAAAGGCTATTGCTTCAAGCACACTTTGGCTGAGTATTGCAGAGTATCAACTCCCTAGTAGTTTCCAAAAAACTCAACTCCACACATTCTCACAGCTACAGTTCTTCATACAGTCACAGTCATTACTGACATACTTACACTCATGAAAAGCAGCTATTGATGAGATCATCCCGCAAGTCAGTTCTTTCCTCTTCAACACTGTCATCCTCACTTGGCATTTCATGAGTTTTACCCAGTGGCACTGCAGGTTCCTCCTCTTCTGGGACGGACAGGGTATTCCTCTGCAGGGTGATGTTGTGGAGCATGCAGCATGCCACAGTGATCTGACACACTTTCTGGGGTGAGTAG
The DNA here is from genome assembly GCF_031143425.1 of Pleurodeles waltl. Taxonomy (NCBI): domain Eukaryota; kingdom Metazoa; phylum Chordata; class Amphibia; order Caudata; family Salamandridae; genus Pleurodeles; species Pleurodeles waltl. The sequence goes on along the minus strand of NC_090445.1, from coordinate 391,292,232 downwards.
AGGAAGGCTCTTCCTGTCCGGTCCAGAAACCTAAATCTGGCCTTTAGGAGCCCAAAGTCTGCTCCACTACCCTCCTTGTTCTTCCATGGGCCTCATTGAAGCAGACTTCTCCTGGTATAGTTAGATTCCTTATTGGTGTCAATAACCAAGGACGGATTCGATATGCAGAGTCTCCTGTTAAGGAATGGGACACATGTGCAACATTGAGTATCTCACTTCATGATTGTAGCACCAGACATTGCACACATACAAACAGGACAGATGTGATTTACCAACCAGCCAGGCTCTCTTTGGGTACATTTGTGACATCATCTGGGGTATGGTGCTGTTCTGCATTATGAAGGGATCATGGGCTGAACCTGAATAACAGACACACAGACCTGTGATATGTAGAGATCAACCAAACAGGCAATTTGCATGTTGATGGAATGGAAGTTCTTCCTGTTATGGTATACTTGGTCATTGGCATGCAGTGGGACCAAGCCAACATATGTGCCATCAATGGCCCCCACCACATGTGGGAGGCACGCAAAACCATAAAAGTCAGCCCTCACATAGGCTAGATCCTGATCTCGGTGAACCTGGATGCAGCTGTCCAGGTGTTTTAACATTGCTGAGAGGACATCCTTCAATACCAGACTGAATATAGGATGGGAAATGTCAGCTGACAGGGCCAACGTATATTGGAAGGACCCTGTCGTTAGGGAATGCAATACTGATACAACTTGTACAATGGGTGATAGGCTGGTTAGATTACTAATAGCTGGCATCAGACGTGGCTCCAATTGAAGATATAAGTCCACTTTTGTTTGCCTATTCAGATAGTAAAGAAGAATTATGAAGGTCTGGCAGTGGATGATAGACAGGATGTTATTGCAACCTCCCTCTCCCTGGATAACTCTGTATGACAATACATGATTTCTAACATTAGTCATTGTGTCCACAGCAACATACATGATGAATGTCAATGATATCATGTGACAATACATTTCAGAAGGGATAGCCATGGCAACCAGGCCATATCACAGCTGCAAATACCACAAGGGTAACATGTGACTCCCCGATGGTTTTTCACACGTGTACACAACATGTATCTGTACCAAACTCAAAGATGTGCAACACAATTGCCCCTCGAAATGCAACTGGATATCCCCACTGCCAAAATGACCATCGGCGGGGAAGGACTGTGCCCCACTGTTAGATGCCATCTGTGCCCTGCAACATACTAAAATGGTGGTTGATTAGTAGGACCTACATAACAAGACAGGATAAGCATGTTTGTGAGCTCAAAACAACATTTTCGGAGGTGTGACAATTCGTGAAGCCCAATACCGCATTTTAGACCTCCAAAGTGGCGGCTGCCTGACCATTTCCATGGACATCAGGAAACGCCTGTAACCACTGGCAGAAGTCATCATGGCAGTAGATAGTTGCAACCTCAGCGGACATAGCCATAGGCTAACTTTGTGGCTAGTGGTGATCGAAGGCCAGTGGCTGTGTTCCCCAGCGGTAATGACTACATATGTGGCTGACGTGACTGCCATGTTCTGTAGATTATTTCACTTGACTGCTGCCTTCAAGACCTCTACAACCTGAGCAGCTGTTTACTCCTTCTGAGAACAATCATGCCACATTCAGCAGGTGATATGGGCCCCTCCCTTCTCTCCAGAGGAGCTGGAGAGGCTAGTGGATGAGATCCTACCCTTGTATGAACAGCTCTAAGGTGCACCAGAGGAGCAGGTAAGTTTCTCATGTACACAGTTTTCTACTTTCCCTCCTCACAGACTAGGAATGTGGCATGTGTGCCAGGTTGAATACTCATGTGTGTTTTATTTCAGTCTGTGTGGCTTCAACGGGATGTACAATGTGCAGGCATTGGTGGCCATTGCCACATGTAAAGTTCAGTCACATTTGTTGTGTGAGGTTTTTGTGTTCCTAGTGCCTCCTTGTGTTGGATGTATATACCCAGGGGAGGAGACATTACTGCCATCCACCGACATATCTTCCTTCGTGATTGTTATAAATGTCAGACAACATGTATATGCATGACAGCATGAGCTGAGTATGCATGTTGTATGAGTAATTTGAGTGTCATGTGAGCAATGTGTTTGGTACCACCAATATTTCTTAACATACCTTTTCCTTGCTAAATTGTTGCTTGGAAGGCATATCATGAGCCACTCAGCCCTTCAGGTGGCTACCCACTCCACATGCCAAATTGCTGTTGGCTACATGATGTACTGTCATGCATGGACGTGATGAGGATATAGTGCCATGTAGGTTTTGTATGCTTAGCCTGCAAAGACCAGGGCTTGTCAAAAGCATCTCTCAGTACGGGTCATAATCTAGGCTGTGGTAGAGTCACTGCAGCTATACAACTGTGGCACTGTGCTCACTCCCAGTACCTCAGTAGATCCTGTCATGTGGCCAAAATGTGGCTCTGGTGGCAAATCCTGGCCAGAATGGCTCAATCCTTTGATTAGATTAGGAATGGGTACAGAGGAAAATTAATAATTGAAGCTGTATGTGTACTTAGCATCATTATTAATATGTGTATTTGACTCATGACAGGTCCCTTACTCCCACAGCCATGTTGTCACCTTCACACAGGTCATATTTGTCCTGTACAGGCTTATTGCATAAATGACAGTCCCACAGTACAGACAGTGTATTGATTTCTGGGAAGCCATGATATGTCACTCAGTAGCTTGATCACATAGCATAAACTGTACAATGCATGCCTTTGTTTCATAGGTGCCATCTCTGTAGGATGGATACATATGTCCAAAGGAGTGTTCTGCAGTACAGATTCATGGCACATAACTCCACCCCCTGAAGGGGCAAGAGTTTGCATTTGTTATGGTACATCTCCTCACATGGACACAGAAGTCACTTTCTGTACCCACCATGCTAGTCCCTTCATTGTTACCCATGTGTAATATTTGAGTTTGTATTCTATCAGTTGGCTGTAAGGACTGTGTGCATAGAGTCATTCTCACAGAGTGGGAATGTGTTGGTCCATTCCTGTCTAAGGAGTTCACCATTTAGAAGCCACAGAGGTGTGATGTATTTCAGAGTGGTTCATATCACAATCAGGTTGTTGGAGCATGGCCTACATGATGTCATTAAGCTTGCTTAATTATTCTTGGGTCTGAGCAGGTAATGTGTTAGTCTTCAGATGGAGAAATATATGTTTGTAGTCATGTCTCTGTACTTATTGGCTTGTATGTGTCACACTTGGAGAGTATTGACAATTAGGAAAGTCCTAGCTTGATGTCATAGATATATATGTGACACAACTATTTGCGATCAAACTTGTGATCATGACTGTAGGAGCCTGGCCTGGCTTATAGTGGGTACCTGAAGGTACTTACACCTTGTGCCAGTTCCAGTTATCCCTTATCAGTAGATTAATAGTGTTCTAGCAGCTTAGGGTGATAGGGGTAGCTATAGCAGAGCAGCTTAGGCTGAAGTAGGAGACATGCAAAGCTCCTACTATACCACTTATATCATAAGAAACACAATACTCAGAGTTACTAAACAGTTAGAAACGTAGTGCAAATGCTGTAGAATACAATAGGAGGCAATAGGACACAATAGGGGTAGGGGCAACACAAACCATATACTCCAAAAGTGGAATGCGAACCACAAATGGACCCAGGCCTAGTGTAGTGTGTAGAGGGTCGCTGGGAGTGTAAGAAAACACTAAGGGTGTCCAAGATATCCCACCCCAAGACCCTGAAATTAGGAGTAAACTTACCTTACTACCACAGAAAGCCAGTAAAGTCGAGATAGGGGATTCTGCAAAGGTAACAACTGACTGCAAAGCACTGAAGACAGATTCCTGGACCTGAGGACCTGCAAAGGAAGGGGACCAAATCCAAGAGTCACGCAAGTGTCCGGGGAGCAGGAGCCCACTAAACCCCGGATGAAGGTGCAAAAAGGTTACCTCTGGGTGGAAGAAGCTGAAGATTCTGCAACAACGGAAGGCGCCAGGAACTTCTCCTTTGGTCAGAAGATGTCCCACAGTGTGCTGGAGGATGCAGAGTTGTTTCCATGCAGAAAGACTGCAAACAAGCTTTGCTAGCTACAAGAGGCGCGGTTGAAGATAATTGGTGCTGCCCTGGTCCAAGAAGGACCAGGAGGTCGCCCCGTGGAGGAGGAGACAGAGGGGGCACCCAGCAACAGAGACAGTCCATGCAAAAGCAGGCAGCACCCGCATATGCACTTGAACAGGCATTCAAGAAATCTGAGCATGGCAGTCGTCTCAACACTACAAAAGATGGTACCACAAAGCCGGTGGTCAACTCGGCGAGTTGAGCAATGCAGGACAGAGTGCTTGGGACCTGGGCTATGCTGTGCACAAATGAATCCTTGCAAAAGTGTACAGAAGACCTAGCAGCTGCAGATCATGCAGTACACAGGATTACTGTCTGGCGTGGGGATGCAAGGACTTACCTCCACCAAATTTGGACAGACGGACCACTGGACTGTCAGGTTCACTTGGATATAGAGCCTGTGTTCCAGGGACCATGCTTGTCAAGATGAGAGGGGGCCCAGAGGACCGGTGATGCAGAAATTTGGTGCCTGTGGTAGCAGGGGGAAGATTCCGTCAACCCACAGGAGATTTCTATTTAGCTTCCAGTGCAGGGTGAAGGCAGACAGCCCTCAGAGCATGCACCACCAGGAAACAGTTGAGAAAGCCGGCAGGATTAGGTGCAACAATGTAGCTGGTAGTCGTCTTACTACTTTGTTGCGGTTTTGCAGGCATCCTTGAGCAGTCAGTGATTGATCCTTGGAAGAAGTGAAGAGGGAGATGCAGAGGAACTCTGGTGAGCTCTTGCATTTGTTATCTGAAGAGAAACCCACAGGAGAGACCCTAAATACCCCCAGAGGAGGATTGGCCACCTAACCAGGTAAGCACCTATCAGGAGGGGTCTCTGACGTCACCTGCTGGCACTGGCCACTCAGAGGCCTCCACTGTGCCCTCACAGCTCTGCATTCAAGATGGCAGAGGTCTGGGACACACTGGAGGAGCTCTGGGCACACCCCTGGGGTGGTGATGGACAGGGGAGTGGTCACTCCCCTTTCCTTTGTCCAGTTTCGAACCAGAGCAGGGGCTGGGGTGATCCCTAAACCAGTGTAAACTGTCTTATGCAAGAAGGGCACCATCTGTGCCCTTCAACGCATTTCTAGAGGCTGGGGGAGGCTACTCCTCCCCAGCCCTTAACACCTATTTCCAAAGGGAGAGGGTGTAACACCCTCTCTCAGAGAAAATCCTTCATTTTCCCTTCCTGGGACTGGGCTTGCCAGACCCCAGGAGGGCAGAAACCTGTCTGAGGGTTGGCAGCAGCAGTAGCCGCAAAGAAAACCCCAGAGAGCTAGTTTGGCAGTACCCGGGGTCCATGCTGGAGCCCCGGGGATGCATGGGATTGGAACCCCAATACCACATTTGGCATGGGGGGACAATTCCATGATCTTAGACATGTTACATGGCCACATTTGCGTTATCATTGTGAAGCTACATATAGGTATTGACCTATATGTAGTGCACGTGTGTAATGGTGTCCCCGCACTCACAAAGTCTGGGGAAATTGCCCTGAACAGTGTGGGGGCACATTGGCTAATGCCAGGGTGCCCTCACACTAAGTAACTTCACACCTAACCTTCACTAAGTGAGGGTTAGACATATAGGTGACTTATAAGTTACTGAAGTGCAGTGTAAAATGGCTGTGAAATAATGTGGACGTTATTTCACTCAGGCTGCAGTGGCAGTCCTGTGTAAGAATTGTCTGAGCTCCTTATGGGTGGCGAAAGAAATGCTGCAGCCCATAGGGATCTCCTGGGACCCCAATACCCTGGGTACCTAGGTACCATATACTAGGGAATTATAAGGGTGCTCCAGTGTGCCAATCAGAATTGGTGAAAATGGTCACTAGGCTGCAGTGACAATTTTAAAAGCAGAGAGAGCATAAACAATGAGGTTCTGGTTAGCAGAGCCTCAGTGATACAGTTAGGCACCACACAGGGAACACATATAGGCCACAAACGTATGAGCACTGGGGTCCTGGCTAGCAGGATCCCAGTGACAGAGGCAAAATCAAACTGACACATAGGGTTTCCACTATGAGCACTGGGGTCCTGGCTAGCAGGATCCCAGTGAGACAGTAAAAACACTTTGACATATACTCAAAAACAGGCCAAAAGTAGGGGTAACAAGGCTAGAAAGAGGCTACCTCCCTACAATGATGTCTTGATTTGTCTTTTGCATCCATGCAGGTCAGTGCCCAACAGATGAAGGGATTATGGAGAGCCATCGCCTAGAAGGTGCGGACCCTGAGGGTCCATAGCTGGTGATGCTCCCACTGCAGAAAAAGGTGAGAGGGCCGGGGATGCTCAGCTTGGAAGATCGAAGAGTTCCAGCTGGGGATGTTCTCCCAATGTGGGAGAGCTAGTCATTGGTCCATGACCCTCCTAATCTCACACATTCTGGCGGTGGCCTATATAGAGCTTGGTGGGCACTTGAGGGTTTGCACAGTAGCCACTAGGTTGTGAGTACAGGGAATATCCCTTCATGTCACATTGCTGAGTGAATTAATTGTGTTCTTTTTTTTTTAATTGTTCATAAAAAAAAAGCATTATGTATTTACATTGAGTAGTGTTCTTTCTTTTTATTTTATCTCAGTGAACATTTACTATTAAAAGGACATTTGTAACAGTTCTGCTGAGCTTGATGGGGAAGGTAGGATTGGGTGTGGATGGAAAGGTAGATGAGGGGAGAGGGTCTGGTAATAGAGAGGGGTGAGGGCATAGTTACCTATATCTTCAATTAAAACAAAAAGACATACATTAAATAGGCCAGTGTACCACATCCAGAAGACTCCTGTGGTTCCTTTGCAAGCAACATCTTGTCCTGCAGTGCTCCAGTAATTCGGTGAGTGCAGCAGTTTGGGCTCATCCATTGGTGTATTCTATACCTTGTGACTCAAGGAAAAATAGCCTGGTTATTTGTCTTGTCGCCTCCTCCCTCCCAGATCTTAAAGGTAGGCGTGATGATATGTCTCACATTCGTTCTGGAGCAGCCTTTGGGAAGGAGGTGACTGTCGTTATATTTATAATAGGGGGTTGGATCTTGTCTCAGAGTCACCTATTAGGTTACCTACCCCAAGCATGTAACTTCTGAATGAGGGGGCTGTGTGGGGGGGACCAGGGATACATTCAACCACTGGGGTTAGTGGCTAGAGGCCACACCTTGCAGTGATGGATGGAGTGTTTGAGTGCTGTAGTGAACAGGTATAAGGGACATTGAGTTGGGGCGAATATAAGGGTGTGTGTCCACAGGAGGTGACAAGGAATAAGACAGGTTGTCCCAGAGGTGGTGGAGACAGAATTTGAAAGTAGAAGATAATTATTGGTTTATCATATATATAGTGTCATGATGAGAGCTAGGTACTACGCAGAATGGCTAGGAGAGAGAGAGGGGGAGGGACAGGGACAGGGAAACAATGAGAAACTATACTGAGATGTGGGGGTGAGAACAGATGAGAAAGTGAGGAAATGGGAGTGGCACCCAGCACCTTATTTGAGGTATTGTTCAAGGAAGGGAGTTGGAAACAGGTGGGGAGGGTGGGGAGAGGGGAGAGGGGAAAGGTGGAAGGTAATAGGGAACATAGGGGAGGCATCCTGAGCAGTTCTTGTTTGCTGCAGTGAGGGGTGTTTATATAGCCTGGTAAACAGGTATGAAATGCACTGCAAGGCGTCAGTGAGAAAAGATGCCCACGTTTGCTGGAATAGGGTGGTTTGATCCTGCATATTATATATAGAACGTTCAAAGGCTGCAATCCAAAACATTGCTACCATCCATTCTTCCGGGGTCAGGGTGTAGGAGACCTCCAATGACGCAGCACGCATATTTTAGCTGTCACCAGGGCCGTGTGCAGAAGTCGCATTGCGACCGAGATAGATCAGGGATTGTCCCATGTCATGGATAAGGATGAGAGATGGGGAGAACAGTGTCTGTAAAGGCATTTTTGGTGCTAGAGTGGTGCCCACTGTTAACCATTGGGGTCGGACCGATGGGCAGTTGCAAAGGATCTGTCGCAGATCGCACCTTGTCTCCAAACAATGCCAGCACTCTGCATTCTATAGTAGGCCTACTCTCTGCAATTTCCTAGGGGTCCAATACCAGTCATGGAGTATTTTAAAAAGGCAGAACTTCAATTGAGCTTCCCTAAAGCCTGTATCCAGAGCTAGTAATGTCTCTCTCCAACTCTCTACCTTGAGTTTTGTTTGTAGTCATATCTACCATTTGAGGAGTAATGTTTCGAGAAGAGGATGTGAGTGGAGGTGGTGTGTGATGATGTCGTAAAGGCCTGCCATCACACCATTGTGGTGGCCCCAAGTTTCAAGATAAGAGACGATGGAAGATATCTGAGGTGTCCATGGGGTAGTCCCCAAACCACTGTGCAAACAGTGTTTGAGTTGCAGATACTGCCATGCTTGATTGGGATGGAGGCCGTATTATTCTTGTAGACGCACAAACAATTTTAGCTCACCGTTCTCTATAATCTGGTCTAGGGTTTCTATGACCGCTGTGCTCCAACGTACCCAATGTAGGGGATGCCCTGCAATTAGTTTGCCTTCGTTGCCCTAAAGGAGGGATAAGTGGATAAGCGGGTGAAGGAGGCTGGCCTGTTTTAGAGGGGGTGCCTTGGGTACTTACACCTTATACCAGGTCCAGGTATCCCTTATTAGTGAAATGTAGTAGTGTTATAGCAGCTTAGGCTGATAGAGGTAGCTGTAGCAGAGCAGCTTAGGCAGAACTAGGAGACATGCGAAGCTCCCGCAATACCACTATAGTTACACAGTACTTATACACAAGTAAAGACAATACTCAGTGTTACCAGAAATAAAGGTAGTTTATTTTAGTGACACAAGGCCACAAATATCTTAGATGCAATACTCCTTCTGGAGTTAGTTATTATATACACTATATACACTAGACACCAAAATAAGGTAAGTAATTAGACATAGGATAGTGCAAACAATAGGAAATGCTATTGAATGCAATAGGAGAAAACCGGTCTAGAGGCAACACAAACCATATACTAAGAAAGTGGAATGCGAATCATGAATTCCCTCCTAGACAAGTGTAGTGTGTAGAGAATCACTGGAAGAGTAAGAATACCACAAAGGTGAGTAAAATACCCCACCAAAGAGCCCAGGAAAGTAGGAATAAAGTACTGCAAGTTTCCTTAGGACACACTATAAGTCGCGATTAGAGTTATTGCAAGTACCAAGCAAGATTGCAAGCAACAAATGGTGGATTCCTGGACCTCAAGACCTGTAAAGAGAGGAGACCAAGTCCAGAAGTTGCAGAAGATTCCAGGAAGGACAGGAACCCCTGCCAACACAGAAGATGGTGCAAAAGAGGAGTCTCCAGTTGGAAGGAGACTGCAGAAGAGCACCAACGAAGATGGCTGCGGCTTCCTGCATGGTGCAATGGATGTCCCACGTGGCTATGTCAGATGCAAGCGAGTTTTGGCACTGGATTCATCCAACAGGCCTCAGTCAAGCAATGTCACAGATTGCGTCAAAGTGGTGCTGCCTGGACCCAGGAGGGACCTGGGGACCTCAATTCAGACTGAGGTGGCAGAAGGGGCTTCCAACACTGTAGAGAACCCACAGATGACCAGGCAGCATCCACAGAGGTCCCAGGACATGGGGACTAAGAAGGTACAAATTGCGGTTGTTGCAGCACTACAAAAGAAGGTCCCACGCCGCTAGAGAACAACTCAGCAAGTTGAGCGTCACAGGATAGAGTGCTGGGGACCTGGGCCAGGATGTCCACAAAGGATTCTTGCACAGAGGCCTCAGGAGGTGAAGATGAAGTGGTGCACAGGGGTACCGCAGTAAAACAGGGAAGACAAGCTCTTACCTCCTCCAAGTTTAGACAGCAGGACCTTAGTACAGTCTGTTTCGAAGGGGTCTACCACCTGTGTTCTAAGGAGCATGCTCGTTACCAGGAGAGGAGTCCAAGAGAACAGGTCATCATCTCAAAAGGCGCCTGCTAGAGCAGGGAAGTGACTCCGTCACTCCATGGAAGATTTCTTTGGTCCTTCTGGTGCAGGGTGAAGACAGGGAGTCTCCAGAGCGTGCACACCATGGAAACTGTTGCAGTTGCTGGCTGGAGCTGAAGATGCAGAGGAAAAGTAACCCTTCTGGATACTTTGTTGCAGTTACAAGGGTTCCTGGAGCAGTCTACGGTCGATCCGAGGTCAGAGGATGAAGTAGTAGTTGCAGAGGATTCCTGATGGAAACTTGCAAGCAGAATCTGAAGAGAAACCCACAGAAGAGACCCTAAATAGCCCTGAGAGGGGGATTGGCTACCTTATCAGGTATGGACCTATCAGGAGGGGTCCCTGATGTCACCTGCTGCCACGGGCCACTCAGATGCCTCTAGAGTGTTCCCACACCTTGGAAAACAAGATGGCTGAAGTCTGGGACACATTGGAGGAGCTCTGGGCACTACCCCCCTTTCCTTTGTATAGTTTTGTGCCAGAGCAGGGACTTGGGGTTCCTGAACTGATGTGGACTGGTTAATGCACGGAGGGCACCATCTGTGCACTTCAAAGCACTTTCGGAGGCTATGGAAGGCTACCCCTCTGTTCTATCCAGGTGGCTGGTTCACCTGTTCGGTATAAGTCAATAAGGACGCTCAATGAAGGACCACACGCAAATTATGAATAAATTTGGCTTTACTATAATTTCAGATAAATGCAGGCATTTAGCACATTAACAATAGTGAAATAAGCATGGCAATGAAAAGCACCTATTCATATATATGTACACTACGAATGAGCAAAGAGTTCATTGACAGAGTAAGAATAGTAAATAAAAAAAAATAAAAAATATATCTATATAAATGTTTATATATAAGTACACTACAAAGAGCATCTATGCATACGTCTGAGTAAAGAGTTCATTGACAGATATAAAATTGGAATAACTGTATACCAACATGTGATACACTACAATGTTCAGGGAGCAGAATATTAACGAGTTGAACACTTCAGATAAGCTTTGATTTACTGCACACTAAAATGCACATTTCAATTACTGTGGCAGATATACACTACGATGTTCAGTAAAGCAGGAAAAAACTATAAATGAGCTGAATTTCTCAGATTATAAACACAGTGCAAATATAATAATCAATCATAATAATAGAGCAGATAAACGAAAAGCCTTTCATCCCTGGATGGAACTTAACTTAGTCACTTAGTCCACGATTGCTGGGAAGCCCTCTATCGCCCGCTTGGGCCTCTCTCCCCCTCGAGCATCACGGTCTTGGAACAGCAAAACAGGGAGGCAGCGCTGGGTCTGAAGATAACAGTTTCATAACTCCATCTGCGAGCTTCAAAATTCCCTCACCCACCTTTCAGTGTTTAAATAACCTGAAGCTTGGATTCTACCCCCTTCCAGTATTTTCTAGCTATGTGTGTTATCAGTACATGTCTCTTGGCTGCCTTGCCATTCCCTGGCCATTGTTTTCATTCTATCTTTTACTGTTGTCTCGTTCTGAGACTGACTCTCCTTTACAGCCTGTTTCTCACACATGCAGCTGCGAATAAGTTTATCTACGGAATGTCAAAAGAAAACAAGCTTGAAAGCGAACATCGTGGATTTCTTTCACGTTGTTCTGGCTTCGGCAGGCATCACGCTCATCTACACTGTTCAAGCTAATTAACCCTTCGCGTTACAATGTCTTCAACATCTTTCCCTACTGCTACACTGATCACCCTCCTAAGCCTGTAACACCTATTTCCAAAGGGAGAGGTTGTAACACCCTCCTTCCTAAGGAAATGCTTTATTCTGCCTTCCTGGGACTGAGCTGCTTAGACCACAAGAGGGCAGAACCCTGTTTGTGAGGTGGCAGCAGCTGTAGCGCAAGCCACAGAGAGCTGGTTTGGCAGTACTGGGGGTCCATGGTGGAGCCCCCAGGACGCATGTAATTGGTTCCACAATACCAGATTTGGAATGGGGGACAATAACATGATCTAAGACACCTTACATGGCCATATTCGGAGTTACCATTGTAAAGCTACACATAAGTACTGACCTATATGTAGTGCACGGGTGTAATGGCATCCCCTCTCTCACAAAGTCCGGGGAAATGACCCTGGACTGCGTGGGGACACCTTTGCTAGTTACTTAGTAACTTTGCACCCAGCCTTCTGTAAATGAAGATTAGGCATATAGGTGACTTATAAATTACTTAAGTGCAGTGAAAATGGCTGTGAAATAGTGTGTGCACTATTTCACGCAGGCTGCAGGGGCAGTCCTGTGAAAGGGTTTGTCTGAGCTCCTTATGGAAATGCTGCAGCCCATAAGGATCTCCTGGAACCCAAATGTCCGGGGTACCTAGATACCATATACTAGGGATTTATAAGGAGGGTCTAGTGTGCCTATTGGAATTGGCAAATGAAGTCACTAACCTACAGTGACTAATTTGGAAGCAGAGAGAGCATAAGCACTGAGGTTCTGATTAGCAGAGCCTCAGTGACACAGTTAAGCACTACTGACAACACACACTTTAGGCCACAAACTATGAACACTAGGGTCCTGGCTATCAGGATCCCAGTGAGAAAGGCAAAACACATTGACATATAGGGTTTTCACTATCAGCATTAGGGCCCTGGCTAGCAGGATACCACTGACACAGTAAAAACACACTAACACACACTCACAAACAGGCCAAAAGTGGGGGTAACCATGCTAGAAAGAGGCTACTTTCTACAGCGGGTTAACGCCTAGGAGTCAGTGCACTCTACTCCAGGCTGCATGCATATTTTTTAGCATTGGATTAGGTGGGTGTATGTGAGAGTGGGTTTGCAGAGTACCTGTATTACAGAGGCCTCTAAGTCCGCCCCGGTGAGTGAGTAGTAGCCTTCTGTTGTGACTCATTGCAGTACGTCATTTACTCTGGGTAGCATGCATGGTAGTTGGGAAAGGTGGAGAGTAAGAGTGTAGTGCTCTAGCGACGGGAGCCCCAGCCCTCCACAGGAACAGCGTGCTAAGAATTTCACCGAGGAGAGGCGGGGATGAGAATTACCCCATACAAAGGCTCTGACTGCAGCGTCTATCGGTCTTAAAGTTGATAGAGGTACTTGAATGGAAAGCAAGTGCGGTAAGGTGACCATCTGTACTGCCTGCACCTTACCCCACATTGAGAGCCCCAGTTGGGACCATTTCTCAAAGTCCACTTTCCTGTAGGCAATGAGAGGGTCAAGGTAGTGGGCCACCATGTTCTCTAGCCCTCGGTTGACAAGATTCCCAGGTGTTTAAGATGGAGCGGTGTCCATCGGAACGGAGATCCGTGTAATGCTGCTTTTGTGGTGACAAAGGAGAGGGGTAATGCCTCGCATTTATCCCAGTTTACGCAGTAACCGGAAAGGGTTGCAAAGTCTTCTATAATCTCCATTAATGCTGGAAGAGAACGGTCGAGGTCGGTCAGGGAAAGTAGGATGTCATCTGCGTAGTGATATAATTTGGATATTTCCCCTCATATTGGTGTGCCAGCAATTATTGAAGAACGATGTATAACAGCCGCTAGGGGCTCCAGAGCTAGTAAGAACATCAATGGGGAAAGAGGGCATCTCTGTTGCGTTCCTCTGATTATGGGGAAAGGATCAGAGAGGAAGACCCCGCAGTTTACCTGAGCCAAATGACTAGCATATAGGAGGCATACTTATGAAATAAATTGGTCACCCAATCCAAATTTTCATAGGGTCAGAAACAGGAATTCCCATTCTACACGATCAAATGCTTTTTCAGCATCTAACGATGAGGCTATGGCTTCCTCAGGCATGTTCCTGGTTTCCCATAGGGCATGGGAAAGAGTACGCAGGTGATTTCTAGAGGTGGGTCCTGGGACGAACCCTACCTGTGTTTGGTGTATTAGTGACAGGATAACTTTGCGCAGTCGGGCCACTAAGACACTGGCCAATATTTTAATGTCCCCAGTGAGCAGATAGATTGGTCAATAATTACCACAATGGGGGGTTCCATCTGGGCTTAGGTATTACTGTGATCATTTCCTGGTTCGATATTGCGCCCAGTGACTTTTCTCTGTCAGTCTCCTTGAACGCTTTGTACAGAGAATCAACCACTGCCTCGCCTGCCCATTTATAAAATTCTGCGGGAAACCTATCTTCTCCTGGTGATTTGTGATGAGGGAGCTTAGATATGGCTTGTGCTATTTCCACCTTGCTGATCTCTCCTCCTAGCAGGGCCTGGCCCTCGGCCGTAAGACATGGGAGATGTGCTGTTTCCAAGAAGGCATCCACTCTATCGCAACTAGCTACCTCCTCTGGAGTATACAGTCATTGGTAAAAGTCTGCAAACTCATTCACAATATCTTTCGGTCAGGTGAGGATGTCCCCGTTGGGAGATGTGATAGCGGTAATGGCCTGAGCTGCCTCTCTCTGTCTAAGCTGTGCCGGCAAGAGTCGACCAGCATTTTCTCCTTGATCATAGTGCCTTCCTTTCTTACGTTGTAAGGCATGTTCCGCCTGTGAGGTGTGGATCTCATTTAGGGCCATTGGGGCCTCTTCTAAGCAGCGACGGGCTGGCATAGAGAGTAGTGCAGTGTATAGTTTGGTGAGTCGTTCAACATTACTCTCTAGTTCTACTTGGCGCGCTAAGCATTGTTTGTTGGCCTGTGTGGCATCTCTCATCATTTGTTCTTGCAGGGTCGCCGTTGCCGCTGCCCACATGATCCTCTGAGAGGCAACCATGCCTTATTTTCCTGTATGTAAGTGTGCCTTGAGTTGTGTTTTGCCCTGGGGAGTGCCGTAGTGATGTACTGCAAAGCGCCAGGGTTTGCAGCCCTGAGAGGTAAGTCCTGCTTCAACTTCAACATTGTTGGAAAGTGGTCTGATAGACCGCCCTTCTGTATGTGGGAGTACAGTATATATGCCACTATGCTATACATCACCTGGAAGTAGTCCAGTCGGGACTGAGTCCCATGAACTGGTGATAAGAATGTATACTCCTTATTAGTTCTGTGTGTGAGCCTCCAATGATCTACTAACCCATGGTCTGAGGACACATCCGTGAGAATGGCTCTGGCTTGGTTGTTACATTTGTCCATAGGCCCAGTTCTGTCTAGCAGTGCATCACAGGCCAAGTTGCAGTCGCCTCCTATGATGTTTCATGTGGCTCCTATCTCTGTTAGAAGTTGGTTAATATGAAGGAAGAACAAACTCTTGGGGCCTGTGGGTACGTATATGGAACCAATACATATCGAAGAGTCTCCTATTTCCAATTTTAGGAAAATATATCTCCCTTCCGTGTCTGTCCATGTTTTGATTAGTGTCACAGGAAGTGTCTTGCAAATAAGAATCGCCACTCCACATTTCCTGAGTGCTCCGCTGTCTGGTGTTACACAGCAGCTGTATACCGCCCTCCCCACCCAGTCTTGGCGTAACTTCCTGGATTCCGTCTCATCTAGGTGTGTCTTTTGGAAGAGAGTCACATCTGCTTTCTTTGACTGTAAATATGACAGTACCTTCTTTCTTTTCACATAGTGTGTTAAACTGTTAACATTCCAGGATATGAGCCGAAGCGATGGGTTGTGGGTTGTACTCCTGCGATTCATAGCCGCAGCAGATGTAGGTGATGCTCTGAGGTGTAGGGGTGATGTTCAGGGGCGGGTGTCAATTACAATAGTGATTAGGGTATCGGATGGGGGGCAGGAGCCTTCTTGGAGCTATGAAAGAAAGAAAGGATATATGATGGCCAAGAATATTAGAGAAAGAGAGGAATGCAGTGATGAATAAGAAAAAGAGGTAAGAGACTGACTGGTAGAGGAAAAAGAAGGGGGAAGGTACTAAGAAGAGAATAGAGAGAAGAGAGGAAGGGGATGGTGGGAGCAGAGGGGGTAATCTGGAGGGGAGTAAGGGACGTGGAAGGGAGGATAATGAGTAGGAAATAAAAAAGGGAGGAAATAAGTGTATCAGGCCTCCTACTAGGGGGCAGGAGCACGACCCAAGAGATTTGGGTCTGTGATCTGCAGGTCTGGACCTACGGGCCGTCATGCTCGGAGGGGCGCCAGGCTGATGCAGATCACATGCGGAGGGCTACCCCTAGGGGCAGGTGCAAGCAAGCATCAAGCTTTGACCATTTATCTCGTTCACAATTAAAACCGGTCAGAGGTTGATGTCAAGGGCAGAGGAGGGCCGTGGGTTGTGGGAGGGCGAAAGAGAGGGTGAGATGATATGATGAGATAATAAGATTATATAGAGATGGCCAAGGGAGGAGGGGTGGAATTGGCCCTCCTGTCCATCGGGTGGGAAAGAGAGAGCACATATCTTTAATATCTCTGTCTGTCATTACCCCTCCCATTTCTTTCCACTCCTTTCCCCTCCCTCCCTCTCCTCTTCTTCCCCTCAGGACTAGGGTTTGTGGTATCTGTCCTCTACTTGTGCGTGTAGAAGGTGATTGTAGAGAGCGATGGAAGGCCTCTTCCGTGTATCTACTGAAGATGATTCTGATGACTTTTGACCAATCATGTCAACATTATAACATAACAATGATCTCTCTGGCTAGTGATCAATACAGCAATACATTATTGAACACAAATAACTCTAAACAGAGGACACTGGGTATTATGCATGCCATATACAAACCCATTATTTGCTCTCAACTATTAATCCTATCCCATTCTATATCTGCGGTCTGGTTACAAGCTGTGTAAAGCTGAGCTAATGGCGGGTACATCACATTCATTCATTGTTACTGTTTATCATTTTTAGTGTTTCATTTTGTCAGTTTGATAGGAACATACAGTTAGAGTACTGTACAGGCATCTAGGTGAAAAGTAGAAGGAATAGAGAGAAAGATGTGAGACAGGGTTGGGTATGAACAAGAGGAGAGTAAAGAAAAGAAGTGGGCTACTGCAGCTAGTGTTATAGAATGCCTAGTCATTGTCTTGGCAACATGTTAAGGTATATGCCATGATAGTCCATAGCAGATTGTAGGGTACTCATCTGTCTGCTGTCACCCCCAGTGTGCAGTATAGTTCTCCCCATTTAGGTTTGCCTCCAGTAGCAGTCGATCGCCTCTCCGCTTCCACAGTATTGGTGGCTGTTGGTACCAGTATTAAGGTTTCAAATGAGAGCGGGACTTGACTCTTTCCGATGTTTGGGTGTGGTGCGCAACTGCCTGCAGTACATGAGCCCTGTCATGTGGACCTCACGCTGGTCTCCCGGAGTCCCTGCCCCTCTTATGGGGTTTGAGGGTATTCAGTTTCCATAACTGAATTGTGCCAAAGGGTAATGAGCTGTCCTGTCGATCTATGGCCTGCTCTGGGTGTATGGTTAATGGTGTTGTATCCATTGTTTGGGTTGATAGTTCATCCAAATAAAGACACAGGTCCTCGGGCTCGTAAAAGTCTCTAGACTTGCCATCCTTGGTGATCCACATTCTTGCTGGTTCAAGCAAGCCATATTTTACATCTAGTTGCCGAAGCTGGGGTTGAAGGGACAAGAATGCTTTGTGGCAGTCCTTATTTTCTTTGGAAACGTCTGCAGTGGTTCTGACCACATATTCCCTCAGCTTGGAATGGACCATGGGAGCGAGCTTCCAGGAGAAGTTGATGGACCTTTCTGTGCCGCAGGAGACATGCGATGATCAGGAGAGGTCAAGTTGCTCCATCCATCCCTTTAGGGGCTAAGCAATGGGCTCTCTGAAATTACAGTGGGTGGAGCAAAGGTGAGTCTGGTAAGCACAGGGAGAGTTTTTATGTAAATAGGCTTGGATGTTCGCTCCTTCTGTTTGTTCCGGGATCCCGAAAAATCTGACATTGTCTCTACGACTCCAGTCTTCCAAGTCTATGAGCTTGCTCCTGCAAACACATTATTTCCTGGTCTCTGTCCGGTGTGGTATTGAGGTGATCCTCTATGATTGAGACATGCTGTTCAAGTCCCATTACTTGAATTTGAAAGCCCTCTATGTCTGTTCGTATTGATTTTGTGTCTTCTGCCAATGAGGATATATTTGAGTCCATTCCTTCTAGTATGCGACCATCCGCAGATATTTCTTGGAGTATGCGCCCTATTGTGTCATCTACTGCCCCTTTGCTGCGGCCATCGGTCGTGTGTGCTGGAGGGCTTTGGGAAAGAGAAGTTGTCTCGTTGGTCTACTTGCAGCTTTACCAGTGGTTTTTCCGTTGGGCATCTCCAGACCTAGTTGCCGACATAAGAACTGTTTTTCCCCATTCCGGAAGGTCGTATGTTTCGGTAATGTTTGATTCCGCAATGGGGAAGTAAGCTTCCGGTGCAGTAGAGTCTGTCCCCAGGCATGTAGCAGCAGAATTCCCAACCGTAGTCTGTAACTCACCTGTTTCACCCCTCTTATAATGTCTGAAAGCTGCAGAAGGCTAGGTTGATGGTGAAGCACTCCCTCTGAGGCCTCTGCTTGTGACTTTTTCTCACTTGGTCAAGTATTGAGTGCGCTGTAGGGGTGAGTTAGCTGCATGAACCCAGAGATTCCAAGCCAGATATAGTGGTCAGGATGAGGGTAGCTGATTCCCCGGGTCTGCTTTCAGGTTAACGACCTCTGCGAACAATTAGGTTTTGCTGAATCTCATGAGGAACTTGCAGAGGAAAAGGGCATAGAGGCAATTTTACATTGGGCTGGCATTGAGTTGTCCTAGATCTTTCCCCCACCGAGAAGTTCCTTACAGGCCATTGTTTCTCGAATACACAAGGATCCTCATTCAGAGTGTGCTGCTTTCCGGTCGTGGTGAGAGAGATGTGCAGTCACACTGGGGGGAGGGGGGTTGCGGACCTCTACTGCTAATGATTCATGGTATCTGAGGGGAATGAAGGAGGGGTATCAGGTCTGAGGTGTTTCGCCATTTTCACTTTTGATGGTCCTTGCCACAATGGCTATGTATCAACCCCTCCTGGATGTCTGGGCATCGCCACAGGCATGATGCGCCACTCTTTTTGGGTTTATGGGGCTTGTAGGTACTGGCTTCAATCGTCAATTCATTGTGGGGGGAGCAGCACCGTCGAAATCTGATGAGGGATGGTGAGCTATGATGAAGAAAATAGGGAGAGGGCTTTGCTATTTGAGCCTCACCACCTCCTCCCTTCTATTGTCAAGGTACCGCTGTGTCTGTCTTGCGGCGTGTTGCGACCGATCTCCTCACTTCACTGGGCGAGCTATGGGCTTTCCCCCATTCCATGGTGGCTACTGTAGGAAAGCTGTTGTCGTGCAGTAATGTGGAACAGCTTTCCCTTCTGTGGCGCTTTGGCATGGGGGAAAGGTAGTGCTAGTTTCGCAGTGCATACTTCCACGTCTTGAAGGCCGACCTGTCTGACACTTTACATCTGTGCGTGCTTCCTGTTGCTAGGCCCCCGACTCGGCTCACCAGGTCTGTTTAATTATTCAAGGCGTGGGAGGGAAAAAGGTCAGTCCAGCAGAGTCCCGTCCTTCCCTCAGTGTTCACGGGGGTCTAGCTACACCTCGGGTGTTGTGTTGCGTAGTCTCCTGCTGCTTCCACCTCTGCCCGGGGCCCATCCTAGCACGGAGCTCTCTATTTAGGCAGCCATCTACGATTGTGGCCAGACCATGCCCCCTATGAATTGTGTTCTGACAACTCCACCTGACAATTAGGGATGAGCCATGTGTCATACAGTAGATGAGTGATTGTTTGTGTAGACATATCATGTGGTGCATACTGATGTACCTTGCAAATTGACCCGGGGACCTAGGACACAACTGCATAGAATCCGCAAACCACTTGCTCTCTAGGGCTGACATATGGCAAGGTATATTGATTGATCAAACAACTACTGTTTGTTGTTGTAGTGTGTGTAATTTCTATGCAACAGACCACTGCTTCTAAATGTTACAGGACAAAGGTAAGTAGGTGATGGATTGCTGTCCTTAGCCATGTGTCTGGGTAAATGTGTAAATAGGCATGCCACCCAGATGCCACTTGTCCTCAGCGTATGATGGGTGCTGGTGCCTCAACCCAATCTGTAATGTGAAGATGGCCAACATACATGTGACAGAGCTTACATTGTATTTTGGGTACAGCTATGGGTCAATACTTTCCTTTGGTAAGTGAGGAATGTCCATTGACATGCCTTATATGCCATCACTGTTGACAACATTCCTTGTGCCTACATTTTAGCATGTATCCCTTTCTCTTTCGAAAAACATTTGTAAGCTTCTGTTTCATTCATGGTCTACCTGTTTTGATGGGATGATGTCTGTATTCCCTCACATATATGGGCATGGCAAACTGTGTGTGGAATAGGACATTTACAATGGGGGTACATTTCCTGTTGTGCCACAGACAGGAGTGGGGTCACCATTGTTTATTGGCTGAGACAAACCCTCACCCATAATAGCATGTCATTTCACATGTACAACTGCAGTAGCAATGAGGGACATGACTGGTAGGTCTAGAGGTTTGAGTCACAATGTGCATTTCTCAGCTATTGATGTATAATCATGTAAGAAAGTGCTATGCACCTATGAAATGGATAAGGTTTGTGAACTAACTGTTGGCCAGAATCATGGAGTGACTAGCAGTTATGTTGGGATCACTTGTGTTTGGCTACAAACATTTATCCACAGACAGACATCTGGGTCTGCATGACCATAATGGAGACAACGCTGTAGCTTCCATTTGGGAAACACTTTGAAGGACTTTAACAAGTTTTTGCAAATCTCTGGGGCTCTTCAACATCCAGGCAACTAGTGATATCTACTGATGCACTCAGAGTATGTCACTGTAAGGGGTGACAGACATTAGTGGTGATTTCCCTGGGGCTTGCTGGTTCATTGTGTTGTTGATTTTAGGGATTTCTCTCTCTGACTTATTGCACATGATGTCTACAGTGTCCATTTCCATGCCACATGTGTGGCCTATCTGTGCAACTTTAATACTATCTGCCTTACTCTATGGGGACAACTATCACTTGGTGAAGTGTCCGTAGTGGAACTGCTTTCAGTGGAACATGAGTATTTCAATGCCACCATCTCCAGCCTATTGTGCTTTTTTCATCAACATGACAGGATTTTGGAGCATCATTTCTTGCTGATGGGTCATCATGTATGTGACAAATAGATGTGTTCATGACCCTGTGTGGTATCTGTCGGAATGCATTTGGCATTAATCTACTATTGTATGCCAAAAGGTAACTGAGGTCTGCTCCATGTGACAAAGATTTGAGGGTGATTGGGCCTCCTTGTTGAATGGGTATTGTGATTGCATTTCAGCCATGCTATTGTAGTGCCTGTGATCCTGAATTTCCTGTGGGCAACCATTAAAAGTTCATATGGCATGCATGCATATTGTATGGCACATCTTTGGGCAACGTAGGTGGATTTTTTTGCTGGGGCCTACTTGATATCATGGTAATGTTTGCTAATCAGAGTTTTGTTCAAGTGTGATCATGGGCATGTGTTGACCCTGTTTCTCTTTGTATTTGCAGCATTAGCACCGGAAAGCGAAGGGGACAGGGAACAGACGCATGGGGAATCATCTGGCCACGGGAATTCAGGTCAAGACACCACCGGCACAGAGAGACCCAGTGGCCTGGAGGGTGAGGAGAGTGCCAGGGGGGAGATCGGAACAGTCTTCATCATCGGATTCTTCCTCCAGTGGACACTCCCTAGTGGTGGTGGACCCATCAGGGCATCCCCCTGTACCATCTCTGTTCAACACTCCGGTTCTATCACCTCCATCCCTGTTGCTCCCCACAAAGTTGGCCTTGCCCATTCACCCAAGAGAGAGGGTGTTTCTTTGGCATAGGCACCTCCGCCCCAGTCCTTGTTTGCCCTGCTGCCCTCAGTGGGGAGGCTATTGACCTCCAGAGATGTATCTTTGTGGGTCAGTCAGTCATTGTGAATGCTATCCAGGGGATGGCAACTCAACTACAACAAGCAAATGCAATCGTGGAAGGCATTCATTGTGTAATGACTGGCCTTCAGAAATCTTTTCAAGCTCTGACTTCCTCAATGATGGCAGCTAGTCACCCTACACTTTCCGTCCGCCCCACCTCCCTCTTGCCAACCCAAATCCTCCTTCCCCTATCTACCCAAAGCACACATACAGATCTCCTTGCATCCCCATCAACACACAAGAGCAGCACTCACAAACATAAGCACCACAAAACACACTGACATGCAAGCAAACAACAGCCACCCTAAAACACAACAACAGTCACCACTTCCCCAGACACCCCCAAACATCCAGCATTATACACACCACATCATGCATACCCACAGGCACAACACCAAAGTCAGTGCCATACCCATCAAACCCACGGATACCACCCCAACAAACACATACACATCCATCACCCCATCCCCCAATACCTCCACCTCCCAGACCCCCAAGAAACACAAACACACTCATTCACCCACCTAACATTCAACAACTAAACACAAGCATACCTCCCAGAAGAATACACCCACAACATTCACACCAACACAGCAAACAATTACTCCATCGACCCCCTTCTGCTGACCTTTCCCATTTCCCTAAGAAACTTTTTTGTTGGACCTTAACATTGCCTCTGTTCCTGCCTCTCCCTCTCCCAAACCCGAATGGCCCCCTCCACCTCCCAGTCCCACCCATCCGCCTCAAAGGCCTCCCCTACACCTGTGCAAGCACCCCTACCTCTCCCCCGAGAAGAAGCCCACCCCTCCCAAAAAGCAGACCACCCCTTCCAAACCCAAGAACAAATCCCCCTCCCAAATCTGACCCCCCATGAGAAAGGGTCTCTTTTTGTATGGTTAGCCCCCCCATTTTTTGCCTAGAAAATTATGTGGTTTCAAAGTGTTTGTGACCTGAGCCCCTACTAAACAGGTTACCAGGGCTTGATCTCTTTCCCCAAAACTGTACTATCTATTGACTCTTCAGCCAGCCTTGTAAGCCCCTAGTAAGTGGTACCTATGGTACCTAGGGCATGGGTACTGAAGACAGCCAGCCCCTCAGAGCTGAAGCACCCATTGTGACACTCTGAGAAGCCCACCCCAGCCTCATGCAGACTGCCATTAGAAGTGCATGACCAGGTATATTTAAAAGTTGCAAACTCAGCATGACACTCATCAAGAGGGGCCTGCACACTAGTACTGCATGCACTATAGGTAAGTCACCCCTCACATATGCCTTACACCCGAAGCCAGGGTGCCCTATAATGCATGAAATGGCATATGTTTGCATGAGCAAATATGCCCCAGTGTGTCTTTACAAAACCTCAAGACATAGTAAGTGTACAGGAAAGTCATATCAAATACATGTGCTGGACACTAGTCATTACAAGTTCCCCAGCTACATGATGACCTAGCTGAATACTGGGTTGTTTGGTATCAAATAACTCACAATAATAAACCAACACAGATGCCAGTGTTGGGTGTATTATAACATGTACACAGAGGGCACCTTAGAGGTGCCTCCTGCAAAACCTACCAGTCCTGGCATGGTTGCTGACTGGTTTTTACCAGCCTGCCACCACCAAACACAGATCTGGGCTCCTGGGGTGTGAGCCTCTGCTCTCAGGAGCCAGTACACAAAGCCTATCCAGGGTGGAGGTTTTACACCTCCGCTCCCCGAGAGGCACATAGGCCCAGAAGTCAGCTTCAAAGGCTTTACTGCCTTTGAAATATGACATCTGAATCTGCTGCTAGCAGCAGATGGCCTCTCAATCTTTCCCCCCCACTTTAAGCAGGAAAACATATTTGAAAACTCAGCCAAAGTAGAAGGTGTGACCACTCCCAGCCTGCCCCATCCCCCATGTGTGGCATGTGAGGTGACCACTCCATTTAATTTTCCTCTATCTTGGATGGCAGGAAAATAGCCTATAATGGTTAGGGGTGTGGCCTCTTCCCACTGGAAGTAGTCACATAGTTGGTGTATAATCCTAAGGTAAGTGGCCCATTCACCACTACCAGGTACCCCCCCTAAGCGCCCACTAAATGCAGTATTTAGTCAATATCCCTAGACCTGCAGATCAGATTCAATGGACACAAGAAGGCCAGCAACAAAGAAGACTCAAGACTCGAGGACAGAAGTCCTGCTGCAAGAAGAAAAAGGCACCAAACCCCACCTGCTACACCCAAGACTTGACAGTCCCTGCTGAGGGGTTGATTGGACATCAGACAGACTCTGAGAAACCTCAGAGGACCTCAGACCTTTTACAAATTGCCAGAAATCTCCATCCAGAGTGAAGGCATCACCCCCTACAGCAGGCAAGAACCAGTGAAGTCCAGTTCATTGACCCGTCACTGACCAATGAACCCGACACAGCAGCCAGATCAAATTTTACTCAATAAACCTGGTGTAGAAACCCTGCTAGTGTGCCAGGTTTGGTGGCACTGCGACCTCCAGTCACTGAGATGTGCCATAGCCTGTGGTACTGTACCCCCAACTTCAGACACCCAGAAGAAAAGTCCACTCTTGACTCTCCAATGACCAGAAGCAAGCTTCAGTTTAGAAACTTCATAATACCCAAGAACTACTCCCCAGAACCACGCCCCAGAGTGGCCCTGCTGACCTGCAATCCACACTCAAAGTGACCTGCACCTGGTTCCAAAGACCCTAGGACAGTCAACCTGAGGCTTACCTATCTGCACTGCACCCAGCCTCCCTGGCTCCTGCATTGGAAAACCAACTGTACGTTAGTGGTCCTTAATCCCTTGTGACCTCTACACTTCAACACGATATTCTTTTGAGTGTGTGTCTGCATTTATTGATACTGTGAGTACAACAAATGCTTAGCACATCTCCAAGATTAGCCTGATTGCTCAACCAAGCGACCACTAAAAGGTGGTCTATTTGATACTTCTGGATACCAAAGAGGGGTTGCTTGGACTATGCACAGTGCACATCATTTTTTACACAATGTAGCGAGCAAGCCTCCTACACCCCCCAATGATGATTCCTGAGGTGCCTGTCTGCCGACTTGATGCCCCTTTCTGTGGGGGGACCCTGGCAGTTAAGGAGTCAAGTCAGAGCACAGTGATGTGCATGATCAATTACTAAAGGACTGGCGAATGGCCTTGGACTTTTGATATTTATTATTAAATAAACCCAAAACAGTTGTTGTTTTTTTTGGGGTACACATTTGTCCTGCAATTCCTTTTCTACCTTTATGTTGTTCCTGAGTGATTTGTGTTGTCTGGCTACAGTCATGTATGTTTCAGCCTGCTTGCTGATCCATTTGCTGTTGTTTGCAGTATCTGACTTTGTGGAAAGTGAAGGTGTCCCCCAGACAATGGTATACATTGTGTGTGTGTATACTTGGGTGTGAATGCAATAGTGGTGTCATAGCATTGTGTACTGTTTGGTGTGGTATTTCATCCTGTGTTGTCCAATGTGAGCTTGTATGGTGTTAGATGTGTCCCCCTGATATGGATTATGTATTCATCTGATGTGTGTCGCCTTGACTTTTGTTTGTGCAGGCATGGCGTTAAATTGTGCTAGCTTTGTTTTCATTTGACCATGCATGTGTCCATTTAGCTGTGTGTACCTTGCATCAAGTTCTGTAGAGGTATGTCCCATTCAGTTAGAGTTGCATGTGCTTTGTTGAATAGCACTTCCACATTGTGAAGATAGGCATGTCATTTGGGTGTAGTATTGTTTGTCCCTGGGATACATATAGGGCCATTTCCTGTGCAAACTTTGCTTACACACAGAGATGTGCACTTGCTACCCGTATCGTAACCCCCATATCATGTGGACAATTGAGCAACAATCTTCTGTTACGGTTAATGACTTGCGGTTGGTTGCATCTACAGGGGCGTGGATTTTGTACACCATTGATGATCAGCAGCAGTGTTAGGATGTGCGTGATGGGTTCCATGCTGGCACTGGATGTGTGAGGCTGCCTGCATGTGAGTGTCTCCCTTCTACTGTCCGTTTCCGCCTGCTGAGACTTGGTGGTTTGACTGCCATGGTTACATTGGCAGTGTATAACCTCGTAATGTGTCCGGCAGAAACACTGTCTCCACCGGCAGCCTTGTGAACATGATAGTTTGTGCTGCCTGACGATGCAGGCGGCACCGCTGTGGTCTTTGCTCCATAGGCCCACATGACTCATAATCTGGTGGTCTGACTGCCAACCTGATAGTGGTTGTACCACCACCAAGGCAATTAATGGACTGTCAAACTCGTATTGAGGCCCCTAGTTGCTGTTTTTTGGCAGAACAGACATCAGGACTCCACTGTTCAATTGTCTTCACAGCTAAGGCAGACACCCTTCCACTTCACTGAAATTAAGAAACTTGGAAGTCTTGTCTGAAGCTGCATACTCCTCCAACCCCCACATTATTCCGGTAGTGAAGGGAATCAAATTGTAAATTTGTCTTCTTCAAAGATACCTCATAGTCTTTCATCTGGACTATTGTTTGGAAGAGATAAGAGCTGTGGTTAAGAGAAGACTAAACTGTTGTAACAAATATACACCAAATCCCAAAGTAAATAATTATTTAAGATGCGAAGATTCCAACAACAGGTAACTAGACTCTGCTTAAACCCCAAAAGACTATGTAAAGCCTGTCTTCAAAGATCTCCACTGGTTCCTAGAAGAGCAGGTTGTAGGTACACTGCATTACCCAAATAGCCCACTGCGTGGTCAAAGGACTAATACAACTATGAAATGGACCTTCCCAGGACTTTCGAGTGTATCATGCTTTTTCTATTTTACAGAGGCATGTTTTGGGGCATATAAAAAAATCGATATCTGATAAAACATTGATTGTATTAGATCCTTGTCTAAGTCCATCAACAGAATCCACAATTCTACTCTCTTTGACTGGTATAGCCTGTTATTCAACAATGGCTCATTTAACAGGTTTTTGCATATCCAAAAGCTATTTCAATACATGTATAGATTGTGGCAAAAGATGTTAGAACTTCTATAGTTCGTTATTATGCTGAGAAATTTATGATATTTGCAAAAGTATGATTTTGGGATCCTATGTGGTGCATTTATGCAATGGTACAATTTAATGGCAGTCATCATGAGCATCTATTTTCCCATTGCCACTTTAAGTTTCTTAACTTAAATGAGCTTTCTGCATGCAGTGCATATTTTTATCCTGCACGTCTTGCTCATTTCAACTGAAAAATTGCTGTATTTTAAAGTGCTAAGAGTGGTGAATAAAGACGGCATTATTCTGATTTTCAGATTCACTGTGAGGGCTTTCCGGTGGGTACAGGCCTTGGTTTTTGCAGTGAAGGAGATTAATCTGAATACTGAGATTTTACCCAATGTCACACTGGGCTTCCGGATCCACGATTCGTGCTACGAAGACACCAAGGCCATCAAAGTCGCCATTTGTCTCTTATCAGGTCAATATGATATGGTGCCCAACTTTCACTGTCAATCCAAGTCTGTCCTGTCGGTGGTCATCGGAGATGTTTATTCTTCAACTACACTATCGATTGCCAGAATCTTGGGAACATATATGTACCCGCAGGTGAGAAACTCACCTAAAAGATGTTTTAGGATTACCTTGAGGTGGTGACAGAGAAAAATGTATTACACAAACATAGTGTTTCACTTTTAGTCAGTCATATTAGTATAGCATGTTTTACTCACTGCTTTACTCTCCTGGTATCTAGTATTAAATGCAGTTTCTTCTCTTCCTCACTTACTGACTGTCTGACACTTCCTGCTATTTCGCTTTATTTTTCCCTAATAATTTTCAGCTTAACCCTGCCGCGTCATATGTCTCCTTCTCCACAATACTATGCTGTGAAATCATATAGAAAGCAATTTCATACTGCAAAGGAATTTGAATGTAGGTGAAGCTAGTGATGGTGAAGTAATGTTGTACACTAACAAAATCCTGATTTGCCTCTGGAGGTCTTTCTATGCACAAAAAGATGATTTCTAAGTCCTCTACTTTTATTTGGTACCTAGTAACACTGGCAAGGGATACAAACAAAGCTGGTATCCCTGGATCTCTGAAAATGCCTGATACTTATCCATGGCCATATTTTGCCAGGAAATACCTGACAAAACATACACTGGGAAAATCGTCATGAAAATGGGAAAGTGTGCAAAAATCGTGTGTGATAACTTCGATTCTGAATGTTATCCTTCATTTTGAAGAAATCAGAACTATGTAGCAATACATCGATAACTTAGATTCTGAATGTTATCCTTCCTTTTGAAGAAATCAGAACTATGTAGCAAGGACCACAAGGTGCAATAACAGATTTTCCTGTGTAACCTTACCATCAGATTTTCCCAGTTTAGGAGGAAATGAGCCGGCTGCCTTACCTCACATTGGCTTATGAAAATGTAGTCATTTTAAGAGCTTGCAAAGCAATAAGTTGTAATAGGTAAATGTCTCCATGAGACCATGATCAACATAATTTGTTCTTTTGGGGTTGAGGCCTTCTCCTATGCTGATGATAGCAATCTTATTCAGGTAATTTTCAGTCGCCTTCCTCAGCTTCAGAACTCTGCTCAGTTATGTGTTATGACCATCCAGGCTTGGATGAGATGCCTCTAGCTTAATGCCATCAATACAGAGGTCTTGATTTCAGGACATTTCTAGCTCTATGCCATGTCCAACAATGGCCTGCTGAGCTGGGCACCTCTCCCTCTCTTACTCCTAAATTTAAAATCATTGCCTTTCCCATGGCACATATCTGAGATTAAAAGGGTAAAGTAAGTTCCGTGATTTCGTCTTGCTATTACCAAATTTGAAACCTATAGAACATAGGCCCTCATTCGGACCTTGGCGGGCGGCGGAGGCCGCCCGCCAAAGTACCGCCGTCAAAATACCGTACCGCGGTCGCAAGACCGCGGCGCGTATTTTGACTTTCCCCTGGGCTGACGGGCGGCCGCCGAAAGGCCGCCCGCCAGCCCAGGGGAAAACGACCTTCCCACCATGTAGCCGGCTCGTAATCGAGCCGGCGGAGTGGGAAGGTGCGATGGGTGCTACTGCACCCGTCGCGTATTTCACTGTCTGCTATGCAGACAGTGAAATACTAGCGGGGCCCTCTTACGGGGGCCCCTGCAGTGCCCATGCCATTGGCATGGGCACTGCAGGGGCCCCCAGGGGCCCCGCGACACCCCCTACCGCCATCCTGTTCCTGGGCCGCCATGGGGGATTCAAATGGGCAACGGAAAACCGGCGGGAGACCGCCGGTTTTCCATTTCTGACCGCGGCCAAAGCGCCGCGGTCAGAATGCCCAAGGGAGCACCGCCGGCCTGTCGGCGGTGCTCCCGCCCCCGTTGGCCCTGGCGGTGCAACACCGCCAGGGTCATAATGAGGGCCATACCTTATTACCACCCTGACGGTCGGTGTTAAAGCGGCGGTAATACCGCAAACAGTCCGGCGGATTTTTTTTTAATTATGACCATGGCAGAAACCCCCAACATAGACAGCCACTTTAACACTCCGACTGCCACGGCGGTAGAAACAAACACCGCAGTGGTAACCACCAACAGACAGGCAGAAGACAATGTACCACCCACCGTATCACAAGAGGCCTATTCGCCAGCTTTTCGGGGTGGAACCAATGCGAACAAAAACATGGCGGAAACAGTACACAGAAGGGAAAACACTCACCTCTCCACACCCCACGAGGAACCAGGACGCCATGGAGCCCGAATTGCAGATACTGCCGATGCAGGTCTTCCTTCTCTTCTATCAGGAACACCAAAGACGGCGGTGACAACCATGGTGAGTACTGCACCTACAACACAGGGGAGGGGAGGGAAAAGAGAGTGACACACACACGCAACACACAACAACCCCACCCACACCCACAAAACCATATACACAAATACATGCAGCAACATTACACATACACCCCCACCCCCTGGAAGAACGGAAGGACAAAAGGAAAAGATTTGAACAAATGTAATCATGTGAAATCTCATTATCAAAGTTCAAAATCCAGTAAATACAATTATGTACACCAACTACACAAGTCTGGATAGTGCACCAATCATTGTCCGAGGACCACTCGTCCCAAAATGCATGGGCGAATCCCACACTAGGTACCTGACTGGAAATGGAAAGAACACTGCAGGGGCATCAGATCGAAATGAAATAGGCACCTCAGTGGGAGGGGGAGGGGGCAACTCAGCCAGATGAACGCACAACGCCACTGCTGCACGAGGGGGCTCCATGCCCACTGCTTTATCCTGGGGAGTGCAAAGCCACAGTCTCTCAATTCTCTCCAGTGGGTGGGTTGCCCACTGCTTTATCCTGGGGAGTGCAACGCCACAGTCTCTCAGGTCTCTCTAGTGGGTGGGTTGCCCACTGCTTTATCCTGGGGAGTGCAAAGCCACAGTCTCTCAAGTGGATAACAGTCTCCACTGGTTCTGGAGGGGGCCTGGTGCCCAGAGTGCTTCTTCCTGCCAATGACTGAGGTAGTAGATGTGATTTTCCACTGGTTCTGGAAGGGGCCTGGTGACCAGAGTGCTTCATCCTGCCAAGGACTGAGGTAGAGGATGTGATTCTCCACTGGTTCTGGAGGGGGCCTGGTGCCCAGAGTGCTTCATCCTGCTAAGGTCTAAGGTTGTGGATGTGATTCTCCACTGGTTCTCGAGGGGGCCTGGTGCCCAGAGTACTCCACGTGCAGTGTGGCCGGTACAATTCACCCACCTGGGTGTGCGTGGCACGACATTGGCGAGGTACAGGTAGCATGATACGCCATGGAGGCAGCGACATACCAAACACTGCTGCGGCTTTGCATTCCACCTGCAGGTGCCAACAGTGATGACAGTAATGCTTCATGGAAGCTGCCCAGGGTCCTGGAACTCACCACCAACCTCGGACGACTGACCACTGGGGATGGTAGGCATGTCAGCAGTGGTGCCACTGTCCAAGGACGTGGCGGGGCCGCTGGCGGTGCTTGCGGCGGTGTCTGTGGTGGCGGTGCTGGCGGCAGGGTCTGTGGTGGTGGTGCTGGCGGCGGGGTCTGTGGTGGCGGTGCTGGCAGCGGGGTCTGTGGCGGCGGGGAATGTGTCAGCACCTGCTGAGGGAGAAAGCAGGATGTCTCCTGCAGCCTCAGACGGCTGCCCACCAGGGAAGAGGCTGGGGACTGTTGCAGCGTCTGTAGACGTGCCGGAGGCGGTGCAGGTGGCAGTGCAGGTGGCGGTGTTCGCCACCGTACAGGTTGGCGTGGACGTGGACAGAAGGTGTGCCACTGGTCCCTCAGTCTGTGCCACCATGCCCTCTCCTGACCTGCCCTTCTGTTTTTGGCCCTTCCCCACCTTGGATGGTGGCACAGTTGTCTTGCCACTATCCCCTTTTGTTTTCACTGACCCCTTGGTGGCTGGTGGTTTCGGCTTCTCCCTCTGGGATGTGGGTACCTTTTTCCCCTTGGCAGGTGGCGGAATGTCCTTGCCCTCGTTACGTGGCACACTGGCAGCCCTGACGGTTGGCGCACTCCATGACCCCGCAGTTGCTGGCACCACTGTGCCTGGGGATGTGGTGGCTGAGGTGCTGGGCTGGGACCTGGAAAGCCTGGCCCTAGGGGAAGGACGGGGGGACAGGTGTAGGGAAGAGGTCAATGTTAGCCAGGAAAAGTTTTTTAGACACACTGGGATGGGTAGATGGAGGGGGTTTGAGAGTGGAGGAAGAGGTAGTGGTTGTAGGAGGTGTACGTCTGCTGAATTTGGGTGATGATGCATGGGCTGGAGGCTGTTGGGAGGTGGATGGCTGTTGGATGGGTGTGTGCCTGCGTTTGTGTACTTTGGGAGGAGGGCTCACAGACACACTGGGAGAGGACACTGGGGATGTGTGAATGGTAGTGAGGGTGGTGATTGCACATGAACGGTGTGTGGTGATGGGCATGCTGGTGATGGAGGTAGTGGCTGAGGATGTACTGCATGCAGGTGTGAGTGGAGACGAGACTGGGAGGGAGGAGGGAGACGTGGAGGAGGGGGACACAGTGGAGGAAGTGGATGTTGGTATGTGTGCATGGGTATGTTGCTTGTGTGAGTGCCTGTGGGATGTGTGGTGCTTATGTTTGCCTGAGCCACTCTTGTGTGTTGATGTATGTGTATGCTGGTCTGATGGTGTGCTTGGGATAGGCAGAGGTACAGGGGATTGGGTCTGGGTGGAGGAGGTTGTAGGGGGGAGGCTGGACACAGGGACAATGGCTGCCATCAGTGCTGAGGCCATAGCCTGAAATGCTCACTGTTGGGCCGCCTGGCCAGAATGAATGCCCTCCAGGTATGCATTTATTTATTGCAAATGCCTCTCAACACCCTGGATGGCATTCAGAATGGTAGACTGCCCAACAGTGAGGGATCTCAGAAGGCCAATAGCCTCCTCACTGAGGGCAGCAGGGCTGACTGGGGCAGGGCCTGAGGTGCCTGGGGTGAAGGAGATGCCCACCCTCCTGGGTGAGCGGACACGGGATAGACGCTGACGGGCTGCTGGGAGGGCAGTGCTGGTAGGGGGGCTGTACCTGTTAATGCGGTGGGCACAGAAGGGCCCGCCACCGCAAGGGATCTCCCATCAGAGGAGGAGTCGCTGTAGATGGTCTCTGCTCCTGTCCGCGACGTGGAGTTCCCCTCGCCCTCCGTCCCACTTGTGGCTAAAGACTCCGTAGCTTCACCCTCCAGGGCCAAGTGGGATGCAGCTCCCTCCTGCTCTGCTGCCAATGCTCCTCCACCTGATGATGCTATTGCACACAAGAACAGGGAGACCACAAAAAGGTGGGGGGAAAGACAGAAGAAAGACATGTTCAGTGCATGCAACACCACTACTGTTGGCGGACACAACAGACAGTGAGCAGCCCTCTGCACTACAACATGCACTTATAGTTCCTAGATTTTTCACCTGTCCATGGGGTACGAGGCCTACGCCCAATTGCTGCACACCTGGAAGTCACAGTAGCCTGACTAGGTGTAGATGGCTCTTACCACTAGTGGGGTTTGGGTGCTACATAGCCTGCCTCACAAGGGACCTTGCCTACCAAGATCGCCCTGGCCTAGGGGAACCCACTGCCCACCTCCCCCGCCCAGACACCTCGTAATGTGCTCAGAGTCAGCTGAATGAGAATGTACTCAACCCCTTGTGGCTGCTGTGATGCCCTCAAGCGCCCATCCAACTCCGGATAGGCCACCGCCAGGATCCGGAACATCAGGGGGCTCATGATGCGATGGGCACCCCTCCTATGTTGGGAGGCCATCCCCAGCTGGGCCTCCGCCGTCTTCTTGCTCCAGCAACGCAGGCCCTCCCATCATTTACGGCAGTGGGTGCTCCATCTGTGGTAGACCCCCAGGGTCCGGACGTCCTTGGCGATAGCACGCCAAATAGCCTTCTTCTGGTGGATGCTGACCAAGAGAAATGGTACAGGGTGAAAGGACATTACTCACCCAGCCGGACCGTCATACTCATTGCCCACCAGTTCCCACCCATGCCATGATGCACGTACACTCACCATCCGCACATGTAGGCCTCAGCCCCCCCATGTATCTTCCAGCCACACCACTCAAAACAGGCATTGCCCATTCAACATACTCACCGGTTTGTCTGGAGGACCATACAGTTGCATGTTCTGGTGGAGGACCACATCCACTAGTTTCTCCAACTCCTCCGAAGTGAAGGCAGGGCCCTTTCCCCAGACACTGTAGCCATTGTCTCTTCCAGACACAGGTCACAGCAGCACTTGCAGTGTAGGTCCTCGCCTGTTGAAGGTCAGGTATCAAGTGAGTGAACAGACAGAAAATGGCGATCACGTCTGCGGCGGTGCGTACCGTCACCGCCGGCGTACATCATCATTTGCTCCTCGGACCCATAGGGCCCAATGTTAACCAATGCTGAATTGTGCTGCGGTCTTCGACCGCCTACCGCGATGGTATACAGCGCCAGCTCAGTTACCTCATATCCCATTGTCCCACCTTACAGGTCAGGCAGCCACCATTTCAGGGGGCCACATGGCATTGATAATAACTGTGTCACACCTATCTAGGCCTGGAATACACACAGTTACAAGCACATTGCGGATTAATACATTTCTTCAAATGACATTTTGTGATACCTCAGTGTTTGCTGACTCTCTACTCGCTATTCTCCTCCATAGGGCACGTCTGCTGGGGCTGGTGATGAGATGGCGGCATACTCCGGTGTACAGACCCCTGCTGGACCTGTCGACAATGGAAGAGAGACACATCATAATCACATACAGACTTGATCGTGCAACAATCCAGGAACTGTGTGCCCTGTTGGAGCCAGACCTGATGTCAGCTATCCACCATCCCACAGGGGTACCCCCTCTAATGCAGGTCCTGTCAGTACTCCATTTCCTGGCAAGTGGTTCCTTTCAAACAACAGTGGCCATTGCATAAGGTATGTCCCAGCCAATGTTCTCTAACGTGTTGTCCAGAGTGTTGTCTGCCCTGCTGAAACACATGCGCAGCTATATCGTTTTCCCTCGGTAGGATTTGCCCACAGTGAAAGGTGACTTTTATGCCCTGGGACATATCCCCAAAATCATTGGTGCCATTGATGAGACACATGTGGCATTAGTACCCCCACGCAGGAGTGAACAGGTGTACAGAAACCGGAAGAGCTACCATTCGATGAATGTGCAGATGGTGTGTTTGACAGACCAGTACATCTCCCATGTGAATGCCAAGTTTCCTGGCTCAGTGCATGATGGGGAAACTGCAGAGGCACTGTGTGTGGCTAATAGGTGAGGCCAAGGATCCAATACAGTGTGAATAGGTGTCTGGGTATGGGGTTGTTCCTAAGGGTTAGTGTGTGTCTAACAGTTGTCCCTCGATATTTGCAGGTGACTCTGGTTACCCCAGCCTGTCATCGCTACTGACCCCATTGAGGAATCCCAGGACAAGGGCAGAGGAATGCTACAATGAGCACATGGGCGAACTAGGAGGGTGATCGAACGCGCCTTCGGCCTCCTGAAGGCCAGATTCTGGTGCCTCCATATGACAGGTGGTTCCCTATACTACTCACCAAAGAAGGTGTGCTAGATCATCATGGCCTGCTGTATGCTGCACAACCTGGCTTTGCGACGGCAGGTGCCTTTTCTGCAGGAGGATGGGCCAGCTGGTGGTTTGGGGTTTGTGTGGGTATCTGTACTGGACATGCTTTGGTGATGGGTGTCCATGCATTTGTGTTACATGCAGGACTTGTTTTGGGGATGTGTGGGTTGTGTTGGTGGGGTATCTGTGGGTTGTTGGGGTGATGGGTGTGAGGGCAAGGATGGGGTATGTGATGGCATGCAGGTAGAGTGGGGGATAAAGTAGTAAAGATTTGCCTTACCAGAGTCCAGTCCTCCTGCTACTCCTGCAAGGCCCTCGGGATGCAGTATTGCCAAGACTTGCTCCTCCCATGTTGTTAGTTGTGGGGGAGGAGGTGGGGGTACACCGCCAGTCCTCTGTACTGCAATCTGGTGTCTGGAGACCACGGAACGCACCTTCCCTTGTAGGTCATTCCACCTCTTCCTGATGTCATCCTGTGTTCTTGGATGCTGTCCCACTGCGTTGACCCTGTCGACAATTCTCCACCATAGCTCCATCCTCCTTGCAATGGAGGTGTGCTGCACCTGTGATCCGAATAGCTGTGGCTCTACCCGGCCAATTTCCTCCACCATGACCCTGAGCTCCTCCTCAGAGAACCTGGGGTGTCGTTGAGGTGCCATGATGTGGTGTGGGTTATGTGTGAGATGGTGTGTGTTGTGATGTGTGAGGGGATGTGTTGGTGTGTGTTGTTTGAGGTGCATGGATGTTGTGTAAGTGATGGTGTCGTGTGTCTGTGGATGCTTGTGTTGTTTAAGGTAGTGTCTCTCTGTGGCCTGCTTTCAAATTTCTTGTAGTAAAGGTTTGTGGGGGATGTGGGTGTGTGTTTTATATTGGATTGGTTGTGTGGGCGTGGTGTGTGTCTGTGTATCAGGTGTGTGTATTTCAAATTGTCCAATGTGGTGGTGTTTTGTAAATGTGTGTGTATTTTGAGCGCTGCGGTGTGTACCGCCAATGGTTTACTGTGGTTGAAAGTATGCCACGTTGATTCGTGGGTCGTGATAGTGTGGGCGTATTCTTGTTGGCATGACGGTGTCAGTTTTGTTATTGCCAGTTTATCACTGACCTTTGGTGTGGCGGACTTGTGTGGGTGTCTGCATTGTGGCGGATTCCGAGCTGGGGTCGTAATACCTGTAGCGGAACTCCGCGGCCACAGCGGTATGTTGGCGGTCTTCTGCACAGCGCTAAGCGGGATTTACCGCCAGGGTTGTAATCAGGGCCATAGTCTAATAAGCTTTTAGAAAGCAACTTAACTGTGGCTTTTTCGAAATTAACCAGACAGAAGGTCGGCCACCAACACACTCATCACAAATTCTAGCATTGTTTTAGACAGCTGCACGACAGTGAACCAGCAATTTACTATTGGTTGCTTTCAGTTATGAATGGACTCTTCTGGTAGAGGATCTTTTAAAAAAACTAAATGGTGCGTAATTATTTTGATATTTTATCAAATGTTTAATGTTTGCTTGTTTATATATTGTATATTGCATGGCCTGTTTTCGTCAGGCTGACACAATAAAGTTAATATGAATGTGTGGGTAGGCCTGATGCTTGAGACAGGAAACGCAACATGGACACATCACATTTTTACATTGAAATCTGATGTGTTTTTTGTAAAGGACATAGCTGTGGATTTTGGTCTCTAGCTCAACCGGCACCTAGAGAAACCTACCAAACCTATGCATTTTTAAAAACTAGACACCTGGGGGAATCCACGATGGGGTGACTTTTGGGGCTCTGACCTGGTTCTGTTACCCAGAATATTTTGCAAACCTCAAACTCTGGTCAAAAAAACACTTTTCCTCACACTTTGGTGACAGAAAGTTCTGAAATCTGAGAGGAGCCACAAATTTCCTTGCACGCAGCATTTCCCCAAGTCTCCCGGTAAAACTTATACCTCACTTGTGTGTATAGGCCTAGCGCCCGAGACAGGAAATGCCCCAAAACACAACATGGACACATCCCATTTTCCCCAAAGAAAACAGAGGTGCTTTTTGCAAAGTGCCGAGCTGTGGATTTTGGCCTCTAGCTCATCCGGCACCTAGGGGAACATACCAAACCTGTGCATTTTTTAAAACTAGACACCTAGGGAAATCCAAGATGGGGTGACTTGTGGGGCTCGCACCAGGTTTTGTTACCCAGAATCCTTTGCAAATCTCATAATTTGGCTATAAAACACTTTCTCATCACATTTCCCCCAAGTCTTCCTATAAAAATGATACCTCACTTGTGTGGGTAGGCCTAGTGCCCACGACAGGAAATGCCCCAAAACACAACGTGGACACATCACATTTTCCCAAAGAAAACTGAGGTGTTTTTTGCAAAGTGCCTACCTGTGGATTTATTTTGAGAGGAAAATCTTCCCTGGTCTCTGGTGGACTTTCTGCCTTCCCTGGGGGCAGTTGGACCTTCCCAAAATAAGCCAATCTGCTCCCAAGGGGGGCAGATATGGCCAACAGTAATATCCCCCCCTGGGCAGAAATGGCCTAAAAATTATTTGCCCCCCACGGGCGGCTCCCCTTATAACGTAAGAGTAATATTTAAAAAAAATCCCTGGTGTCTAATGGTTTCGGCCTAATTATATTAGGCAGATCTGCTCCCATGGGGCAGAAATGGCCTCAAAACAATTTGGCCCCCCAGGGAGCGACCCTTTCCGAAGGGGTCGCTCCCTACACATAAAAGAAATAAAGAGGAAAAAAAAAATTATCCCTGGTGTCTAGGGGTTTTCAGATCAGCCTGATTATATTAGGCCGATCTGCCCACGGGGGGTGGGCAGAAGTGGCCTAGAAACAATTTGGCCTCCCAGGGAGCGACCCTTGCTGAAGGGGTCACTCCCTAAACATAAAAGAAAAAAATGAAGAAAAAAAAAAGATCTCTGGTGTCTAGTGGTTTCTGCACCCCCTCGGGGCAGGTCGGCCTAATTATGTTAGGCCCATCGGCTTCCAGGCATGGTAGAAATGGCCTAAACACAATTTGGCTCCCCTTTCCTTTCCTTTCCTTTCATGCCTCTGCTGGCCCCCTCCTCCTGAGCAGAAGAGAAATGCTGAGCAATTCCCTTCCGCAATTGCGATGGGAGCATGTTTCCAGCACGATGGGAGGTGACTTCTGAAGAGGTCAGCACGATCTTGCGTGCTGACATCATCAGACGTCACTGGGCGGGTCGGGGGTGGAAGGGGAAGCATTTCCCCTTCCAGCCCTGACCTGGGGGGTTATGGGGTGGCCCTCGGGGGAGCGCTAGCGCTTCTCCCGAGGGCTGGTAAATGGATTTAATGGTTATGTCCATGGCAACTCACAGGCGCAGCCATGGACGTAACCATTATGTCCATGGTGAGCAAGGGGTTAACAGCTAGATTCAGCTGCATTTTCCCTAAATCAAGTCTGAGTGGGATTAAAAAATCTGTTTCCTGTTTTCACTTCGCAAGGTGTGAGAAAATCAATCCGATTAATTTCCAAAACCTGATTCAATAATAAAATCTGATTTTTGTAACCTAAGTAGAAACATGTGCAAAATTGTACTTTAGGTTGCCTATGCCTGAACTGACTTAGAAATACTTCTCCCACTTACCTGACCTCCAGTGCTGCAATAGACATCATTGGCTGGGGGAGTTAAGAACCGAAGCTCTGAAGAAAATAGATTGTCTCTAAGCCCACGAGAAACAGGATGATGTTAAATATTCTCCATCAGAAAGGGACGCAGGAATCCTGGAAAAACAAAGGGCACAATCACATCCAAAATGGAAAATGGAGGTGAGGGTGCATTTTGTGCTTAGAAATTAGCCCAAAATGCAAAACAACATGAGCAGCAGTGCGAGCAGCCACCAGCACTCGCTAAATCTGTTGCTTCTGTGCTTATTTT
Organism: Pleurodeles waltl; assembly: GCF_031143425.1. NCBI lineage: Eukaryota > Metazoa > Chordata > Amphibia > Caudata > Salamandridae > Pleurodeles > Pleurodeles waltl. The sequence continues at coordinate 391,253,322 of NC_090445.1, read as the reverse complement.
CCCCACAACTTACTCTTTTTAATCAACTATTTTTATTGTTTTTCATGGAAATTGCCATCACAAAAAATTAAGCAAGGCAGGAAATCTAAGACAAAAACAAATTGTATATATATTCATGCACAACATGGTCCCTATGGCATGAGTAGAGCAGTGCTAAATTTGTACATAAAAACGTGCCTATGTTCAAAGCCCTCCACTTAAACACATGGCTGCTGCAATTAAATATGGGAAAACAGAATGCTGAGGCAGCATATTCCTGAAGCCATCTTGGACCTCTTTAATACATTTACAGGCACTCCCTGCTTCTTCAGCTTTCTGCTTTCTCCCAATGTGACGCTTTTTCGCTTTTCTCTTCCTCCGTCTTTCCCATATGTGTCTTTTGCTCGCAGCAAATGCTTGGGGCAGAGGAATAAGCACTGGTGCTGATCACCGGAAACAACAACCACAAATTAAGCACTGGAGTAGAGACAGCCATGCTGCAGAAACAGAAAAGGAACCTAAAAGAGCAACTCAATCATGGATTAGAGTAACACCCAAACACCCACTTCCCTTCCTAACCCCTGAACTGAGACCCACGGAGAACTTAGGAAGAAAATTGTTACTATGGTTTCAAGGAAGGAGTAAAAGAAATGTCCTCTCCCTGAAGCCTATCCTACCTCTCCCTCAACCCTTGATTCCTCCCTATGGTGCAAATGTGTCTCCCACGGCTGTCAAAGTGTCCAGGAGTTATGGGCATGGCTCCAGCTCTATGTCCCTATATGTAGCCCAGCATTCCCATATTTTGTATTATTTCCTTGGGCACCCTCTGGCAATTTAAACCGGTTGCTCCGCGCCCAGGTACCAGTCAAGCCCCAGCTTCCAGGTCTCCAATGAAGGGGCAGCTGGCTCCTTCCATGCCTTAGCAATGTCACGCTCAGTCACCCTAAGTCCCAACCATAACAGAGCTCGGCGGTAGCGATTGCTATTCATGTCAGTAGACAGATGGAGAATTGCACATTGAGGGGATCTTGGCAGAGGCACTCCCAGCACCTCCTTCAGGCACCGGAAAACTCCACGCCAATAAAGAATCAGGGTAGGACAGCCAAAGACGGTGTGTAAAAACTCTCCCTTGACCCCCCAAATTACTTTTAACTATGCCAGGGGGTGTGATTGCCTAATTATTGGAAATACAGTTTTAAAGAGTAACATGGACTTACCAAAATTACTTCGATTACCCTGGTGTATTTACAATTACTCCCAGGCCTAAAGAGAACCTGTTTTGATTGTCACATGGGAGAAGAGCACATCTAAGTAGGTGGTGCTAGGGTGATGGAGAAAATACTGCCTGGTGGCAAAGGGTTACTTTATCTTGAAACAGGCACAGAACATCCCACAGCAACAGGGAACATCAATGCCTCAGTGCAGATTACTCTTACAAATACTCACCCCACAAGCCCAATAGATAGGAGGCAACAGAAGTGATTCTGTCTCTGGACCCTTAGGCACAAACAAGGATTGTACTTACATACACAAGACAAGCTCTTGTGGGTGCAGCTGGAGACACAGTGGCAATTCCTGGAAAACAGTGGTGGCACAGTGTTACAGTTAGGCACTTAAGACTACATACAAAACTAGACAAAGGATGTGGCAGGAATTGCCTCCTGGAAACCAGGAGCCAACCCCTGTACAAAGGAAAACATTTATACACAGGTAAGGACTAATAGTACACTTACCATCCCAGACACAATAACCCAAGAGGAAATTACAGAGTCAGAGCTGGAAAGGAGCCTAAGAACTGAAGCTCAAAAAATAGACAGGAATTCTAAGAAACTGTAACAAGCAAGAGACCTAGAGACTGCAAGAATCACATCACAGAGAAAGAGAACATAATTCGGGGCCAAGTCTAAGATACAGAAGAGAAATTACAGACACTAAGAAAGAAGAAAAAGGAATACGTAAAGGGAAAATAATACCAGTAACATAAGGAACAAACAAGGATGCAAAGTTTCTCAGGCTCAGGCTGAATCAAAGCTGGAAGAGGACTGGAAAATATGGAACGGGCTCTGGCTGAGCAAGCTGGAACAGGACTGCAAAACAGGGTGCAAGCTGTGGTTGAAGCAAGCAGCAATAGGACTGGAAAACAGGGCACAAGCTCTGGCTGAAGCAAGCAGGAACAGGACTGGGAAACAGGGAGCTGGCTGTGGCTCATGCAAGCAGGAACGGGACTAGAAAACAAGGCAACAAGCGGACCGGTACACAAAGGAAACAAACTCCAATGCACGGCAGGGAGCTTCAGGAAATGGCAGCTTATAAACAGTTCCAGGCAGCAGCAAGCCCAGGGAAGAGTTAAGTGCCAATAGCGGTCATCTCATTGCTCTGGTACCTATGTGTACGTTAAAGCTAACCACAGTGGAGAGTAGGTCAGATATAGAAATCAGTTTGGAACAAGTCAGAGGTTTTACCAGATATGTCTCTGGAATGGTAGCCAAAAATCCTCAGAGGGCAAGGCAACAGGCTGTTGCCAAAAAAGGCTCCATGTTGTTGGATAGCTACTGGATGAGGTGTCAGTGAAGCCGTTGACTTTTGACAGGAAAGGTCTGAGTCAGAGAAATTGGAATTCTGCACCCAGAAAAGATGCTGCTCCTTCAAGATATGTATAATGCCTTAGAGAGGTGGATATTACTACCTTCAGATTTAGTCCCTTTTTTGGGGCTTGGATTCTTACAGTGGGGCAACACTGTAGCTGAAGAGGGCTCCATGAGGCAAGAACCATTTTCCGTGAGGTCTTGCTGAAGAGGATTTCCTGCTGCAGAGAAGGACATACTAAAATATACATAAATGTGATGGGTGGAATGCTTGAATTAATCTCGGCCAGTGGTAATTACTCAGGGCAGCATCTAGAACATAAGCAAAGCAGGACCAGTTTTTCCCTTCCAGTGTCACAGTGAGACTAGGACCCAAGTACCGGCAAAACCATCACACATAACATAACACTGTTTAACATTTATATGACTAAATGCTCTCAGGAGATTTTGTAGCTATAGTATTACTACTGTTTGCTGTGGCTGATGAGTGGAGTGAAGCTTTAACAGATATCAAAACTGTGTTGTTAAATATGAGGTGTACTACAAGTTGTACTCTCTTTATATGCAAAACCCTTTTCTGCAATATTGAGCACCAGGACCACACAAAACTAAGTGGTGAGACACAATTTGACAGTGATCTAAGTACAAATGAACATGCCATAACCAACCAAACCAGAGGAAATGGAATAAACCTATGAGTGAGCTCTAGTCATTTTGAAGGTGTTCCCTGCTAATATGATTATATAATGCATGTGAGTCTGCAACCTCTATGTAAATGTCCATCTCTAATTTCCTTAATACAGGTGATTTGTGATGTCTTTATTCTCTTGTGATAAATACATCTTGCAAAAACAAAAAGCCAATGAAAAATGTAGGACACAGAGCATAATTAACAGCTGCATTTAAAAAAGAAAATGCATATGGGCTTTATCTTCTCCTGCACTGTTTTTCTGTATGTAGAGTGATCAGCAGAAAGTAGATATGTATGACATATTCTATACCTGTCAGTCCTAAAGTAGTCTTCCCCCAAACCTTTTACCTTTACCCTCCCCTTTTTGCTGAAGATTTTTTTTTGGCCTTAGGACTCGGTGCAGGTTAACCCTACTACCCAGTGCCAAATTGATTGTGTTCACTCCCTAAAACATGGTAACTATGGCTTACACCTGATTGGAATATTTCATTTACATATGGGTCCCTTGTAGGGTAGGATACCATATACCCAGGACTTGTACATTAAATCCTCTTGGATGGGCCTGCAGACCTTATTGTTCCACCCAATCAGGTAGCTCCTTCAAGCATGTACCATGCCTGTCATGGCAGCCTGAATGCAGTTTTAAACTGCTAATTTGGCTTGGAAAACAACCTTCTTGCCAAGCCCTAAACGTTTCTTCTATTGGAAATATGTCACCCCTAAGGTAGGCCTTAGATAGCCCTTAGGGCAGGGTGGAGTGAAAACACTACATTAATTCTTCACTACTGCTAGGCCTACCTCTCTCATAGGATAACATTTGGTTACTGTATTACATTTAATAAGTGCTAACTTTTGTTTTTTGGAACAGTTACATATTGCACGATTGGTGTCTGAGAAATTGCAATTAAAATACTAATCTAATCATCAAATTGGATATTTAGTCACAATTTTGATAATGCCACATTTAGAAAGTTGGTATTTTCTTGTTCCAGCTATTTAGTGCCTTTGACCTGTCTTAGGTCACATGAGTTGGTACAGTTGGGAGTTGGACTTTGTTTATTCCTCATAGACAGCCACACAACAGAGGAATTAGGTGTGCCTGGATGGGCCAATAACTGGAAGGATGGGCAGACAGAGCTGGGCATAGCCCAAAGTGTAACTCAATAGGCTGTGCTCTGCCCCTTGCATTTTTCATGCAGCTAGCTTGGACCCAGACTGGGGAAAGCAGGAAACTTCAAGCAATTCAAAGAAGGCAAAAGGTATAACAAATTTGATTCTCAGCCTACACTTCAGCTAACTGTCTGTATCTATGTAAGGGTCCTCAGAAGATTGCCTGCTGCTGTAGTCTGCTGTGTTCTACACACAACTGTTTTGCTCACCTGAAAGGACTGCTCTGCCTCCTGGAGATTGCCTTGAACCCTCAGATGCCTACTTTGCTACTCGAGCCCTGTTTCATCACTTGAACCCTGGACAACCAGGGTGACTCCAAGGGCTTGTTGGCTGGCCTCCTGATCAGAGCCTCAGGGACAAAAAAGATTCCAACCATCTTGAACCCACATCTGGATTCAGCCTGAGTGAAATCAGAACCCCCAAGTTGGGCACCTCTAGTCATCGACCTTGGTGGTGGTGTTAAAGGTGCCCAGATAGTCAAAATTCAAAACTTAGAACTTTAAAATGTTTTGGCTAAAAACTGCTCTGAGACCTGAGAGAAGACCTGGACCAACCTGTTCCTCCATCCACCCAAGTTGCATCGCTGGTCGACCTGACTTTGCGGTAGCTCCAGCAAAGTTCTTATCCACAGCAACAAATTATGTTCAGAAGTCCTTCACCAAAGAGATATCTGGCCTTGTGGAACTTTAATTGGCTACAGGTTCCACTTCATCGGGCTGGAGATCAAATTCCAATAAAATGATTAAGCCTGAAAGTAGAAATATTCACTGCATCTTTGTCCAGCGGCTCCCCGACTACGACACTTCCTCCTCGGACACTGCGTGTAGCCTTGCCCCGTTGGACTTTACCTTCTCAGACCATTTTCTTCAAAATGTCTTCTAAGTCAGAAGGTAAGCGCAGAATGAGCCAAATGTATTTCGTGTATCCTACTTCTGCTCCCTTGCGGTCATCATATTTTCTGAGTTGACCTGGTCTCCAGTGATGACATGTCTGTGGTTTGCGCTTTGATCTTTTAGGTGCTAGTTTTTATCTTATACTTAAAAAAAATATAACTATGGTTCTGCTGATTGGATTTTTGTTGTTTTGGTCTCAAATAATGTATTACTTTTACTCTATTTAAAAAATAAAATAATTGAATGGGACTTTTTATTGTTGTATTTTCACTTTATTGCTGTTTTTGGGCTGAGTAAAAACTTTACATGTTTGCCTGTATGATAAGCCTCACTGGTTTCTTTCAAGCGGCCAAAGAGTTCAACACAGGATAATGTAATGACTTTTGGGATTCACCCTGAACGAGATGGTGGCTGTTGCTTGAGAGGGGTCACCAGCACTTCAACCAACAACTCAGTTTATCACAGCATGTTTGTCACACACTTCAACCAGATATAGGAAAGACAGAATACTTCTACATTTTTCGTGATATTATGGGAGCAGCACTTTTTATTAAAATTGGAGTGAACTGACTCTAATATATTTCTGAAAAACATATCTAACTGCTGTTTTCATGTGTTTAATTGTGTACTACATATTCTACTTTTGTACTGCATGTCTGCCACTATGATATTTGTTTCATATAACAAAACAATGTACTAAGCATTTTACTGGGTTGTGGTAAGTGTGATGATGTCACCATATATCATAAGGAATAAACTACTTTGCCGTACATTGAAAGGATAAAGCAAGTACCTCAAATTTCAGTGATGTTATAAAGGAACTGGGTCTTCAGGCGCATTCAGCTATATGATCAATCATCTCTTCTGTGACTTGCAATATCCATATGATATATGGCAGCAATACTTTTTCCATTTATACTGAATGAGTTGCTATATACATTTGGTCAATATCTGCCCTGCCAATTTATTGTTAAAGAGAAGTTTGAAAAGAAAAGTGTCTTTATTTTTATCTTTGTGAATATTGTTTATGTTGAAAAGATATGATATTAAAATAATATGATATATAATGTGTTTTTATGTTAAAGAGAAGTTTGAAAATAGAAGTGCCTTTATTTTTATTTTTGTGAATATTGTTTATGTTGAAAAGATATGATATTAAAATAATATGATATATAATGCGTTTTTATGTATTATGTTATGGTGTATTATTATTTTATGGTTCCATTTTTATTACATTTAATTTATAAATTTTGGTTATATTATTGTTATCTTTTTTATTTTTTGTAATTTTTATATCATTCAGGTTGTGGTATTCAATGGAGAATCTGTGGATAGTGTTTAATTTATAAATGTTAAATGTGTTTTAATTACATTATTTATTTAAATTGTTATCAATTATTTGTATAATTACATTTTTAAATATATTTTTTATTTTGGTTTAATTTTTGGCTTGTGGTTTTATGATTTATTGATGTATTTATTGAGTATAGTTTTAGTTAAATGATGTTCTGCCTAACAGCAATTAGAGTAGGTCAATTCTTCCCTACTGAAACTGTAGTTTACGGTGTGACTGGTCTAGATCACAGGCTTTCCTATTTTGAGATTTGTTACTTAATTTAATCAATTATTAATGAACTTTGATTTTCATAAGCCTACCACAGAAAGCTAAAGGTGACCTCAAAGATGTTAAAGCATGAGACTGCAAGATGGTAGCTGAATGATGGAGAGATATAACAGATTTTTCAACTGAGCAGTATGTGACAATTTTCACTTTATTGCTATGCGTGTCATCTTAGGAACAACTAACAGAGGAAAAAAATTATGCAAATTTGCCACCTTGTAGCAGGAGAATATATACGATTCACTCTGAGGCAAGTATTGGCACAATCACAATAGAATTGCATTTCAGAGGACTCATATCTTTTAAAATTGGGAACTTGTTGGAACAGCAGCACTATGGTGGTGGTAGTGGAAGGCTCCTGCTCAGCCCCTGTACCCTCCGATGGCTGCACTGTGGTGGTGGTGGCTGTGGGAGGCTCCCGGTCAGTCCATGCACCCTCTGATGGCTGCACTGTGGTGGTTGCGGGAGGCTCCTGCTCAGCCCCTGCACCCTCCGATGGCTGCCCTTTGGTGGTGGTTGGGAAAGGCTTCTGCTCAGCCCCTACACCTTCCGATGGCTGCACTGTGGTGTTGGTGGTTGTGGGAGGCTCATGCTAAGCCCCTGCACTCACTGATGGCTGCACAACCACGGCTGGCAGTGGGGGCTCTGTGACAGCTGCTGATGCAGGCTCATTCCCCTTTTTTCTGGCTGGTGCAGGCTACTTCCCCTTCTTACTGGCTGGTGCAGGCTCCTTCCCCTTCTTGCTGGCTGGTGCAGGCTCCTTCTCCTTTTTGCTGGCTGGTGCAGGCTCCTTCCCCTTTTTCCTGGCTGAAGCAGGCTCCACCTTCAGTATTTGTGGCCTGGAATACTTTTCACCACGAGTAGGTGCTGATGAAACTGGGCCCATGGACAGTTTGGCTGAGGTGCTTGGCTGGGTTCTTGATACCCTGGCCATACGTGCAGGACAGGGGGGAGAGGTAGGAAAGAGGTCAATGGTGGAAGGGAAAAGCTTTTTAGGGACATTTGGGCAGGAAGAGGAGAAGAAATGGGAGTGGAGGATGAGGTAGTGGATGGTGGTGTTTGTCTGCTGGATTTGGGTGCAGGTGCATGGGTTGTATGCTGTTGTGAGGTGGATGGCTGTTGGGTGTCTGAGTGCTTGCGTTTGTGTCCTTTAGGAGGGGGGACAGACATGGTGGGGAGAGGACACAGGAGACGTTTGCATGGATGTTGTGGAGGTGTCTGCCAGTGAGGCGTGTGTTCTGCTTGGTGTAGCGATGATGCAGGTAGTGGATGATGATATAGTGCATGCAAGTGTGAGTGTGGACGTAACTGGTTAGAAGGTTGAGGAGAAGGAGGAGGAGGAGGGGGAGACTGTGAGAATAGGGGATGTTATTGTGTCTAAAACTGAATGGTGTTTGTGTGAGTGCCTGTGGGATGAAGTGTGGTACTTGTGTTTGCCTGTGACACTCTTGGGTGTTGTCCTGTGTGCATGCTTGTCTGGCTGTGTGCTAGGGATGGGTTGGGGTTGAGGAGAATGGGACAGGGAAGTGGAAGTTGGAGGGGGGTGGTTGAAACAGGGACAATGGCTGCAACCATAGAGGAGGCCAGAGCCTGGATCGATCGCTGTTGGGCCGTCAATCCACTGTGAATACCCTCCAGGAATTTATTAGATTGCTGCATCTGGGCTGCCAGCCCCTGCATGGCATTCACAATGAGTGATTGCCCTACAGAGATGGATCTCAGAAGGTCAATAGCCTCCTCACTCAGGGCAGCAGGGCTCACTGGGCCAGATCCTGAGGTGCCTGGGGTCGAAGGAGATGCCACTGTTAGAAATGGGGTTTTTGGTTGGCAGTCAGGTTGCCCTCTGTCCAAGCAAGAACCCTCACTCTAGTCAGGGTAAGTCACACACAATCCAAAATCAGCCTGTGCTCACCCTCCGGTAGCTTGGCACGAGCAGTCAGGCTTAACTTAGAAGGCAATGTGTAAAGCATTTGTGCAATAAATCATACAACACCATAGTATAACACCACAAAAATACACCACACAGTGTTTAGAAAAATATAGACTATTTATCTGGGTAATTGTAGGTCAAAACGATCAAAGTTGCAATACGAATTTGTAAAGATATCACTGAAAAGTGATATTAAGTGTCTTTAAGTCTTTAAAAAGCAATAAAGTGTCTTTCAAGCACAGAGTACCTGGTTTCTGGTGGGAAATCTCCTCAGAGGGCCACAGGAGAAGAGATGCGTGGAAAAAGGGGTGTGTGCGTCGATTTCCTCTCAGCACACATAGACTTGCGTCGTTCTTTTCCACGCGGGGAAGTCGGGCGTCGTTTTCCGGCGCGCAGACAGTCTCTTTTTGTGGATCGCGGGGATTACCAGATGTCCCGGGTCTGTGCGTGGATTCTCCTGCTTATTTTCCAGCTGCGCGTCGTTCTGCGGGGCTGCGCGTCGAAGTTTCGATCTCACGGTAGGCGTCGCGTCGATTTCTCCTTGGAAGTCGGGCGGCGTTGTCCTTGCGAGGCCGTGCGTCGAAATTTTGGTCTCACGGCAGGCGTCGCGTCGATTTCTCCTTGGAAGTCGGGCGGCGTTGTCCTTGCGAGGCCGTGCGTCAAAGTTTCGCACTCACGGTAGGCGTCGCGTCGATTTCTCCTGGAAAGTCGGGCGGCGTTGTCCTTGCGAGGTTGTGCGTCGAAGTCTCGATCGTCCCGAGGGCGTCACGTCGATCAGCGTCGGTGTGCGGCGTTTTTCTCGCCGCGAAACAAGCTGTGCGTCGAAATTTTCGGCGCACGGAGCGTCCAAGTGAAAGGAAGAAGTCTTTTTGGTCCTGAGACTTCAAGGAACAGGAGGCAAGCTCTATCCAAGCCCTTGGAGAGCACTTTCACAGCCAGACAAGAGTTCAGCAAGGCAGCAGGGCAACAGCAAGACAGCAGTCCTTTGTAGAAAGCAGACAGGTGAGTCCTTTGAGCAGCCAGGCAGTTCTTCTTGGCAGGATGTAGTTTCTGGTTCAGGTTTCTTCTCCAGCAAGTGTCTGATGAGGTAGGGCAGAGGCCCTGTTTTATACTAAGTTGTGCCTTTGAAGTGGGGGTGACTTCAAAGGGTCTCTAAGAAATGCACCAAGTTCCCTTTCAGCTCAATCCTGTCTGCCAGAGTCCCAGTAGGGGGTGTGGCAGTCCTTTGTGTGAGGGCAGGCCCTCCACCCTCCCAGCCCAGGAAGACCCATTCAAAATGCAGATGTATGCAAGTGAGGCTGAGTACCCTGTGTTTGGGGTGTGTCTGAGTGAATGCACAAGGAGCTGTCAACTAAACCTAGCCAGACGTGGATTGAAGGGCACAACAAGTTTTTAGTGCAAAGAAATGCTCACTTTCTAAAAGTGGCATTTCTAGAATAGTAATATTAAATCCGACTTCACCAGTCAGCAGGATTTTATATTACCATTCTGGCCATACTAAATATGACCTTCCTGCTCCTTTCAGATCAGCAGCTGCCACTTCAACAGTGTATGAGGGCAGCCCCAATGTTAGCCTATGAAGGGAGCAGGCCTCACAGTAGTGTAAAAACGAATTTAGGAGTTTTACACTACCAGGACATATAACTACAAAGGTACATGTCCTGCCTTTTACCTACACAGCACCCTGCTCTAGGGGTTACCTAGGGCACACATTAGGGATGACTTATATGTAGAAAAAGGGGAGTTCTAGGCTTGGCAAGTACTTTTAAATGCCAAGTCGAAGTGGCAGTGAAACTGCACACACAGGCCTTGCAATGGCAGGCCTGAGACAGGGTTAAGAGGCTACTGAGGTGGGTGGCACAACCAGTGCTGCAGGCCCACTAGTAGCATTTAATCTACATGCCCTAGGCACATGTAGTGCACTCTACTAGGGACTTACAGGTAAATTAAATAGTCAATCATGGATAAACCAATCAATAGTACAATTTACACAGAGAGCATATGCACTTTAGCACTGGTTAGCAGTGGTAAAGTGCTCAGAGGTCAAAAGCCAACAACAACAGGTCAGAAAAAATAGGAGGAAGGAGGCAAAAAGTTTGGGGATGTCCCCGTCAAAAAGCCAGGTCCAACATGACCCCCTACCAGCCTAAAGCCAGGGGAGAACAATCACTATCCTGATGTACTTCCCTGTTTGAGGCGACAGAACAAGGACCCAGGCCCACAACAGCAGGGGCATGCTCCAGTTCTTCGCCTTCCTGACTCCAATTGGATCCCTCTGTCCATACTCTCAGGGCCCACTAAGCCCATCCATGGGGAACCTTTCTCCTTTCCTGCGGATCCCATCTGTGCAGCACCTAACCTTACATTGCTCACAGATGTATCCCAGGAGCAGGATAGTACCACCAGGACCAACACAGTGGTGTTGCCCATTCTATCCCCGGGGTGTGACACTTGTCCCCTCCCCAGGGATAACTCTGTCCACCCGGACAGCAAGCCACTGTGGTTACTGACAGTTGTCAGGGATGAGAGCCAGGCCCCAGGCCTCTCAAAGCTCTCCCACCACTGTGGCTGTGGAGAGTGGGGGGCGGTAGCCCCAGGTGCTGGGCACCCTTTAACCACTCTCCCTTCCACCAGGTCCGGGATGACAGCCTGAACCTGGTCCTCCCCTCTGGGGCTCTGTACCCTCCCTCCTGGAGCGGTACCCCCAGAGTCCACCATGGTCAGGGTGCTTATAGAAGTCGCCCTGTACCATTCCCCCACCAGTGCAGGGCTGTTAACCTGCAACTGGCCCTCCAACCTGGGGTCTGTACCTTCAGGTTGGACTAGGGCCCGGGGTGAGGCTTCCCTCCCCCTGCCCTCCCTTCTGGGGTCCAGCACCCTCCAACTAGGAGTGGCCTCCTCAGAAGACAATAGGGTAGGGGCACTGTTATCAGCAGCCCCTCTCTCCAGGTCCGGGGGGACACCCTGAACCTGGTCTTCCAGCCCAGGGTCTGTACCCTCAGACTGGATCTCTGCCTGGCAAACCAGGACTTTCTGGGAGGCACACCTACCCCCCACCAGGTCAGAGTTTAACCTCTGCACCTGACCATTCAACTCAGAGTCGCCACCCTGAAGTTGAACAATTGCCTGGCACGCCAGGACTTCCTGGAGGGCACACTGACCCTCCACCAGGTCAGAGTTTAACCTCTGCACCTGACCATTCAACTCAGAGTCACCACCCTGAAGTTGAACAATTGCCTGGCGCACCAGGACTTTCTGGGAGGCACACCTACCTCCCACCAGGTCAGAGTTTAACCTCTGAGCTTGGTTCCCCAACCCAGGGTCACCACCCTGAGGTTGGGCAATTGCCTGGCACGCCAGGACTTTCTGGGGGGCACACCTACCCCCCACCAGGTCAGAGTTTAACCTCTGAACCTGGTCATCCAACCCAGAGTCAACACCCTGAGGTTGGACAATTGCCTGGCACAGCAGGGCTTCTTGGGAGGCACACCTACCTCCCACCAGGTCAGAGTTTACCCTCTGAACCTGGGTATCCAACCCAGAGTCACCACCCTGAGGTTGAACAATTGCCTGGCACGCCAGGACTTTCTGGGGGGCACACCTACCCCCCACCAGGTCAGAGTTTAACCTCTGAACCCGGTTATCCAACCCAGAGTCAGCACTCTGAGGTTGAACAATTGCCTGGCACGCCAGGACTTTCTGGAGGGCACACTGACCCTCCACCAGGTCAGAGTTTAACCTCTGAACTGGGCCATTCAACTCAGAGTCACCACCCTGAAGTTGAACAATCGCCTGGCACGCCAGGACTTCCTGGAGGGCACACTGACCCTCCACCAGGTCAGAGTTCCACCTCTGAACCTGGTTCTCCAACCTAGGGTCACCATCCTGAGGTTGGACAACTGCCTGGTACACCAGGGCTTTCTGGGGGCACACCTACCCCCCACCAGGTCAGAGGTTAACCTCTGAACCTGGATATCCAACCCAGAGTCACCACCCTGAGGTTGAACCATTGCCTGGCAGGCCAGGACTTTCAGGGAGGCACACCTACCTCCCACCAGGTCAGAGTTTAACCTCTGAGCCTGGTTCTCCAACCCAGGGTCACCACCCTGAGGTTGAACCATTGCCTGGTATACCAGGACTTTCTGGGGGGCACACCTACCCCCCACCAGGTCAGAGTTTGACCTCTGAACCTGGTTAGCCAACCCAGAGTCACCACCCTGAGGTTGGACAACTGCCTGGCACGCCAGGACTTTCTGGGGGGCACACCTACCCCCCACCAGGTCAGAGTTTAACCTCTGAACCTGACCATCCAACCCAGAGTCAACACCCTGAGGTTGGACAATTGCCTGGCACAGCAGGACTTCTTGGGAGGCACACCTACCTCCCACCCGGTCAGAGTTGGACCTCTTCACCTGGTAAGCCAACCCAGAGTCACCACCCTGAGGTTGAACCATTGCCTGGCATTCCAGGACTTTCTGGGGGGCACATCTACCCCCCACCAGGTCAAAGTTTAACCTCTGAACCCGGTTATCCAACCCAGAGTCACCACCATGAGGTTGAATCTTTGCCTGGCATGCCAGGACTTCCTGGGGGGCACTCTCACCCCCCACAAGGGACACGCCGTCCCCAAGGGCCACCCAAGAGTCTGGTTGGCGCAGGTCTCCCGACCTCTGCCCATCCGGCAGAGTCGGGGTTTCCCCCAAACCAGAAACGGTCTCACCTGGGTCATTCCTGGGGGGCTCTGCTCTCAGAGCTGACCCCTGACTTTCAAGATCCTCCACTGGGGTCTGCCACCCCCTCTCAACCCTATGTCTGGACTTCTGCACCCCCTCACTAGGAGTGGTACTGCCAGACACCAGAACTGTTGGGATGCTGTCTACAGTCATCCCCCCAAGTTCTTCTGACACTGCGGGGCTTCCCTCAAAAGGTGGCCCTACGGTACAGGTTAGGCTCTGAGACCTACCTGGGACACTACAATCCTCTCCCACCTCACTTGGTCGGGAACCACCTAGACCACTCCCTTCAGGAGCACCCCCAAATGCCTCTTCAGACTCTCTGGTACTCACCCAAAAGTCTGCCTCCACTGTAAGTTCCCTGGGGTCAGAGAACTCACACTCCACCTGGTGTTGGCGTAGCTCTGGAAAATAAGGACCAGACATATGCTCTCCAGCAATTACATCACTCTGCCCTTCACATGTATTAACCACAGTACCCTTCACCCAACCACCCAGTAACTCAGCCTTGGAAAAGCACTCTATGTCACCCTCTTGAGACTGGTGAGACAGTATCTGCCTGTCCCTGACACTCAACCCATACTCTTCTGGGATGTCTCTACACTCTATATCCAGGACGTCCACCAGGGGGGAACCCTTTTCTCTGTCACTCTCTGCTAGAGTCAGTAAAGTGTCACTCCCCCAGTAGGAATATGACTCCCTGTGCCAGTTCCCCAATCCTTCTCAGGGACCCTGTGCATAACGGGAACTACCTCATACTCTTGAACCACCTGGGGTGTGTCAACTCCCTTCTTCAAGTTGGGCACCACATCTCTGGGCTTGTGCCCTTCTTCAGCAGTACTGGATGCAAGATTTTTGCTGCCACCATCTGAACTGGACTCAGCCCTTCCGGCCTCCAGTTTCAGCTCTTTACAGCTCAGCTCCTGAGCTGCAATCTTTTCTTCTTCCCGGGCTAAGAGACTTGTTGCCTCAGCCCTTTCAAGAAACTCATCTAGTTCTTCCACCCACCGCTCTCGAGCTCGGAGCCATTCTGCTCTCACTGGATCTCTTTCCTCATCTGAGTCGTCATCCTCCTCATTTGAGTAGTCCCCCTCCTCATCTGAGGGGTATTTAGTCATTTGGTTTTTTTCTGCCTCTCTCTCTGCCCAGACTACGTAGGCATGTAGCATTTCCCTCTTAGTAGATTTCCTTGATACAGGAAGGCCCCATTTTCTGCAAAGCCTCCTTAAGTCAGCCTTAGTGAGGTGGTCAGTAGGCACAAAGAGTGAGTAGGTAAGCAATCTCATTGCTGACAAGGTCTTACCGGCAAAAACCAAAATCCAAAGTCCAAAATATCAATAGTATATCCAGGAGGACATCAGAGAACCAAAAGCAAAAAAAAAGATGAAAGATCAAGTTGACCTTCAACTGTGGGTAGGTAGTGAAATACTTAGCTACTGTATGTCACTGCACAAACACAAGTCCTATCCTCACCGCTGATCACCAATGTTAGAAATGGGGTTTTTGGTTGGCAGTCAGGTTGCCCTCTGTCCAAGCAAGAACCCTCACTCTAGTCAGGGTAAGTCACACACAATCCAAAATCAGCCTGTGCTCACCCTCCGGTAGCTTGGCACGAGCAGTCAGGCTTAACTTAGAAGGCAATGTGTAAAGCATTTGTGCAATAAATCATACAACACCATAGTATAACACCACAAAAATACACCACACAGTGTTTAGAAAAATATAGACTATTTATCTGGGTAATTGTAGGTCAAAACGATCAAAGTTGCAATACGAATTTGTAAAGATATCACTGAAAAGTGATACTAAGTGTCTTTAAGTCTTTAAAAAGCAATAAAGTGTCTTTCAAGCACAGAGTACCTGGTTTCTGGTGGGAAATCTCCTCAGAGGGCCACAGGAGAAGAGATGCGTGGAAAAAGGGGTGTGTGCGTCGATTTCCTCTCAGCACACATAGACTTGCGTCGTTCCTTTCCACGCGGGGAAGTCGGGCGTCGTTTTCCGGCGCGCAGACAGTCTCTTTTTGTGGATCGCGGGGATTACCAGATGTCCCGGGTCTGTGCGTGGATTCTCCTGCTTATTTTCCGGCTGCGCGTCGTTCTGCGGGGCTGCGCGTCGAAGTTTCGATCTCACGGTAGGCGTCGCGTCGATTTCTCCTTGGAAGTCGGGCGGCGTTGTCCTTGCGAGGCCGTGCGTCGAAATTTTGGTCTCACGGCAGGCGTCGCGTCGATTTCTCCTTGGAAGTCGGGCGGCGTTGTCCTTGCGAGGCCGTGCGTCAAAGTTTCGCACTCACGGTAGGCGTCGCGTCGATTTCTCCTGGAAAGTCGGGCGGCGTTGTCCTTGCGAGGTTGTGCGTCGAAGTCTCGATCGTCCCGAGGGCGTCACGTCGATCAGCGTCGGTGTGCGGCGTTTTTCTCGCCGCGAAACAAGCTGTGCGTCGAAATTTTCGGCGCACGGAGCGTCCAAGTGAAAGGAAGAAGTCTTTTTGGTCCTGAGACTTCAAGGAACAGGAGGCAAGCTCTATCCAAGCCCTTGGAGAGCACTTTCACAGCCAGACAAGAGTTCAGCAAGGCAGCAGGGCAACAGCAAGACAGCAGTCCTTTGTAGAAAGCAGACAGGTGAGTCCTTTGAGCAGCCAGGCAGTTCTTCTTGGCAGGATGTAGTTTCTGGTTCAGGTTTCTTCTCCAGCAAGTGTCTGATGAGGTAGGGCAGAGGCCCTGTTTTATACTAAGTTGTGCCTTTGAAGTGGGGGTGACTTCAAAGAGTCTCTAAGAAATGCACCAAGTTCCCTTTCAGCTCAATCCTGTCTGCCAGAGTCCCAGTAGGGGGTGTGGCAGTCCTTTGTGTGAGGGCAGGCCCTCCACCCTCCCAGCCCAGGAAGACCCATTCAAAATGCAGATGTATGCAAGTGAGGCTGAGTACCCTGTGTTTGGGGTGTGTCTGAGTGAATGCACAAGGAGCTGTCAACTAAACCTAGCCAGACGTGGATTGAAGGGCACAACAAGTTTTTAGTGCAAAGAAATGCTCACTTTCTAAAAGTGGCATTTCTAGAATAGTAATATTAAATCCGACTTCACCAGTCAGCAGGATTTTATATTACCATTCTGGCCATACTAAATATGACCTTCCTGCTCCTTTCAGATCAGCAGCTGCCACTTCAACAGTGTATGAGGGCAGCCCCAATTTTAGCCTATGAAGGGAGCAGGCCTCACAGTAGTGTAAAAACAAATTTAGGAGTTTTACACTACCAGGACATATAACTACAAAGGTACATGTCCTGCCTTTTACCTACACAGCACCCTGCTCTAGGGGTTACCTAGGGCACACATTAGGGATGACTTATATGTAGAAAAAGGGGAGTTCTAGGCTTGGCAAGTACTTTTAAATGCCAAGTCGAAGTGGCAGTGAAACTGCACACACAGGCCTTGCAATGGCAGGCCTGAGACAGGGTTAAGGGGCTACTGAGGTGGGTGGCACAACCAGTGCTGCAGGCCCACTAGTAGCATTTAATCTACATGCCCTAGGCACATGTAGTGCACTCTACTAGGGACTTACAGGTAAATTAAATAGTCAATCATGGATAAACCAATCAATAGTACAATTTACACAGAGAGAATATGCACTTTAGCACTGGTTAGCAGTGGTAAAGTGCTCAGAGGTCAAAAGCCAACAACAACAGGTCAGAAAAAATAGGAGGAAGGAGGCAAAAAGTTTGGGGATGTCCCCGTCAAAAAGCCAGGTCCAACACCCACCCTCCTAGGTGAGTGGGCACAGGCAACTCGCTGAGGGTCTGCTGGGAGGGTAGTGCTGGTACAGGGGTGGAGGCTGTACCTGTAGCTGGAGTGGTCATAGAGGTGTCCGCCACCACCAGGGATCTCTCATCGGAGGAGGAATCAGAGTCTTTATTGTCCCCTCCAGTCTTCGCTATGGTGGTCCACTTACCCTCTGCCCAACTGGTGCCTTCAGTGTCGATGGACTCTGCCTCCAGGGTCCTGTGGGATGCAGCTCCCTTCATCACCGGTGGCTCTGCTCCTCCGCCAGATGATGCTAATGCACATAAGGACAGGATTACAAAACAAGAAAGGGGGGAGAGAAGCAAAGGAAACCCTGGGTCATTGACTGCCCCAACACCACTGTTGGTGTACATAGCACGCTCACTCACAGGAAACAGGCCTATGCACTATGCCTTGCCCTACCAGTGATATTGCTAGCCACCAAGGCATGAGGAGGAGCACACACCACCAACTGCAGCACACCTAGGACCCACGCAGCCCTGACCAGTACTGGATGCCTACAAGCTAGGTAGGCAGTATTTCCCCTGCAAACCCTTAGCCACCAGAGGACCTACGCTGCTATATCTGGCATGGCCTAGGGGCATCCACTGACACACACCCACCACCCAAATACCACCCCTACAGCCATTTTCTTCAATGATGGCCACTATACTCACCCCCTTGTGTCTGCTGTGATGCCCTCAAGCGCCCATCCAACTCTGGATAGGCCACCACCAGTATGCGGGCCATCATGGGGGTCAGGGTTCGACGGGCACCCCTTACTCATTGGGAGGCCATCTCCAGCTGGGCCTCTGAGGTATTCTCATGCCCAGCGTCTCAGGTTCTCCAACCGTTTGCAACAGTAGGTTCTCTGCCTGCCATTGACCCCCATGGTCCGCACCTCCTTGGCGATGGCATGCCATATACCCTTCTTTTGATGGGCGCTGAGGCAATATAGACAAGAGAACACCATTAGACAATTATCCAGCATGTAGCAGGAATGGCCCACCATACCCGTTCCCATCAATATTGGCACACACATAGCCTTGCAATCCACGTGTACCCAGCCAAGAGGACATCCCTCCCCCTTATACGATGCCTTCACACATACCTCCATACATTCATGCCACATGCATACTTCCCACAATGTACTATCCTGTTGGTCTGGAGGCCCATACAACAGTTCATATTCGGGTAGGACCCCATCCAACAGTTACTCCAACTCCTCCGAAGTTGAATTGAAGGTTGGGGCCCTTTCCACGGTCACACAGGCCATGGTAGGTTCCAGACACAGGTCACAGCAGCACACGCAGTGTAAGTCCTCTCCTATGGAAGGTCAGGAAACAAGTGAGGAATCAGATAGAAAATGGCAGTTACATCCGCGGCGGTTCATACCGTCACTGCCAGCAAGATCACCATTGGCCACTGTACCCCCATAGGGCCCACTTTTAACCAATGATGAACTGCACGGAGGTTCCCGACCACCTCACCCACTGCGCACAACATCAGTGCCATTACCTCCCTTCCACCTGTCCCTCCACACAGGACAGCTGGACGCCATTTCGGGGGCGGGGCTTATGAATAATGCTGTGTCACAGGAGAAATAGGCACATACTGGACAAATCACACTGTCCCATTACGTGTTTACAGAATTCAGACTACTGTTGTGGCTCCATTGTTCAGTTTGTGACAGCCTCCTCACTCTTTTGTCCCTTAGATTCCTTCTGCTGCAGATGAATAGGAGGTGGAGACATACCCCCGTGTACAGACCCCTGGTGGACTTGGCTACACTGGAGGACAGGCACATAATACTCACCTATAGACTGGACAGGGCCACAATCACAGAGCTGTGTGCCCAGTTGGAACCTGACCTGACATCCGCTATCCATCATACCCCTCTTGTCCAAGTGCTATCAGTTCTCCATTTCCTGGCAACTGGTTCTTTCCAAGTGACAGTGGGCTTGGCAGCAGGAATGTCACAGTCAATGTGCTAAATAGTGCTGACAAGAGTGTTGTCTGCCCTGATAAAACACATATGCAGCTTCATTGCATTCCCCCACGTTGAGGATTTGGCCACTGTGAAGGCAGAGTTTTATCCAATGGGACATATCCCCAATATAAATGGGAGAATTGACGGAACACTTATTGCATTCCCCCCCAGAATGAACAGTTGTTCAGGAATCGTAAGAGTTTCCACTCTATGAACGTGCAGATGGTATGCTTAGCAGACCAGTATATCACCCACGTCAATGCTAAGTATCCTGGGTCGGTGCATGATGCCTTTGTCCTGAGGAATAGCAGCATCCCAAATGTGATGGCACACCTACAGAGGCACTGGGTGTGGCTAATAGGTGAGCCCTGGTTCCCAATCAGTATATGTTGGTGTATGCCTATGGTGTTGCCCATATAGGATAGTGTGTGGCTAAATGTTGTCCCTCAATATTTGGGGGTGACTCTTGTTACCCAAACCTATCATGCTGCTGACGACTGTGAGGAATGCAAAGACAAGGGCAAAAGAACATTATAATGAGGCACATGGGCGAACCAGAAGGATCATTGAAAGGACCTTTGGCCTCCTGAAGGCCTAGTGCTGGTGCATCTATCTAACAGGTGGATCCCTGTGCTACTCACCCAAGAAGGTCTGCCAGATAGTGGTGGCATGCTGCATGTTGCACAACCTGGCCCTCAAACGCCATGTCCCTTTTCTGCAGGAGGAGGAGACTGGAGATGCCCTGTGGCAGCAGTAGACCCTGTGGACAGTGAGAATGAGGAGTCAGAGGATGAGGATGAGGACAACAGAATATCTGTAATCCATCCGTACTTCCAGTGACACACAGGCGAGACAGTGCAACTTTACATTTCAATGACTTTCGTTGTATTCTGTGTGGCCTTGGCATGCTGGTATTTCCCACTTTTATGCCCACTTACTGTTCCCTCTGGCTATTCATTTTGCAGATGTTGGTGATTTCACAAATACTCCTAGTGTGATCACGACAGCCAGCTACAGGTCATTCATTCTATGTTCATTCTATGTACAGTTTATTTGCAGTGGTTGTACCTGTTTTAATCAATATATATTTGAAATACATGACATACTCGAAATCGATTTTTGTCAAAGGGTGTTTATTGAAGTGCTAATATATAGAGGGAAAAGTGCAGTGGGATGGGGGGATGATGGAGGAAAGTCCAGGGTATTGTTCCAGTCTGTTCGTAGCACAGGTGCATTGTGCAAGGGGAAAGAGGAAGGGGAGCAATGGCAGTTCAAGGTGGACAGGGTGACTGAGTGGGACACAAGGGGGACAGTCAGGAGAGTCTTATTTCCTGGTGGGGGTCTTGGCAAGTGTCTCTGGCTTCTGTCTGGATCGCAGGAAACGTTTGCAGAGTGGTTCACCTTCTGCAGGGGGAGGGGTGCTGGTGGCCTGTGAGTCCTGGGGCGGAGTCTCCTGGCCACTAACAACAGCAGAAGTGGAAGGCTGTTCAGATGACTGGCTAGTGGCAGTGG
Organism: Pleurodeles waltl; assembly: GCF_031143425.1. NCBI lineage: Eukaryota > Metazoa > Chordata > Amphibia > Caudata > Salamandridae > Pleurodeles > Pleurodeles waltl. The sequence goes on along the minus strand of NC_090445.1, from coordinate 391,232,448 downwards.
TCTGCTAGTGTGACACTACCTCACACATAATGTTGGCCATGTCTGCCAGCACCCCTGCTATGGGGATCAGGGTGTTGTTGATGGCCTGCAAGTCCTCCCTGATCCCCTGGTACTGTCCCTCCTGCAGCCGCCTGTTCTCCTGCAAGTTGTCTAGGATCTGGCCCATCATGTCCTTGGAATATTGATAGGCCCCCAGGGTCTCAGACAGTGCCTCCTGGTGAGCTAGTTCCCTGGTCCTGTCCTCCCCATAGCACACAGCAGTCCTCCCATTGTCCCAGGTGGCCTGTGCCTCTGTCCCCTGAACCGTGTGCCTACTGCCACTGAACCCAGGTCCCTGATTGTCTTGGGTGCAAGGTGTGGCCTGCGGTCCCTGTGGAGGTGGACACACTGCTGATTGACATGTCCTGGGGACAGAGGTATAGGGATGCTGGGTGGCTGCCGTGGTGTTGGATACTAATGGGGGAGGCTCTGTGGTGGTCTGTGACTGGGCTTGGGTAACCAGATGTTCAGTGGTCCCTGATGGGCCAGGTAGATCATCCAGATCCTGAAGACCAGAGTTACTGTCATCACTGTCGGCCTCTTCTGTTGAGGGATTGGTGAGTGCTGGCACCTCCTTTCCGGTGACATTGGCTGGGGTACCTGTGGGGGTGTAAACGATTTGTTATGGTTAATGTGTATGACATATTGTACATCCCTGGCTTCCCCTCTATGGCTGGCATTGCCCTGCCAGCTTTTACTTGTATATGTTGGTTTATGGTGGGATTGTTAGTTCTCTATGCTGTGCATGCTTTAGTGATGAGTCTCCACGCAGGGCTGTGAGGGGTGTCCATGCATTGGTATAGCATGCAGGGCTTGGCATTGCGATTGAAGAGATGTGATGGTGGAGTGTATGGGATGTAGTGGAGTGATGGGAGTGAGGGTGAGGGTATGTAATGGCATGCAGGTATGGGGAGTGATAATTGTTGAAAGTTGACTTACCAGAGTCCAGTCCTCCTTCGACTGGCCCTCAGGATGCAGTATTGTCAAGACTTGCTCCTCGCATGCTGTGAGTTGTGGGGGAGGAGGTGGGGGTCCACCGCCAGTCCTCTGTATAGTGAGCTGGTGTCTTGCTGGTATGGAACATACCTTCACCCATAGGTTATTCCACCTCTTCCTGATGTCACCCCTTGTTCTTGGGTGCTGTCCCATGGTGTTGACGCTGTCCACGATTCTCCGCCATAGATCCATCTTCCTTGCTATTGATATCTGCAGCACCTGTGCTCCAAACAGCTGTGGATCTACCCTGATGATTTCTTCCACCATGATCCTTAACTCCTCCTCAGTGAAACGGGGGTGTCTTTGTGGTGCCATGGGTGTATGTAATGTGTGGTGGTGATGGTGTGTTGGGTAATGTGCTTGGTTATGTGAAGTGGGGTGCATGAGGGATGTATGGGTGTATTTGGTGTGTGTATGTAGTTGTGTTAGTGATCTTGGTGTCAGTCTTGTGCCAATGAATTGTATTCGTGAAGGGTTGTGGGTAATGTGGGTGTGTGTTTTATAGTGGTGTGGGTGTGGTGTGTTTATGGGTGTCAGGTGTGTGTTTTTTGTATTGTCCAATGTGGTGTTGTTTTGTCTGTGGGTGTCCATTCTGAGCTCGGCGGTATGCACCACAAATGGTATACCACCGTTTAATGTCCCCCTTGGTGATTCGTGGGTCATAATGTGGTAGGCGTTGTTCTGTTGGCGTAAGGGTATGGGTTTTGATGCCACCAGTTTATCAATGACCTTTGGTTTGGCGGATTTGTGTCTGTGGCTGAATTCTGTTGGATTGCTGTGTGTGTGTCACAATATGGTGAACGGATATCTGACATGGCCGCGGTAAATTGGTGGGCATCAGCATGGCGGTAAGCGGGATTTACCACCTGGGTCATAATGAGGGCCATAGTGTCAGGTTCACCTGTTTTGCTAATGTCCTTGCAGTAGTCTTTTTTTTTTGCTGAGCCAGAATTTCTCCATGATCCTTGTTTATGTCATATTCAAATATGTCTTGGCAAGGGACTAGGTAGCATGTTACTATTTATTACAGGAGATCAAAAAATGAGATATTATGGGGGGGCAGTAATGGGTAAAGTATTGTGCTCAGTTTACTAATGCAGGCATAAGGATGCAGCAAGATTCTGAGATTTTCTGATGTCTGGCCTCATGGTTATTTGAATGCAAGGCAAAACTTATCCATGACAGAATTGTGTCTTCCAAGTCATTAGAATCCTGTCTTATTCCACAACGCTTTCCCTCAGATCAAATGATAATGACACCTTAATGGGTCACTTTTTGTAGCAGAAAAAATCTGAGTCATTGTGCATTAGGTATTGATCAGGCTGCATACACATACAGATAATGCTTATCAGACTGAAATGTGCACTCAAATATTAAGAGAGCAAACCTTTTGTGAATAGGTTTTCTCTTTAGAATTCTCAAATCACACAACAGAGGCTGTAGTAATAATAGCCAGGCAATGACATATAGTAACAGACCGAGCTCAAGAAGGCAGGGATGGCTGAACAAATTGGCCTGAGTCTTATGTTTTGGAATACATGGTGACCTGCAAACACACCAGTTCAATAAGAGTGTCACTTGCTAAAATTTTTTACTCCTCCCCAGTATCAATAGCAGCCAACCAGGGCTAAGTTTCAATTTTTCTATATTTCTCCTCTTCAAAATAAATAAATCAGTGACCAGTCTGGTTCTGAAATTTAAAGCTTTCCCCAGACTGAACCTGATCTACCCAGTATTGCACAAGCTAACTTCAGCATCTCTAGAGAGCCCACAAGGTCCAACCTGCATGTGCTTCACTCCGTCTTCCTATCAAAAGCTGCAAATTGGATGATCATTTGGTATGGAGTCCCATATACAGTCAGTCCAGATTGCATTACAAGACACACAGGGTTTTGTGAGACATTTCAAAAGTGACTACATAATCATGCTTCAATTTTATTGTATTTTTCTGTTCAAAATCAACAAATTAGGATCCAATCTGCTGCAAAGACCCAAACCCATCCTATGCTGCAAAATGGTTCAAGCAGAGCCATGTACTCCACCATCAGTGTAACTGCACACATAAGGAGGATCAGTTGTCAATTTACATGCCTTTCTCACCTTCAACATTGGCAAATTACAGATACAATTGGCCTTAAGCACCAGTATTACCTCTGACTGCATTGCAGTTCAGGCAGTCTCACTGGAACTACCAAAATCACAGGCAAGCCATTACAGGCCAAGATTTAGTTTGTTTTCTTCTGCCTAATTTCAAAATCTTCTGATCAAAGAGTGATCTGTCATTTCAACCTAAGCTTGCCTTATATAACACCACAGCTCATGCAAGGTCATGTGAACCATTGCCAGCATCTCTGCCAGTCCATCTATGTCCAAGCTTAGTTGTCCCACACTTACCCTTTCCAGAGGCATATTTGGCTTGAAGACTTAGGGGGTCATTATGACCCCGGCGGTCATATGGACGAATGTACTGCAACTGGCTGGTGGTACGTTTCTCCATTTTATGACATTGGTGGTTTGGCTGAAGCCAAACCGCCAATGTACCACACCAACTGCCACGGCGGTAACAACCGCAAGGCTGGAGACATCAATCTCCAGCCTGGGGGCCATCACTGTACTTCCTGCGTGATCATGACCCCGTCTACCGCCAAGGTTTTTGTGGCTTCCTTACAGCCATGAAAAGCATGGTGGTAGGCACTATCAGTGACAGGGAATTCCTTCCCTGTCACTTATAGGGGTCTTCCCAACCCCCCTTTCCCTTCACATGTTCCCCCCATCCCTTCCTCTCCAGACCCCCCTTCATACACGCCCCTCCCTTCACATATGCACACACACATAAACACACTCATTCCCACATTCATCCACGCATGCATACCCCTATTCACACACACATCCACACACACTTACATACATACATGCAGACACTCATTCACACAACTAATATACATGCACTCATACCCCCAGCCATGCACACACATACAATACGCAACACACACCCACATACACGCATGCACAGACATGCACACGCAGCCCCACACACATACACAACACCCCCCACTCCCCTTTTGGAGCACCCACTTACCTGTGTCCAGGGGGTCATCTGGCAGGAGACGGGATGGGGCACTGCTGCCAGCAGCAGTGTCTACCAGCAGATAACTGCCAGTCCATATTATTTCTCATAATATGGCCTGCGGCAGTCTACTGGTGTGGCGCTGCTGGTGGGAGCAGCGCCACCTTACCGCCATCTGCCAGCATGGCCACAGCCGGATTTCCGCCATCCTTATGGTGGAAATCCGGCTGTAGTCATATGGCTGATGGCCGGTAACTGCGGCGACATTCTTTTGGCGGCAGTGGCAGTAGGCGGTTTTTGCCAGCAAGGTCCAGATGAGGGTCTTAATCTCAGCTCTGATTATGTTGTAACTCAGGGTTTTTATGACCCATGTTAGAAATGGGGTCTTTGTTTGGCAGTCACGTTACCCCATGTCCAAGCACGGACCCTCACTCTAGTCAGTGTAAGTTACACACAATTCAAATTATCCTGTGCCCGCCCTCTGGTTGCTTGGCACTGAGCAGTCAGGCTTAACTTAGAAGGCAACTTGTAAAATATTTGTGACCTAAATCATGCAATAACACAGTATAAACACCACAAAAAATCCCCACACATATTTAGAAAAATACAAGATATTTATCTGATTAAAGGCAGGTCAAAATGATCAATATTTGATAAGTACACGTTGAAATCACTTTAGAAAATGATAAAAAGAGTCTTAAGTTCTTAAAAAGCAATAAGTATCTCTTGCATGCACAAAGTACATGGTTTGCATCTAAATTATCCGCAAGGGACCGCAGAGGAGTAGGTGTGTGGAAAACGGGGAGGTGTGAGTCGGTTTCTCTGGGCGCACACAGACGATGCATTGATGTGTTTCTATGCATCAAGGGCTTTGTGTCAAATTCCGGCATGCAGGCTTGAATCCTCTTTGGGTTGCGGGATGTTTGGATGCCCCGTGATGATGCAGAGAAATCCTGGGTGTGCTGAGTGAAGTCACAGGAACTACGTCGATCCGGTGGGCGATGCAGGGAAATTTCGTTTGCACAGCAGGTGCTCCTTCAATTCTTCCTCACAGGAAGTAAGGCTGAGTCGCTCTGCAATGCATCGATCCAGTGGGCCCTGCAACGAAGTTCCGGTCGCATTGCTGGTGCTGTGCTGAACTCCAGTTGGGGAGCCGGGCTGCGTCATTCCAGTTCGGTGTGCTGTGATTTTATCACTCCGGTGTAGGCTGTGCATTGATTCTGGCAGGCTGTGCGTTGATTTTTGCCGCACAAGGATTTCTTTGCAGAGATTAAGGCCCTCATTACAACCCTGGAGGTAGGTGATGAAGTGGCGGTAATACAGCCAACAGGCCGGCAGTAAAAAAAAATGGGATCACGACCACAGCGGAAACCTCCAACACAGACAGCTACTTTAACACACCGACCGCCATGGTGGAAGCAACAAACACAGTGGCGATCACCGCCAACAGACAGGTGGAAGACAATGTACTGCCCACCCCATTACAACCCACCAATCCGCCAGCTTTTCCTGGGCGGTACCAATGCCATCAAAAAGCACGGCGGAAACAGTGTTTGGAAGGGAAACCACTCACCTTTCGACACTCAATGAAGAACCAGGACACCATGGAGCCCGAGTTACAGGTCCTGCCCATGCTGGTCTACCTCCTCATACACCAGGAATATCAAAAGCGGCGGCGACGACCACGGTGAGTACTGCACCTAGCACAGAGGGGAGGGGGGAGGAAAAAGAGAGTGACACATACACGCAACATGCTACACCCCCACCCTCACCCACAACACCATACACACAAACACATGCAGCAACATTACATTTACACCCGTAACCCCCTGGAAGAAAGCAAGGACAAAAGGAATAGAGTCTAATCAGTGATATATTAGAAATAGGCAGATATACGTAACAAATAGAAAAACAGTATTTACAAATATTTACAATATGTACAGAAGGCCGTACATTGTCCTTTCCAAATGTCCATGGGCCACTGGGCCAAAAATCATGGGCCAAACCCACACTTGACTTCTGCCTCAATACAGAGAGAACACTGAAGGGGCATCAGGTCTTAAACACTCAGGCACCTCAGGGGGATGGGGAAGGGGGCACCTGAGCCGGAAAATGGAATAACGCCACTGCTCCTGGAGGGGGCTCCATGCCCACAGCGATGTCCTGGGGAGAGCAAAGCCACAGTCTCTCATGTCTCTCAAGTGGGCGGGGTGGCCACTGCTTGGTCCTGGGGAGTGCAAAGCCACAGTCTCTCAAGTGGGTGGGTTGCCCACTGCTTGGTCCTGGGAGTGCAAAGCCACAGTTTCTCAAGTGGGTGGGTTCTCCACTGGTTCTGGAGGGGGCTTTGTGCCCAGTGTGCTTCATCCTGCCAAGGAAAGGGTGAGTGGATGGCTTCTTCCACTGGTTCTGGAGGGGGCTTTGTGTCCAGTGTGCTTCATCCTGCCAAGGAAAGGGTGAGTAGATACTTCTTCCACTGGTTCTGGAGGGGGCTTTGTGCCCAATGTGCTTCAACCTGCCAAGGAGGAGGTGAGTGGATGGCTTCTTCCACTGGTTCTCGACTGGGTTTTGTGTCCAGTGTGCATCATCCTGCCAAGGAGGGGATAAGTGGATGCCTTTTTCCACTGGTTCTGGAGGGGGCTGTGTGCCCAGTGTGCTTCATCCTGGATGGTGCAAGGTCACAGTCTCTCACTTGGGTGTCACACCTACAGGTGTTGCAGGGGCCAGGACGCACTGCATCCCATGTAGTCACGACTACACACTGCTCTCTGGCGGTGACGGCTGCTCAGTGAATCAAAGTTGCACTGGAGGTGGCGGTGCTGGCAGTGGTGGTGGTAGCCTCCAGGCCTTCACCTGCAGCCTCGGACAGCTGCCCACTGGGGCTGCTGCTACTGGCAGTAGTGCTGCTTGCGGCAGTGCAGCTGGCGGTGCTGGCCGTGGTGCAGGTGGCGGTGCTGGCTGTGGTGGTGGTAGCCTCCAGGCCTTCACCTGCAGCCTCGGACGGCTGCCCACTCGAGGTGCTGCTGCGGGTAGTGGTCCTACTATCAGTAGTGCAGGTGGCGGTGCTTGCCGCAGCTCTTGTGGCGGGATTCTGGCAGTGCTGGCTGTGGTGTAGGTGCCGGTGCTGCCAGTAGTGGAGGGAGGCACCAGCCCGACTCCTGCAGCCTCGGACAGCTGGCCACTGGGGATGCTGCTGCTAACAGTAGTGGTGGCAGCAGCAGTGTAGGTGGCAGTGCAGAAGGCAGTGCTTGCGGCAGGGATGCTGGCGGTACTGGTCGCGGTACAGGTGGTGGGCCTGTTGGTTCTGATGGTGGCCACCAGGCCCTCACCTGGAGCCTCCGATGCCTGAAGTGCCTTGGCTAGGCTTTTCTGCCCCTTCCTCACCTTGGCAGATGCGGTTGGGACCTTGGCTCTGGCAGCTGGAGTTTTGGAGGAGGCCTTTCTGGGTGGGTCATGCTCCTTGCCCTTGCTTCATGTTGTCCCCTTCTTCACCTTGGCAGGTGGCGGAATGGTTTGGTCCTTTGCAGGGGTCAGTGGCACACTGGCTGGCCTGAGGGGTGCCGCCTTTGAGCATCTGGGAGTTCCAGGTACCACAGCGGATGCCGGCTTATTGGCTGAGGTGCTGGCCTGAGTTCTGGACAACCTGGCCCGAGGGGAAGGATGGGGGGGTAGGGAACAGGTCAATGTTTGCTAAGAAAAGTTTTTTAGACACACTGGGATGGGAAGATGGAGAGGGTTTGGGAGTGGAGGAAGAGGGAGTGGTTGTAGGAGGTGTCTGTCTGCTGAGTTTGGTTGAAGGTGCATGGGCTGGATGCTGTTGTGAGATGGATGCCTGTTGGGTGGGTGGTTGTTTGCATTTGTGTACTTTGGGAGGAGGGGTCATAGACACACTGGGAGAGGACACAGGGGACGTGTGCATGGTTGTGGAGGTGGTGACTGCTTGTGAGAGGTGTGTTGTGATGGGCGTGCTGGTAATGGAGGTAGTGGATGAAGATGTAGTGCATGCAGGTGTGCTTGTGTACACGCTACTGGGAGGGAGGTGGATGAAGGTGAGGAGGGGGACACAGTGGAGGCAGTGGATGTTGGTGTATTTGCATGGGTATGGTGCTTGTGTGAGTACCTGTGAGATGAAGTGTGGTTCTTATGTTTGCTTGAGCCAATTTTGTGTGGTGATTTTGGTGAATGCTGGTCCAAAGGTGTGCTCGGGATAGGCTGGGGTTGAGGGGATTGGGTGTGGGTAGAGGAATTTGGAGGGGGAGGCTAGACACAGGGAAAAGGGCTGCCATCACTGCTAAGTCCAGAGCCTGAAACGCTCTCTGTTGGGCTGCCACATCAGAGTGAATGTCCTCCAGGTATGCATTTGTTCATTGCAAATGCCCTGCTATACCCTGGATGGCATTCAGTATGGTTGACTGCCCAACAGTGAGGGATCTCAGAAGGTCAATAGCCTCCTCACTGAGGGCAGCAGGGCTGACTGGGGCAGGGCCTGAGGTGCCTGGGGCAAAAGAGTGCCCACCCTCCTGGGTGAGCGGTCAAGGGAAACACGCTGAGGGGCTGCTGGGAGGGCGGTGCTGGTAGGGGGGTGGCAGCTGTACCTTTTGTTGGGGTGGGCACAGAGGTGTCCGCCACTGCCAGGGAGCTTCCATCGGAGGAGGAGTCGCTGTCTGTGGTCTCACCTCCTCTCCCCGTCGTGGTGCTCCCCTCGTCCTCCGTCCCACTGGTGCCCTCACCCTCGGTGGATTCGGCCTCCAGGCCCATGTGGGATGCAGCTCCCTCCATCGCTGGTGCCTGTGCTCCACCCCCATATGATGCTAATGCACATAAGGACAAGGTGACAAAACGAAAAGGGGGGGAAGAGACAGAGGAAACACTTGGTCAATGCCAGCAACACCACTACCGTTGGCGTACACAACACACGGGGAGCACCCCTATGCACTAGGCCATGCCCAACCATTTACTAAGACAGTCACAAGCCCATGGGGTACAATGCCTAACACCATCATCTGCACACCAGAAACCCACAGGTCCCTGCCTAGTAGCAGATGCCCACTTACACTATTAGGGTAGGAGTGCTCCAGAGCCTGCCGAACAAGGGACCTACCCTGCCATGTTCGCCCTAGCCTAGGGGCACCCACAGCCCACATCCCCCACCCAGATACCTCCTAATGCGCGCAAAGTCAGGTTTCAGATTCTGTACTCACCCCCTCGTGGCTGCTGTGATGCCTTCAAGCACCCATCCAACTCATGATAGGCCACCACCAGGATGCGGAACATCAGGGGGGTCATAGTGCAACAGGCACCCCTTCCTCGTTGGGAGGCCAGCCCCAGCTGGGCCTTCGCAGTCTTCTTTGCCCAGCGGTGCAGGCTCTCTCATCTCTTGTGGAAGTGGGTGCTTCACTTGTCAAAGACCCCGACGGTCCCCACCTCCTTGGCGATGGCACCCCAAATACCCTTTTTCTGATGGGCATTGACCCGGAGGGAAAAGACAGCAGAAAAGAGAATTAGTCACCCATCTGGACCGTCAGACTCATTGCCCACCAGATCCCACCCATCCCCTGACACACATACATTGACCACCTTACATGCTGCACTGTGGCCAGGATGCCTCTGCACCCCTCTCCAGGTGGCTTACACACACAGCAGTCCCTACATTCATGGCCCACGCATCATGCTCACAGTGTACTCACCTGTTTGTCTGGAGGACCGTAAAGTAATGTGTACTGGGGTAGGACCCCATCCTCCAGTTTCTCCAAATCCTCCGCAGTGAAGGCAGGGGCCCTTTCCCCAGACACATGAGCCATAGTTGGTTCCAGACACAGGTCACAGCAGCACTTGCAGTGTAGGTCCTCTCCTGTTGAAGGTCAGGAAGCAAGTGAGTGATTAGATGGAAAATGGCGGTGACGTCCGCGGCGGTGCGTACCGTCACCACCAGCGTACTTCGCCATTGGCTCCTGAAACTCATAGGGCCCAATTATAACAAATGCGATTTTGTGCGGCGGTCATTGACCACCTACCGCAACCACACACAACGCAAGCGCAATTACCTCATTTCCACTTGTCCCTCCTCACTAGTCAGGCAGCCGCCAATTCAGGGGGGCACAGGGCATGGCACCTAATGGTGTCACAGCAGGCATTGGCACATCAACTGACTCTCAACTTCACATACTGTTTCTGTAAAGCAAACAAATCATCATTAGTGCAAAAGGTGTGTGAATATGACCCTCTGCTCACCGTTCTCTTCCATGGGCTTCAATCGCTGAGGCAGAATATGAGATGGTGGCATCCTCCGGCGTACAGACCCCTGGTGGACCTTGCGACAATGGAGGACAGACACATTATCATTCCCTACGGACTTGATCGTGCCACAATCCAATAACTGTGTGCCCAAATGGAGCCAGACCTGATGTCAGCTATCCACCAGCCCAAAGGAATCTCCCCTGTAGTGCAGGTCCTTTCAGTGCTCCATTTCCTGGCAAGTGGTTCCTTCCAAACAACAGTGGCCATGGCATCAGGGATGTCTCAGCCAATGTTCTCTAACGTGTCGACCAGAGTGTTGTCTGCCCTGCTGAAACACATGCGCAGCTACATCGTGTTCCTTTCTGTAGCCAGGCAGGTTCTCTTGGCAGGTTGCAGGTTCGGATGCAGGGTTTCTTTCCCAGGAAGTGCCTGAGTTGGTAGGGTCAGAGGCCCTGGTTGAATACCTAAATGTGCCTTTGACGTGGGATATATTTCAAAGAGTGGCTTAGAAGTGCACAAGGTACCCTTTCAGTTCCATCCTGCCTGCCAGGGTCCCATTTAGGGGGGTTTGACAGACCATTGTGTAAGGGCAGGCCACTGTCCTTTGACATGTAAGTGTCAGGCCCTCCACCCTTCCAGCCCAGGAAGACCCATTCAGTATGCAGATGTGTGCAGGTGTGCAGGTGTGACTGAGCATCCTATGTTTGGGGTTGTCTAAGTGAAATGCACAAGAGAGCTGTCAACTAACCCAGCCAGACATAGATTGGAGACAGGCTGTAAGGCACAGAAGGATTTGAGTGTAGAAAAATGCTCACTTTCGAAAAGTGGCATTTCTAGAATAGCAATATTGAATCCTTCTTCACCAATACGCAGGATTTTCTATTGCTATTCTGGCCATACTAAATACTACCTGTTACTTCTTTCAGATCAGAATCTACCACTCAAAGATTATATGAGGGTAGCCCTAATGCTATCCTATAAAAGGAGCAGTCCTAGGAGTTTTACACTTCCAGGACATATAGAACACACATGTTCATGTCCTGCCTTTTACCTATATACCATCCTGCCCTATGGGCTACCTAGGGCTTACCTTAGGGGTGACATATATAGGGAAATGGGAGTTTAAGGCTTGACAATTACATTTAAATGCCAAGTCGAAGTGGCAGTTAAACTGCGCCCACAGGCCCTGCAATGGCAGGCCTGAGAAATAGTTAGGGGCTACTTATTTCGATGGCACAACCAGTGCTGCAGCCCACTAGAAGCATTTAATTTACAGGCCATGGGCACAAGTAGTGCACTTGACTAGGGACTTACAAGTAAATTAAATAAGCCAATTGAGTATGAGCCCATGTCACCATGTTTTAGGGAGAAAGCATATGCACTTTTGCACTGGTTAGCAGTGGTAAAGTGTGCAGAGTCCTAAAGCAATAAAAAATGAGATCAGAAAAGGAGGAGGAGGAAGGCAGAAACGTTTGTTGCGGACCCTGCAGAAAGGCCATTTCCAACAGACACTCTTAGTTCATAGAAAAATGTACCATGTCTACGTAGGGACCACAATCCAAGTCAGAGTAAGTCACAAAACCTATATTAACCTGTTCTCATCCTTTGGTAGCCTGGCACAGAACAGTTCAGCAGGATGGGTGCAGTTCTTGCCCTCAGCAGAGCAGAGGTCAGCAAGCAGCAGGGCAGGTCAGTAAAGCAGATAAGCAGATCCTTGGAACAGTAAGTATAGTTAAAGTGGCAATCCTTACCACACAGCAGTCTTTATTCCAGCAGCGTTCTTCCCAAATCCAGTAGATTTGCTAGGGTCAGAGCAGCACTACTTATACCCAAAGATGCCTTTGAGGTGGGGGTGACTTAAAAGTAGCTCTTTAATGTGCACAGGCCCCACTTTCATCCCAGTTCTGGCCCCAGAACATCAGTAGGGTGTAATCAGCCTTTTGCGTGGCGACTATTGAAGTGTACGTGCTTACTTCCCCCTGCCCTTCTAGCCCAGGAAGGCCCATCAGAATGTAAATGACTGCAGATGAGTCATGATATAGCTACTCCTTTCTGATCAGGAATTACAATTTAAAGACCTATTAAGGAATTCTCAATTATGGCCTGTAAGAGGAGTAGGCCTCACAGTAGTGAAAAATGACTTTGGGAGATTTTCACTACCAGGACATGTACACATTAAAAGAACATGTTATGCCTTTTACTTACATAGCGCCCTGCCCTTTGGGCAACCTAGGGCCTACGTTAGGGATGACTTATATGTAATTAAAGGGGAGTTTAGGGCTTGACAAGGGATTTTATTTGTGTTTTAAATATGTAATAAAAAGGGAGTTTAAGGCTTGGCAAGGGGTCTTAAATGCCAAGTTGAGGTGGCAGTAATCCTGCACACATAGGCTCTGCAGTTGAAACATGTTCACAGGGCTAATTGAATGGGTGGCACAATCAGTGCTTCAGGCCCACTAGTGGGATTTTATTTACAGACCCTGTGTATATGGTATACCACTTTACATGGGACTTACAAGTAAATTAAATATGCCAATTGTGGCTACACCAATGTTTAGGGGAGACATACATGCACTTTAGCACTGGCTAGCAGTGGTAAAGTGCTCAGCGTCCTAAGGCCAACATAACATACAGCACAAAACAGGTGGTGAAAGGCAACAGTCCATGGTAAGACCACCCTGAGGATGCCAGGTGGAACACCCACGAACACCGTCACTACAGAGGAGAACCCAAAATGGGGAAACATATTTTTAGAAATTCTGTAATTCTTGAAAGAATATGGAAATAGTTATTGAAATGAGCAAGGTGCCTTCCTCACTACAGGAAGTATAAAATAGTCATTCAATGCTTACAGACGAATTCAGAAGCAAAACGATCCAAACCTTCTTGAAGTGAAAAGTAGGTAACAAATAGCAGCAAAGAGAGATGATGGAGATGAAAAATTAGGGATATTAGGGATTAAAGAGTTGCAACTTTCTTTCCCCAGTTAAGGCCTCTTTCAGATATGCTTTTGCTAGCATCATGGAAAACGACTGCAACATCTTGGATTTTAAACCACAGGTATTGTCCAATGGGCAGACCACAATTCCAGGAGCTCCTGGTGTTCAGTTGATTCTGAAGAAGAAGTCCAAGTATGACATCCAGCACCTGCAAAGAATTATGAAGACCCACAACACCCTTTCACTCCACACTCCATGCAACCACCCGAAAAATACAAGTGTATGGTCTACAAACACCAATACATACATACATACCTACATACATGCACACATAAAACGACCCAGTAAACGAGGATGCTCAGTAGCAGTCTGAACACAGCATCTGACAATGTCAGATGGAGAACACGTGGAAAGATTTTTCCCCTCTTATCACACGCAGCTACTTGTAAGCACTAGGTAAAGTCCTCTGCACAGAGCCTAGTACACATGCAAGATAAACTCTCTTAGACTCACATTTTTGAGTTTCTGTTAGCGGTATTACTTTGGACTTTTTATCATACTACGTGGGAAGAGCAATAGACATCAATGGTTCCTGCAGGCATCACCAGTGAACTGAATAATGTTCACAGTGAGAAGCTCCCATTCTCAGACATGTCTATAGACCAGATTCAGGCGGGAGACTCCTGAACTTTGAAGCAAAAATGGCTTTATTGTGTGTCTCCTACCAGAAATTGCATCTCCTTCAATAGAAATCAATTGGGCAAATGCATTCTCCCGAGATTTGTTTTAAATCTCCCACTTTCCTATTCTAAAATGTTGGTATGAATGCATTCCTGTCAGACAATGGTGGCAATTATCCTAGCTTCACGATGATCCTGAAATCGAAATTTAGCTATGTAATTCACAATGGAAAGCAGAAAACAGGTTTCAATTATTTGCTAGTGTGCAAAGAGCTTTTTCTATAACGCACAGACGGTGATATCATGTTTCAAAATATTTTGAAACAACTAAATATCTTACTAACTAAAGATGTGTTTCCCTTAAATCTTAACTCAGTTCATACAAACTTGCCTATACTATAAAACATTAGGAATAGCTTCCATAAAAAAAAGAAATAGAATTGTTTCACTCGTTCTGAACCGCAAACAGTGAAAGCCCCACCAGTTCCCCTGAAGGGTCATCCCAAGAACAAAGGGTATTATGGCCAAATTCATACACTGCTAAATGTCAATCCAGAAGGAGAACAATCATTGTGGCACACATTCGCTAAGTAAAGCATCTACGCTGAACCTCTTGGTAGTCGGTAGACTGATACAAGGAGGTATACTGAACCTATTAAGTAGCAAACAGTGGAGTCAAACAACAGCAGCAGGTCCCCCAATTTAGCTTGTGCAATATACTCGGCATCGCTGACCTGCCTCTCACCATGGTGGTGTCATTGTCTGACGTTTTACAGCTTTTGAGGGACTATGCTTCATGTGAACGACAATGTACATTCAAAGTGCAGACCATGGTAGTATTTTCTCTGTGTCTACCACAACCAAGATACAAAGTAGCTCCAGAGGCCAGCTGGGGACAGTGGAGGAAATCTGGCCAGCTCGGGGCATACAGTCTCAACATACCAGTTGTGGAATCAAGAAAATCCGATGGACTTTCTCCAATACTGAAAAAGTGCGGTATATTGATATACTACTATCCAGAACCTCAAATCATATGTATGGTATGTCAACTAATGAGCATCGCCTGGCAATTTATTGCCTTGTTGCATGCACTTAAAAATATTTCAGGATACTGACGTGTTTGCTGCGTTACCTATGGCTTTCCAATATAAACCCCATTAGACGTAATACAGTCATATTAATTATTTTTCTCTCACGATCTTAGTTTATGAGTGATATTCTCCCATTTCCTTGATGAGATCATGCATAAGTTTAGAATAAAGGTGAGGTGCAACAAACCCCCGTACTAGGTCTCTATTTTTGTGGGTTGTAGAACTACTATTAACTTTCCCTGAAATATGAATAAACGTTTTCTGACCCTGATCATAATTTTCCGTGGCTAGGAGCGAAACTGAACACGATGTAAATAGAATAAAATATGTGGTGTATTTTGTATGGGGTATTTAAATATTATGACTGTAATAATAGATGATTTGCCTCTGTGACTGAAATACGATAAATGATATGCAAAGTAGCCCTAATTTTGCTACCATCACCTTAGATCACATTGAAGCAACCCAAGATATACATATCCTAAACCATCTCATTGATCAAGAAATGATTGGGCAAGAAATTTTTTTTTAGAATGAAAGCGATAACATGGAATAACTTGCACCTGTATTTTAGAAAGAAGTTCTTTTTGAGCTTCTTTTTTTATATTTTTCAAGAACACGTGTACTCCAAATATGTTTAAATATGTGATGATACTTGGTGACACCACTGTTAATATTGGTCAACTGCACAATGAAAATACAATTCATTATTCTGCTAGCTTTCTTTATTGCCACTTATCCCATGCCCTTAAAAAAAAAAAAAAAGTGAACACTGTGGGCCTCATTACAGGGCTGGCAGTCTTCTGTGGCGGTACGACTGACCCATTATGACCGTGGTGGAGTCACCACGGTCCAACCGCCAACACCGCCAGGCAGAAATCTTAATCCGGCATGACAGCGCTGCCTGGAAAGGCTAGTGGAATAGGGGTGTCGTGGGGCCACAGGGGGCCCCTGCACTGTGCAGTGTAGGGACCCCATGCACAGCCTCATTGCACATTTTACTGCCCTAATTATGGGCAGGGAAATGCGCGACGGGTGCTGTCGCACCAGATGCACCACAACATTTCAGCTGGCTCAATTACGAGTCGGCGTCAATGTTGTGGTGAGTGTTCCGTTGGGCCAGTGGAACACTCTTAATATGCCGGGCAACAGACCTCCAGTACTAGTGTATTTTTGCCTGCAGAGGCTTCGGCGGGCTTGTTAAAGGACCGTCAAAGTTGTAATGATGCCCAATGTCATCAGATATGTAAAACACATAAAACATTCTTTTAAATATTAGAAGGTACATCAGTCCGTCAGTGATGTTATTAATTCCGATGTCTACCTAAATCTGCTTAATAAAGAACTTTCTTTTCCCACAGATCAGCCATGGCGCCAATCTGCAGATCTTGAGTGACAAGGTACAGTTCCCATCTTTCATGCGCACAATGCCCAACTCGGACACTGCAAGTATAGGCATTGCCAGATTACTGACACACTTCAAATGGTCGTGGGTGGGTCTTCTCTCACTAGAAAAAGGAGCCACTCAGACCACCCTTCAGATCATTAGACAAGATATCCTGAAGGCTGGAGCATGCATTGCCTTCTCAATAGAGATCCCCATTCTTCACTCCAGAGAAAAGATGCTGCGGTTGGCAGAAGTGATAAAGAAGTCTTCGGCCAATGCTCTGGTAACAGTCTGCCCTGAGCCTTATTTGGTGCCCTTCATGGAAGAGATGGCCCAACATAACATCACAGGGAAGGTGTGGATTGCAACTCATACCTGGTCCAGCTCATCTCTTCTGTCGTTGGACCGCTTCTCCAACCTGCTGACCGGAACCCTGGGGTTTGCCATCCGTCGGGGTTTAATTCCAGGTCTGGAAAACTTTTTATATAGCCTCAACCCAATGACGTTTCCAACCGATCCATTTACTAGAGGATTTTGGGAACAAGTATTTGGCTGCAGGTGGGAAAGCAATGAAAGCAGAACTTTACCCGAAGATATTGAAGAACGCGCCCAGCCTTGTACTGGTTCGGAAAAGCTGCAAGATCTGAACAAATCAATTCTTGACGTCAATAATTTCAGACTTACCTACAATGTTTACAATGCGGTTCACGCAGTGGCACATGCATTTCACAGCCTCATTTCTTGTCAGCCTGGGAAAGGGCCATTCCGCAACGGAATGTGTGCAAGTGTTAAAGACTTCGCACCTTGGCAGGTAGGACTATACTGTATACTTCTACTTGAGCATAGGTCATGAACCCATCACAAGTCGTAGACATCAATGTAGGTGACTGTCGCCCCTGTGATTTGGTCAAATGAGTATCTTTATTTCAAATATTTTTATGCCTTGAATTGTTAAACAATCGACATTATACAAACATTAAAAGCGCATCTATATTTTAGGTAAGGCTTGGTCTTTCAACCACATCATCAGACAAACTCCAAGTAACTCTAAAATAGGTTTCAGGTGAAAATATTTATCCAGCTAAATGAGTATGATTTTTTAACATTATGACCTATGTCTGTTTACATTACCCGTATTTACTATGCAAATGCTGTACAGTTCATGTGTTACCCTATTCTGAAAAGGAAGACATAGGGATAGATTTTAGAGCCCCTAGTGCCTCCTTGCACCACATTAGTGTTACCTTTTCCTCACCAATGTGGCGCAACAAAGCTAAAAACGCTCTGTCAAATTTACAAAGTGGCACAACGCATGCATTGCACGACTTTGTAACCCTTTGCGCTACATTGGTGGTCATTATGAACATGGCGGTAAACACCGCCCCACCGGCAGTGGTGGTAACTACCACAAACAGGCTGGTGGCCCAGGTACCAAATAATGAAGCATATGAGAAACAAGTAGCGGTCCATCCACACACTGCCATCTTTGTAGTGCCTATGAGGATGGAGGATGCCGCCCACAGGCCGGCGGAAAGGCCCTACCCACTCACCAAATAATGAACCACCAGACCGCCATCAGTTCCGGGACAGGAACCACCGCCATGCAAAGTGTGGCGGAAATGAACAATATAAATGGAAACACTCACTGGAGACACACAGAAAACGCCGATGCAGACGTGGAGCGAGAGTTGGAAATAATCCCAGTTCTGCTCCTTGCCATATTCCTCCAGGACGGTGACCCACAATAAAGATGACAATGGTAAGTACTGCAGCCTAGTACACACGGGAAAAAAAGACACAGTTACACACCCAACCAACCCACCCACCAACGCACTCCCAACCCCTCCCACATCCCAAGCCATACATACCATGACAAAATGTACTTACCAGACATAAGGCAACGAAGACCTGCACCAAAGTACCCACATGTGCACACCACACACCCACAGTGAAACGCCGAACAACGTCACTATATTGTGCCAACAGCACTACTGGGCACTCAAATCTATTTACATGGTAAAAGGTAATGTCCAAATAAGGCAATTGGCCAGTCCATTAGAAAATCCCAGAAGGGCCAGTAGAGGCTGAACCTGTGCAAAGGGTACTCCACTTGAAAAGGGCATCAATGGGGTAGCCAGGCACCTCAGGGAACAGGGCAGGGTTGGAGGGGGGAGGACTTACGTCTGGAAGAGGGGGCTTTGGCTTAGGTTCAGGAGGAGGAGGGGGTTTGGGCTTGCCCTTGGAAGGAGGGGGAGTGGGCTTGGACAAGGGGGTAGCACAGGGATGTGGGGCCACATGGGGCCTCTTACTCCCTGGGGAAGGGGCTCGGGAATGGGAAGGGCAGACTGGGGCGGGCTTAGACGAGGAAGGAGTGGACTGGGCAAGGATATGGGCAAGTTTAGGGCCAAGATGCAGTGGGCCAGTGGGTTCAAACAGGTCAACACAGGAAATGAAAAGCTTCTTGGGTGCAGTTGGAGGGCATTTAGACGCAGCTCTGGGAGTGGAGGTTAAGCGAGTGCTCGTATCAGGTGTAGGTGTGCTGGACGTGGATGCAGGTGCCTGTGAAGTATGCTTATGTGTGGTGGATGTGTGTGGGGTGGATGTGTGTGAATGTTTGATTGTTTTGGGAGGAGGGGGGTGGACAGAGTGGGACAAGGCAGGGTGCCATCTGCAGGTCTGGTGAGTGTGCTGCAAGAGTCTGTCAATGTAGTTGTGGTGAGTGCAAGTGTAGTTCCTGGGGTGCATATCTGGATGTCAGATGTTGTGGTGACTGCATGAATGAGGGCAGCAGCAGTGACTGACTGGGCCGTGTGTGCGGGTCTGTCGACTCTGCCTCCTTGGAACCGTGGGCTGCTGCATCCCCACTCACCGGTGCCTCAGCTCACTTGCCAGATTATGCTAATGTACACAAAGGACACAAGAGCAGAGGGGTGGGGAAACAAAACAAGGGAGTACAATGTCAAATCCTGGTAATATATTAATTTTGGCTCACACACACTCCCATCCAGGTCACACACGGACCATCAGCACAGACAACATACATAAGGAATTTGCCCCTGACTACTGTCCATGACCCCAGAATACACAACATAACCCTCATGAAACACAAATCTAATACACTGTGTGGAGTACACCCATGATAGACCATACCCAGCCAATGCACTTAAAAGTCCATAAGGCCACAATGAATCCCAGATGACAGAAAGGGGAACCCTCATAGGCCTATAGGGACTCCCAAAACTAGCTCTTACACCATCCCAAGGACTTGAAGGGGGCAGGACTGCAGGAACACACCTGCCCAAGTGCCTGGCACTACAATGTTGCTACTCACCCCCATGTGGCTGCTGTGCTGCTTTCAAGCATCCATCCAGATCCGGATAGGCCACTGCCAGAATGGGCATTTACGGGGGTCAGGGTCCGAGGGGTACCCCTTCCTCGTTGGGAGGCCTTCCCCAGCTGGGCCTCTCCAG
This sequence comes from Pleurodeles waltl, assembly GCF_031143425.1. Classification (NCBI taxonomy): domain Eukaryota; kingdom Metazoa; phylum Chordata; class Amphibia; order Caudata; family Salamandridae; genus Pleurodeles; species Pleurodeles waltl. The sequence goes on along the minus strand of NC_090445.1, from coordinate 391,212,545 downwards.
TCATCCTGGCCCAGCGCCTCAGGTCCTCCCACCTCTTCCTGCAGTGGGTTCTCTGCCAGTTTTAGACCCCCCCAGGGCCCTCACCTCCTTGGTGATGCGTTGCCACAGGCCTTTCTTTTGACGGGCGCTGACCTGCATGGGACACACAGAGCAAATATACAGATGTCAGTATGTGTGCACCAAATATAAATGCCAAGTTGTTCCATATGGAATGGCCATTGTTGACAGGCATGTTTTCAACTCTCAGGCGGAACGTGCCAATCTACTGCTGGGCAGTCACACATCGAACCCACATGCATACAGGCATCCACCACAATCACACACATCTAAGGATGACAGATGTCAACTCATCTGCTCCTCTGGTCGCCCATACAACTTTGCATACAGGGGTAGGATCCCACCCACCAACTTCTCCAGCTCCTCTGCGGTGAAGGCCGGAGCCCATTCCCCTGCAACCCACACCATCTCAGGGACGAGAGTCAGGACACAGCAGCACACACAGTGGAGTATTACCCTACACGGGAATCGGTCAAGTGTGAAGTGTGAAGGGTTTGACAAAATGGCATAGTTACTGCAGTGGTGTGCTCCGTCACCACCGGCGGTGATCATGATTGACTCAGCTTCCCCATTGACAACCATGTATTCCAATGATCAGGTGAATGATGATGAACATCGCCTTCTGCCATGAAGACTTATGCCAGCGGAATGAAGTCACTTCCCCTTTATCAGACCTGGATGGCAGGAGGCTGCCAGGACGTCATTGCTACCAACACATCTCCATGGCCTGGCCAGAGGCCTCATGCAGGGCCCCAATCTCTCTTGCCTTCATCGCTTGCTGACATGATTCTATGATCCTCACATGTACCCATCTTTGGAAGTGTGTCCACACTGTGATGCCATTATGACAGAGTTAACTCAGCACACATTTGCCTGATGGTGTACCTCATATTTTCCGTTTGTGTGTGTGACCTACATGACACATTTTGAGTGATATCATGAGATTCAATTGTAAGTTGACACTCAGAATTTGTTCTTTCCTTCCCCATCGGTACAGACCGATGTGAAGAGGGAGGGCCCCATCTGTATACAGACCCCTGGTAGATCTGGAATCTATGGAGGAACATCACATCATTATCATCTACAGACTCAATAGAGCTACAATCCATGACCTCTGGGCTTTAATGGATCCTGTTCTGAAACTGGCTAATCGAAATCAGCATGCAATCGTTACAATTGTGCAAGTGCTATCTGTGCTCCATTTTGTGGCCACAGGCTCATTTTAGGTGACTGTGGGCATGGGTCTCACAGCCAGTGTTAGCCAAATCCTGTTCAAAGTTCTGACTGCCTACGTTCAACACTTGCAAACATCTGTCCAGTTTCCAGGTTCCGGGGCCAGCACGCCGCGGGTAGGTGACTCGAATTGAGGACGCCTATTCACAAAAGCAATAGGCTGGATCGTGCTACTCCCCAAGGGGCCCCCCACATGAAAAGGGATGGGCGACCTTTTTTGATTCAGATTCTTGACGAGACAGTTTACATAAATGTAAGTGACTGTTACCTACTTTTCACACATATAATTAGATAGTGTCCCTTTTTTTTCCTTTTGTATAAAGCCAGGAGAAGTCTAGTTTAATGTAGGTCCTGATGAAGCGTTAGAGGATCTTTCCTGACCAAATTACGCGAAACATGTTGACCAGACCTTAGGGGTCAGGTGACAATTTCCCAGAACTCCAGGCTTTTCCAAAGTGGTTGAGCATTATTCTCATTTTCCACTTTCGTATGTTTTTAATCTTGATCGTAACCCCTTGAGATAACCAGTAAATAGATTATTTAGGGGTTCCTAATCAATCTTAATATTTTCTTTTCACTCTCCTGCCATAATGAGTGTCGGACCTCTATGAACTTAACGGCAGCCACCCTTACACACAAAAAGATCTCTGGTAAAGAGCCCCCGAAAGGGGAGCCCGTCAGATATTGCACCACCGGTCTGACGAGGAGCTTCCCGATGATGAAGCATGACACCCGTTTGGGTGTGTGAGGGCTCTAGCTCCTGAAACTAAAATTGTTCCCCTAGATTTAGGAACAGTGTACTTTTTTGTGTCGGTTAATCGCATTGGGAGTACGTACACTGGACCTTCAATTCTCCCGATCCCTCTCTTTGTTGATCCCCAAAGGGTTGACCTTACTGCCATTAAATCTGGATACATGCCTTCGATAATAACCCCCATGTGATAGGTGCCATTGATGGAACCCACATAGCTCTCATACCCTCAAGATTAAATGAACGGGTGTATAGGAATTGTAAGAACTATCACTCCATGAACGGACAATTGGTGTGTACTGCTGATCAGTACATATCACATGACAATGCCAGGTTCCCAGGATCAGTCCATGATTCATTTGCTCTGAGAAACAGCAGTGTGTCATACATAATGGAACAACTACAAGGGGACAGAGGTTGGCTCATAGGTGAGTGTGTATGACACTGAATCAGTACATAGCTGACAGTCAGGCTGTATGCAAGTAAAGGCAGTTTGTTAAAGTCCTCCTACTCCCACTTTTGCAGGTTATTCTGGCTACCCCAACTTGCAATGGCTCCTGACACCTGTGAGGAATCTCAGGACAGATGCAGAGAGGAATTATAATGAGGCCCATGGACATACAAGAAGGGTGATTGAGAGCACTATAGGTCTATTGAAGGCTAGATTTTGTTGTCTCCATCTCTCGGGGGAATCCCTGTGCTATGTCCCTGACAAGGTGTGCAAGATAGTTTTGGCCTGCTGCATGCTGCACAACTTGGCTGTGAGGAAAGATATCCCCCTTCTGAAAGAGGAGGGTGCTGTCCAACCATCCCTGCAACCTCAGAGAGGGGATGAGAGTGATGGTGATGAAGAAGAGGGGGAAGATCTCAACTCCAGGACCCAGCTAATCCGCCTATACTTCCAGTGACTCTAAGGTACTGTTCAATGATGCTGATGTAATCACTGCATAGTTTTATTATGACTCATGTAATAAGTACAGTTGTGTCTATTGTCAGTGACAATGCTAGATGATGACTGAAGTGACATGTGCCAGGGAACCAAATATAATGTACAGTGTGACATACTTCAGACACTACAGTCCATTGGATCCTCTCCTGCAATAAAAGTAAGATTATAATAGTAACTAGCTAATGCATACACACTCACAATTTATTTCTCATATTGATGAGGGGCATACTAGTGAGTGCATAGGTGTATTTATTGAATGGCAAAATATACATGAGTTTTGGGACAGTGAAACAGAATAGGCACATGGTGCAAATACATACATAGGTACATATGCTCAGCTGTTTGTAGCACTGGCTTTTAGTCCATGTGGCCATTGGAAGTTGGTGTGATGGCAGTGGCATGTCAACAAGGTAGCTCAGTGGCACACAATGGAAACATTTCAGGGCAGGGTGACTTCCTGGCGCTGGGCTTGGCCTTGGCTGGTGTTTCAGTGACATATCTGGGAATGAGGGTACATTTGCGAAAGTGAAGCTGGGCTGCAGGGGTAGGGGCGCTGGTTTCCTGTGTGTCCTCTGGAAGTGGCACCAGTACAGTAGCTGCTGCAGATTTAGATGGCAGGGCAGTGTCCTGGCTAGTGTTCGGGGCTTGCAGGTAGGTAGAGGTCTCAGACTGGCTGTGGTACTGGTGCTGCAGCACCCCTGCAATGGAGGCCATAGTGGCATTGAGGTGTTTCCATTGTTCCATGGACTCCTGGTGGTGTGCTATCTGCAGCCTTTGATTCTGCTCCAGGGTGGACAGGATCGGGCCCATCCTGTCCTGTGTATGGTGGTATGCTCCCTGGACCTCAGGTACCAACTCCTGGGCTACTGCATCCATCATTTGGCCACACCCCTGGGCCACTGATGCCCTACCACTGGCTCTAGCCCCTGTGCCTGTGTCCCCTGCACAGGTCTGGCAGTCCCACTTGCAGTTGGCCTTTCATCATTCTGCCTGTTGGTGGGTGGAGACTCTGGCCTCTGTACATATGGGCCACCAGTCCGTGGCCAGGAGACACTGGTGTGAGGTCATTTGGCCAGAGCTGATGGTGGCTGAGTGGTAGGGTTGTCAGTGGTATCCTGGGTGGGGCTGCTGGAGGGTGACAGTCCAGGACTGTGGGGTGGGTCAGGGATTTCCTCTATTTCCAGACATCCCTCTGCACTCTCCTGAGTAGGGCCTCTGTCTTCAGGTGGAGGGCTGGCACTCCTTGATATCCCCGTCCGGGTGGCATGGGTGGTGGTTCCTGTGTTTGGGGGAATAGACAAGTGGGTGTCAGGTACTTTATCGGGAATTGCTGCACTGCTCTGCACTATTTGATGGTTATATACCTCTGTCGTGGCATGCCAGGTCCCTTCATGTGCATTTAGTTGCATTTTATGTGTGGGGTGGAGGTGCATTGTGGTTGCTGTAGTGCCACTGGGAATCAATGGAGGGATAGGTGACTGGGCACGGGGGCTGGATGGAGGTCTGTTTATGGGAGTGTGCACATTCATGGAACTTGGATGTGGGTGTTGGGGACTGGGTAGGGGATGTGGTCCTGGTGGTAGTGAGAGGGGTGGGGTGATACATGCATTATATGTGGGTGACTGTTAAGTTATTGTAGTTGACTTACCCATGCACAGTCCTCCAGTGAGTTTGGTGAGGCCCTCTGGGTGCAGGGTAGCTGGGACCTTCTCCTCACAGTTGGTGTATTCGGTGGGAGTGGATGGGGGACCACCACCAGTCTTTAGCAGCACAAAAGGATGATGGATGGAGTGCTGACAAATGCAAACACTCACCCCAGTCACAGATCTTGGTTTAATCCATTGTTCTTTTGCTCACCATGTCACCCCAGTTTGGACCCAGCTATATGCAAATCAGTCTTTACCCTGTTCCTCAAGGGAACAGTCCAGCCCGAACTGCCAAGCCATCACCAGCCTTCTGCACAGCAATGTTGTGCCTGGATGCCATTGACCGAACCTTCCTGTGCAGGTCATTCATCTCTTCTGGATGTCGTCCCTTGTGTGTGGATGGTTTCCCACTGTGTTGACCTTGTTGACTGTCCGCTGCCATAGCTCCATCTTCCTGGCCACGGGTGTATGCTGCACCTGTTCCCCGAATAGTTGTGGCTCGACCCTGAGTACTTTGTCCACCATGGTGGTCAAAATACCCAGCTCCCTGTCTGTGAAGCGGGGGTGCTTAGGGGGTGCCATTGTGTGTGTTGTGGGTGGTGTGTTGTGAGTGTATTGGTGAGGGTGCTGTTGTGTTGTGTGTGTGGCTTGTGATGGTGTTTGAGGTATGTATGTGTTTTGGTGGTGTATTTGTGTGTGTGACTTGCATGATGGTCAGTTCAGTATATGCGTGTTGGGTTGTCAATATCTGTTGTGCTATTGGCGCTGCAAAGGATTGTGGGGTGTGTATGTGAGTGTTTTATATTGTTGTGGATGTGTGTCAGGTGTGTGGGTTTCAGATTTGCCAATGTGTGATTTTTGTTGTTGTCGGGTCCCATTGCTGGCCGTGGCGGTCAGTACCGCCAGTGGTCGTTCGGCATTCACTATCCGCCACGCTTATTTTTGCATCATTATATGGTGGGTGGAGGATTTGTCTGCATGGCGGTTACGGGGTGGGTTGTACTGCTTTTCTGCCATTGTAGGCCCTGGCGGTGGGTGGAGGTGTCTGGTGATTACCGCCAAGTTCATAATGAGGGCCATTTTGCCTGTGCTGTTAGGAGGGCCAAAAAATGACACAAAAAAATCTAAGAGATTTCTTTGCGTCATTTGTTTTGGCACTTTTAAGGCATTAAAACAAAGCTCCCATTGGTTTCAATGGGCGTCTGGGTGCTTTTCAGGATTTGCATCAGAATTTTTTACGTTAATCCTACAAGGGGCCAAACTAGTGTCAAAAATTCTGATGCTAGTTCCCTAACTATCGCCATGGTGTGCCATATATTAAGTACGGTGCACACATGGTGGCGTTAGGGGTGCACTAAGGGGCGCAGTAAAAGTGGCACTGCACTAGGTGCAATGCCACTTTTCATAAATCTGCCCCGTAGTTTTCAAATTAACCTATTCGATAACAACTCTGCACACAGGAACAAGCCTCAAATGGCAGCCTTTGTGGGTGCTGAATTCGTGATTCACTTACAACAATTTCCTACAAAATAAACTTAGCTTTAACTGCAGCATCTGTTTATAACAGATTTAAAAAGTTAAAATAAGCCTGTTCTTATCAACTACAGGTTTACTGCACAGATCCCAACTCTCTTGGGCATGCAGTGCATTGACAAAAAATAGTAATAACCTTAAGAAAAGTTAGTCACTAGTCAAAAAACTGCCGCCTTCTCTTATCTAAAATACTATTTTGATACCAATTAAGGTGCCCCTTAAATTATGAGGAACCTTGAATCATTCTTTACCTTTAAGTGTGCATACTTTCTCTAGTGCATGTTTCTGCTTACAGCTGTAATAGAACAATAGAAAAGTGGCTAGGTCTAATTTACTAAATGTTTCATGTATTTCTGGTATTGTATGCTGTCTCAATATATGGTTCCAAGTCCCCAGATTAAATCTGTAAATGCACGTGTTGCCGAAATCAACTCTCGACTTTCTAAAGCGTTGCCTCTCCTGGAATATATACAGAAGCTGTACTGAGACAAAAGCTGTTTAGGGTGCATTCTAAACCTTTGACCTTTCCAGCATCAAACTAAAGTGCCAGGTAGCAGAAGAACGAGGAGAGACGTACTATAAACTGATATTGGACAATGATGATGAATATTTTTTTTCGATTAATCCCCTAGCTTACATCCCTCCCTCAGTGCTGAGCCATTTTTTGTGGGTATTTGGGATAGTTTGCGCTTAGACTCCCATATTTTTTTGTCCACATAACCTATCCAAACCAAATTTGTGGTCTTTTTTCCTACATCTTGGGGATTCTAAAGGTACCCAGAGTTTGTGTGGTTCTCCGGAGGAGACAGAGATACCGGCCAAAATACAGCTAAAACTTTGATTTTTGGGGAAAAATGGGGAAAAAGTGCTGCAGAGGAAAGCATCTATTTTTTTCTCCTGCAACTGGGATCAACAAATAGTTTGCTGTGATAAAATCAACATTTTCCCAGATTTCCAGAACAGGCAGACTTAAATCAGAAAAACAAAATTTTCAACACGGTTTTGTCATTTTACTGGGACATAACCCATTTTGACTATTCTTTGTGCTTTCAGCCTCCATCTAGTTAGTCACAGAAATGGGTGTGAAACCAATAGTGGATCATGGACAGCTAAACCTTTCTGAAAAGCAGACAAAATTCTTAATGAAAGCAAGGTTGAAATAAAAAAATATTGAACTTGAGTTGAAAAACACAGCCATTTTTGCTACGTTTTCTTCTGTAACATTTTCCAGCTATGGCAGATTTTTAAAAACAATATACCATTACGTCTGCTAGACCCTTCTGGTTGTGGGTATATACAAAGGGCTTGTAGGTTCATCAAGAACCCAAGATACCCAGAGCCCATAAATGAGCTGCACCTTGCAATGAGTTTTCATTGTAAACCGGGTATACAGAAATTCTTTTGGCAAAATATAAAGAGTGAAAAACAGGTATCAAGGAAACCTATGTATTTCCAAAATGGGCATAAGGTATGAAGTTTAGTAGCAATGGTTATTTGCACATCTCTGAATTCAGGGGTACTCATACTAGCATGTGAATTACAGGGCATTTCTCAAAATGACTTCTTTCTCACACACTGTTTTACAATTGAAAGGCACAAATGTAGAGAAAGACAACTGGCACACTTGTTCTTCTATTCTGTGTTCCTCAAAGTCTCCCAATAAAAAAGGTATCTCACTTGCATGGGTAGGCCTAGAGCTCATGATAGGAAACGCCCCAAAACACAACTTAGACACAACACATTTTTCCAATGAAAACGGATGTGTTTTATGCAAGGTGCCTAGCTGTGGGTTTTTGGAACTAGCTCAGCCGCCACATAGTGAAACCTAGCAAACCCATTTATTTATTAAAAAATAGACACCTAGGGCAATCCAGAATGTGGTGCCGTTTGGGGCTCTCACCAAGTTCTGTCACCGAGAATCGTTTACAAACATCAGAATTTGTCTAAAAAAACAATTTTCCTCATATTTCAGCGATGCAAAGTTCTGTAATCTGAGGGAAGCCATAAACTTCCCTCCACCCAGCATTCCCCCTAATCTCCCAATACAAATGGTACCTCACTTGTGGGGGAAGGCCCCAAAATGTATTGAGGAGATAATGATCACTAAGTTGAGTGTATTAATTAATCCTGGGATCAGGAACGATTTAGGGAAACCTATCAAACCCAGGCATTTATGAAAAGTAACCATCCAGGGGAGTTTAGGGAGGTTTAGCTAATGAGGATTCCACAAAGTTTTTTTGCCTATATAGCCCTGTAAATGAAACACCATTGGGAAAAAAACACAATTTTTCCTTGTGTTTCTGTGATGTAAACAACAGAAATATGCAGGAATCCACAAGCCGCTTACCACCCAGCATTTCTCAACTTGTCTCGATAAAAACGCTACCCCACTGGTGTGCCTGAGATTAGTGCCAGTACAGGAATGGATCACACAATGGTCAATGGTAGTCATTACATGAGGGCTACTTTTAACCTTGGGGTGATCCATTCCTGATGCAGGCAATAGGCACGGGCACACAAGTGGGGTAGAGTTTTTATCAGGACAATTGGGAAAATGCTGGGTGGCAGGGATTTTGTGGATCCCTGCATATTTCTGTAGTTAGGGTGAAAGACTTGCAAGGAAACATTTCACCTTTGCAGGGTATTCTGGATAAGAAAACTTTGGGTGATCCACACAAGCCACATCTCTGTAGACTCTCCTTGGTGTCCGGTTTTCAGAAATGTCTGTGTTTGGTAGGTTTACCTATATGGCCACCAAGCCCAGGACCCAAAATGCAGGTGTCCACCTTACAAAAACAGGTTGTTTTGTGATAGATCATTTTGATGTCTCCACAATACAATTTGGGCCCTTCGCTGTCACTGCCCTGTGCGAAGATGGGGATTACCCAAACTGTGCAAGTTGTCCAGCAGCACTGCAAGGTGAGTTTCTGCACTAACCTCATTTTGAGCGTAAGGCACAAAACTATCTTCAACTCCGCCAGCGAAGTGGCAGTCTACTAGTGTGCCCTAGTCTGGGGCCCTAGACGGCCTCAAGGCTCCCTCAGAAATTGTTCTGCACACAAATTTGTCTTCTGCACAATTTGCTGAAGGAAGTCAACATCCAAAAAGAGATGGACGTAGTCGACTGGCAGAAAGTTGAGCGTATCGACTTTACAGCCAGTGTCACCAGTAAAAGGTGGAATTTGGGACTGAACTAAATAGGGGGCTGCCAAGAGAGCACTCTGTCTGTGCTTGACACCGCACGCACCTGCTCTCTGGTTTGGACTAATCTGCCTTCGTCTCGCTGCACAGACTGTACTTGCAAAGTGACAGCACAACTGTCCTCATCATCTTCCTCAGAATTACTGGAAGAGGTGTCATTGGATGGGACTCTGCCGACTGAAAAATCACTACCAGATTCTGCTCCATTGTCCTCTCCCTCAGATGCTGTCTCAGTGTCTGCTGTCTCAGTCTCTTATCCTGGCTCAGAGCTGTCTGCCATAACCTGAATTACGGCCTCAGCAGAGGTCATCCAATGAGACACCATCTCTGCTACTGGCTACACTGTCCCTCTAAAACACTAGCCTACATAGGTAGCAGATATGGTGACAAAATTGCTAGTGTGTGTGAGTGTGATGTGTGCAACAGTAAATGTCAGTCACCGTATCTTCGTCTTATTCCCTTTATCAGCAGGTTCTCTGAAGAGACTGAAAAAACATAAAAAATACACTATTACTTCATCTTTCCACACACCTATCATCACAGCCTTTAGCACTGGTGGCACCCAGTGTGACAAGCTTTGATGCCTCTTGCTCTCCCATGACCTCCTCCTTGATTCCTTCACTACCACCCATCAAAATTGCCCTTCATCTGTCTATAGCCCCCCTTGCACAAACATTTAATTTGTTTTAAAATACAGGTAACAGCTGGCTTTACTACTCCATCCAGCAATTCATATATATATAAACCTTCTGTGCTACTTTATAGTGTCACAAAACTACCACTAGGCAAAAGTCCAATCTCTTTCTCTAGCTAGAACATAATCACAAGAGTTATTTTATTTTCTACCTAAAATATATATATATAGCCTGTGATCAAGGCTACGGCTGAAACGCGTTGTAAGGAGACTTTGCTTTTTATTAAAACAACGTATGCAATTAGAAACGTTGTCTGAGTATCTTTTTTTATCTCAGGGATGTGATGTTTTAAATATGTGGATTTCCTTGTCCACGTTCGAACCGTCATGGAGGTGTGCGGGATTCCGGTAACAGTGTATGTGGCAAAGGTTACAGGGACGTTATAGCTAGGTTCTGAATGTACTTGTACAAAACCAAAGAAATTCAGCAGTTATAGTTACAGTTCTTTCAAGAAACTAAAACTTGAACCCTAAGGCCCTAAGGTAACTCTAACTAGGACCTTAGCCATGCAGAGTTGTCTCATCAATAATTTTATTGCAAATGTGTCAGTGAGAATATGAAAGATAGCATAGGCTATGTCATCAATGATACAACATGTGGAGTAATTAGCTATGCATGGCAAAGGCGTGGGTTATAGTTACCTTGGCCTGTCAAATTCTTTATTTTTGTTTTTATTATTATTTTTCATTTTTAACTCCGGAGGGATGATCAAACCCGACCCAGGGATAAACACACTTATTTTTTTTTTAAAAAGAAGTCCCTGGATGGGCTGTCCCATTTTCAAAGAGTCTGACCCCCCCCCATCCAAGTATAATCCCTGGTGTCTATTGACGTCAGCATGCCTCACGGTGTGCTGATGTCACATATGGGCAGGTGGAGGCACTGAAGTTCTTTTGTGACTCTTGAATTGCACTGGAGTTTTTTTTTAAATCCCTCTCTGGCGTCGGCCAATGTTCGTGGCCCACACCAGGGAAGGTGTGTGTGTGTCGGCCATTGGCTAACACACGCACTAATGGGGTTAATACAATAATCATAAAAGAGCACTACAGGCAATAAACAATACAATTCAATATAAACACCATTAGAGAAAGCACAGAAGATAAGAGTGATCATCTACCTATTCTTCTTGGCAATGAAAACGCTAAAATGTCATGGCACACATATCAAGTAAGGCTGAAAAATCCTGCCTCCAAAGCAAATACATAGAACAGACTTAGCTATAAGAAAAGAGGATCACACACAAACATCACACATAGGCTCCAACTGCAAAACAGCCAGCCAGCTCAGATAACATTTAGAGAAATAGAAAAGCAGGTATATGTTGGCACAACCCCTGATTATTTAAGGATTGGCAGCAAATACCAGCACCAAAAGGGGTTATCCTACCAGCCGAAAAGGAGAAAATGCTCCAAAGACTGTAGAGAATAACCATCACAATATCAGACTAAAAGGGTGCTAATGTATAGTTGGCCCAGTGGGAAGCAAAGGTGAGACCTAATCACATAACCTCTCAAGGTTGGCTTCCTCAAGACCACTTTCTCTCTCACCTCCAAGGCATGCTTTGAGGATAATGCTTTTACATGTACACTGTCACTTTTACTAACTTTTCCAGGAGAATACAACAGGTCTGGCCTACCCAACAGCAACTATCCTAACATAATCTATCCAAGGGATTTTATTCCAGACTGACATCCACAAAAAGAGCAGAGCAAGTTTAATGAAGTCCTAGGTTAATTTCTTCATTAATAAAAAACTAGAGCTCATGGGACTCAACCAAGCAACCTCCTGCAGAAATTATTCTCCCCTCGCTGGATATTCCAGCAGTCCTGATAGCCCCAGATGGCAGTACCATAGGTCAGAACAGAAAAATATGTATTTTATACACTTCCAGTAATGGTAAGTGGGTTTGCTGCCAACATTTGTAGCAAATCTGAATAAGACTTTCCAGGCCTAATTAAAGCACAGTCACTGATTAGGAAGAAAGGGTATTCTGTGAATCAAAGGTGACTAACTAACTCTGACGATGATGTTCTCCATGATGAATATTGACCGATTTTTAAGGACTGCCATACCACATGCCTTATAATGTACTTTAGCTGTATTTGTCTCTAGATCTAACTCATGTATGACATTTACAAATGAGTCAATAAGGCCCCTGGGACCATTGGGTGTGCAGGAAAGATGCATTGCATCATCTGCATATATAAGGGCAGGAATGGGTGTGGATTTCGCTTTAGGCATTACTTTCCCGTTTCCAATCAGGAATGAATTTAGGCAATTTACATATAACTTAATAGAATAGGGGCCAGAACATAACCTTACCTAACACCCCGGGGGAGGCAAAAAGAGTCTGTACGTTCCCCAAATACCACGTGTAACAGAGGCATTGATCCCTAACTATAAATCCCTTAAAAAGCTGATCAGAGGCTGAGGAAGACCAATATCGGTTAAGATTTGTTGACCCAGTCAAAGGCGCTACTTAGATCCATAAATGCTAAAGAGATTGCCCTTTTCTTTGCTCTTACATATTTTGTTATTGTTAGCCTTTTTATCCTTGGCGTGGTCTCCCTTAACTTTTTTCCTCTGTTTCCCAGGTTGTTGATGTGTGCTGGACTCGGGTTTTGCTGTCCTTGTTACTATGGGCACTTTACCACTGCTAACCAGTGATAAAGTGCAAGTGCTCCTTTACCAAATTTGTACGCAATTGGCTTATCCGTGATTGGCATATTTGATTTACTAGTAAGTCCCTAGTAAAGTGCAATAGAGGTGCCAGGGCCTGTAAAACAAACACTACTAGTGGGCCTGCAGCACTGGTTGTGCCACCCACGTAAGTAGCACTATAATCATGTTGCAGACCTGCTATTGCAGTGTCTGTGTGTGCAGTTTTAACTGTTAATTCGACTTGGCAAGGGTACCCACTTGCCAGGCCTAAACCTTCCCTTTTCTTACATGTCAGACACCCCTAAGGTAGGCCCTAGGTAGCCCCAAGGGCAGGGTGCAGTGTATGATTAAGGTAGGACATATAGTAATGCGTTTTATATGTCCTAACAGGGAAATATTGCCAAATTAGTTTTTCACTGTTGCAAGGCCTGTCCCTCTCATAGGTTAACATGGGGACTACCTTTAAATCTGATTAAAGTGTAGATTCCCTTTGGGAGTGGATGGACATGTGGAGTTTGTGGTCTCTGAGCTCACAATGTAAAAATACACCTTTTAGTAAAGTTGATTTTAAGAATAAGGCCCTCATTTGGACCTCAGTGGTATTTTTTCAAGACCGCTGAGGTTCCCCCGGGCTGAAGACAGCCAGTTCAGGCAGTCTCCAGCCCAGCATATTATGACTGCTAGCAGCCCTCTGCCCTTTTTCGGACGGAGAACCACCAGCAGCCATACTGGTGGTCGGCGGTGAAGTGGAGGCTGCTCCACCTTCACCGCCACGTCATCAGAAAACAGCCCACGAATCACAACACAGGATTCAGCGCATCGGTGTTCTGGGGAGGGGGTGCTGGCGGCAGAGCAGCCCCCATGGATCCCGTTCCCTCCCAGAGGATCACCGGACGAGGTAAGGTGATCATCCATTAGGGGAGGGGGGTGGGGAGATGTTGTGTGTTGTGCGCGTGCATGGGGGTGTGTGTGTGAGTGTGTAGAGGGGTTGTGTGAATGCGTGTATGCATGCGGTGGGTGTATTGTGTGTATGGAAAATGTGATGAATGTCTGTGTGCATGTATGTGTGCATGTATGTGTATGAGTGGTGTGAGTGTGCCTGTAGGGGTGTGTGTGGTGTGAGTGTGTGTGTGTGCATCTGGAGGGGAGGGGGTCCTACCACCTTCGCAAGGTGGTAGGGGGGTTGTGGGTGTTAGGTGAGGGCTCTGGGGAGGGGGCAGTAACCGTCATGGCCATAATTCCATTTGTTTTTCTGCCAACCTGTTGGCGGTATTACAGCCACTTTTACTCCGACTGCCAGGGTTGTAATGAGGGACTATGTGTTTGAAAATGATCCTTTTAGAAAGTGGTCATTTTCTTGCTTATACCATTTCTGTAACTCTGCCTGTTTGTGGATTCCCTGTCTGGGTCAGTTTGATAGTTGGGCTGGTTACACAAAGGGAGCTGAGGTGTAGTCTGCATTTCCTGATGGGCCATCTGTGCTAGGAGGGAGAGGAGGAGTGGTCAATTACACCTGAAAGAGCTGTGCCTGTCCTCACACAATGCAGTCTCCAACCCCCTGGTGAGTGTCTGGGGCCTGGCCTGGGCAAGGCAGGATTTCACGTTCAAAGGAGACTTTACTTTGAAGTAGGCCTACTTCAAAGGAGAAATTGGGCATAAGAAGGACACCCAAAACCACAGACTTTAGAACACTTCTGAAAACCAAGAGAAACCTCTGCTTGGAGAAGAGCTGAATAGCTGAGGAAGAAGAGCTGCCTTGCCTGTGACTGTACTTTGTGGAGCTATCCTGCAGGTGCTGCTTCTGCCAGAGTAAGAGGGCAAAGACTGGACTTTGTGTGCCTTCCATCTTGTGAATAAATCTCCAAGAGCTTGATTTAAAGTTTGCCTCCTGTTGTTTGAAGTCTCAGGAACAGCAAAGACTTCTCTATGCCAGCACCTGGAGTCTCTGGCGAGACTCCTACTCTGCCCTGTGGTGCCCATCCAGTTCCTGGGACCCTGAAAGGAGAAGCTGACAGCCTAAGAGGAAGAAATCCATATACAGAGACTGCAATCTGCGGCGGAAGAAACGACGCGCCACCAGCTCTATGGCTAACAATCAATGCTCACTGGAAACGCAACCGAAGACTCAACGCACAGAGCTGGAGAAACGATGCACAGCATCGCTAACGGAGGCTGGGAGATCGCAACCCGTGCTGCATGGTTTTTGGATCATTGTGCGGCTGGATTTACGATGCAAACACCGCTCGGCATGAAAAAAAACGCAAGGCCTGCCCGGATCCGAGAGTGCTGACCGGATCGACGTATCGCTCTCCTGCGGAGAGAAGAAACGACACCCCCGAACCGACGAAAGGAAAAACGACGCAAAATCTCGCTCGCGAATGAAATCGACACATTGCAAGCCCTTTTTGATGCATCCTCACCCGTGCAGGGTTATTTTTTATGCAGCCATGGTACATTTTCACGCTAACAGTGTTAGTGTGTGTTTAAAACTACAAAAAGACTCTTTTTGCTTTTTAATTGATAACTTGACCTGTGTATTGTGGATTTTTGTCATTTTGGTCTTGTTTTGTTTAGATAAATATTTCCTATTTTTCTAAACTGATGTTAGGTCATTTTGTAGTGTTTTCATTAAGTTACTGTGTGTGTTGGTACAAATACTTCACACCTAGCACTCTGAAGCTAAGCCTACTGCTCAAGCCAAGCAGGGGTTAGTTGAGGGTGCTTCTCTTTTACCCTGACTAGAGTGAGGGTCCTTGTTTGGACAGGGGGTAACCTGACTGACAATCAAAGACCCCATTTCTAACATTGTTGGCAGCAGTGGTGTGAGAGAACAGGGCTGATTGCAGAGGCCCCATGACTTGTTGCCCCCATTTTCCACTTTTTGCTGGTGTTTTCCTTACTTTGATGGTGCCCTTGGTACTGCTTACCAGTCCCAGGGCCTGTGCTCTGTGTAAAATCAGTATGCAAATTAGGCTAATTATGATTGGCCAAGGTAACCTACTTATAAGTCCCTAGTATATGGTAGCGCATGTAGGTTTAAGGACCCCAGCATAGGTAGTACACCCATAGGTGCACTGCTGAGGTGCCCATTGTCATTTTAAAGGCAGGCCTGCCTTGCTGGCTGCTTTCAATTAAAGTTATAGGCAAATTCGACTTTGGAATTAAAAGTAGTACCAAAGTCGTAAACAACCTTATTTTTACATATATGTCAGCCCTAAGGTGTTCCCTATGTGCCCCTAGTGCTGGGTTCCATGTAACTATAAGCAGTGACCTTAGAAAAATAGTTTTATCAGCCCTGGTGAGGTAAAACAGCCAAATTTGTTTTTCCCTCATTGTAGTGAATGGCCTCCATAGTTAGAATGAGGAGACTTTATTTTAATTTTTAAAGTCTCCTTAAGTAACAGATAACAGAGGTTTGGTATCAAATGAATTGTTATAATATATCCCACAACTTCCAGTTGTTGGATTTAATATAACTTGTTCAGGTAAAACGTTTTAAACTTTATCCTAAAAGATGCCAACATCAGCCCTGCAGTGTTTTTTGCTGTTGTGCTCTGATTGGCCAGCCTCTGAGGTGTGAAGTGGCCTGGCTCCACACAAAGAGATGTGCCTGTGGGAGGAGATCTCCCCTCAGCAGATGGTGAAGCGGGAAGGGGAGGGCTGCCAAACTGGTCTTCAAAGGCAGAAAAGGACATTTGGAGCAACCCAGCAACACCCTCACATCCTGCAAACCCAGACAATTAGGTGTCCCATGATTAGATTAGGACAGGGCCGGAGAGGGGTGTTTTTAGGATTTTTACACACACCAGTGGGTGGGCTCAGCCAGATGTAACCTCCAAAAATCACTTTCAGCCATGATGGATTTTTAAGGAATTTTTGCTCCCTGGGATTGATTTTTGCCACACTTCCCAGGAAGTGGTCACCACAGGGGAAAGGACCCTGCACCTGATTGGAGAACCAAGACCCCCCTGTTTTTCGCCCAGGAGCAAGGATAAAACTGGCAGACCTGCACCCACACCTCAGTTCCTTACCAGATCCCTATCAGATTCCAACAAGGAAGAATTACAGGAGAAGAAGGACTGCCCTGCTGGACCCCTGACCTGCACCTGGACACTGCACTCTGGAGGACTGCGCCAGCTGCACACTTGGGCTTCACCACTAAAAGGACTTTACCTGTCTTCTACTGCTTCAAGAAGGGACTCCATGTTTGCTACAGGTACAAAGGAGCTGCCCAGAGTCCCCTGCATCAAGTCCTGCAAGCAGAGCCCAGCTGACCAGCGTCCAGGGGCCATTTGAGGATTCTGACCAGGTGCATTCTGGGAATTGTAGTCCCAACTCCCAAGGAGCGACTCAGAGCTTCTGGAACCTTGGATCAAGTTGTGGACACTGCAAAGACACAAAAAGGACATCTGGAAGATCATCCAGAAATTTGGAGACATTTGGAGCAACTCCATAAGTTGAAGAGGTGCATTGTGGGAGTTGTAGTCTCAGACCCCAAGAGGCACCCAGAGCCTCTGAACCCTTGGCTGGTGCTGTGGACCACTTTCCTTAATCAAACACTTCTGAAAGTAAGTGTGACAGTGTTACCTCGTGGGTGGCCTGAACTCTGGACTTTGTTCCTTTCCAGTGTGATCTTTTTTAACCCTTTGAGCGCTAGTTGCTTCTATGCACTAGAAAGCATTAATTCTTTAAAAATTCATATCTCTGGTTCCCCTTATCCGATTTTATTTTTTTTGTATCTTTTTAAAGATAAAAATATAATCTTATCTTATAAATTGATTTTGGATTTTTAAACTGTTTCCTGTGTTTTATTTGATTACTGTTTTGTGATATTTGAGTGCTTTATGCTTTGTCTCCTAAGTTAAGCCTTGTCGCTCGTTGCCAAGCTACCAAGGGTTGAGCTAGGTTTCATTTACTGAGACCTGACTGGACCTAAGTGGAGGTTAGTGGCCTATTGCTAAGTGTAGGTACCTACCTGCCCTTACCAATAACCCATTTTCCAACAAGTAGGATTTGTACTTGTATTTGTACTTGATATATAGTGATAAAGTGTACACTACTGTTTGAGTGCAGACCACTATGTGACCGCATACTACTTGTCTTGTGAATCTTGATTTTCTCTTTGGGACTGTTTTTGTTCTACTTCCATTTTTCGCTGATTCCTTGATTTACTTTTTTTTAAACTTCATTTGGGAACGTGTTTTTCTGCCTTTGGAACTTTGAACTTGTTTTTTTCATCATGTCCCAAGCTGGAGATGCATCAGTTGGAGCTGACTTTGAACTAGAGAATTCGGAGAGTTATAGCAAAGCTCATTTGAAGCAGTTCTGTAACACTTTTGACTGTCCCATTAAGAGCTCATCCAGGAAGGAGGAGCTGCAAAAGGTGCTGTGGTCCTGGGTGACAGCCAAGAGCACTGAGGGACACACAGAGGATGAGGGAGATGAGGAAGAGGAGGTATTGTGGGTGGGCCTGTTATGTCCAGAGAGAAGGTCGCCAGGGCAGGTAGCAGTCTCTCATCGAAGGGTCTGATACCTGAAGAGTTAAAGGACAGACAGGCAGAAAGGGAGTATCAATTGGAGCAGAGAAGGCTGGCCATTGAGTAGAGGAAGTTAGCGATGGCTCATGTGTGCAGCCTGAGAGGAGGGTGTACATTTCTAAGGACCTTGTGAAGGATTACAAGAAGAGCATGACATATATTTGTGGTTCAAGGGGTATGAGTCTGCTCTCCACATGAATCTGGTCCCTGAAGCTCATTGGGGGGCGGGTCTGTGGAAGCACATTGAGGTAGAGGGAGGGATACACTGACAGCCTTAGGGGACGCTCAGAGTCTCACCTGCACTATCATGAAGGATGCCCTACTCACAAGGTATAGTCTCATCCCTGAGCAGTATAAGGATACATTTAGGTCCTACAAGACGAAGGAATCCCAAACATGGTTGGAATGTGTTGATTCTTATTGCAGGTCGGGTGGTTGGGTGAAGGGCAGTAAGGTAACTACATATGAGGGGCTTTACAATCGGATTGCTTGGGAGCATTTGTACAGTTTATGTTTTCCAGAGCTGCACCAGCACCTGATTGCCAGCAAGCTGGCTGACCCCAGGAATCTTGCACAGGAAGAGGATCACTGGGAGAGCACCAGCGTCCAAAAGAGGTACGGGGGAGACCATGCCAAGGGTGGGCAGGGTCACCCTCAGAAGAAAGGGGGGGTAAGGCTAAACAGGGGGAGTTCTCTAAATGGCCCCAAACTGATTCCCAGGGTAAAGATTACCAACCCCCCAGTGAGAAGAAGCCATGGTTCTTCACAGGTAAGCCAGTGGCAGGTGGTCCCCCCATAAGTGCTATGCATGTGACCAGGTGGGTCATGTGAGGGGGGACCCCAAATGCCCCAAATGTACACTGGCACCCACTGGTGCCCCATCCCAGGGTTTGGCCAGTGTAGCGCTTGGGGAGGAGTTGGTTCCAGGTGGGTGGGAGCCAACTGAGGTGACCCTTGTCTCACTAGAGGAAAGTGAGATAGTCCAGAGAACCCTCGTACCTAAGAACACAGGCAGGTGGTGACCATCAATGTACAGAGGGTGGAGGCTCTGAGAGACACAGGAGCCAGTGTGACTACAGTGAGGAGTCATCTGGTGTCTGAAGAACAGATTGATGCCTGGGTACTTCACCAAGTAGTTGCAGTGAACAACTCAGAGCGCCTGTGCAGAGTGGCACAGGTTCCATTTAAATGGGGGGTCTCACGTTCCTTGAAGGTAGCTGTGAGTCCAACCATGCCTCTTCATTGTTTGCTAGGCAATGACCTGGATGATTCCTCGTGGAAGGAGGTGGAACACAGGTCTCACTAGAAGATGTTGGTTCTGCCTGGGTGGGTATACGTATCCACCCGGTCAATGGCAGCCCGTCAGGGTAGTCAAGAGTCCCTGGAGCCTGAAACAGTGGCCCACGGGACCACCAAGAAGAGGAAGGGCAGGGAGCATGGGAAACTGGCATCAGAAGTTCCCACGGTCTGGGAGTAGGTGGAGCCTGATGGTGATGCCCCAGAGCCTACAGGGGGACAGGTCGGGGAGGTCCATGAGCTGTCGTAGTGACAGCAGGAAGGGGGGCCCACCAGGGAAGCATTCTGTTTAGCACAGAAGACATGCCCTACTCTGGATGGTTTGTGGCAGCAGGCTGCAGACCAGGCGTCTGGCAAGGAGCCAGGATCACACCTGATTTATTGGGAGGATGACCTCCTATATAGCGAGCCTAAGGTTGGGAGAGGACAAAACCTTTGAGAGGCATCTCACCCACTTTTACTGGCCCCTAATGTGCAAGCACTCAGATGCACATTGCAGGTCTTGTCAGACTTGCCAGGCAAGTGGCAAGAGTGGGGGATATGTAAGGCTCCCCTCCAACCGATACCTGTTGTCAGTACTCCCTTTAAGAGGGTAGGCATTGACATTGTGGGGCCTTCGGATCCCAAGGAAGCCTTGGGCAACAGGTTTATCCTTGTCTTGGTGGACCATGCTGGTACCCAGAAGCTATTCCTTTGAGATCAATCACTTCCCCTGTGGTGGGTCATGCTTTGATGGGGGTTTTTACCCGCGTGGGGTTCCCCAAGGAAGTGGTATCTGATAGGGGTACCAATTTCATATCCACGTATAGGAAGTCTCTGTGGAAGGACTGTGGGGTAACTTACAAGTTCACCACCCCTTGTCACGGATTCGGGCGGGTCTGATCAGGACTCTGGTTGGGGCACCCATTGAAGTCACCGGATACCCTAAAGAAGTAGTGTACTGGGGCAGAAGAGCAGCCTAAAGGCATACATGGAAAGGACAGGCAAAGGAAACAGGAAAGAAAAAGCAGAGTAACCCTTGTGTGAACAAACAGGAAACGGATTACTAATGGACAAACATGCTGGGGTTTTGAACAGAGTAGGGCGCAGAACCTCCCACAGTGACAGGGAATGTCAATGCCTCTGTGCAGTTTGTGCTTACAGATAGTCACCCTGCCACCCCCATGGAAAGGAGGCAGCAGAAGTGATTCTGTCTCTGGACCCTAGAGCACAAACAAGGATAGTACTTACATACACAAGACAAGCTCTTGTGGGTCCAGCTGGAAACACAGTGGCGATTCCTGGAAAAACAGCAATAGCATACTGTCACTGTTAGGCACGAAAGACAACATATAACACTAGACAAGGATGGGGGCTGGAATTGCCTCCTGAAAACCAGAAGCCAACCCCAGTACAAAGGAGGACACTTATATACTGGTGAAAACTGATAGAACACTTACCAGGCACAAATACCGAGAGGAAACAGAAACAGAAGGGGCAAACTAAGAGACAGAGGCAGGAACTGGGAACAGGCTCAGGGTGAAGCAAAGGCAGGACTAGGACTGGAAAACAGGGTGCAAACCTCTGGCTGGAACAAACAGACAGGACTGGGAAACAGCGATCAGACTCTGGCTGGAATAGGCAAGGACAGGGCTGGAATACAGGGAGTAGGAATAAGCAGTAAACAGGACTGGAAAACAGAGAGCAGGTTCAGGCTGAAGCAGGGCAGGAACAGGACAGAGAAACAGGGAACAGGCTCTGGAAGAAACAAACAGGTACAAGGCTAAGAGATAGGGAACAGACTCTGGCTGGAACAATCAGGAGCAGGGCAGAGAAACTGGAAACAGGATCAAGCTGGAACAGAACAGGAACAAAACTGGAACGCCATCTAACAAGGGGTCGATAACACAAAGGAATCAAACTCCAATGCACGACGGGGATCTTAAGGAAATGACTGCTTATAAGCAGTTCCAAGCTGCAGAAAACCCCAGGTGGAATCACATGACTGGGCTGCACAGGAGAGGTCTCAGGTGTGTGTAGTTTCAGACACTCGCAAGTCCTGGAGGAGAGGATCCGGTGAAAAGGAGCAACTGGACTTCTCCCATAGAAAACAATTGGAATCAGAATCCAGGTTTTCCTGAATACCAGGCTGTGCATTATGGGATTTGCAGTCCCAGGAAGCAAATGTTATACTACAAAAGTATACCATGGCGAAAAGAGAAACAAACGGGAGTCAGCAAGGGACTCTAGATAAGTGTTCAAGGTGATTCCCAAGCTTCCAACAGTCCCCTTACAGCCCCCCCTAGAAATGGGACTACAGAGTCGTAACACCCCTTACCATCTCCAAAGTGACGGTCTGGTTAAGACATTCAACCGCACTTTAAAAGGTAAGATCATGGGCCTGTCAGAGCCCTTGAGGCAGAAGTGGGAAGTCCTCTTGCCATGCCTTCCGTTCGCCTACAGGGAGGTGCCTTAAAAGGGACTTGGGTTTGGTCCCTTTGAGCTGATTTATGGCCACCCTGTGAAGGGACCTTTGAGTCTGGTTAAGGAAGCTTTGAAGAAAGCTCCTATTAAACCCCCAAGGATGTACTCAGTTTCATGCTGTCTGTGAGAAACCAGACTGCCCGCTTCACAAGTCTCACACAGGAGAACGTAGAAGCAAGCCAGGAGGACATGAAACGCTGGTATGACCAGAATGCCACTCTGGTCGAGTTTCAACTTGGACAAAAAGTGTGGGTGATGGATAAGTGGACTGGGCCATTTGAGGTGGTGGAGCGCAAAAGCAAAGTCACCTACCTGGTGGACTTGTAGTCTCCAAGGAACCCTTTAGGGGTCCTGCATGTCAACTGCCTCAAACCTCACTTTTAGCGGACTAAACTGTCCATGCTCCTTGCGACAGATGATGGTGTAGAGGTGGAGAGTGAGCCTCTTCCTGATCTCCTGTCCACAGGAGACAAAGATGGGTCAGTGGAGGGAGTGATCCTCTCACCCTCCATGACTGAGGAGCAGCAAGGTGACTGTTGCCATGTGTTGGGACAGTTTGCCTCACTGTTTTCCCTGATTCCAGGGGTCACACACTTGTGCACACATGATGTAGACACTGGGGACAGTACACCTTTTAAACAGATAGTTTACAGGGTGACTGACAGGGTCAGGGCATGCATTAAGGATGAGGTATGCAAAATGCTTGCCCTAGGGGATATTGAGCACTCCAGCAGTCCTTGGGCCAGCCCAGTGATATTGGTCCCAAAGGCTGCTGCACCTGGTGCCACCCTAGAACTCCAGTTCTGTGTGGACTACTGGTGACTCAATAAGGTCAGCAAGACTGATGCACACCCCATCCCCTGAGCTGATGAGCTCATTGACCGGTTGGGAGCTGCCAAGTACCTCAGCACGTTTGGTTTAATATCTGGGTACTGGCAGATTACCCCAGATGGACACTCAATTTAAGGAGATGCCATTTGGGTTGAAGAATGCCCCTGCCACCTTTGAGAGGTTGATCAACCAGGTGTTGGCTGGGCTGAATGAGTTCAGTGCTGCCTACCTGGATGACATTGCTGTGTTTAGTTCTGCATGGGAGGAACACCTGTGACACCTCTGGAGAGTGTTAGAGGCACTGAAGAAGTCAGACCTCACTATTAGGGCACGCAAGTGCCAAATAGCGCAGGGTTCTGTGGTGTACTTAGGACACCAGGTGGGGAGTGGCCAGGTGGCACCCGTACAGCCTAAGATTGACACAATTGTGGCTTTGGAGCCTTCCAAGACCCAGACTGAAGTGAGAGCCTTTTTAGGTCTCACTGGATACTGCAGGAGGTTTGTTAAGGAATATGGTACCCCTTAACTGAGCAACCCAGGAAAGTGATCTGGACAGAGGCTTGCCAGAGCGCTTTTGATGCCCTGAAGGCTGCCATGTGCACAGCACCTATGCTGAAGGCACCTGACTACTCCAAGGAGTTTGTTGTGTAAACAGATGCCTCAGAGCATGGTATTGGAGCAGTACTCTCACAGCTTAATGAAGAGGCCTATATCAACCTGTAGCCTTCATTAGCAGGAGGTTACTACCTAGGGAACCTAGGTAGAGTGCCATTGAACGTGAAGCATTTGCTGTGTGATGAAGACCCTACTTGTTTGGGACTCACTTCCGAGTTCAGACGGACCACAGGCCCCTCAGATGGTGAATGCAAATGAGGGGTGAGAATCCAAAACTGTTGAGGTGGTCCATTTCCCTACAGGGGATAGACTTTATAGTTGAACACCGTCCTGGTACAGAGCACACCAATGCTGATGGTCTGTCCAGGTTCTTCCGCCTTAGTGGTGAGAACCCCCATGAGGTTGGGTAGTTGCTCCCTACTTTCAGCTGGGGGGAACATGTGTTAGACTTTTCATCCTTGGCGTGGTCTCCCATAACTTTTTACCTCTGTTTCCCAGGTTGTTGATGTGTGCTGGATTTTTCTTTTTTTGTTGCTCTGGGCATTTTACCACTGCTAACCAGTGCTATAGTACAAGTGCTCCTTTACCAAATGTGTATGTAATTGGCTTATCCATGATTGGCCTACTTGATTTACTAGGACGTCCCAGTAAACTGCACTTGAGGTGCCAGGGCCTGTAAATCAAATGCTACTAGTGAATGCAAATAGTGCTTCTGTGTTCCCATGCCCTCCATGAAGCTATATACCACTGGCCAAAGGACATTGTCAAGCTGGTTGCAGTCCTCAATTCTACTGAGGATAATATGGCCCAAGATTTCAACTACAGAATGCAATGAAGAAATGGGTCTGTAACAATGAGGGTCCTGTCTGCTCTCCTTCTTAAACACTGGAATAATGGTTGTTGATTTCCACAGATTAGGTATTTTAATGGAAATGGAAGTGTATAAAACATTGATGATCAGAGGGACTCATAGCAAGGTATCAACCTAGTAGAGGTCCATGGGTACCCAATCAGGCGCCAGGATATACTTCCTCAAGCTCAAAAGAAATCCCCAAAGGGAACAACAGAGGCTCTGCTATAGGATCTGCTACTTTGTTGAGCCCTCATGAATAAATCTGCTCGATGTGTAACACCCAATGATTGGGGCTAATGATAGATCCTAGGCCATCAGACAAGGGAAATGATTCCTGTTTCCCATTAACAATCTCCCAGAAACTACTAGTGTCTCTGGCATTACAAGCTGAGACTTATTGCCCCCTTGCCTCCATTACAGCTTGCTTCGCTTTTTCTGAGAGTGTCTTAATAAGCTGCCTTTGCCAAAGTTTGCTTTGCTGATTCCTTGGGGAGCATCAAGGGCTTCATGGAACATAAGGTTGTTGACACTGCATGGTTTTTTAAACCATCCTGTGTTTAGTGTCCTCCAAAGGCCCAAAAGCTCAAGCACAATTGTTTTAGTAGCATGATTAAAAGTCTGAAATCCATCTTGGGTGTACCCAGATGCCCAGTAGTGGGGATGTGGGTGAAGATTCTAGATAGTTGGGAAGAACTGGAGGAGGCTACAGGAGATGAAGTACAGGGTCAGGATATGGAGGCCGAAATCCCTAGTACAGACTACATAGAAGAAGATGAAGAAAACATGGCAGGCTCTAATGCCGAAATGAAGTAAAATGACTGCAGGGATAGCTGCTGATGAGTGGGAGGTGAAGGACAGCACCCTTTTACCATAGTTAACCCTGTCCCATTGCCCGCACCCTTGCACACCCCTCCATCACACACTTCCTCTTCCCCATATCCCCCGAATGTGGATTGTGCCCCTGGCCATATCCCACTGGCTGGGTGCCCTCTCCATTCCCCGTGCCCCCCCTCAATCCCTAATTATCCCCACTCGATAGACTCCCTCTCCTATGAGACATCCAGGTGAAAGGGGTGGTTTTGACCTATGGGCCTCTACAAACACCCCGGGAGGCTTATTGAAATGTCACTTCACTCAGACACTGGGTGTTGCAAAAAAGCTTCATTACTCCTGATGTATATATGACTGGCAGGACTGGTTGAATTGCAGTCGGACAGCTGGGAGGCCAGGGAAACAGAAATTGTCATTCTATGGTCTGGTGAGAGTTTGGAAAACACATTTACCTTAACGGCGTGTACCACTGTAATAAATATAAATAATACAGCCATAGTATATGTGTCTGAAAGGCATCTAAGATTACTGTAGGTGGGGTATTAGTAGTTAAGAGTATGTCAGTCATCATACCCAGGTTGGATCCAATGAGGGAGTTGGTCAAAGAAGGTATTGAAATTCCATGCCACTTTATCCGAAGGTCCTTATCTTTTGAGTTCATCAAGTTAAGCCAGGGAGGCAATAGGGCAAACGCTGTCAGGTATGCAGAACACAGCCTCAATGGGTTTATGATCGCTATAACTGTTTTGAACCACCTCACCCAAGCAGACTAAGGCCCTCATTATGACTAAGGGGGTGTTTTTCCAAGACCGTCAAAGCTGCCACTGGATCACCAGTGCTGGTGGCCTGCAGACTGCCATATTATGACTGCTGGCATTCATTAGGTGGAAAGTTGGCAACAGTTGTGCTGGCGGTTGGCGGTGCAGAGCCGGTTCCAACACAAGCCCCGTACCACCCCACCAAAAGGACTCCGCCAGACGTATTACGACTTGTAATTCGGCTTGGCGGTGTCCTCATTGCGGGTGCTGCCGGTGGGAGGAGCACTGAGTCCCGTCCCCTCAGGGAGGAGCACCTCATCAGACGAGGTAAGTATCCTCTGCAAGGGGAGGGGGGCGGAATGTGTGAATGGATGTGTGTGAGTGTGTGTATGCATGTCATGAATTGGTGAGGGAGGTGGGGAGTTTGTACATGGGTGCATGTATGTGTGTGTGTAAATGTGGTGATGGCAGTGTGGGTGAATGCGAATGCTGGGTTGGGGTGTGTGTGTGCATGCATGTAGACAGGGGTGGGGGTAGTGTGTGTATGTATGTTGAGGAAAGGAGGGGGGATGGAGTGTATATGCGTGTCAATGGGGGTGAATGCAGTGAGTGTGTGTGTGAGTGGGGGTGTTGTGCGTGTGTGTGAGTGTATGGATTTGGGGGGGTGTTGCATGTGTGTGTGTATAGTATAAGGGTGTTGTGAGTGTGAGTGAGTGAGTGTCAGGGTGTGTGTGTATTCGGGTGTGTGTGGGTGCATGTGTGTATGCAGAGGGATGGGGGTTAGTACAGGTGGGGGTGGGAATGTTGTAAGGGAAGGGGGTTGGGGGCTCTTGGGTAGATGGGGGGAGTCATCTACCAGGGACAGGAATGCAAATTCCTGTCACCGGTAGCCTTTCCACCAGGGATTTTGTGGCAGTGCTACCGCCATGAAATCCCTGGCGGAAAGGGGACTCGTAATACCACCAGCAGTCTTTGGTGGACCACCGGGTCGGAGATGCTTATCTCCGGCCCGGTGGTCCAACCGCCCTTGCGGTAGGAATGGGCACACGCCAAGCCACCGCACTCATAATATGGCGGTCTTCACTACCAGATCCTCGGCGGTGGGACCACCACTGCGAGTCTGGCAGTCAGTAGACCGCCAGACTCATAATGAGGGCCTAACTGTTCTAAATGCCTGGACATAAAAAGATAGTCAATGTTTGAAAATTGGCCCATCCAACAAATTTAGGGGTTTGATTAAGAGAAACACAAACCATAGCCATCACAATGAGGAGGCCCATATGACAACGTCCTCCTGTGGTCAGGTGACCTAGAATAAGTGAAAAAATAACTAGTCACTAAAGGGTCTGCTACTGGATGGTTCAGGCCCAATTTGGCCATGGAGTCCCCTCCTACAATCAGGTTAAAACAATAACAAATGGTAAATGATCTAGACTCCAGAATAAACAAAACTCCAGGATCCATAAAACTTCAAGCAGGTTCTCAATTTGAATCTGACATCCTGGGTCATACACAGAATTAGAAAAATAACAAAAAAATGTAATTTGTTAGGTGCAGCTATCCACAATAACTGAATCCCATTATGCTTGTACAGAACCTGCAAGACCGTAAAGGATTTATCAATATGAATCATGATGGCCAGGCCACCCAGTGCTCTGTGCCCCAGTGAGTAATTAGCAGGGTGTTGTAAAGTGGATTATTGGTAAGGACAGGTAAGTACCTACTCTTAGCAATAGGACACTAACCCCCACTATATTCAGTTAGGTCTCAATAAATTAAGCCCAGCTCAACCCTTGGTAGCTTGGCAATGAACAACAAGGCATAACTTAGGAGACAAGTGTGTAAAGCATTTAAAAATCACAAAACAGTAATCAAAATCTAACAGCAATGTATAGGAATAGACTGTATGTGTATCTTTAAAAAGACACCAAAATGATTACAATTAGTTAAAGGGAACTGGAGATATTAATTTTTAAAGAGTTCGTGTTTTCTAGCACATAGAAACTAAAAGCGCTAATCTAGTCATCTGGCCACACTTGACCTGGGTAAAGTCAAAATTTGAGGCCAACCGCAATGGAGCCGTGCTCAGCTACAGCAAGCGGGAGGCCTTGGTCAAAAATTTACCTTCATACGTAGTCTTTTTCTTGAAGATTTTCTTCAGCAGGACGAAGTCACCAATCTGATCTGACCTTCCTGGAGCCCTCTTCTGACCTTGGTGAAGAATTCTACTTTCAGACTTAGATGATTTTTCAGGATGGAAATCCTCATCCGGCACAAAGTTGAATTTGGATCGCATGTCCCTGAAGCCCTCCTCAACTACGCAGGAAGTCCCGGTCAACTTTTTATGTTCAGACTTTGTCACTTTTTGGGAGTTTTTTGTCTCTGATGTCGGATTTCCTTCCACAGCAAGCCAATTTTGAGTCAACATCATTGGATTGTCTTCCCAGGAGCCCCCGTGGAAATCCTAGAAGTCTGGGGCTCTGGAGCTTTTCAGCTTGACGAACCTGCAAGTCAGGCAGGGTCGCGGGTGAGGTAAGCCGGCTTGATACACAATGTCGGCTCGTCCCTTTATGGAGACTTTCCCCAAAGTTTCTCCAATCTTCTCCAAACTTTTGGATCTTCTTCCAGAAGGCCTTTAAAGGCCCTTTAGGAGCCCACATTTCACCTCAAGGTTCAAGAAGATCTGAGTTGCTCCTTGAAGGTTAGGACTCCATCTCCCAGAATGCACCTGGCTCAAGCTTCAAAATTGACAACTGGACAGTGGTGAGCTGGTCAGTTTCTTCAGTATTTGATTCAGGGTACTCTGCTATCTATTCTCCACCTGCAGCAAGCCGGGACTTCCTTCTTGAACAAGCTGAAGCCAGGCAAAGTCCATTTGGTGATGAAGCCCAAGTGTGCAGCTGGTGCAGTGCTTCAGAGTGCAGTGCCCAGGTGCAAGTCAGTGCTTCTTCTTCTGTTGTTGTTCCTTGTTGGAATCTGAGGTGTGGGTGCAGCTCTGCCAGATTTATCCTGGGGCGGAAAGTAAGGGGGGGCTACTGCCCAATCACAGGCAGGCCACCACCGTCTTGGATGACCGCTTCCTGGGAAGGATGGCGAAAATCAATCCCAGGGAGCACCATTCGTTAAAACTCCAAACTGGCAGAATCTGAATTTTGGAGGAAAGGTCTGGCTGAGTCCACCCACTGGTGTAGCCAAGTTCCCTTAACACACCTCTCTCCAGACCTCTACTAATCTAATCAAGGGGCATTTGGCTATCTGGGATTGCAGAGAGTGGGGGAGGTGCTGAGCTGCTCCCAATGTCCTCCCCTCCTTTGAAGACCAGTTTGGCTACTCTCTCAAATCCTGTTTCAGAAATCTCCTCCCCAGGCAATTCCTTTTGCCTTCAGCCCAGGCCATTTCACACCTCACACCTCATCAAGGTAGCCTGGCCGGGCTGCCCGAGGCTGGCCAATCACAAAGGGCACCACAGAGCTGAAGTTGGCAACTTTCGGGTAGAGTTCCAAAACTCTTTCCTTGAACTAGTTATATTAAATCCAACAATGGCAAGTTGCTGGAGTTATTATAACAATACGTTTGATACCAAACTTGAAATATCTAGCTCCTTTTGAGACTTTATTAATTAAAATAAAGTCTCCCCATTTTAGCTTATGGAGCCTATTTCCTACAATGAGGGAAAACAAATTATTCTATTTTTCTCACAAGGACTTATAAAACATATTTTATAAGGTACCTGCTTATAGTTACACTGCACCCAGCCTGGGGGCACTTAGGGCACTTCTTATTGGTGACTTATATGTAGAAATAAGGTATTTTAATACTTTAGAAGTACTTTTAATTCCAAAGTCGAATTTGAAGGTAACTTTAATTAAAAAGCAGCCAACAAAGCAGACCTGCCTTTAGAATGACACTGGGCACCTCTGCAGTGTAGCTATGGGTGCACTACCTATTCTGGGGCCCCTAAACCTACATGCCCTAGCATATACTAGGGAGCACAGGCCCTGGGACAGTTTAGCAGTGCCCAGGGCACCCTCAGAGTCATGAAAACACCATCAACAAGTGAGAAATGGGGGCAAAAAATTAGGGGGCTTCTGCAATCAGCCCAGTTTTCTCACACAGGGATATTTAAACTCTCAAAACCATCCCACATGATAGCCTTCAGACTACAAAATGAACACCACACCAGTTTAGAAAAATATGCAATATTTATCTAAATCGAACAAGACCAAAACAACAAAAATCACACATACACAAGTCAAGTTATGAATTTTTAATATCAGAAGTCTCACTCCATAGAAAAAATGTAAACGTTGTTGTTACAGAAAGTACCTGGCTTGCATCAAAAATAAAGCTGCCTGGGTGAGCGTGCATCAAAAAAGTAAACAATTGTAGGAAGTTGGCTCTGTATGCACGATTTCAAAGTAAGGAATAGTATGCACAGAGTCCAAGGGTTCCCCTTAGAGGTAAGATAGTGGCAAAAAGAGATAATACTAATGCTCTATTTTGTGGTAGGGTGGTCGAGCAGTAGGCTTATCAAAGGAGTAGTGTTAAGCATTTGTTGTACACACACAGGCAATAAATGAGGAACACACACTCAGAGACAATTCCGGGGCAATAGGTTTTTGTGTAGAAAAATATATTTTCTTAGTTTATTTTAAGAACCACAGGTTCAAGATTTACATGTAATACTTCAAATGAAAGGTATTGCAGGTAGGTACTTTAGGAACTTTGAATTAGCAAAATAGCATATACAGTTTTCACATAAATCACATATAGCTATTTTAAAACTAGACACAGTGCAATCTTCAACAGTTCCTGGGGGGAGTTTGTTAGTTTTTGCAGGTAAGTAAACCACCTACGGGGTTCAAGTTTGGGTCCAAGGTAGCCCACCGTTGGGGGTTCAGAGCAACCCAAAGTTACCACACCAGCAGCTCAGGGCCAGTCAGGTGCAGAGGTCAAAGTGGTGCCCAAAACGCATAGGCTTCAAAGGAGAAAGGGGTGTCCCGGTTTCAGTCTGCCAGCAGGTAAGTACCCGCGTCTTCGGAGGGCAGACCACGGGGGTTTTGTAGGGCACCGGGGGGGGACACAAGTCCACACAGAAAGTACACCCTCAGCAGCACGGGGGCGACCGGGTGCAGTGTGCAAACACACGTCGGGTTTTCAATAGGTTTCAATGGGAGACCAAGGGGTCTCTTCTGCGATGCAGGCAGGCAAGGAGGGGGCTCATCGGGGTAGCCACCACCTGGGCAAGGGTGAGGGCCTCCTGGGGGTCACTCCTGCACTGGAGTTCGGATCCTTCAGGTCCTGGGGGCTGCGGGTGCAGAGTCTTTACCAGGCGTCGGCATCTGAGGGGGGCAACTCTGGCTACTCGCGGTCTCGCAGTCGCCGGGGAGTCCTCCCTGAAGTGTTTGTTCTCCACAAGTCGAGCCGGGGGCGTCGGGTGCAGAGTGGCAAGTCTCACGCTTCCGGCGGGAAACGCAAGTTGTTTTAAAGTTGCTTCTTTGTTACAAAGTTGCAGTCTTGGGTGAACAGAGCCGCTGTCCTCAGGAGTTCTTGGTCCTTCTAGATGCAGGGCAGTCCTCGGAGGCTTCAGAGGTCGCTGGTCCCTGGGGAAAGCGTAGCTGGAGCAGTGTCTTTAGAAGTGGGAGACAGGCCGGTAGAGCTGGGGCCAAAGCAGTTGGTGTCTCCGTCTTCTCTGCAGGGTTTTTCAGCTTAGCAGTCCTCTTCTTCTTAGGTTGCAGGAATCTGAGTTCTTAGGTTCTGAGGAGCCCTTAAATACTAAATTTAAGGGCGCGTTTAGGTCTGGGGGGGTTAGTAGCCAATGGCTACTAGCCCTGAGGGTGGGTACACCCTCTATGTGTTTCCTCCCAAGGGGAGGGGGGCACATTCCTATCCCTATTGGGGGAATCCTCCATCTGCAAGATGGAGGATTTCTAAAAGTCAGAGTCACCTCAGCTCAGGACACCTTAGGGGCTGTCCTGACTGGCCAGTGACTCCTCCTTGTTTTTCTCATTATCTCCTCCGGCCTTGCCACCAAATGTGGGGCCGTGGCCGGAGGGGGCGGGCAACTCCACTAGCTGGAGTGCCCTGGGGTGCTGTAACAAAGGGGTTGAGCCTTTGAGGCTAGGCCAGGTGTTACAGTTCCTGCAGGGGGAGGTTAGAAGCACCTCCACCCAGTACAGGCTTTGTTACTAGCCACAGAGTGACAAAGGCACTCTCCCCATGTGGCCAGCAACATGTCTGGTGTGTGGCAGGCTGCTAGAACTAGTCAGCCTACACGGATAGTCAGTTAAGGTTTCAGAGGGCACCTCTAATGTGCCCTCTGGGGTGTATGTTACAATAAAATGTACACTGGCATCAGTGTGCATTTATTGAGCTGAGAAGTTTGATACCAAACTTCCCAGTTTTCAGTGTAGCCATTATGGTGCTGTGGAGTTCGTGCATGACAGACTCCTAGACCATATACTCTTATGGCTACCCTGCACTTACAATGTCTAAGGTTTTGCTTAGACACTGTAGGGGCACAGTGCTCATGCACTTGTGCCCTCACCTGTGGTATAGTGCACCCTGCCTTAGGGCTGTAAGGCCTGCTAGAGGGGTGACTTATCTATACTGCATAGGCAGTGTAAGGTTGGCATGGCACCCTGAGGGGAGTGCCATGTCGACTTACTCATTTTGTCCTCACCAGCACACACAAGCTGACAAGCAGTGTGTCTGTGCTGAGTGAGGGGTCCCCAGGGTGGCATAAGACATGCTGCATCCCTTAGAGACCTTCCCTGGCATCAGGGCCCTTGGTACCAGGGGTACCAGTTACAAGGGACTTACCTGGATGCCAGGGTGTGCCAATTGTGGAAAAAAAAGTACAGGTTAGGAAAAGAACACTGGTGCTGGGGCCTGGTTAGCAGGCCTCAGCACACTTTCAAATCAAAACTTAGCATCAGCAAAGGCAAAAAGTCAGGGGGTAACCATGCCAACAATGCATTGTTTTCTCGATCGCAAGTGAGGCCGTTCTTCATTTTCCATGTGGGGCACCTCGGGTCCACGCAAGTTTCCATTGATTTTTGATGGCCAGCGATGATACGTGAGAAATTCGGGCGCACGGTGATGGAAAGCTGCGCTGCATGAATTTTCATCATTTTCATCATTTTCAGCAGCCGCAAGTGGGTGTTGAATTGTTTCTCTAGCCACAATTCAGGTGAAGCGTCAATTTCCCAATCACAATGAAGGTGGTGAGTCGATTTCAGCTGTGAGGGGTGTGGCGCATCCTTTAACAGCCACGTTGCAAGTGGTGCATCATAATGTTTATCCGCACGGCATCCTGTGCAAAGATTTCATCCTTTTTCTGCCAGCTTCACCTTCTAAGGGCACAGGGACTGGATAGGGCACCACCTGGCATGGCAGGTGTCTCAGTAAAGAGTCCAGGTGCTGGCAGAGGAAGTCTTTGATGGCCCTGAGACTTCAAAACAGGAGGCAAGCTCAGTTCAAAGCCTTGGAGATTCTTCACAAGCAGGAATATGCCACAAAGTCCAGTCTTTGTCCTCTTTCAGTCAGAAGCAGCAACTGCAGGCCAACTCAGCAGAGCACAGGCACAGGCAAAGGGGCAGTACTCCTTCTCCAGCTCTTCAACTCTTCTCCTTGGCAGAGGTTCTTCTTGGTCCCAGAAGTAATCTGAAAATCTGGGGTTTTGGGTCCACTACTTATACTCCTTTCTGCCTTTGAAGTGGGAAAACTTCAAAGGAAGGTCTCTGTTGTTCACAAGATCCTGCCTTGCCCAGGTCTGGCTCCAGACACACACCAGGGGCTTGGAGATTGTATTGTGTGAGGACAGGCACAGCCTACTCAGGTGTAAGTGACCACTCCTCCCTACACTCTAGCCCAGATGCCCCATCAGGATATGCAGGCTACACCCCAGCTCCCTTTGTGTCACTGTCCAGAAGGGATTCACAAAAGCCCAACTGTCAGTCTGACCCAAACAGAGAATATATAAGCAGGCAGAGTCACAGAATGGTTTAAGAAAGAAAATGCCCACTTTCTAAAAGTGGCATTTTCAAACTGAAAATTTAAAAAACAACTTTACCAAAAGATGTATTTTCAAATTGTATGTTCTGAGACCCCAAACTCCAAATCTCTATCTGCTCCCAAAGGAAAACTGCACTTAAAAGTTATTTAAAGGCAGCCTCCATGTTAAGCTGTGAAAGAGATAAGCCTTGCAACACTGAAAGACAAATTTGTCAGTATTTCACTGTTAGGACATGTTAAAACATACCAGCATATATCCTTACGTTTAACATACACTGCATCCTGTCCATGGGGCTACCAAGAGCCTACCTTAGGGGTACCTTATGTGTACAAAAAAAGGGAAAGTTTGGGCTTGACAAGTGGGTACACTTGCCAGGTGGAATTGGCAGTTTGAAACTGCAAAGACAGACATTGCAGTGGCAGGTCTGAGACATGTCTACAGGGCTACTCGTGTGGGTGGCACAATCAGTGCTACAGGCCCACTAGCAGCATTTGATTTACAGACCCTGGGCACCTCTAGTGCACTTTACTAGGGACTTACAAGTAAATCAAATATGGCAATCATGGAAAAACCAATTACACATATAATTTACATAGGGAGCACTTGCACTTCATCACTGGTTGGCAGTTGTAAAGTGCCCAGAGTACCAAAATCAGCACAAATAGAGTCCAACACACAGTCAAAACATGGGAATCAGAGGAAAAAAGACAGATGAGACCATGTCAAGGATACCAGGTCTAACAAGCTTCATAACATGGCTTCTGGTAGCACACCCCAAGGTGGTCTGTTGGATGTAGTTTCTCAGTGTCAGTCATTGCAGTGCAGGTTGGAACAAGAGAAGAAATTTGTTAGAAGTTGCAATGGGAGGGTTCCCGTTCTAACATGCCAGGGGGTGATGTATTGTACAAAGCCATTTTGCATTTCTTAATGGTCTGAATCACTATTTGGGGCTGCTAAGAAAGCTGGGATTATATATTTGTGATTCCTATTCAGATGTACAACGCATTTCTTCAATGTGAATTGGGCATTTAGGAAATGCAATTACCCTTGACTTTGAGTTGATGGTAACAATGTGCAATTTTAAAAAAAAGCTTTTTTTAAAGTGCAATTGAGCACATGTATGCCCCTTTGGAATATCTGTACTCTACATGAGCACCACTATTTTCGGGGTGCATTTTGGGGTGCCTTATGCCCATAGCCATCCTTGATTTCGCATTTCCCAAATAGCGATTTCCTAATAGGGAATCGCTATTTGGGAAATGCAAAACTGGCCCTTTGTCACAAATGGCATGGGATTTCTCATTTGCGATTTCCTAATAGTTATTCCTACTAGAACTCACTATTAGGAAAATCGGTATCTTCGTATATAACATTTTGCATTTCATAAATAGAGATTACTTTGAAGTCTCTATTTAGGAAAAGCAAAATTGCATCTACGTAAATCTGTCCCTATAAGGCTGTACATGCACCTTTGGCTGCAGGTGTCTGTAAAAAACCCTGAAAGGAGAATGTTGATGCCCTCGCCAAGAGCAGTCTTCCCGCTAGTGCTATTGATCAGATGCCAGGCCAAATTTGAATGTTTACAGTTGATCACAATGCAATCCCCCTCAGATGTTTTTTGGTAGAGCTCGTCCATCCAATCCTCCTCACAAGCAGGATATCATTGTATTCATTGATGTTGAAAGTTGAGCTATGAGTTAGCCAATGGCATTCCTTATTCTTCAACTGGGAGGTCGACTCCTCATAGGTAAGGGTCAATTTAGGAACACCTGTCCTAATAGCAACATAAGGGCAACACTCTGGGGGTAGATTAAGACAAGGCAAACTCATAGCAAACTGTGAACTTACCACCATCCCATTGTCAGAGGCAGCAGAGCAGTCGCTGATCATCATCATATGGAATAAATGGCATGATAACTGCAGAAACCACTTTGATGGTATTAGCATCAGCTGGTTTTCTGCTCGAATCCCCACATCTGCAAGAGTTCAATTATCTGCGCTGGGCTAGATCAAAATGAGAATGCCTAGTTGTGTTAACATGGTTAGATCAGAAATGATACTTTCTAAAGTGCGCAATCTATCCTCCAACGGGGTAACACATTAAATGACAATTGATTAACATTTGTCCAGGATAGATTCAAAATCAAAGAATGGCACCATGTTGGCAGAACATTTATTAAAACTACATTGTGTCTGTGACCTCACATTACCAGTTCACTTGTATTGATGCTTTCATTTGAATGAAGGCCTGCAGTCACTACCATTAGAGATAGTAAACTCACTGACCTGTCCATCACCATGGTGTTGGATTTCTATGCTGTTTTAAAGCTTTTGAGAGGCTCTGCTTCTTGTGAAATGCAATTCAAATGTCAAAAGACCAACCAACAAAAAGCGTTGAAAGTCCAACAATTTGCAGAGATCCATTTGAAGGATATTTTTCAGTTAATATGTTACAGTAATCAATTTTCTTGAAAACCAAAGAATGACATTCTGTGAAGGTTGAAGGCCGAAGCTATAAACCTGAGATGCATGGATGCTGATCAATTCCATTCCAGCCTGAGCCTCAACAATATAATCAGTATCACAACACAACCTATAAAAAAACATACTAAAGAGATATTCTGATCTTGTAACTCTTCTTCTTGTTACTCTGAACCCAATAAGTAATCATGCTCTTTGTTTTACCCTACCTCCTTGTTTATCAGTGATTTTCTATCTTCTATCATAATCATACATTCTTCCTTCCCTTCTTACTAGGACTGCTCTCTAGCAGTACAATGCATGAATCAATCTATTCACACATTTACTTATTGTTCCAGTCTGGTGAGGAATCTACTACCAGGATGGTCAAACTTTGGAAATCCTTTTAAAAGTTCATTGGTAAGCAGGAAATGCTTGCATGCCTGGTCATTTTTGCAAATATTCAAAAGGCAAAAGACTAAAGGAAAAATATATAAAAACATATGAAGGCTTGGTAGGGATAACCCTTAGCACCTGGGCCTAGTGGGGTGACCAAAAACAGTTTTTTTCTCGTTTTGTCTTTTTGGATAACAAGGTAAACTAAAAGAAAAAAAATGGGTGGACTACTGCCCTTTACTATTTATTTTTTCTGTTTCACCACCCCCAGGGATGTGATGGGCTGGGACCTGGGGGCTCGGTGCACATTATTAAAGGGGTAGTGCAGTCTCTTTCCCTGAGCCACTAAATTGCCCAAGGGACCCCATCCCTGGGGCCTGAGGGAAATCAAAAAAATTATATTTGGGAAGAGGAAGGTCAGTCCTGTCCTTGAGCTATTTCCTGTCCTGAGGCACCCTCCCCCAGGGCCTCCCCTATTGGAGAAGGAAGCAAAGGGCCCCTCACTTAGCAAGTGAATTGTGCCAGTAACCCCATCCCCCAGGGCTTAAAGAGAGACAGTGTCCCAGGGACTCCATCACCTAGGATATTCTCTTGTTCCCTACTCAGGAGAGTGCAAGCAGGAAATATAAATATAATTTCCTGCCTGCACACTTCCGGGCAAGTAACCTCGCCTTGCTTCCACATAGCGGGAGCTTAAACCAAAGCTGCTTCTGTCAGGGAGGTGCAAAGCAATGCTGCCGGCTCCCACCAGGACCTATGCCATGCACAGCTTATGTCCACATATATTACATCACTAATGAATTGTTCTATGAAGCTATTCATAACATCAATGTGACTTCTGAAATGAGATAATTGATGGAAACACTATGCGCGGCGAGTGAATGCCCTCACCATGCACTGCTAATTACCCCACAAATTATGACACTCATGACATCTTTGATAAAATAATTTATAAAGTGACTTTAACATCTGCAGTAAAATTATTGATCACATAGCTGTGCACGGCAGGAGTGTGAGTTATAGTTACCTTAGGGCATGAGGTAACTCTAATTACAACTTGTATAATATCCCTCATAACTGCAATGTCCCTGTAAACTTAGTTTTTTTCACTGAAAATATATATGTACGGTGGTCGCCACTAGGTAGTTATAATTAGG
This sequence comes from Pleurodeles waltl, assembly GCF_031143425.1. Taxonomy (NCBI): domain Eukaryota; kingdom Metazoa; phylum Chordata; class Amphibia; order Caudata; family Salamandridae; genus Pleurodeles; species Pleurodeles waltl. The sequence goes on along the minus strand of NC_090445.1, from coordinate 391,174,605 downwards.
ACCGTGTTTCACCAGAAAAGCCTTTTTTGACTTGAGGATATCTTTGGCTCCATTTGAATAATCTTCCCAAACATTTTCCAGAAAAAGTGCCCTGATGATTTGTGTTTTGGCCAGAAAATTTTGGGATGATCCATCAAGCAGGGGCTGTGAAAAAGGGGGGCTTAAAAACATTTTGTTTCCCTTGTTAATTCCTATACGACCTTTGAGCAAGGCTTCAACCCGACCCACTGCTGTGAGTATGCAGATGGTGCTTTCACTTATTTGGTGTAAATCCGTCCACTGGTTTAAGAGATATTAAATGGAAAACAAATGTGTATATCTGAGGTCGCAACACCTTTGTGAAGATTAAGAAATTGTGCTCAGCAAATGCACAGCTTTGATTGGCTACCAACACTTCAACGAGGAAGTGTTGGCAGACATCCCGGGACTCGGCTTCAGCCAAGTGCCTCAAAAGTGTTTTTTTTTAAAAGAAGGTAAGGGACAAGGGGAGACTGACCCTGACCCCTTAGCTCTGGTGCTGGGGTCCCATAGGGACACCACCAGGACTAAAAAACACTTTTTGTTTTTAATTGTTGTCATGATTTCACAACGATATCGCAAATTTGCAGATTTTCTTTTTTTTAAAAAGACAAGCATATGCTCCTGCATCTGTATTTTAGAAGCCCCCAGGTGGGCCAGGTCCCGGGGGCATTCATAATTTATATGGGGGGGTGCACAGCCTCCCACATCCCTAGGAACTGCCACCTCCTCAGTACTTAAAATTCAGCAGTTATAGTTAGAGTTCTTTCAAGTAACTATGACTCAAGCCCTAAAGAAACTATCATTTGCATCCCCGCTATGTACTGCTAATTACCCCAGATATTATAGTGATCATAACAACTTCTATAATATCCTTAAAACTATAAATGAAACATTAGCAGTCACATTAAAAAAAAAATGATGTGCATGGCAGGGATGCTAGTTAGAGTTACCTTAGGGTGTGAATTATAGTTACTTGAGAGAACTGTAACTATCACTGCTGAATTTCTATGGTTTTGTACAAGTAAATTCAAAATATAACTATAATGTCCCTGTAACCTTTGTTTTTTCAGTGAATTTCTAAGTTTTTTTTAATTCTATTTCCTAATTATAATGTCCCTGTAACCTTTGTTTTTCTCAGTAAGTAAATTTGTAAATGTACATATTTATATAAATGTATATTTACACTGAAGAAAGGTTAAAGTGACAGTATAGTTAGGTGACTATATCAGTGACAACATTAATATTTTGAACTAAAAAAAGCACAGAAATTCACTAGTTATAGTTTGCAGAGTTCGTAACCAAGCATGCATTGCTTATCACCTTACATATCACATCACTCGTAATATGTTCTAAGACATAATTTATGACATCAAAGATAACATTTCAAATGACATAATTGATGACGTCACTGATGACATTATCCAACGAATGTTGGTTTGTTTTAAAGTTTACATAGTGGCGGGTAGCTACCATATTACTTTTCTACCTAACGTTGTACAGCCTGTGTCAAGCTGAAGGGTGTGAGTGTTTATAAAACGCCTGTGCTCCTAATGCATCGCAGGTGTGTAGGGGTATTGAGCACTTTGTAAATCTTTGCATTGAAGAGCAACTCTTTGTGCAGGTGACAGTTGATGACGTGTTCAGAATGCTCCACCCAAGTTTACGTACTCCATACTGTGTATTGTGAGCAGCCTTGAGTTATTAGTCAGAATCATCACAGCATGGCAATTTCTACATAATGCAAAAAAAACTGTGTGCACCAGCTACTAACCTTTGTACCTTTGTACACATGCTTCATTTGCTTCAGAAGATGGGTTATCTGTAAAGTTTTCACCACAGTATGAAGGCGGCAGGAAGTATAATCTTCAGCATATTCACACTTTGGTTATTGTAAGCAAATAGTGCTGCATAGAGTGTATACTGTACTTGGTAGATACTTTTTAATACTCTGTGGTATATTTCCATGGGAGTTTCACTATCTGCAAACCATGTGGTACAGAATAAACTCTCTCCGTAGAATAAAAACTGTTTACAGTACCCACTTTTCTACTTATACTGACTTAATTTCCCAGTGTAGACTAGGTGACTGTGAGGGGTTTGGTGCAGATAAAACCTGCCCTTAGTAGGAAATTTATTTTGGAAAGCATGTTGAATATCTTGAGTAACTTGATTTTATCTGAATAGTTGTGCAATGAGGGTTTCACATAAAACTGTGGTTGACTGTTAATGTAAACTAGGCTACCTGTGAAGTGTATTATATCTGGTTAATGTTGCACATAACACAGGCTTGCTACACCTAAGGGAGATATGTTTGTGATGGCATCAGGGATGCCACATATTGTTCTGAGCAATTTTGAACATACTTTCAGACCTCTAATGCCATACTAGTTTAAAGAGTATTGTGTGAAAGAAGCAAGGATGATTTCAATAAGTTAATTCATCAGTCATGTCATTAAATTATGTCATATGAGATGTCATCATTGATGTCATAAATGATGACAGAACATGTCATGAGTGATGTCATATCCTAGATCAAAAACAGTGCATGGTGGGGGCACAAGTTATAGTTAGCTCTGCTAACAATAACTGGTACATTTCTGTGTTTTGTTTTAGTTCAAAAACAATGTTATGACTGGCATAGTCACTTAACTATAAAGATTTTTTCTCCTTTGCTTTTTCAGCAGATGTCTACTTTTTTTAATACCAAAACCAGATCTTGTTATCACACCTAACTATAATGTTACTTTTAGTCAATTTGTAGGATTTTTTTAACAGTAAAGTATTATTTTATTACTGTACATCAAGCCAAACCCTGCCGTACATGGCCATTGGCAATTGGGTCTGCTTCTCCCCCCCACAAAAGAAGCAAATCCCACACTGTGCATGGCCTTTGGCTGTGCAAGGTAAGGGGGCTGGCAACAGTGCCTGGCCTGAATCCCCAATCCCCTCCGGCCATGTTTTTATTTTAAAGGGGATGGAGGCAAAGTGCCCCCCTCTGCCTGTTATGGCCCTGGGGACCCCATGCCTCAGGGGCATATGGAAGGAAATGTAGGGACTGATTTAGATCATCAGTAACAGTTCCACCATTGGTTTTCCGTTGGAAAACCAGTCTGTCACCTTGGCAGTCAGCCCGTTTTATGCAGATGCTGGCAGGACCATAGGCAAAACACAGCCTGAGTCCCAACAACTCCATAGGATTCTCCACCTACATTTTCAGACCCATTCAACAAATCAATCAGGATTTGTATAGCGTGGATGCTTCACATGTGAGGTTCTCAAGATGCTGAGGGGTTGTGCTGCAGGACGATGCTGCCTTTTTCTGTTGGTTAGACATCCATGTCTTGAGGTCCTTCCTGAACTGTTGGAGGAATGGTTAGGCTCTGAGATACAGGGTGAGGGTGTTCCAGGTCTTAGCTTCCAGGTTGGAGAATGGCCTCTGCTGTTAGCAGGGTGGATGTGCTGGGTAGCTGACAGGGAGAGGGATCTGGAATGGAGTTCTCTTGTGTGTTGTTGGAAAGTCACTTGATTGTTGAGGTGTGCCGGCCCTTCATTGTGTAGTGCGTTGTAAGCATGGGTGAGCAGCTTCAACTAGTATATCTGTGCCACTGGTAGCCAATGGAGTTTCTTAAGCTGAGAGGTGATGTGAGTCTGTCTGGGGAGGTTGAGAATGAGTCTGACTATTGTGTTGTAGATGGTCTAGAGTATCCTCATCAGTTGGGCAGTGATTCCTACATAGAGGGAGTTACTGTGGTCGAGTCTGCTGATGATGAGAGCTTGCTTGACAGTTTGCCTGTTGTTGGGTGGGAGCCATCTGAAGACACTCCTGAGCATTCCGATGGTGAGGAAGCAGGAAGGAGGAGATAGTGCTGACTTTTTTCTTCATGGACAGCTGTCAAGGATAATGCTGAGGTTGCAGGTGTATTTGGAAGGTCTGGGGTGTGGCCTAGCTCGGGTGGCCACAATTCATTGTTCCATTGGGTGTCCTTTTGTTTCCCAAAGATGAGTACTCCTGTCCTGCCTGTATTGAATTTGAGGTAGTTATTGTATATCCCGATGGCAAACACCTTCATGCATCTTTAAAACCAGTCTTTAATGGATGATGAGTCTATGGTTTCTGATGATGTTGGCAAAGGGTGTCATGTATATGTTGAAAAGGGTTGCACTTAGAGATGACCCTTGAGGTACAACACATGTGATGTTCTTAGGGATTGAGGTGTATGGGGGATGATTTTCTGCATTCTCTTTTTGAGGTTAGGAAATGATTCACTTATTGACCTGTTCCTTTGATTCCGTTCAGGTGGAGTATGTGGTGGGATACGGTGTTGAAGGAAGCTGAGAGGTTGAGGAGGATGAGGGCTGCTGTTTCTCTGTGGTATAGCAGCAATCTGTCAGCGAGACCGGATCCTCTGGGTTTGCGCCTGTTCCCAATATGTCCACCTCTTGGCAGCTCCAAACTCTACTAGCTGTTATAGCACAGAGTTAAAGAATGGCCAAGCGGGGGATGGGATTGAGGTTGGGAACAGCGGGGAAGGAGACCTGTGGAAACAAGAGTTAAGAACAGAATAGCAAAGTTATTCACATTAATCTTTATGAACTTTGTTATAAATAGCTATACTCTGATAACATGAGAGATCAAGAGCTTTTCCATAACATGACTTTTTAGTTCTGGATACCTGGAAGTAAAAGAAGGATTAGGCAGACTTTCATATAAGCGTTTCCAGAATAACATTGTATGCACTGAACATGGAACTCTCTCAAGTTAGTTCTTGGAATAGCAACTATGTCATAGCAAGAATCAATTAAAATATTAATTTCCAAAACATGAACTTCAAAAGACTAATGAATGATACTGTAAAGTCACACTCTGTTTTGATTTGAGTTTCAGGATTCAATTGCCCAGAAATTACTATGCATCTTATTGTCAAACTGTACATCAAGATACCACTACCTGAAATGATTGCGCAACTCTGCCGATCTGAACTGCAAGGGTTACTTGCCAAGAATGAATCGCGCACACTGCTGCCGATTCAACGATCAAGATTCAAATACCAGGAAATGATTGCGCACTCTGCCGATCTGAACTGCAAGGGTTAATTGCCAAGAATGAATCGTGCTGCTGATTCAACCATCAAGATTCAAATGCCAGGAAATGATTGTGCACTCTGCCGATCTGAACTGCAAGGGTTAATTGCCAAGAATGAATCACGCACACTGCTGCCGATTCAACCATCAAGATTCAAATGCCAGTAAATGATCGCGCACTCTGACGATCTAAACTGCAATGGTTAATTGCCAAGAATGAATCGCGTACACTGCTGACAATTCAACCATCAAGATTCAAATGCCAGGAAATGATTGCGCACTCTGCCGATCTGAACTGCAATGGTTAATTGGCAAGAATGAATTGCGCACACTGCTGCTGATTCAACCATCAAGATTCAAATGGCAGGAAATGATCGTGCACTCTGCCGATCTGAACTGCAATGGTTAATTGCCAAGAATGAATTGCGCACACTGCTGCCAATTCAACCATCAAGATTCAAATGCCAGGAAATGATTGCGCACTCTGCCGATCTGAACTGCAAGGGTTAATTGCCAAGAATGAATCGCGCACACTGCTGCCAATTCAACCATCAAGATTCAAATGGCAGGAAATGATTGCGCACTCTGCCGATCTGAACTGCACGCGCCAATTGCCAAGAAACAATTGCACACGCGATTTACTGAAAAGACCAAAACTCGAAAATCTCTGGAAATGGAGTCGGGGGCCTACCCCGACTTCCGCCTTACCGCCCTGCTTGAGGATCACCAAGGTAATGAGAACAGGACCTGGAAACGTCCAAGTAGGCCTCCGGAACAGGAGCCCTGGAAAATGCTGCTGCTCTGCACCGGGACCTCTAAATAGTGAGCACGTGGAGCGGGGCTGGGTTCCTTAAATAGATCCAAGCCCCACCCACCTGCCACACCCAGCCACACTTCGCCAGGCTGCAGGAAAGGCTTGAAAATTAACAATACATTGCAAACAGTATTAAAGAGATTTCAAGATAAATACCTGCAATACAAAAAGTTAATATGCAATATCAGCACATGATGCATGAATTATTGCATTACATAAGATTTGTCTCTTTGCATTATGTTGCCCGTAGAGCGTGCAGTGTCCTGGTGTTGACACATTCTAATGTCATACATGGCTACAACTAGAGCTGTGTCAGTTCTGTGTTCTGAAGTTGGGTTTGAAGGGGTCCAAAAGGTTGTGGTTCTACAGGTGTCTAGTTAACTGGATTTTGATAACTTTGTTGATGACCTTGGCTGGGAAAGGGAACATGGAGGTGGGTCAGTAGTTCTTGAGTTCTCCCTGGTCCACAGATGGTTTCTTCAGCACTGGCTTCACATCAGCATGATTCCATCTCTGGGGAAAGTGGGCTGTGGCAATTGAGGAGTTGAGGACCTCTCTGAGTTCTCTGCTGAGGGGTTGATTGCCCAGGTTGAAAGTGTGGTTGGGGCTAGTGTCTGCTGGGGCTCCAGAGTGGATGGATCTCATAATGGACGCTGTTTCCTTCTTGGTTAGGGTGTTCCATGAGGTGAGCTGATGTGGGTGGGTGTCAGTGCATATGAGGTGGTTGATGTCGTCCTTGGTGGATACCTGGGGTGCGAAGTCTTGGTAAATGGTGTTGATTTTGTTGTGGAAAAAGTCTGAAATGGTGTCGCAGAGAGCTTGCAAGGATATGATGGTGTTTTTGGTTGCTGTGGGGTTGTTGAACTCCTTGACTATGATGAACAATTCTTTGTTGGTGTTGTAGCTGTCATTGATGTGAGTGGCAAGGGTGGTCTTCTTGGTGCTTTTCAGGAGATGGTGGTAACGGTTGAGGGCATCTGTGGATCATTTTTATTCCTGGAGGGTTCAACATACATGACATCTTCTTTTCTTCTGTCTGCAGTCGCATTTCTGGGTTTTCAGCTCTTCTGTAAACCATTTGAGGTGTCTTGTTCATTTCTTGGAGTTGGTGGGTTTCCTTTGTTTCGACTTTGTCGGTTCTTGCTGTGATCCCTTTCACAGAGTTTTCCCCTACTTGTTATGGCAATGGTGGGTAAGCGGGATTTAAGGGCAGTGGTCGATCATTGGTCTGAGATTTTTGACTAGCTGCACCATATTTTACTGGCAGCAGAGGTGGGATGCTTGGGGGTTCTGAGATGGTGAAATTGACGATGTGGAGAACGGACCAATTGAACTCCTCAGTGTGGGTGTATGTTACACTGTTACTTGCTGAGAAGATGGGGGCGAGTGTGTGTCCTGTGTGTGGGTGGTGTTGGGGACAAGCTGCTTGAGTCTGTAGTTGGCCATGCTTTGTTGGACGTCGGCTGGGTTGGCATTGTTGTTCTCAAGGTGAAAGTTGAGGTCTCCTAGGAATATGTACAGATTTGAGTCCATGGCAAAAGAGACAATGAAGTCTGGAATTGTGTTGCAGAAGGCAGAGAGGGGTCCAGGAGGTCTGTTGGTGATGGTAACTCTGTTCGTGGAGGTTTTGTTGTTTGCAAGGAGTAGGAAGTGGAGGTGCTCCATGAAGGGAGTGGAGTCGTCAGTGGTGGATGAACATTCAATGTTTTCCTTGTGGATTATGGCAATGCCTTAGCCGCTTCTGTTGGATCAGTCTTGGTGCACAATCTTGTATCCTCTGAGGTGGCTGATGTGATGTCCTAAGTGGATGTTTGGTTCAACCAGGTTTATGTGATGAAAACTGCATTGGGGGTGTTCGTCATGATGATGTCCTAGATTTCCATGGTGTGTTTTCCAAGTGACAATTGATCAGCAGGCAGTTGATATTTCTAGTGGTGTTGGTTTCGGCCTTGTTGGTGTGGGTGATGTAATGAGGCTGCTTGAAGAGGTGTGGGTGGTATCCTCGGTGATGTAGGTGAAGTGGCAGTTCCAGCAGGAGAAAGGGCCTTCAGTGATCCTGGGGGAGGCATGGGTGCAGTTGTTGTTGTCCTGGCATCCATTGGAAATAGTGGCTGGCAGCAGGACTCCAGCCACTGTTCCGGCCGAGCCAATCACTATGTGCCTCCCGTCAAGGCAACTGTGGCTATGTTACGTCCACACCTGATTTGTTGAATTGGAAGAAAAATTAGGTAAAAACCTTTTTTCCTGTTTCTACTACCATTTTCAAATGGATGCGACTGGACAAGACCCACCCTTGCTGCTGCCACTGGACCACGGAGGACACTCAGCCCCATCATTTGATGGATTTGAACATAAGCATTCTGTATTACTTGCATATGTTGGGTGGTCACTTCACAATAGCTTGGGACCACTTCAGAAATATACATGACACAGTAATATTTTAAAACAAGCTTGCAACATGCACATGTCTGTAAAACAACTATGTCAGACATTAAAAGGGACACACCTGTATGTGTCACAAATCAATGACATACACAATTCTTATTGTGGTGTAAGTATACATTACCAAAGTGTGCATTTTGCAATGGGACCTGTAAGTGTCAAATTTTGCTTTCAATTGCGTATGTGAGTAAGTTTGTGTATATGTGTGTGTGTGTGTGTATAAGGATTGGCTGGTTGAGGTGGAGGGAGCTGGAGTCGTTGATGTGGTTGTGTTTGTATGTGTGCCACTTACATGTGGGTCTCATGTTTGTTGTGTATGTTGGGTTTTGCCTTGTGTTGCAGTGTGCAACATTCAGGTGAGTGTTGTTGTGTTGTTGTATTGTGGTTGTTGTGATGTGTGTAGATGTGCTTCTATGTGAGTGTGTTTATATAGCTATGTCTGTCTGTTGGTAGGTGGTTGTGTTTTATGTGGGTGTCATACCAATAGTGTCTATATGTTGTATATGTTGTGTTTTAGAATGCATGGCATTGTGTGTTTTCTGCATGTACATGTTGTACTGTGGTGGAATGGCAATGGATTATGGTGTGTATGCACTGTGTTGTGTGAAGCATGTAGACATATATGACTAATTTCCATGGGGTGATTGTTACTTGCCTTGTTGCTCTGACTACTGCCATTGTACAACGCACATTGACTTCTTTGACGGTCTCCCTACATCAGCAATCTACCACCAGAACAATGCCTGCAGGAGTGTAACATTTAAATATGTCCAGCAGGACTGACGGGTAGGAAGAGCACTTCCTCAAGGCAGTCAGCAGTTTATCCACAATGCATCTAAATATGGCAGTCAGCACTCTGCCAACTTGATGGAGTATTCATGTCCGCCACCATGGTGGGACGGCGGTAATACCGTCAAGATCTAAATCAAACCTCCAGTGCTTCCTCCTTTTTGGTGGGAGTTTTAAAAATCCTTCTACCAGGTGGGAGCAAACACAAGGAAACAAGGGAAACTGCTCTGACCCGGGGATGGACTCACTGGGGCACAGCAAGACAGCTGGCCTTGGGGATAGAGTCCCAAAGGGCAAAAAAGGCTTGGGAATAGGGTACTGTGTGGCCCTCTCACCTTTTTTTGTGGTTTCACTCCTTGGGGTAGTCTCCCCAGGACCTAAAATGTGATGTACATAACTCAGGTAGTTGGGCTATAAAGATGCTCTCCCCATATAAAAGAAAATTGGGCCCTGTGGGATTGAGTCCCCAGAACTGAATAAGGCTCTGGAAGAAGGGCTGCATGCTACCATCCCCTTAATTTAACAATGCAGCCCTGGGCCACCATTTTTGTTTTTGTTTCTAAATCCCACAGGTTTCTCACCGGAGTGCAACAAAAATTGCCAATTGTTTTTGTACTTAGACCTGGGGGGGGTCCCTCTGGGTCTCCTATGGGGCCTAGGGTAGTAGGGTATTCCTACATTGCTCTGTTATGTTATTTTGTTTTAATTCAGTGCAGGGGACTAAGGGCCAGATGTAGCAAGCCGTTTGCATGGCAAAAACTGCGAAAAACGCAGTTTGCACCATGCAAACGGCCTCACGCGATGCTCATTCCCAAATTGCGAGTCAGTACCGACTCGCTATTTGGGAATGCGACTCGCAAATAGGAAGGGGTGTTCCCCTCCTATTTGTGACTTGCATCGCAACTCGCAGTTACCACCAGTGTCACACTGGTGGTAACTCATTCGCAAAAGGGAAGGGGTCCCCATGGGACCCCTTCCCCTTTGTGAATGTCGAAAAATATCTTTTTTCAGAGCAGGCAGTGGTCCTATGGACCACTGCCTACTCAGAAAAAAACAAAACCAAATGGTTTCGGTATTTTTTTCATTTTGCAACTCGTTTTCCTTTAAGGAAAACGGGCTGCAAAATGAAAAAAAACAACTGCTTTATAAAAAAAGGCAGCCACAGACATGGAGCTATGCTGACTACAGCAGGCCACCATCCCTGTGAGTGCAGGGACTCGCTATGGGGTCGCAAAATGCAACCCACCTCATGAATATTGATGAGGTGGGTCTTTGCGACCCCATAGAGAGTTGCAGAAGGTGTCTGAGACACCATTCTGCATCCGATTTTGCGACTTGCAAATTGCGAGTCGCTCATACTCGCAACTTGCAAGTCGCAAAATCGGATTTTGCTACATCTGGCCCCAAGTCCCTGAGTCCTGTAATGGCTGCCATCAACATTTTTCTGATGAGTGCTTGCTCCCGCTGGAGTCTGAATTCTGTAGAAGCGAGATGACTCAAGGGAAAAATTCGGCCTGGACCAATCAGAATGCTTTAATTTTAAATTAGTGCTCCTGCAAGACTCTCTTGAGCCTCTCACAGACCCAACCATCCCAATATGCAATTAGTTTTACCATAATTTCTGAAAAAATAGTGAATTGATTTACACATAATCATAAAAAGCACAATCTGTGGATGATCTAGCTTCCTGACGAATTTGATGTAGTTCCTTTCAACGGGGAACCCCATGGGAAATGCATGTGGATGTCACACTTGGGGACCCCCTTTTTTCTTGGCCTCCACTTGACAGATCAACCCAAATCTTTCCCTATGAAAACTTGTCAAAAAGTAGCAGTATTTATAAAGTTTCACAGAGATTTGGCAAAGAGAGTTATAGTTATTAGCAATACAAAAATTGCTTTACCTATTGGAACAGCTGATCTAACTGTAGCTACCAAGTGATATATATATTTTGCTCAGCTCATTCCGGGAAAGCTGCAAGGTGATGCATCAAGCAGGGGCTTAGAAAAAAGTGGGTCCTAAAATGCAAAATTATTTTTGCATTTTCCATGGACTTTTTGGGAACTCGATAGTGCGAACACTACTGAATGAAAGTACACCAAATTTGGCAGAAAGCTAGATCTTGTTCCAAAAAAACGTGTTTTTGTGGCTTTGTTCTGTTCAGTAGTTTTTGAGAAATTAAAGTAAAAAAAGTTGTGTATCAGAATGGTTGGCTTCTCTTGAATCTTGCGGCAATCCTGCAAGCACAGCTTCAAATAGCAGAGTGTTCTAATTGACCTAGGAGGTTTTTTCCCTTGAGGCCGCTTGCTCCTACGGCAGTGAGGATCCAGTAGAAGTGACTGCTCTGATTGACTGGTTGCAACATTAACAAAATGTTGCAGAGCTCATTATAGGACTCAGGCACTTAGTTCCTGCCCTGAAAATGTATATAAGGGGCAGAGAAGTTCGCCAGCTGAGTCAGCACTTCCTAAATGTACTCGTGGGTGCATATTTGGGCTAATAATTTAAGAAGCCATGCAGACAGAGATTCCTCCTTTCATCAAGAATAAGATAGTAGTAATAGTAATTAGTAATATCAGTGAGTTTGCATTCTCTTCTCAGTGCCTTTCTTTATGTTGCCTATTCAGTCTTTCCCAAACACAATCTCCGGGTGATTTGTAGTATGATATCATAATAGTATGTATGCATCCATGCATTAAAAAACAATGGAGGCTGAGTTGTTCCATCAAAGGTGGTTGAGAAGCAACCATCAATTGTTGCAAAATATGAATAAGTGTTAGTGGTACGTAGTTGTAAATATAGGGCCATAATTAGAAGTCCCTTTGTGCCACCAGAACATCACGGATAATGATGGTGCAGTAGCGCAGACTGCAGGGCCATATTTACAAGGCCACATAAAGATACCATGTGTGGCGTTTTGTGGCCTTGTAAATATACGCTGAGTCATTTACTCACCCTGCATTGACTCACCCTACAACAGCGAGGTATTCTATGTGACACCCAATGACTTTTGAAACATTCCCGGATTTACAAGGTTTCTGGAATGCATCAAAAGCCTACACATTCCAGGGGAGGGGTAAGGGAGATGCAACAAGAAGAAATACCTTCATTTCTCCTCCTTTTTCAATTTTTCTATGTGTGCTTCATTCTGCAGCACACGTAGAAAAAGTAAAGATCCTCTTGTGATTTTTTTTTTTGCAGGAAGGTGTCCCTTCATGCATTGAAACAATCATCCCGCAATGCCACCATGGCGAGGGGGCACCTGGATTGGAACATGGCAACCCATTGCGCACCAACGAAGGAGACAAGGACAGGGATGCACCATATCTTGTAGATATGCCACATTCCTTCCCTTTTCTTTTTACGCAGGGCAGCACTGGAAGAGGTTTGTAAATATGGACTATAGTTTAGTGAAATTGGAGTAGAACTTAGGTGTAGGAATTAGGAAAATAAAACTAATAGGTTAAGTAGATCTGACTTAGAAAAGTACAATGTTACTTTGTTTGCTTCTGCTTGTCAAAATATTTTTGGGAAGATATGAACCACTAATTTTTGTATTTATTTATCTTTTTTATTTCTTCCACGAGCACCCAAGGGGATGAAGAGAGCAACATCTGAGGCAGGTCCATGAGGAGAGGAGGGTACCAGTGCCACCACCAGTGCAGATGCTGGAGGATCTGCTGGCCCCAGTAAGTCTTCTGGTTATATCATTATTATTATTTCCCTAATTTTCACCTCTCCTCAATTTGAATAATTTTTCTTTTAGTTTTACTGTGCCTGCCTACCTTTGTTTGTACTTATTTTATTCGATCTAAGCATTGTTATATTCTTGTTATCCCTGCATTTATCTATTTTTCATGTTTCGGTACTTGACTTCCTCCTGTCTGTGCTAGCTTTCTTCTGCTTTGTTACTAAACTTAGCTTTCCCTTCTCCAATTATATAACTTGCAGGCTGGTACTTCAGTACTAAGTCAGCAGATTTTTAGGACAGATACTTGGCCAACAAGATTGCATGTCCAAGTCAGATTTTCTACCCATGTTTGTGAAGGTTTTCTTTGCTTTGCCCATGCACATTGCATTTGCCAACCAAGACCTCACCATAGGTTCTCTTAGATTAACCAAAGTATTCCACCTCTTTATTCCACTTCAGTGACTTAGCTTTCCCCCTCCATTGCGAAATGTTTGCAATTGATTTGTCTACCTGGCTTTTCTAACAACCAACACAATTCCTAAAGTGAATGATAAAAGAAGATAGAAGAGTAGTGATTTATTGTGGTTGTATTTTGTCAGAATCCAAGACATTTCTTTCAGATGTACTGACCACCAGTACAAGGGGCAGCAGCATCACCAGTGTGCCGGACATGGTCAGTGGTCAGAAACGGAGAACCAGTGGCAGCAGCGATGGGCGTTGATAACTCATATGGCTCTTGCTCATTGACAATTACTAATATAATCGCTGCAAGGGTGTTGCTTGTGAAGCCCCTGGTTTAGAAGCTACAGTAGGGGATGAATTCTTAATGGCCTCTTCTCTCTGCAAATCAGTAGACAAACGCTCATAATGAACAGACGATATAAATGATGGCTTGATGGAGAAGCAAACGAAGGATAGATGGCTTAAAGAAAAAATGGGTGAAATTGTATGTGAGTGAAAGGATGTGTGGGTGAAAGGAAAGGATGCATAGGTGAGTGATAGGAAATGCATGGGTAGGTGAAAGGATGTGTTAAAAGGGTAAAAAGGATGCCTCAATGGGTGAAGGGAGCATGGGTAAAAGGATGCTCAAGTGAGGAATGGGTGGATGGCAACAAATGATGGTAACAAACGATTTGTGGTTAAATGGATGGATAGGTAAAAGCAGGATGTTTGAAGTGAAAGGGTGGATACTGGATTGGTGACTGTATGGATGGGCGGGTGATATATAAATGGCAGGATTGGAATGATTAAAAATACTGGATGAGAGAGTGTAAAGCTTAAATGGTGGGTCTCAAAGTGTGAATATAATATATTAATAAAAAGAGGAAAGTATAACTGCTTTGATCATGAAATAAGGGAGTTCTGGAGAGGAATGTGTCTGATCACCTACTTCACTTGGACTGCATGGTTATCAAAGCTTTGGTTCAAATTTGGGGTACTTTTATTTTCTGTCTTCTCCCTGAACTTACTGTACTTAAAGCAAGGCAGATATGCATCCTCACACCCATGATCATACCTCCCTCCTCATTAGTCACGCATGCTACTATGTCGTAACTGCAGCATGGTTCAATTCAGCAGTGCAATAGTGTTAATTCAGCATTTACAAAGTTGTCAATGCACTGCAAACTTAAAAGATGTATTTCCCTTCCCTCTCAGTTCCCGCTCTGTCACCACCTAGTACTTCAGTCATTTATCCTTTCCAAAGTTATCTCTCAGCCACCCAAAAAAAAAGTGTAAATCTCTTTTGGCGTGCATCACATTTGTATACAAGTGATTAATATTTCATGGCTTCCATAATGGATTCATGCCACTTTTTACCCTTTTGACATTTGTCAACTACAGTGAGGCAAGCGTTGGTAAAAAAAAATGTCCCTGTGACTTATTGTAATCAGCCACATCAAATTCAAATGGCCCAACGGGAACAGCAATTTACTGCTACTGTGCCACTCTACTTTTAAAAAACATTGTTTGCACAGATCACTCTTTATATTTTGTCATGTTATTTTCTCTTTCCTGCTATAGCTACTCCTGGTGGACATCCAACTCACTAGGAGATTGCAGCCCAGCTGTGACTGCAGAGGCTGGAGGGCATCCACGATGAATATCGGCAGCAGGCAGACCTTCAGGAGGAAGAGGACGAGGGCCAGGCAGTAGTCAACATGACCGCCGGTCCTAGCTCCTCCAACTGGTCGACAGTGCCTCCAGCTTCCCAGCAGCATTGTTATCACAACCAACAGCTTGAATCAGCCCACCCCATTCCACCACTGCTGCCTCCCTTGCACTCGAACCCCAACTTCTAATGCCGCATACTGTATCACTCTGCACGCTTGGACCACCAGGTGGCACACATCGAGGCAACCCTGGACGCTCTCCAGACCTGTGTGGAAAATGCCCTCTTCTGACTCTGTGGGTCAAGACAGGTAAAGGGAGTTGAGCTTGGGCTTCACACAGGGCTTTTCATCAGACTTTTGGGGAATAGGGCTATTTGTTTAGGGCAATGGGTTGGGCTGTAGTGAGTTGAAAGGGTTAATTTTTGTATTTATTAGAAATAAGAAAGGGTTAATTTACTTTACTTGATGTTTGCTTCAAATGTTTATTTTTGGTGTTCTAATTTGCACTGTTGTCTTTTAGAGTAGCCTGTTTTTGTTTTAAAATCTGCTAAAACAAGTATATGTCAATCACCTATACCCTTGCTCTACAGCCCTCTAGACTATATTGACTGCTAGGGGGTGAATGCCATTGCCTAATTTACCTACAAAAACCTAGATACACTCAGACAACATCTTCTTTACTGGGAGTTAATTACTAATCAAACAAGTTCACTTCAATCCATAGGACTTCTCTTACCTGAATAGATGAAGCGAGGGAGTCTTCTTACTGCAGGGTTTTTCCCAAGGTGGCATCTTAAGGGGGTGGTAGTCAATAATAGTAGCAGGCTAGCACGCTAACAGGGAAGACAGAGCAGAAGGTGCCACTCCCACTTATGCGAACTCCATCTGTAGGATTAATCAAATGGTTATCCATCGCTGTCAACTAGATTGAAAGAAAACAGAATTAGTGGGTCATATTATATGATAACTTTAGGAAGGCGACTACCACAATGACAGTATTTAACACACACAAAAAAAACTGATATGATGAAAAAAGCTGAGCAATGGTGGGGAGCTGCTATTTATAATCTAAACATAGGAAATTAATCATGGGGTCAGAAGAGTGGGCTCCAAGTCAAGAGTGGTTGGGTAAGGTTAAGCATTTATACAACACAAGGCATGACTGATGATGTTTATGGGGCCAGTGTGGAATATTGTTAATTTAATAGAAGATCACACAGTGAGTTGATGTCGCTTTGACCACATCTGTCCCAGCACGTATGTGATTCATTTATGGTGTAAATTTAAGTCACACATCAATAAATCACAGAGCCCCAGGGGAAGAGGGTTAGGGGTTTGATACATGGATACGAAAGGGGATTTGGGGAAAGGTGTGACAAAGGAAAACACTACAAAAAAGAAACCACAACAACATTAATTGCGGCGCTGTGCAGCACATCATCATCAATCTGTTGTGGAAGGGAATGATGAAGGGATAAGTATGACACAGTTCAGGTAAACACATTTAAAACAATCCTTCTGCCCCAGAGAGACCCAAGATAGTATATCTCCAAATGTTATTTCTTCTAGGTTTAAAAAATAGAAATAATAGAGGATTGAAGTTAACCCACCTAGTTCTAAAAATTGTGAATGTTAAAATTAAAATGATACTGTATTGCCAAATTGGAGGGGGCATCTCCATTCTTCTTTGAATGTCCATCACTATTGAGTGCCTGGCTAGACTTGTCCTGTAGGAAAGCTGGAGTCTTGAGCTTTCACCAAGTTTTGTTCATGAAGGTGAGGACTAAGAAAAGGCCTGCATATTGAAAAAACAGTAACTATATTACAGAGTAAAGGAGAAGGTCTAATTGAGTTTGATGTTTGAGTCAGCAATGCAGCAAACACATACCCAACAACCTTTTCCATCATCATGGTTTCTCTTTGAAGTCAATAACTTTCTCTTTCTATCTGTTGAGTTAGTCTGGTCCTGAGTCCTTCCATGCTCCTCCTCCTAATTCTGAGGAACTCTGTCCCAGCCCCAAACCGAGTGAGGTAGACCTGTATAGTCAAGTGAACTGCTGTTGAAAAACAAATAGAAAAACAGAACTGTAGTATTTTGTGTAGATTTGGGTTTGGTAACCAAAGTGACTGCTCTGTTCTAAGGAACCAGAAAAAAGGAGTGAACCCTCAGGTAAATTTCACTAAGTTTGAAAGACCAATTACTTTCAGGAAAAAATGATCACTTATCAACCCCCAAACATTGCAATCATCAGAATCATGTTTAGCAATTTGTTGAACTCCCTCTCTCACTGTCAGCCACCACATGCATCTTCAATCATCACTCACAATCACTCAATATATCACCACTCATTGGTTTAATAGTTAGTAGTTACCTCTTCCAATCCAAGCTTGATAGTTGAACAAAATATTATCTCCTTTATTGGTAGCAAGTAGCAACACATTGGAATTTGGCATTGGGACTGGCAGTCTTTTAATCAATGATCTTCTGGGGCAGCCCTGCTAGGTGATGTAAAAAATAAGGATAGGCAATGGCATGTGAGGGAAACAGGCATCGTCTCCAATGTCCTCAAGGGAATGTGGGTGCTTTTTCACTGCACACAGGTTCAACTCTAGTCCGGCCATATAATATGTGACTAAATTATTGTGGGGCAGCATAAGCCTAGCACAAACGTAATGTCCCACTAGCTTTTATTTTTGCTAAGAAAGAAAGAAAGAAAGAAGTTCAACATGAAATAATTAAAATGTTCTGTGGTGGCACTGGCATACTCAGTCCAGGAAATAGAGTTTGTCCTCAAACTCAGGTGCTTCACCATGAAATTGGTCAGCAAACCCACTTGATTCTGACCAATCATCCTCTTCCTCCTCCGGTGGGGTTTCGGGAACAGTGTAAACAGGTGGTATAAAATGCTGATTCATTTTGATCATAGCTAATCTCAACACATTTTGAAGCAAGAGGGTTGTCGTTCTCACTGTAACTGAACACACATTCAGCAGATACACTGGCCACAGGAAAAGCCAGACACCTTCCTGCCTTCCTGCTGAGCATATCACAATGTTCTCCTCCTGTTTACTAATTGTAAAAAAATCCCAAACTGGGGAGGACAACTTTCTAATTGGGCCACTGTCTGAAGGAGAACTGAAGGTAGATAGGTGTGCTGATTGCCTCTCTGCAATGCATACTTCTACTGAGGTGCGACTTGGTGCAGGTCTTTGCTGGGACCTTATGAATATGAGAGCTAATTGTGCTGCCTATGCTACATCTCTCGGAGCAGGTTGGATAATTATGTCGGACTTCTCTGTGGCAGCTTCTACAAGACTTGCCCATCATCATCATCCCCTTCTATGATTCTAAGGCATTCTGGAACTTTTCTTTTCCCATGCCTCTCCTGTCTGTCCCAGATTCTGCGGGGGTCCATTCCATGTCCCTATCATCGTTATCAGAAGTTGTGCATGGAAACGATGGTGGAGTACTGCTCTTCCTTTTTCTTGCTAGAGGTCTGAGAGCCATTCATTCTAAAATAGGTTATTTCTCGGCAGAAGCTTGAGCTCCTGTTTTGCTCCAACTTCAGGAAGAGCTATTATTGCTGGCTATGGCTGCTGTCCACATTGCTCTGTTTCCTGAAACAATTGGGTACTCATTTGTAAAAGGGATGAATCCAATTTAATGTCACTGTTCATCTGTGTCACCATGATTGAAGTGGCTGTCTCCCTGACAGACATGGTCTTTGGGTTAGGTTAGGGTGGTGCTGTTGATGCAGGAGTGCTGCTTCCAGGTTCCATCCCGGAGGCCAATGTGGCTGGCACATATATCCCAAATAAGGTTGTGGTTGGCAAGCCACTAGAGGAAAGTTGTTTCTTCTCGCTGGCCACTTTCTTGGGAAGCACATTCTTTGGGGCCATCTTAAGCTGTAAGTTGGCAGTAGCACTAATATGCATGAGTGGAAGAATTTGGAGGACCAAAGAAACTGTAAGGCCTTCTCTTTGGCAGTTCTGCAGATGATGTGAAGTCTCTTCTCTTGTGCACCTAACAGCTACCAAGCAAGAAAACATGCAGTTAGCGAAACCTGGCAATATTGCAGGGTGATATACTGCAGACAAATCTAATCTTAGTGTGATTGGTTGCTTATGTAATAAATACCAATTTAATCAAACATTTTAAAGTCATACTACACCATCACACCATGAGCTTCCATTTCCAATCAGGCACAAAACTTGCATATTTGGCTCTTTGTTTTATCACCTTCTGTTTTAAACGAGACATATGGGATAGTCAGAGAGAAGTGCATGGGTAAATGGAATAATCCTTAAAAAACCTATGGCGAAAGGTGTTGCAGGGGAAATCAAATATTCATTTTTTAAAAATGAATTATGCTGCTGATGTGTCTGCAGTGCTCCGCAGCCAGGGTGTGCCGGAGGAAATGGAATCATTTTACACTAAAGAAACTGAATGCTGTAGTGCGGCTGTGAGCCTATGGTGAATGGATGAATGGAGGAATGGATGTGGATGGATATATCAAGGCAAAATACAAAATTAAATAAAATTGTAACACAAAATTAAAAAAAAAAAATAAAAAAAAAATACATTATTATAAAAACAGTAAATGAAATATAAAAGCAAATAATTCAAAGGAATACAGAACAATGACAAACACACACACACACATACACACACTGGCCATAAGGAGGTATGGTGGTAACAATGAAGAAAACACTAACATTAGTTCAGCAATGCAAAACATTAAAATTACCTGAGCACTACAATCTGCACAACAAGAGTATACACATCCTCCTATGCCATCAAATATTACCACACAACATGTGCACTTTATGCAAAAAAATGAAATGTAAAAAATGGGCAAACGTTTTATTTAATCCAATGCCATCCCTTTCTTACATGAAGTTTTAAAAACCTATACCACTGAAATATTTGCTTCATGCAATGATTACTAGTACTGGGCCTACTGGTTAGATGGTCCTTGGTAATTTAAGCCACATAGTAAAATAAGTCATAAGTGTTTCAAACATGTAGGAAAGTGTGCAACAATTTCCCTTTACAAAGGATGGAAAAATCTAAGAAATGCAATAAAACTCCAGGCCGACCACCACTACTATAAAAATTGTAAATCAAATTAAGATACAAAGAAATACAATTGCGTGCCCAAGCAAACAGACAACACCCTTATCCATTAGTTTGTGAGCTTACTTGTGTGATTTCATCTAAACAAATTCCTTAAATCGAAGGTATATCCAGGAGACAAAGAGAGCAAACCTTCCACTTCGAAATCCAAGTGAAAGGTGCCCAGGAGATGGACAAAGCACTGGGAGGAGCCTGCTGGACAGGAACAGAAAGTAGGAGTCTTGGGGCACTTCCTTCCTGTTTAAAAAAACAAATGGCTTCTCAATCTAAAAATAACTTGAAGGGTCAATTGGAGAAGAAAATACAAAAAAAATCTTTTGACTAGATTTGAATGTATCTGGAATAGAAAATATACTCCAAGTGCATTCACACTTACAAGCAACACTTTTATGGTCTCTCTCAAGGTCAGAAGCAGCGCAAGTAAATACAAAATTGTGTACACACGGCATGAACCAGCGTGATTGAACGCAAAGTCTTGTGTGCGATCACTAGTGGCCCAGGAGTATTGTGGTGCTTGCAAGATAGCGCCAAAACCCAACCTCACACATGTGAACGAACTCAGCTCCATTCTGGATTGCGGAATGTAGGAACTCTGCACTACTTCACATAGTCCGATGTGCCTTTGGGTTTTGGGGCTATCTTGCGAGCTCCACAAACTTTAGCAGCGGAGCGGATTTCTACACCCAGGCCTAAAAAACATTCCTCCCTTGAGCTCAATGCAAAGCCGTCTCATGGTTGATTTTATGCTTGTTTTTTTGTGAGTTAAAATTTTTTAAAACAAAGGCACAGGGCCTCATTACGAGTCTGGCAGTGAGAACACCCGACTGCCAGATTCACAGTGAGGAGACCGCTGTGGTGCTCGTGGTCTCCCCACCAGACCCATAACAAGTTTTTCACTGGGCTGACTGGCAGGAACCAAGGTATAAGCGGTCAGCCCAGTGGAAAATGTGAGGTGGCCTTGTAATCAGCTCCACTTGGAGTTGAGTCAAATGCTGTCACAAAGAGGGGCCGACCAGCACTCTCGGACTGTGCACTGTCTGCACAGAAGACAATGCGCATTCTGATGGTGCTGGACAGGGGGACCCCAGCACTTTCTTTCCACCAGCCTTTTCATAGTAATCAGACTGCCATGAAAAAACTGATGAAAAGACGGGTTGTAATCAGCCAGGTGGTGCTGACCTCTGTGCCGCCCTGCCTGGTTACAATCCCGATCACTGTCACCTCATCAGGATCTTGGATCTTGGTGGAGAAGGTGGTCTGTTGGTGGGTCTGCCCACCAACCTTGCAATGTGGCGGTAGGACTGCCACAGCCACAGTGTCCTGACTGCCACTGAGAGTCTGGCAGTCTTGTGACCGCCAGACTCGTTATCAGGAGTGAATTGTTGGTTTTATTTAAAAAAGGTTAACATGTCTCTGACTTTCTTTTCACATCTTTCAGTGCACAAAATGAATAATAAAAAACAATGACAGAAAGACTTAGGGGGTCATTACAACCCTGGCGGATGGCGGAGAACCGGCGATAAGACCGCTAACAGGCTGGCGGTCTTACCTTGGTGAATTATGACCATGGCCGTTACCGACATGGTCATCCGCCAGTTCTCCGTCCCGCCTGCCAGGGCAGAAACGACTGCTGGGCTGGAGACCTGGGTCTCCAGCCCCGCAGCTGTCAGTATACTGCTGGCGGTATTTGGACCCGGCGTACCGCCGTGGATTTCCAGAGGTTTGAACTGCCATGAAATCATCCACCCCCCACCCCTCACCCCCACCCCGACTCCCTCCCCTACACTCCCCCACTACCCCTGCCACCCCTCAAAAGTTGGCAGGGTCCCCCTCCCCACCTCGACCCCCAACATAACATTACTCACACACACCCGACACGCATGCAGGCACCACCAACACACACACGCACACACCCTGACATACATGCCCACAGCCACACACACAGTCAGGCACGCACACCCACATTCAAACATACACGCACACATCCATACAGACATACCCACAGCCATACACGCACTCATTCCCATACACACAACACTCCTGCAAGCATACACGCACTCACACACCCCCTCTACATACACACACGCACACTCCCATGCACACACACAACACACAACATCCCCCACCCCCCTCCCCTAACGGACAATCGACTTACCTGTTCCGTCGATCCTCCGGGAGGGGACAGGAGCCATGGGGGCAGCTCTGCCGACACCTCCATGCCAACAGAACACCACCACAGCGAATCACAGGACTTGATTCGCTGGGCAGTGTTCTGTTGGCGTGGCTGGCGGTGGAGGTGGAGCAACCTC
Source organism: Pleurodeles waltl (assembly GCF_031143425.1). NCBI lineage: Eukaryota > Metazoa > Chordata > Amphibia > Caudata > Salamandridae > Pleurodeles > Pleurodeles waltl. The sequence continues at coordinate 391,152,209 of NC_090445.1, read as the reverse complement.
CACTTCCCCGCCGCCCGCAAGTATGGCTGTTGGTGGCTCTCCGTCGGAATAACGACGGAGACCAGCCAACAGTCATAATACGCCGAGCGCAAACCGCTCTTCCGCACGGCGGTCTTGCTAAAAGACCGCTGAGGTCGTAATGACCCCCTAAGTGCCTCAGTACGATTTGGGGAATCGGATCCCCCGAACTCCAATACAGCAATGGGGAGGCAGCCGTCAGGTAGGTGGCCTCACCACCTCTGTATTACAATCTTTCCACCAGGCCAACTAGCAGAAACAGTGCAAGGGCATTGGCCTCGCTCTCAGAGAGAGCCGAGGCCAATTCCACTGCACACAGCACACTCAGAGTTACACTCAGAAATACCAGTGTGCTGCCAGGACATGCAAGACCAATCACATGCTGCACATGCCAAAAAGCCATGTCTGGAGTGGTGTTGCTTGCCAGCAAGGGGTTGGGTGCATTGCCTGACCACAGGCTAGGCCCTGCAGATAAGCAAGGTGGGTTGGCTGCTCATATGTGGTTAGATGCAGGCATGGGGTATGTATATGTGTGTGTATATATAGAGATAGGCTTGTGTTTCCATAGGAAATGCCTTTTTTACGGTTGATAATAACATTGGCACGGTTTGAAAAATCTCCATGGAGCTTACAAAAAAATGCAACTTTTTGACTAGTTTGCACATGGAAAGGTTCAGGGTGATCCATCAAGCAGGGACAGAGGACAATGGGGGGGGGGCAGAATGTGTTTTCCTCATTCATTTTTCCATAGGAACTTTAGTCACAGCTACATCCTAAACTACAGAACAGATTTACACCAAATTTGTTATAATGCTAGATTTTGGCTCAGAAAGAGTGGTGTTGTGATTTGGTTGAAAATCCATTCAGTAGGTTTTGAGCAATTAATGAACAGAGAAATTGTGTATCTAGGGATGCGGAACCTCTGCAGATCTGACATATATCAAGCTGAGACCTGAGTAGCTACCATCACATCAAATAGGAAGTGATAGCAGCCATCTTACGACTCTGGATTCAGTCCTGAGGACATGTGTGGGTCAATAGTACGGAAATAGCAGATAAACTGGGGGCAAGCATGATTGCGCATTTAAAAGTGTGGCGGTGCATCACTTACAAATGCTAAAGTTTGGGGTGCAAGTATTACTTCCTGTTATACACCATAAAGGCTGACACACCTAATGTGGGTTGCAGTTGTATTTTTGAAGGTAGGTTGGCTTAAAGTAACCTGTAAGAAAGATAAAACCTTCTCTTCACAATTGATTATTCACCAGTGGTTATTTGGGCATGTGCTCATATAAAATAGTTGCACTACAACACTATAGACAAATTCTGTTTACCAAGGATATTCATACTGTGCAGATTATTCCAGATTATTCCACAATTTTGCTGATAGGTTGCTGAGTAATGTATAAGGTAGTGGTGTCCCACTTACATGTAGTTTATCTCTGACGGACAATGTAAACATTGCTCTGAAGGGTGTATATTGTTGTGGCCATCCCAGGAAAATACGTAGAGTATGTTACTAAACTAGGGAGTGTATCTTACTAAACTAGTGAGTGTGGTGCTGAGTGTAGGAGGCTGGCCTGGCTTATAGTGGGTACCTGATGGCACTTACACCATGTGCCAGGTCCAGTTATCTCTTATTAGTAGATTAGTAGTGTTTTAGCAGCTATATATATAGAGGTAGCTATAGCAGAGCAGCTTACGCTGAACTATGAGACATGCAAAGCTCCTACTATACCACTTAAATCATATAGAACTATAACATATGAAACACGATACTCAGAGTTACTAAAATTAAAGGTACTTCATTTTAGTGACAATATGCCAAAAGTATCTCAGAGGATATACTCCCTTAAGGAGGTAAGTAAAATACACAGAATATACACACAAACCAAAATCAGGTAAGTAAACAGTTAGAAAATTAGTGCAAACACTGTAGAATACAATAGGATGCAATACGACACAATATGCATAGGGTCAACACAAACCATATACACCAAAAGTGGAATGCGAACCACGAATGGCCCCCAGGCCTAGTGTAGTGTGTAGAAGATCACTGTGAGCGTAAGAAAACTCTAAGGGTGTCCAAGATACCCCACCCCAAGACACTGAAAAGTAGGAGTAAATTTACCCTACTACCACATAAAGACAGTAAAGTCGAGTTGGGGGATTCTGCAAAGGCAACAACTGTCTGCAAAGCACTGAAGACGGATTCCTGGACACGCAAAGGAAGGGGACTAAGTCCAGGAGGCACGCAAGTGTCTGGGGGGGAAGGAGCCCACTAAACACCGGATGAAGGTGCAAAACGGCTACCTCCGGGTGGAAGAAGCCAAAGATTCTAAAACAACGAAAGGTGCCAGGAACTTCTCCTTTGGTCAGAAGATGTCTCACAGCATGCTGGAGGATGCTGAGTTGTTCCCACGCAGAAAGGCCACAAACAAGCCTTGCTAGATGCAAGAGTTGCGGTGGAAGAAAATGTGTGCTGCCCGGGCCCAGGAAGGGACTGAAGGTCGCCCCATGGAGGAGGAGACAGAGGGGTTGCTCAGCAATACAGAGAGCCCATGCAGAAGCAGGCAGCATCCGCAAAAGGACTTGAACAGGCGTTCAAGAAATCTGAACATGGTGATTGTCTCAACACAACAAAAGAGAGGTCCCACAAATCCGGTGGTCAACTCAGTGCGTTGACCAATGCAGAACGGAATGCTGGGGACCTGGGTTGTGCTGTGCACGAAGGATTCCTTGCAAAAGTGCACAGAAGCCCTAGCAGCTGCAGATCACGCAGAACACAGGATTACTGTCTGGCGTGAGGAGGTAAGGACTTACCTCCACCAAATTTGGACAGAGGGACCACTGGACTGTCGCTGTCACTTGGATCCAGCTGCTGTGTTCCAAGGACCAAGCTCGTCAAGATGAGAGGAGACCCAGAGGACCGGTGATGCAGAAGTTTGGTGTCTGCGTTAGCAGGGGGAAGATTCCGTTGACCCACTGGAGATTTCTTCATGGCTTCCAGTGCAGGGTGAAGGCAGACAGCTCTCAGAGCATGCACCACCAGGAAACAGTTGGGAAAGCCAGCAGGATTAGGCACTACAATGTTGCTGGTAGTTGTCTTGCTACTTTGTTGCAGTTTTGCAGGCGTCCTAGAGCAGTCAGTGGTCGATCCTTGACAGAAGTTGAAGAGGGAGATGCAGAGGAACTCTGGTGAGCTCTTGCATTTGTTATCTGATTAGAAACCCACAGGAGAGACCTTAAATAGCCCTCAGAGGAGGATCGGCCACCTAACCAGGTAAGCACCTATCAGGAGGGGTCTCTGATGTCATCAGCTGGCACTGGCCACTCAGAGGCCTCACCCCTCTGCATTCAAGATGGCAGGGATCTGGGACACACTGGAGGAGCTCTGGGCACCACCCCTGGGGTGGTGATGGACAGGTGAGTGGTCATTCCCCTTTCCTTTGTCCAGTTTCGCGCAGGGCATGGGGGATCCCTGAACCGGTGTAGACTGGCTTATGCAAGGGCACCATCTGTGCCCTTCAAAGCATTTCCAGAGGCTGGGGGAGGCTACTCCTCCCCAGCCCTTAACACCTATTTCCAAAGGGAGAGGGTGTAACACCCTCTCTCAGAGGAAATCCTTTGTTCTGCATTCCTGGGACTGGGCTGCCCAGACCCCAGGAGGACAGAAATGTGTCTGAGGGTTGGCAGCAGCGGTAGCTGCAGTGAAAACCCCAGAAAGCTAGTTTGGCAGTACCCGGGGTCAATGCTGGAGCCCCGGGGATATATGGGATTGCCACCTCAATACCAGATTTGGCATGGGGGAACAATTCCATGATCGTAGACATGTTACATGGCCATATTTGGAGTTACCATTGTGAAGCTACATATAGATATTGACCTTTATGTAGTACACCTGTGTAATGGTGTCCCAGCACTCACAAAGTCCAGGGAAATTGCCCTGAACAATGTGGGGGCACCTTGGCTACTGCCAGGGTGCCCTCACACTTCGTAACTTTGCACCTAACCTTCACTAAGTGAGGGTTAGACATATAGGTGAATTATAAGTGTAGGAAAGTACCATCTTGCCTGGCATGTTAACCCCATATTTCACTGTATATATGTTGTTTTAGTGTATGTGTCACTGGGACCCTGCCAGCCAGGGCCCCAGTGCTCATAAGTGTGCCCTGTATGTGTTCCCTGTGTGATGACTAACTGTCTCACTGAGGCTCTGCTAACCAGAACCTCAGTGGTTATGCTCTCTCTTTGCTTTCCAAATCATCACTAACAGGCTAGTGACCAATTTCACCAATTCACATTGGCATACTGGAACACCCTTATAATTCCCTAGTATATGGTACTGAGGTACCCAGGGTATTGGGGTTCCAGGAGATCCCTATGGGCTGCAGCATTTCTTTTGCCACCCATAGGGAGCTCTGACAATTCTTACACAGGCCTGCCACTGCAGCCTGAGTGAAATAATGTCCATGTTATTTCACAGCCATTTACCACTGCACTTAAGTAACTTATACGTCACCTATATGTCTAACCTTTACCTGGTAAAGGTTGGGTGCTAAGTTACTTAGTGTGTGGGCACCCTGGCACTAGCCAAGGTCCCCTCACATTGTTCAGGGCAAATTCCCCGGACTTTGTGAGTGCGGGGACACCATTACACGCGTGCACTATACATAGGTCACTACCTATGTATACCGTCACAATGGTAACTCCGCACATGCCCATGTAACATGTCTAAGATCATGGAATTGGCACCCCAATGCCATTCTGGCATTGGGGAGACAATTCCATGATCCCCCGAGTCTCTAGCACAGACCCGGGTACTGCCAAACTACCTTTCCCGGGGTTTCACTGCAGCTGCTGCTGCTGCCAACCCCTCAGACAGGTTTCTACCCTCCTGGGGTCCAGCCAGGCTTGGCCCAGGAAGGCAGAACAAAGGACTTCCTCAGAGAGAGGGTGTTACACCCTCTCCCTTTGGAAAAAGGTGTCAGGGCTGGGGAGGAGTAGCCTCCCCCAGCCTCTGGAAATGCTTTGATGGGCACAGATGGTGCCCATCTCTGCATAAGCCAGTCTACACCGGTTCCGGGATCCCCCAGCCCTGCTCTGGCACGAAATTGGACAAAGGAAAGGGGAGTGACCACTCCCGTGACCTGCACCTCTCAGGGGAGGTGCCCAGAGCTCCTCCAGTGTGTTCCAGACCTCTGCCATCTTGAAAACAGAGGTGCTGCTGGCACACTGGACTGCTCTGAGTGGCCAGTGCCAGCAGGTGACGTCAGAGACTCCTCCTGATAGGCTCTTACCTGTGTTGCTAGCCTATCCTCCTTCCTAGGTAGCCAAACCTCCTTTTATGGTTATTTAGGGTCTCTGCTTTGGGGAATTCTTTAGATAACGAATGCAAGTGCTCATCCGAGTTCCTCTGCATCTCTCTCTTCACCTTCTGCCAAAGGATCGACTGCTGACTGCTCAGGACGCCTGCAAAACCGCAACAAAGTAGCAAAGACGACTACTGCAACCTTGTATCACTGATCCTGCCGCCTTCTCGACTGTTTTCCTGGTAGTGCATGCTCTGGGGGTAGCCTGCCTCCTCTCTGCACTAGGAGCTGTGAAGAAATCTCCCTTGGGTCGACGGAATCTTCCCCCTGCAACCGCAGGCACCAAAAGACTGCATCACCGGTCCTCTGGTTCCCCTCTCAGCACAACGAGCGTGATCCCTGGAACTCAGCAACTCTGTTCAAGTGACTCCCACAGTCCAGTGACTTTTCAGTCCAAGTTTGGTGAAGGTAAGTCCTTTCCTCCCCACGCTAGACTGCATTGTTGGGTACCGCGTGATTTGCAGCTGCTCCGGCTCCTGTGCGCTCTTCCAGGATTTCCTTCATGCACAGCCAAGCCTGGGTCCCTGACACTCTAACCTACAGTGCACAACCTCCTGAGTTGTCCTCCAGCGTTGTGGGACTCCCTTTTGTGTCTTCGGGTGAGCTCCGGTTCACTCCTCTTCATAGTGCCTGTTCTGGCACTTCTGAGGGTGCTGCCTGCTTCTGTGAGGGCTCCCTGTCTTGCTGGGCGCCCCCTCTGTCTCCTCACGCAAGTTGCGACATCCTGGTCCCTCCTGGGCCAAAACAGCATCCAAAAACCCTAACTGCGACCCTTGCAGCTAGCAAGGCTTGTTTGCGGTCTTTCTGCGTGGGAACAACTCTGCTAGCTTCTTCACGATGTGGGACATCCATCCTCTAAAGGGGAAGTTTCTAGCCCTCTTCGTTCTTGCAGAATCCACAGCTTCTACCACCCGGTGGCAGCTTCTTTGCACTCTCAGCTGGCATTTCCTGGGCATCTGCCCAATCTCGACTTTGTCGCAACTCTTGGACTTGGTCCCCTTGTTTCACAGGTACTCTCGTCCGGAAATCCACTTTGGTCGCATTGCTGGTGTTGGTCTTCCTTGCTGAATTCCCCTATCACGACTTCTGTGCTCTCTGGGGAATATAGGTGCACTTTACACCTACTTTTCAGGGTCTTGGGGTGGGCTATTATTCTAACCCTCACTGTTTTCTTACAGTCCCAGCAACCCTCTACAGCTCACATAGGTTTGGGGTCCATACGTAATTCGCATTACACTTTTGGAGTATATGGTTTGTGTTGCCCCTATACCTATGTGCTCCTATTGCAATCTATTGTAACTATACACTGCTTGCATTACATCCTTTTGCTATTACTGCATATTTTTGGTATTGTGTACATATATCTTGTGTATATTTGGCATCCTCATACTGAGGGTACTCACTGAGATACTTTTGGCATATTGCCATAAAAATAAAGTACCTTTATTTTTAGTATATCTGTGTATTGTGTTTTCTTATGATATTTTGCATATGACACCAGTGGTATTGTAGGAGCTTTGCATGTCTCCTAGTTCAGCCTAAGGTGCTCTGCTATAGCTACCTTCTACCAGCCTAAGCTGCTAGAAACACCTCTTCTACACTAAGGGATAACTGGACCTGGTACAGAGTGTAAGTACCCTTTGGTACCCACTACAAGCCAGGCCAGCCTCCTACAATAAGTTACTTAAGTGCAGTGTAAAATGGCTGTGAAATAACGTGGACGTTATTTCACTCAGGCTACAGTGGCAGTCGTGTGTAAGAATTGTCTGAGCTCTCTATGGGTGGCAAAAGAAATGCTGCAACCCATTAGGATCTTCCGGAACCCTAATACCCTGGGTATCTAGGTACCATATACTAGGGAATTATAAGGGTGTTCCAGTGTGCCAATCAGAATTGGTAAAAATGGTCACTAGTCTGCAGTGACAATTTTAAAAGCAGAGAGAGCATAGACACTGGGGTTCTGGTTAGCAGAGCCTCAGTGATACAGTTAGGCACCACACAGGGAACACATATAGGCCACAAACTATGGGCACTGGGGTCGTGGCTAGCAGGATCCCAGTGACACAGGCAAAAACAAACTGACACACAAGTAAAAATGGGGGTAACATGCCAGGCAAGATGGTACTTTCCTACACCGAGGGCCTGGAAAAATGTGTCCTTACAGTAGCAATGTGTACCTGCCAACTTCCTGTCTTAAAGTCTGGGATTAGGAGAAGCATTTAAGTAGATAATTCCACTGAGCTAATTAGAAAAGTGTCCACACTTGCAGTGTGTTGAATTATTTCAAGGAAACAAAACCTATAGCAGGGTGTCACAATGCTTGTATGATGTAATTTGAGATGTCATGTCATCAGTAATGTCATCAATGATGTCATTTAAGATGTCATGAGTGATGTAATATGTGAGAACATAAGCAGTTGTTACATTATACAAGGCCTAACTATAGTGTCCCTTTAACCTTTGGCTTTTTCATTACATTTCTGAGGTTTCTTTGAACATAAAGTAATATTATTCCGAGACCTAACTATAACATTACCTTCCCCTTTGTTTCTCAAGTTTAATTTTAGGGTCTTTGATCACATTTACCCAACTACTTCACTGAACATAACATTTGACTGTGCACAGTAGGGGCTGCACAAGGCTAGGCCCTCTGTCCAGCTCCCCACAGGTCACCAACCCAGCACTGTGCCTGGGCCAGGGCCTTTGGTTAACACCCCCATATGCATCCAACCCCCAACAATGTATGGCTTCAGGCCAGGCCCTCCACTCAACCCCCTGCAAGTCCCACACCCCCATGGTCACCAATCCCACAGAGAGTCAGCCCACATTTTTAATTTATTTTATTTAACAATGTGGTGGTGCTACTGCTGTGCCATTGCACAAGTGACATTACAAAGTGCCACAAGGCTGGGCAAGGTTGATTTTTCGACACTGGCATGGTCAAGTGGTACTCCTGCTGAACTGCATGTGAGTCCCATGGGACCACACTGGAGTCCTTATAGGTTCCAATGTGAGCACCATGGGTTCCACAGCACAAGAAAATATATTTTTAACCTCTACAGGAATTCCGACAAGGGCCAGGTGGTCAGGTTCCCCTTACCCTGCCCCTTGCACCTCATTGTTTTCTGAAACTCAGGATATGGAGACCAAGTCACTAAATCCTTGAAATTGTGCCCGCCACATTTCTATCGATGTTGCAGCTAGCCAATCAGAGCACTTGTTACTGTGGGACTGGTAGGGTTTTGCAGCGCTGAAGGGGCTGATGGAAAAAAGTCCTCTCAACCAATCAGGTTGCTCTAATGTGGGACCAATCATCCAGATATAACAATATTTTGAAGCTTAATTTCTGAATAAGAACTGTAAGGATTTACACAAAATCAGTGAGGGTTGGCTTGCACCCTGTGGTACAGCAAGCAAGTGGCTACTGTCTGGGCATAGCCTTGGCCACTTTGGGTGTCACATAAAACTCTTACAAGTTAATGGGAAGAATGCTTGCAAATATCATAAACTATTGCTAATCTCCCTAGGCACTATGAACAAAAAATGATGCTCTAGGGTGCTCCACAGTGCACTTGCCAAGGGCTTAGACTCTTTGCAAGCACTCCTCTGATCACATTTTGAGTGTTTGATGAATCATTTTGTTCCATACAGTAAGTCACAAATCTATATAACTTGCAAACATCAATAAATAAATAGACAAACAAAATATTCAAAGATAATTAAAGCAGATAGTTGACATAGTATTAGTTAGACAAATCCATAACAATAAAAACACTGTTCTGAATGTTGTAGTCCTGAAGAGCATTCACTAGATAGATACTACCGTTGTTGGCTTTGTAGACTATTCTTTCTGGCTTGAGCTCTTCATCTTAGTGTGGACATTCAAGTCCTTTATCACTTAAATGGGCGTGTTTGGTTTGTTACACATCATGCCTCACTCACATTCATTTACCTGCTTCGCCTGCTTATCCTGTGGAGCTGAGAATGTTGAGCTAAGAATACTGTAGGAAGTTGACTCTGTATATTCTATCTCAAAATGAGAGATAGTGTGCACAGAGTTCAAGGGTTCCTCTTAGAGGTTGATAGCAGCAAAATTCGACAATACTAATGCTCTATTTTGTGGTAGTGTGGTCGAGCAGTAGGCTTATCAGAGGGTGTGTTGAACATTTGTTGTACACACAGGCAATACATGAGGAACACACACTCAAAGACTGAACTCCAGGCTAATAGGTTTTTATATAGAAAAATATATTTTCTTAATTTATTTTTAGAACCACAAGATTCAAATTTTAGGTAAGTACATAAATTGTAAGGTACTTCAACACAGGTAAGTATAGAACTTTGATTTAAAACACAATTTTGGTAAAAATGGAAATAAGCTTTTATTAAAGTGGAAACTGCATAAATCAACAGTTCCTGGGGGAGGTAAGTAATCATTAGTTTTTCAGGTAAGTTAAGCACTTACAAAGTCAGTCTCCTGGGCATGGGCAGCCCACCATTGAGGGGTTCAAGGCAACCCCAAAGCCACTGCACCAGCAACACACGGCCGGTCAGCTGCAGAGGTCAAAGGAGGGCCCAAACAACATAGGCGCCTATGGAGAACAGGGGTGCTCCGGTTTTAGTCTGCTAGCAGGCAAGTACCTGCATTCTTAGGGAGCAGACCAAGGGGGTTTGTAGAACACTGGGGGGACACACACACAAGCACACAAAACACACCCTCAGCGGCACCGGGGCGGCCGGGTGCAGTGTGCAAAGTAGGTTTTTTAGAGTAGGCAAGGTTCGCTCCCCTGGGGGCAAATTGTATTTATACCATTTCTGCCTCCTTTGGGGGCAGATCGGACAATTTTTGTTCGGCCAAACTGCCCCCATTGGAGGCAAAAACCACTAGACAACGGGGATCTTTATTTTTTTGTGTCAATTTCACTCAAGGGGAGTGACCCCTTAGGCAAGGGTCATTCCCCTGGGGGGGGGGGGGAATTTATTTTAGACAATCTATGCCCCCCTTGGGGGCAGATCGGCCTTTTTGTATTAGCCGGACAGAAACCACTTAGGCACCAGGGATTGGTGTGTGTGTATGTGTGTTTTCTTTAGGGGGTGAGCCCCTTGGGTAAGGGTCACTCCCCATGGGAGCACACTACTGTTGGCCATATCTACCCACCCCCCCCCCCCCGGGGGGCAGATTGGTCTATTTTTGAAAGGCACATCTGCCCAAAGGGGGGGCAGAAAGCCCACCAGAGGCCAGGGAATTAAATTTTGACATGTTTTTGGCTCTTCCCTGTCACAATCACTTGGCCCATCTACACAAGTGAGGTTTCATTTTTACCGGGAGACTGAGGGGAACATTGTGTGGTATGAAATTTGTCCCAGTGTGGTGATCCTACACAGAAATGTGGGAAAAAAATGATTTTTTAGCTAAATTTGAGGTTTGCTGAAGATTCTGGATAAGAAAACATTGGGGGATCCACGCAAGTCACACCTCCCTGGACGCCCTCGGGTATCTACTTTACAGAAATTTCTGGGTTTGGTAGGTTTTCCTAGATGGATGCTGAGCCCAGGACCAAAAACGCAGGTGCACACCCTCGCAAAAACAGGTAGTTTTGTATTTGATAATTTTGATGTGTCCAGATAGTGTTTTGGGGCATTTCCTTTCACGGGCAGTAGGCCTACCCACACAAGTGAGGTACCAATTTTATCGGGAGACCTGAAGAAATACTGGGTGGAAGGAAATTTGTGGCTCCTCTCAGATTCCAGAACTTTCTGTCACCAAAATGCGAGGAAAATGTGTTTTTTGGCTAAATGTTGAGGTTTGCAAAGGATACTGGGTAACAGAACCTGGTCAGAGCCCCACAAGTCACCCCATCTTGGATTTCCCTAGGTGTCTAGTTTTGAAAACTGTGCAGGTTTGCTAGGATTCCCTAGGTGGTGGCTGAGCTAGAGGACAAAATTCACAGCTAGGCACTTTGCAAAGAACAGCTTTGTTTTCTTTGTGAAAATGTAATGTGTCCACGTTTTGTTTTCGGGCATTTCCTGTCACGTGCGCTAGCCTACCCTCACAAGTGAGGTACCATTTTTATTGTAAGACTTAGGGGAACGCTGGGTGGAAAGAAATTTGTGGCTCCTCTCAGATTCTAGAACTTTCTGTCACCAAATAAGAGGAAAATGTGTTTTTTGGCCAACTTTTGAGGTTTGCAAAAGATTCTGGGTAACAGAACCTGGTCAGAGCCCCACAGGTCACCCCATCTTCGGTACCCCTAGGTGTCTTATTTTAAAAAATGCACAGGTTTGCTAGGTTTTCCTAGGTGTCGGCTGAGCTAGAGGCCAAAATCTACAGCTAGGCACTTTGCAAAGAACATGTCAGATTTCGATGTAAAAATGTGATGTGTCCATTTTGTGTTTCCTGTCGCGAGCATTAGGCTTACCCATGCAAGTGAGGTCTTTCTCTACATTTTTTCCTTACAAATGTAAGACAGTGTGTAAAAAAGACATCTATTTGAGAAATGCCCTGTAATTCACATGCTAGTATGGGCACAGCAGAATTCAGAGATGTGCAAATAACCACTGCTTCTCAACACCTCATCTTGTGCCCATTTTGGAAATACAAAGGTTCTCTTGATACCTATTTTTCATTTTTCATATTTCAGCAAACTAATTACTGTATACCCGGTATAGAATGAAAACCCATTGCAAGGTGCAGCTCATTTATTGGCTCTGGGTACCTAGGGTTCTTGATGAACCTACAAGACCTATATATCCCGCAACCAGAAGAGTCCAGCAAAAATAACAGTATATTGCTGTCAAAAATCTGACACCGCAGGAAAAAGTTACAGAGTAAAACATGGAGAAAAATTGCAGTTTTTTTTACCTCAATATCAATATTCTTTTTATTTCAGCTGGTATTTTCTGTAGGAAACACTTGTAGGATCTACATAAATGACCCCTTGCTGAATTCAGAATTTTGTCTACTTTACAGAAATGTTTAGCTTTGGTTTCTCACCCATTTCTGTCACTAACTGGAAGGAGGCTGAAAGCAAAAAAAAAGAGTAAAAATGGGGTATGTCGCAGCAAAATGTCAAAATTGTGTGGAAAAATTGGGTTTTCTAATTCAAGTCTGCCTGCTCCTGAAAGCGGGGAAGATGGTGATTTTACCCTTTGTTGATGCCATTTTCAGGGGAAAAAAAACACAAGCCTTCTTCTGCAGCCCTTTTTTCCCATTTAAAAAAACAAAAAAACTTTTCACTGTATTTTGGCTAATATCTTGGCCTCCTTCAGGGGAAACCACAAAGACTGGGTACCTCTGGAAGCCCTAGGATGTTGGGAAAAAAGGAAGCAAATTTGGCATGGGTAGCTTATGTGGAGAAAAAGTTATGAGGGCCTAAGCATGAACTGCCCAAAATAGCCAAAAAAAGGCTCGGAACAGGAGGGGAAAAGGCCTGGCAGCGAAGGGGTTAACAGCAATGTACTAAATAGTCTCACTCTATGAAAGGAAAAATGAATAGTTATTTTTTTTTCCTTTATCAGCTTCTTCATTATCTGAAACGCGTACGTTTTAGAAGTTCTGATGGAGATGACGTGTACTTTCAGGAAAATGGTGACCCACCTGCTGTGTTTGATATTTTGAACTGGCAACGCCAAGTAGATGGTTCTATCCTGCAAGTAAAAGTCGGCACCTTCGACTACAGTGCACCCTACAGTCCCCAGTTCATTCTAAACGAGAGCGCCATCATGTGGAATGGTGGAGAAATGCAGGTCAGTTTATTTAAAGTACTCATTGTGCATCATGTTTATTTGTTTGTTTGTATATCTGTATACCACACACTGCATAAGTTATTTTTTTCAAGGTAATCTTGAAAGAGGAAAATAATTATATGGAGGAGGGATCAGGTGGGCTATAAATATTGTGGGAAGGAGTTCTCTGATGATGATAAGAATACACGTTGACCATATTTATCACGCTGTGGATTTACTGTGTGGAACACCATAATAATACTCTAGGCTTCTCACGTCACATAACACTGGTAGGCAGTGTGTCAAACTCAAATACTGTCGAGTCCAAATAGATGGTATAGGTCTATGAAGTTTTGGGAAATTTTGTATCGATATGACCCAGCATAATAGAGCTCTTTTGAGGGGGTGTAGATGTGCATATAATGTGTATAAAATGTGATTACTGTATCATTTAAGGTCCTCGTTGTACATTATGAAATCAAACCATCAATTTGATGCAACCATTTTCTTTCACTTTTCACATTTGAATATATATGATATACACATGCAGATAAGAATACGCAGATAACAATATGAAAGAAAGTATTGGCAAAACTAACTGCTTTAGTTTCTGTAAATTGAAAACACTGGGCCTGAATTAGATCTTGGTGGTCGCACCCCAACGCTGCGTCGGCTACGGACCCAAGAAAGCCATCAAGTGGCTCACCGTATACAAATGTTATAGCTCAGCAAGTGGCTTAAATTATAACAGACTGCTGACGGAGGGAGACCGTGGCAGGACCCAACGGACTTTGTAGAATGGCCGGGGCTGTGGAAGAGAAGTAAGTGACACACACAGACTCTACCTTAGCCATATGTGTACCCCCACTACACACTACACAACAGGCCACATTCACACAATAGCCCATTGCAAATCTGACACAAAATAACCTGTGCATGCTGAAAACACACATTGACATACCTCAGTGACACAACATGCACACACCATTGACACTGCAGCCCCACATGGCACAGCCACAACACAACTACAACCTCAGCCACACAAATACACTCACACACATGCTCAACTACACACATCACAACAACATCCGCCACACAACAACCACGCTCACTTGAATGTGTCACATGGCAACACAACATACACAACATCAATCTCATATGCCAGTGACACATATACAAACACAACCACATCACCCTCTCCAGCTCTCTTCCTCTTCACCCTGACAATCTTATTGCACACACATACACATACTGACTCACACACACAACTCGCAGCAAAACCTGACAGGTACAGGTCCCCTGAAATGTGCACACATGAGCACAGTTGATAGGTGTGAATGTACCGTTACTGTGGTGCCAGAATTAATTTGCCAATGAATACTGGCACCTTACTGACAGTTGAGTATGTGTGCGATATGTATTGTGTACCAGTGTGTCCCCATCTGTGTCTGACCCACTTGTGTCCCAGACATATACATGTCACAGTGGTTTTAGAAAGCACTGTGACATGTCTATGATGCACTGGTCCCCACCTCCCGTGCAGTGCCCACCCAACATACCCTGGCAATGCAGCACCTGTACCTTCAAATTTGGCAATGGGGGGGGTCATGTTTTTTTCTGTGGGCCGGTGGCAGCAGCTACGACAGGTGTTGTCCTGTCATGTCCAGTCAAAGACAGGGTGGAATCGGAAAAAAGGTGAGTTTTCACCCCTCCCCAATCCGCCAACTCAGACTGACACTTTTTTCTTGCCAGTAAGGCACATCCAATTCTGCACAGCGACAAGGATGTCTGGGTTCTTGCCGGCATCCCTTTTTCCCTCTCTTGCCACCAACAGGGACAGTATTTCTTAGCAGAGGTGGCAGTTCAATTGTGGACTTTTGCCAATGGTGGGACTGCCAACATCTAAATACGGTGGGTGGCCTGTCATGGTGGTGGGTGGGTTTCAGACGGGTTTCCAGTTGAAAGGTTGATAGCGGAACCATTACCACAAAGATCTACTTCAGGCCCACTGTCTGGAAGGTTAAGTAATACCTGAAAAATATTGCATGCTGGTAGCATTATCAGCATTTCCTAGATGCAGTCAAGATGCTGCTGCTCATTCTGTACCTGTGTTATGAATTATTGAATCTTGATGAATTCCTTACAAATGAGAAAACTAGCAGTGCTCAGCACTGGGGTCCAAAGCAGGACTTTGCAAACTATGTAGTGCAGGATGTACGGAAAGAGAGGACCAACACAGGACCCAGGAAGAAGCAAGGCAGGGCCAGTACTTTGGATCAGTAAGCTAGACCACTACATACTTGTATTATCATATGGCTTTTTCTCATATGAGTGAGTTGAGTACAAGTCACAAAAGGAGGCCCTCCAGGCCTCTGACATCTCACAAGTGCTTCCATGCAGCATACATCAATGCAAAATCATTCTGCTGTAGTTGCATTGAAAATAGCCTTAAACCTCTCATTTTGCCCACCATCTTGCAAACTTGTTGTTTTACATATGTTCATTTCCAGCTAATTTTTGTAGGTTGTGCCAGGGAAAGCTGATCCCTTCTGTGGCTCATTCCAGCAATAATAACAGAACTAATATTGCTAGATGCTGTATCTAATCAGTGTAACTATTATCCAGGTAGGTTATTTTTCAACCTCAGAAGGACAAAAGGTGAAAATGGCCTTGCCTAGTGCCTGGTGTTTTCACTATCAGACCTCATTGTTTGTATTAAAAAGGGCAAAGTGTATTCCATTGCCTTTCCCTTCCTCTCTATTCCCTTTCCTGTCTCCTTTCTATTCCTATGACTCGTTTCTGGCCTTATATTTTCACTTCTTTTATCTTTAAGACAAAATTGATAAAATATATGCCCATCGTCTTTTAGCACTGTACTCTGTTCTTGTGTGAGTATACAAATAAGGAATAAACTACAAATGGGTGAACTGTTTATGTCTGAGATATAGCACTGGAAACGAGTGTGTTACATCTAGAGAGCACATGTTATCAGTGAGTAAATTGCTTGCATGGATGGGATTTGCAGTCCTTAAATACTATTATGCTACATTGGAGTGCAGTATAATAGCTCACCTGATTTAAATGTGTATCCCAAGTGCACCCCTTTGGTAATGTTTGCTGAATCATAGGGACAATCTGCCATCTCCTCATCTTTTTTTAAAAGATGAAAACCCTAGCTCTTCTTTGTCACAGAATGTTGGCAAGTACACAATGTCTCAGGCATAGAGACATTAACAATTGTTTTCCAAAAGTTCAGTGCTGAAGTGGAATAAATAAATGTAACCCCTTAGCTGCTTGGCCTCCTTCTCCCTTGTGCTTAGCCCTCTTTTGGCTATTAGAGGTAGTTTGCGCTTAGGCCCCCATACATTTTTGTCCACATGAACTATCCATGCCAAATTTGCATTCTTAGTTTCCAACATTCGTAGTTTGTGGGTTCCCCTGGAGGAGACCAAGAAATTAGCAAAAGTGCAGCTAAAATGTGTTGGTTTGTTTTAAAAATATGAAAAAAGTGCTGCAGAAAAAAGCATATGTTTTGCCCTTGAAAATGGCATCAACAAAGGGTTTGTAGTACTTAAAATGGCCATCTCCCCAGCTTTCAGGAACAGGCAGACTTGAATCAGCAGTTAAATATAGTACTAAAAAATGAAAATGTCTGTAGGTCAATTACCAATGAGCAAGGAAACTCCGTTTCCGAAACGGGTTGGATTTTGCTTTGCTGATTAAACCTTCACTTCAATCATGCTAAGTGACGGAAACTTATTATTTATGCCTGTTGCGAGATAGATGCCCTGCTTGGCTGGAGAAATATTTTGGATTTTTTTACAGAGGGTCACTACCCTGTCTCTGTCTCCCGCATTGCTGGCAAAGGACATGAAGACATGCCAATTTTCTCTTTTTTTGGATATGTATAGATATATGTAAAATACACATATAAACACATAGATATATGAGGGAGAGATTTCAATCCCTCTGTGGAGTCTCTTTCGCCCTCTCTTTCTCGCTCATGCAGGAAATGTATGTAGGCCACGTGACATTTGAACTTAAAAGCACCTGAACGCAATGACTTCAAACAATTTCCTGTGAACAAGGCATTTCGCCGAAACGCGTTAGGAGTGTATCAGTGCATGCTGTATCTTGAATAAAATGCCCGGGAAGACTTGATTTGGGCTTCGATTATTCTTTGTTTGTGGAGATATATATATATATATATATATATATATTTAAACACATAGATATATGAGAGAGAGATTTCTCTCCCTCTATGAAGTCTCTTTCTCCTGCTCTCTCTCTTTCTATATATGTATATATATATATATATATATATATATATATACACATGTTTTAATAGCTGTGTGGTTTCTCTGGGAAGGGGGGGGTTGCGATCATGGCCCGCAGGGAAACCACACATATATTAAAAAGAAATTGCCCACACAGGGGTCAGCCATGCCCATGGGAGAACCTCTGTCATTTTTTTTTTTTTAATTTGTAAGCCTTTTAAAAAATGCCTCCTCCCCCCCAGGAGAGGGGTGGATCAGCCCATTTTACAAAGGGCCAACCCCCCAGTCAATTTTTTTAAATATGTTTAATCCCTGGGGGTGGTGGGGGGGCAATTGCGACCCCCCCCAGTGGTAAACCTAGTTTTTTTTTTAAATGCCCCCCCAGGGGGCAGTCCGACCATTTTCCAAAAGGCCGACCCCCTACTCAATTAAATAGATTTATCTTTTTTTTTTTTTTTTACTATTTTTTCCTTGTGTTATTTTTTTTTTAATGCACCTGGGGGGTAGGCCCATCTTCAAAGGGGTCGACCCCTCCTAGATGAAATCTGTGGTGTTTCCTGCCCGTGGATTGCAGCCAAGAAACACTTTCAGGAAGGCCTTGTTTAAAAGGGGGGAATCTCTCCTTTCAAACAAGACCTTCCTGAAAAGGTGGGGAGGCCCTCTTAGGTCTCTTTTACACTCCAGAGCAGAAAGCGGCCTTACCTGCTGCTTCCTGTTCTGCTGGGGAAATCACAATATGATGTCAGGGGGGAGGATAGGGGGAAGACAAGGAAGCTCCCTGCCATCGGCTACTGGTTGTGGCTCACACCAGGAAGGGTGTCCCTGTGTCATCCATTGGTTGACACACACACCAATGGGGTTAATGTGTCAAATTATATATTCAGTATTTTCCAGTTTCCATTAAAACCTTTTTCCATAAATGTTCTCTATAGAGAGGAATACTAATCTGAAGACGCAACTAATGTCACTCACATATACTCATTTTCGTTTATTTTCTCCAGTCTTTTCAGAAGAACCTTGAACCATATAATTTTTAGTTGCGGTGTTTCAAAGGCGAACTTTGTGGGAAACTAGAAATAGTTCACCTAAAATACTTCCATTTTGTTTGACTCTCACAGCCACTTTCTTGTAAAGAAGCATGTCCTTAAGTAAAACAAATTAAATTGCCTTTTTTTAATTTATTTTTTATTGAGCAGTATGTAACGAGCAGGTAAAGAAGAATTTCAGTCAATATAAATACAAAGTTAAGAAATTCATGTCTTATAGCAGCGCCGCCATAAAGTCAATATAAAATTGCCTAGTGCAGAAAATGTCAAATTATGTAGCTCAGAAATAAATAGTACAAATTTTACAGCTTTGCCATACAGTTGGAATATAATTTACAGTACCTAGCAGGATTTTACAAAGTGCAAGATGTTCAATTAAAAAAAGCCAGATAATGGATGCCTGATCCCATATTACGAGTCTTTTCCCCACATAAATGCCTCCCAGACTGGTGAATCCCTTTTTTTTTCAGTCTTCCAGCATGGTTTTAGATAAGTTGAGGCCTAGAAAAATCTGCAGTCTTCTAACAATGTAAAGGCCTGACAGTTCAGGACAAAGTTGATCAATTTAATTTGTTTATTCATCCAAATCTTCTGTGTATACCATGACAAGACAAACATTCTCCTAAATGCAGCCTACACGAGCTTTACCCACAAGATTTTTTCAAGGCTATGGATGTTAAAAGTCAAACAGTACAGTAAGAAAGGCACCATCTGACAATGTTTAAGAATACTCTTGACAACACAGACTAGGGTACGCCAAGACTAGGGCACGTAGAAAGCAAAAAGTTCACTCGGAATAGTCACTGAGACAAGCTCAGCCTCTCCAATTGTTGCTGGGTTGCCGTTTGATGGACCGGCCCCTTTACCTCCCATCCATCTCCTACCATCTTCTGTAACAAGGACTTCCTGAGGGAAGCCCATGTACCACAGTTCAAAAGAGTAAATCTCTGGACCTGGCCCCCCACAGCGTTTGATATTCCACCCCAGATCTTCAAACATGTTAGCCCAGATATTAGTTGCTCAGAAAGTGCCTCAGTGCCTGCATGCATATTAATGTTATACCAGCAAGACATAATGACAGAACAATAAAGAAAATGCCAAGTGCTAGCCAGAAAAACGCACCCAATTGTTTGAATGACTTAACAAAAGGAAAAAAAAACACAACATTGTAACCAACTTGTGTCTCTTCCAGCCAGCACAAAACAGGAAAAACTGTTTAGCTTAATGCAACTTCTAGGCCAGCACATACGCCTTGTATTTACTCCAGTATCTGCTGCGTGATCTCATTTATGTTATTTAATCTTTGATGCAATACTGCATTTAGTTGAGCCTGTGTTGCCTTAAGGTCCTGAATTTCTTCCCGCATGGTTTCTAAAAGTGACTGAAACTGACATGCTGTTGAATGACTTGCATCAGATGAACAGTTGAGGCAGTGCCCACATGTATTTTCAGGGTCGAGCCCGAGTCGCATGCGCTGCTTGCGCATGCGTATCGCTAGCGAAACGCTTTAGGAATTAGAAAAGGGCTTGGAGCTCTGTCTACCTCACGTCAGTGTCTTTTATTGGTTTGTGGGCTTGCCTGTTAGAATCTGCTTGCTTTCTTTAGTCGAAGGCAGGATGCGTCATGCCTTTTCCGGTGGTTAGTCCTCCTCGAACACAGTGACCAAGTACAGAAAACATGCGAGGCTCGCTGTTTCCTTCAGGTTTGTGGACTACTTTTTCTCTATTTTTGCAGCGCGCTCTCGCTTGGCAGAAGTCGAGCGCTTTGCATAATATCAATCCTGTTACACAGTTAATTGCACTTTTGCCGGTTACGCACATAATTGCACTTTTGCTGATTGGTTTCATTACGATGGGAACTGTAGCAGCGCGATCGCGCTGTTTTTTTCTTTTAACGTACGCAAATATTATTCTTCTACCACGAAGATGTGAACTTTAAAAGCTGCAAAAGCTGGGCATATCGCTTCGCCGAAATCACAATATTCTCACAAGGCGAAACCAATTTACCAGCATCCGGGTAAGCACGCAATTTTGCCTTGTTAATTGGTGGCTTCCAGTTTAGTGTAGTCAAAATAGTGGCGGGGAGGACGCTGTCCAGAAGTATGTTTCTCACTGCTGCTTCCAGTGGCTCTCAGAACTTCCATGCCTGTGAATGGAATCAAGGACCATCTGTCCTTTAATGTGATGGTAACAGCTGCACAGCAAACAAAATGAGGGTTTGCACACCTGACTACCGCACCGCAGCCGGCTCCCATCATGGCCTCTCGCAAGGATGTGTGAAGCTGGCTCCCTGGCACTATGTAAGCAAACCTTTCCGTGTTTACACATACACATTGTGGGAAGTGGAGCATCCACACTGACTCATGGCGGCAGCTGAAGGAAAGAGTAGGGGTGATCGGAAACACCAATGCGGCGTGCAGAAAAGTAACACTAAAAAGTGTTTTCAAATTCAATCTTTTCCCTCTTCCCACGTGTAGAAGAAACTCCTACACCTAAAGCCACCGACATTTTGTGGGGGCTTCCTATGCACGTCCACCCTGAAAATACATTTATTCCTGCCAAAGACTAATCCCGAAATGCCCACAACACTTTCCCTGCAACTACATTTGTCCACACAGACCTTATGTGGGGGATTACCAAGTGAGCAAGTCCTGGAAATCGTGAATTGGATTCTACTGATACAAATGCATTCTTTTTCATAAGTGAGTTCAATTTTGGTATGGAATTAAATTCATGACTAGGGCTCGGTGTCTTTATAATGTTTCTTTTAACTTTAGAGCCTTAGAAGTATTCTCAAACTGCCCACAGCAATTTGTTTCTTGAAAGTCCCCCTAAGTCTCCAGATTCTCTTCCTTGTGCGTAGACTGGGCCTCTTAAATGTTAAGCGCTATTAACTTTAATATCTATTGACACGGAGATCATTTACTCCCAACATATCAGTTGGAGAAAATGCTTAGACATCCAGAAATCTTAGTAACTTTAAAATATTAAGAAATACAGTTTTTAGGTTCGAGTGACATTTTTATTACGAGTGAACTGTAGCAGTCGCGCTGTTTTTTTCTTTTAACTTGGCAAGAAAAATCCGGTTGGGAGTTTACAACTGGTAATAGCTATAACTCGAACAAATGCGAGACCCTAGTGCATTGCAAATGCTTGTTTTCTCTAGCTGAGGTGATAGATGCGTGCTTATCTCTTCCTGCAGTAGCTGCTCGGAGACCGGTTTCAATGAGGACTTAAGCATGGAGAGAGCTTGATCCTATATCAAACAGGTGAAAAGTAGCTCTTTGTCACCTAAGGGTACTAATGAGACCTGGAGTGGACTTGCCTGGCTCAGTAGCTGTTACAGTCTCGATCGAGTTTTTGCGAACAGCGGACAGCCCTAAACCCCATATCCGCTTCTATTATGGGCTCTAGGCTAGTCCCAGCTGGCACATGATTGTCTCTTACACCACCTCTTTCAACTTATTCCTCCAAGGAGCCACTAACTCCTGCACTTCACCCACTCCAGATTTATTATCTTTGTAAACAGTGTGTACTCATTGTGCATGCTTGAAGAACAAAACAACGTGGCACTGATTAAACATGGAATAAAATGGCCGCATTTATTGATCATACAAATGAGTAGCCACATGTGAAATATTACATTTCTCCTTTGGTTCAGCGAGCATTCGATTTACTGCACTTCTAGCTCGTGCATCAGACGATGCTATCAACGCGCCTAGTCATACATAGAAATCAAACATAGAACATTGCATTTCCAGTGATCAATCATATTCGCGTGAGTAGCATTGACGGATTGGCCTTCAAGTCCTGGCCTCCGTTTGTCATGTCTCTTCTCGCCCTTTGGTTTGTAGGCGGTCCCATATTTTGTTTCTTGGAGGGGGCTTACTCCATATGTTTGTTTTACCATGTTTCATGAAGGGGGTAGGATCGAGTTCTTGGATTAGGCCCAACTCGCTACCTGTCGTGTACCTGTGCCCTGCCATTTGACCTGGCGGGTCTGGGCTGCGAGTGCCGTGCTCCGCTTACTCCCCTTGGTTGGCCTCCCTTCACCCTGCCGTAAGGCATCCCCAGGTGAGTGGCCTTTTTATGCACACCGCCTTACTAGGTGTGTTTACAGTCCATTTTGGTAAAACTTTTCCTTGATTACCGCCATGCTGCCTGAGAGGCTTACGTCTCCGGGCAGCTCCCCCCATCACCAAAAATGTTTTAATTTTTTTTTTTCTTTTTTTCTTTTTTTTATTCCATTATGGCCACCAGGTTGGCCCAGAAGATGCTCATCCCTTCATCTGATAGATCCACTCCATCTGGTGCATATAGTTCTGGTCGTCTTGGGTGTATCAACCCATGGCGTATGCTCTCCAGGCCGTTAGTCTTACAATACTTGGCGAATGCGATGTTCAGCTTTCGTCTGGAGTTGTCAACTGCTTTGCTTGATGTGGCCCCCCGCCACGACATTCTGGGAATAATTTCTGACCAGACGATAGTGGTGCTATCGCACCGCCTTGTCATTAATAATAATGTTTGCCTGATGTCACTCAGGAGGACCTTTCGACCGACTGTGGTTAGATCGTTGCCACCCAAATGTATAATTATCATGTCGTGGGTCTTAGCGCCGCTTAAGAGTGCCCGATCACCCATATAGACTTGGGTGGAGCCCCTGTCGATGTAATCAAAACAAATGCCTTACATCAGATGTGCGTATGTATCTTTTGTATGCGTTGGACCACCACCTGCCTACTGCTTTGATGGTGCCTTCGTCTACGCCTGAGACTGCCGCTGTTGTGGCAGCACCTATGCTAAATAAGTGGGAGCTAAAATCAGCTGGGGCCAGACCTGCTTCCTTCAGTGTTTTGCCTAGCACTGCCTTGAATTGGTATTTGCTCAAATGTTCCCCATTGTTGTGCCTGAGCAGTGGGCCGGGCAACTCAGGGCGAACTGCTAAGTATACCTTCAGGATGCAGACCGGGCAGTATTCCGTTTGACTTATGCATTTTAATTCTATCCGCGATCCCTTGCCCTGTTGATCTGTTTTTGAGCGTCTTAGTAAGAGGTGTACCTTATGCTGTTCAAAGGTGCAGTCGGATGCCTGGAGGAAGTTGTCGCCTCCTGACAGTTTTGCTGATGCGACCAGCTCGCTTAGGCGAAAAGCTCCAAAGAATACTGTGGCAAATGCTGCTTTGAATAAAGTTAGCTTGTATATGTTGGCTATCACCCTTTTTAAGTTGTCTAATAGCCGGGTCAATTTATTGAAGTCTCTGGGGTGCCTGCTGTCTAGCTTGGGACCCTCAAGCCGTCTCCATCCCTTCATTGCAGTTCTGATGTAGTGTGATGCTGTGGGGTCTGAGCCCGTTTGTAATTTAGAGTAGTGTGCTACTGCTGCGAGGTGCTCCTGTGCCCAGGACTTCGCCTTACCTTGCTGATAGGCCCCTCTGATGAAGTGTTCTACTGCCTCTCTAGTTGCGACTGGGTCGTTAAGGGATTCTAGCCCTGCCATTTCCATTAGTGTTCTGACATATTTAGCGTACCTTCTGTGTGTCTCTGGTTTGAGTGCGTTGTGCACTAGTATTGACAGGTCGGCTCCGCCAGATCCCATATGCTTTCTGGATAGGGTGTTATCGCTAGGCTTGCCTCTGGAGCCAGTTTCCTGAATCTGTCCATCTGGAAATGAGAGAGAGCGTCTGCTCGTGAGTTTTTTACTCCTTGGACATGTCTGGCCCTGATGTCCAGGTTGCCCCTGAGCTGCAGGCTAACTAGGCGTCTCAGGAGTCTTAGAGTGTCTGGGCAAGACGGGACCCCTTGTTGATGGCCATAACAATGCCTAGGTTGTCCGACCAGAATGTTATCTTCATGTTTTGTAATTGACCCCTCCAAACTGTCATGGCTACCACTATGGGGAATAGTTCTAGAAATGTGATGTTACGGGTGATCCCCAAACTGTACCACCTGGCTGGCCATTTGCCGTTGCACCATTCGCTGCCTAATAATGCCCCGAACCCGCAGCCTCCCGCGGTGTCAGTGCACAGTGCGATCTCTGGTTGATATCCAGCCTTCGCGCCAGATTAGTCTGCCGTTGAATTCTGATAGGAAAGCGTCCCACATGCCAAGGTCTCTTTTTACTGCTGTACCTAATCTGACGCGATGGTGTTTTTCACGCAAACCTGACGTTAGTTTGCTTAAACGCCTGGCGAAAACTTGCCTGGCCGGGATCACTCTGGTTGCAAAGTTAAGTTTGCCGACCATGCTCTGCAGCTCCCCCAGTGTGGCTTTCTGCTTGCCCTGCAAAATTCGGATCTCCTTCCTTAATTCCCTCACTTTTGCCTCAGGGATCCTTGAGGTTCCTGTGGCTGAGTCTAGCTCGATGCCCAAGAAAATTGGGGACGTTGTAGGACCCACTGTTTTGTCTGCAGCTAGGGGGACGCCTAAGTCTTTTGCCAGGTGCTGGAAAGAATTCAGTAGGCTGGCACATTCGCCTGTGCCTGCCTTGCCCACGAATAAGAAATCATCCAGGTAGTGCATATTTCCTCCCGCAGGGTGTTTCTTATGCAGGGCCCATTCTAGGAAGGTGCTGAACTGTTCAAAATACACACACATGATGGAGCAGCCCATGGGCATTGCCTTGTCAATGTACACCTGACCATTGTGCTGGAAACCCAGTAGGTAAAAACTGTCAGGGTGTACTGGTAGTAGCCTAAATGCTGACTCTATGTCTGCCTTTGCCAACAGTGCCCCTCTGCCTGCGGCCTTGATTATATCAATAGCGTCATCTACTGTGGCGTACCCTACCGAGCAGGCGTCTTCGGGGATATTGTTGTTTACTGATGTCCCTTCTGGGAAAGATAGATGATGTATCAATCTGAACTGGCCCGCCTCCTTCTTGGGCACTACGCCCAATGGAGAGATTATCAGGTCTTTTGGGATTTGGGAAGGTAAGGGGCCCTCAATGTGCCCTGGCTTCAGTTCTTTGTTGATTTTTTGGCAAATTACTTGTGGGTTTTCCTTTGCTGATTTCATGTTCTTTATGGTGCCCCCTATTATCTGCCCTTTCACAGGGATTTTGAAACCTTCTTCAAAGCCTCTCACTAGCGTTTCTGCATCTTTTTTATTGAAATACTCGGTGGCTAACCTCCTCATGGCTTTGGTATTGATAGGGGAACTGGTAAGGTTCCATGTCCTTTGATATGCCACTTGTGATGTTGTCAGATTGGAACTATTGTTTCTTTCTTTTCTCTTTTTTGTCTGTTCTGTGTCTATTCTTTTTCCATGTTGACGCTGGGTGAATCCCCCCCCATGTTGTGCAGCTGTGTCTAAATTTGCAGCTTTGTCCCCATGTGCATTGATCTGTGTCAAATTTCCAGCAAATCGCCTGCGTTCCTTTATCACCTTGCCCTTTACTGCTGTGCCAGTGCTTGTACTTATGGTACGATTTGTGTCTCTCGTGTTTACCCTTGGGCTGGGTGTTGCGAAAGGGCTGATCCACCCTCCCCGCCCAGGCGTTAACCTCCCTGGCCACCATCATCTTATGTATGTAACTGGATACGTTCTCCTCATTCCATTCAATCTCGGGGTGCGCCTGCATTTTTAGCCTGAAACTCTTGTCATATTCTAACCACGCGTCCCCTGGGAATTGCCGGTGTGCCTCATGTATTTTGGATTCATACAACCATAGGTCCGCTGCGCAGCGTGGTAATTTCTCTACTATTATGCAGGCCACTATCCTGAACACGCTCAGCCAATTCTCGAAATTCCTCTCCTTCCTGGCCCTCTTTCTCTCTCTCCTGTCTTCCTCTTTTTTGTCGCATACGGTCAGATCTAGCCCTTCCACCTGAATTTCTAATAAGGTGAAAATATCAATGAATTATTTTCTTCAAATCCTTTCTTTTACGGCTATCGGGATGACTGTGGCTTGCCCTGCTGACCTTGTTGTCATTGCGGGAGGGCCCAAGGATTGCCTTCCGTATGACTCTGGAGGGTTATCTGTCGCTGGGGAGGGTTCTAATACCTTACTTGCTGCCCTTGTTGGCTTGCCTCATGCTGCTGTGGGATCACCCATGGAGTTTTGCCCTTTCCCGCTTACTCGCCCCACTGGCTGGTCGCTTTTCTCTGCGCGCCCGGGGTTCGCCCCCTTCTCTGCGTTAGCTATGCCTAGCCCTGCGCTGTTCCCCTTTAGCAACAAAGGTGCAAATGATTCTAACCTTTTTGTAATTATTTCGCTGATATGCTCACCCTCAGCTGGTGTGTGCGGCGCGCTGTTCTCAGGTGGCTCCCTGTTGGTTGGTGGCGCGGGAGGATGGTTTGTCCCCTTTGCTTTCTTGGGTGTCTTCTTCGTGGCACCTCACTCGGTTCTCCGGCGCTTGCTCGTTTTCGGAGGAGGCGGAGGTGACCCCTTGACGCTTTCTTCAATCACCGGGGAGAGATCCCGTGAGATGGGTGTGGCTGCGTTCTGCATCCCTTCTTCCTTGTCTTCCATCTTGGCGCGCAACCAGTCCTTCCCACGTTTTAGCGCTTCAGCCCTCATATGCGCGATCATCCTTTCCAGGTCGTCTTGTGGTTCTACCACTTGGTCTTCTTCCATTCTGTAGCCTTGGGCTTGTCTTTGCTTGTGTAGTTTTTCCTTAGTTTGTCAGTGTCTATATTGCCCCTTTGTTTGGTGGCTGTTGTAGAAGTTGTGCTTCTTGTCCTTAAACACATTTTTTTTTTTTGGGTGTGGTCGCGTTGCCCTACGCGGGCGGTCCCACCTCCAAGAGTTCCTTTGGTTGGTGTTCTGTCCCCAAGCTGATTACCGGCTCAAATCGTTGTTATTCGATGGGGAACGGTATTGGAGCAAAGGCTCTCCACCTGGTCGATACCATAGCTCAACCGGCAGGTGGAGTGTTCCTCCCTCTAAGATGTGCCTGTGGGGTCGCGTCACCCGAGTTGGGCGGTCCCCCTACAGCTCGAAGTTAGAAAAAGATGCTTGGGCTGGCTCCGGGCCGCACGTTGAGATCCTTAATCCTGTGCCTGTGGGGTCGCGTTACCCACCTAGGATGGTCCCCCATAAAGGTTAGGGTTTCTTTTTTTTTTAAAGTTGCTGCCGCCTATGGGGTCGCGTCACCTGTGTCGGGTGGTCCCCCGTGTAGGCGGGGGTCAAAACGTCTGCCGGAAAACACGAGTCTCAGTGCAGACTGCGCCGGGCAGACGTGCGAGCTTGATTGGATGCCCGCGTACGCCGCCCTGCATGCAGCTGTGATTACGCGTCCTCCCGAAAACCAAAGCCGTGTTTATATGTCCAAGCGGCACCGCGCGGGTTTGGAGGGAAGGTTCGAGGAAACTCGTAAGTAAGTCAATTTGAGACGCTGCCTGAAAATTTGTATGAGGCTTAAGTTTGCTGTAAGGGATTTAGCGCGGCTTACTTTGTTTTGAAATGAGTAGCCGCCTGTGAAATATTGTTTGTGCGGGGCCGCGGTTCCTGCGGCAGGGGCGCTTGACCTGGTCGGGCGGTTTCTTGTTTCCTGGGTTGAACCACCGGGGTTTCCTAGCGGCAGTTCCAGAAGAAGGGTCGCGTTGCCTGTGTGGTGGTCCCCTGTTCGCTGGACTTGGACCTCTGAAAATTCCGGGCGGTTCCGGATTGAACTATCAGATCTTCCAAGCGACAGCTCCAGGTGCAGGGTCGTGTCGCCTGGTTGGGCGGTCCCCTGTTCGCTGGGCTTGCACTCGGTGTCTTACTTGAGTAGAATGCCGATCGCAGTAGGCCGTGGTTCTGGCAGCAGGGTGGTGTCGCTCTATGTGGCGGCTGAGTGCAGTTCATGCAAAATGGGAGAGCTGGTTCTATGATTCGGCGACGAGGCCTCCGGAATGGAGGAGAGGTTCAGCTCCGACGTCGTTGTTGTTTTTCTCCCGTCATCTGCTTGCCCATACGGCTGACCTTGGGCCCTTTTATGTGTCTCCCCTCGTCCCTCTGCCACCTTCAGGTGTTGGGGGGGGCTTTATTTTAGTGGCAAACCATTGGAGGGTTTAAAAGATTTGCTACCCTCATTGGCCCCCCCTTTTCGCGCCCTCACCCCTGGACCGCTGGTCCTTGGGGGGGGTGGAAAGGCGAGGTGGGGTCAAACCGGTGTAACCTTTGCTCTTCCCGTCTCTTTGTCACCAGAGCTGGGAAGTCCTGGATGAGGTGATGTCTCCTCCCCTTGTTCGGAACTGAAAACAGCATCCAGAGATGTCTCTACTGCATAACTGTATGTAGCCGTGGAACCACAGGGGGAGGAGGCGACCCCCTCTGGGTGAGTGCCAAGAACTAAAAAATGGCAGAACCGGTTCCTTCCGGGTCCCAGGCAGCTGTTATGGTGCCGGCCCGTGATGCCCCCTGCGGGGTGGCCTTTGCTCAAACAGCTGGGATTGTTAACTCCATACTGAAGCTTTTTTTTACGGGCTGTGGTAATACGTCTGCACTGAGAATTTCTTAGCTTTTGGGTAAGAGACGCTGTACCCATGGCTGGGGTTTCTGCTTCCCTGGAATGCATCTGCCTCATAATAGCCATTCCTGGCTGTAATCTGTCACGGGGTGCTGAAATGCACTTGCATCTGTCATCCAGCACTGTGTTTCTATTCCTTCCTTTGCTGCATGGAGGGCATGTGCACCTTTCCCTCTTTCACTCCTTTATCTCCTGACAGGGAGTGACTCCTCAAGGCAGAGTGCCTCACTTCCCAGTGAGGCACCTGGTGGCTCTCCACACATGTCCTCGATGCCACGCAAGTTCCGCCTTCCAGCATTTCGGGTTACCTATGCGCTTCCAGTGCCTGTTACTAGGCCAACACCGTTCTTGTCAGTACCGAGAGTGCTGTTTGCTAACGAGCAATCTGACCGGCCAGTTTGCCTAGCGGCCCCACCAGCAACCACTGCCTCATCTCCCACAACCAAAACCAGCGGCTGCATCCCGATAAAAGGGAGGTCAAAGCGTGCCTGCAGCAGATCATATGGGATACGCTGCTTTAAATTAAATTGTCCTACATATTTTCTTCAAATGGGACTTGAACTTCCAGAATTCATAAAGTTGTTAAATATAGGCCAAAACAACCAAGGCCTAGAAAGTGGCAGCTCCTTGTCCCAATAAGGAGTCTAGAAAATAAGTTTTTTTTTTTCTTAGTCGCAAATATTGATTTCTACTGATATCTGGATTTTATACTGCAGATGAATTAATCTTAAATCCCTCTTAAGAATTTGTGGGGCTTTCGAAAGCCCCCTGTTCAGAATAAATATGAACGTATTGCTCATTTCCAGCTTTCAGAATATTTATATTCTAAATTCATAAATAAAATCTGAAAATGTTATTTTCTGAAGCATTTCCGGCTTAGTAATCAGAAAAGCTATAAAGTTCAGCCTTGTTTTAAGAATGTGCTTACATAGCTCATGTAGGAAAGTACCATCTTGCCTGGCATATTACCCCCATATTTCACTGTATATATGTTGTTTTAGTCTATGTGTCACTGGGACCATGCCAGGCAGGGCCCCAGTGCTCATAAGTATGTGCCATGTATGTGTTCCCTGTGTGATGACTAACTGTCTCACTGAGGCTCTGCTAATCAGAAATTCAGTGGTTATGCTCTCTCTGCTTTCCAAATTTGTCACTAACAGGCTAGTGACTAAACGTACAAATTCACATTGGCATACTGGTACACCCATATAATTCCCTATTATATGGTACTGAGGTACCCAGGGTATTGGGGTTCCAGGAGATCCCTATGGGCTGCAGCAATTCTTTTGCCACCCAAAGGGAGCTCTGACAATTCTTACACAGGCCTGCCAGTGCAGCCTGAGTGAAATAACATCCACGTTATTTCACAGCCATTTACCACTGCACTTAAGTAACTTATAAGTCACCTATATGTCTAACCTTCACCTGGTGAAGGTTGGGTGCTATGTTACTTAGTGTGTGGGCACCCTGGCACTAGCCAAGGTGCCCCCACATCGTTCAGGGCAAATTCCCCGGACTTTGTGAGTGCGGGGACACCATTACACGCATGCACTATACATAGGTCACTACTTATGTATAGCTTCACAATGGTAACTCCGAACATGGCCATGTAACATGTCTAAGATCATGGAATTGTCACCCCAATACCATTTTGGCATTGGGGGGACAATTCCATGATCCCCCGGGTCTCTAGCACAGTCAGTACCCGGGTACTGCCAAACTGCCTTTCCGGGGTCTCCACTGCAGCTGCTGCCAACCCCTCAGACTGGTTTCTGCCCTCCTGGGGTCCATGCAGCCCTGGCCCAGGAAGGCAGAACAAAGGATTTCCTATGTGAGAGGGTGTTACACCCTCTCCCTTTGGAAATAGGTGTGAAGGGCTGGGGAGGAGTAGCGGCCCCCAGCCTCTGGAAATGCTCTAATGGGCACAGATGGTGCCCATCTCTGCATAAGCCAGTCTACACCGGTTCAGGGATCCCCCAGCCCTGCTCTGGCGTGAAACTGGACAAAGGAAAGGGGAGTGACCACTCCCCTGACCAATACCTCCCAGGGGAGGTGCTTAGAGCTCCTCCAGTGTGTCCCAGACCTCTGCCATCTTGGAAACAGAGGAGTTGGGGGCACACTGGACTGCTCTGAGTGGCCAGTGCCAGCAGGTGACGTCAGAGGCTCCTTCTGATAGGCTCTTACCTCTCTTGGTAGCCAATCCTCCTTTTCTGACTATTTAGGGTCTCTGCTTTGGGGAATTCTTCAGATAATGAATGCAAGAGCTCACCAGAGTTCCTCTGCATCTCCCTCTTTGCCTTCTACCAAGGATCGACCGCTGACTGCTCCAGGACACCTGCAAAACCGCAACACAGTAGCAAGACGACTACCAGCAACATTGTAGCGCCTAATCTTGCCGGCTTTCTCCACTGTTTCCAGGTGGTGCATGGTCTGGGGGTAGCCTGCCTTCACCCTGCACCAGAAGCTCTGAAGAAATCTCCTGTGGGTTGACGGAATCTTCCCCCTGCTAACGCAGGCACCAAAAGACTGCAACACTGGTCCTCTGGGTCCCCTCTCATCCTGACGAGCGTGGTCCCTGGAACTCAGCAACTCTGTCCAAGTTACTCCCACAGTCCAGTGACTCTTCAGTCCAAGTTTGGTGGAGGTGAGTCCTTGCCTCCCCAAGCTAGACTGCAAAGCTGTGTTCCACGTGATTTGCAGCTGCTCCAGCTCCTGTGCAGTCTTCCAGGATTTCCTTCATGCACAGCCAAGCCTGGGTCCCTGGCACTCCATCCTGCAGTGCACAACCTTCTGAGTTGTCCTCCGGCATCGTGGGACTCCCTTTTGTGACTTCATGTGGACTCTGGTTCACTTTTTCTTCTAAGTGTCTGTTGGGGTACTTCTGCGGGTGCTGCCTGCTTCTGTGAGGGCTCGCTGAGTTGCTGGGTGCCCCCTCTGTCTCCTCCTCCAAGTGGCAACATCCTGGTCCCTCCTGGGCCACAGCAGCACCCAAGAATTTCTATCACAACCCTTGCAGCTAGCAAGGCTTGTTTGCAGTCTTTCTGCGTGGGAACACCTCTGCAAGCTTCATCGTGATGTGGGACATCAGTCTTCCAAAGGAGAAGTCCCTATTCCTCTTCTTTCTTGCAGAACTCCAAGCTTCTTCCAACCAGTGGCAGCTTCCTTGCATCTTCAGCTGGCATTTCCTGGGCTCCTGCCCACTCTCGACACTGTCGCGACTATTGGGCTTGGTCACCTTTTCTTACAGGTACTCAGGTCTGGAAATCCACTGTTGTTGCATTGCTGGTG
Organism: Pleurodeles waltl; assembly: GCF_031143425.1. Classification (NCBI taxonomy): domain Eukaryota; kingdom Metazoa; phylum Chordata; class Amphibia; order Caudata; family Salamandridae; genus Pleurodeles; species Pleurodeles waltl. Next base: position 391,120,033 of record NC_090445.1, on the reverse strand, counting down.
TTTGTTCTTTCTGCAGAATGCCCCTATCACGACTTCTGTGCTCTCTGTGGGTAGTAGGTGTACTTTACTCCTACTTTCAGGGTCTTGGGGTGGGCTATTTTTCTAACCCTCACTGTTTTCTTACAGTCCCAGCGACCCTCTACAAGCTCACATAGGTTTGGGGTCCATTCGTGGTTCGCATTCCAGTTTTGGAGTACATGGTTTGTGTTGCCCCTATACCTATGTGCTCCTATTGCAATCTATTGTAATTCTACACTGTTTGCATTACTTTTCTTGCTATTACTTACCTAACTTTGGTTGGTGTACACATAACTTGTGTATATAACTTATCTTCTTACTGAGAATACTCACTGAGATACTTTTGGCATATTGTCATAAAAATAAAGTACCTTTATTTTTAGTAACTCTGTGTATTGTGTTGTCTTATGATATTGTGCATATGATATAAGTGGTATAGTAGGAGCTTTGCATGTCTCCTAGTTCAGCCTAAGCTGCTTTGCCATAGCTACCTTCGATCAGCCTAAGCTGCTAGAAACACCTCTTCTACACTAATAAGGTATAACTGGACCTGGCACAAGGTGTAGGTACCTCTGGTACCCACTACAAGCCAGGTCAGCCTCCTACAGCTCATATTTTTTATAAGCTTCAACTTTCATTTCTGCATTTTGTGACAATTCTGGCCAAGAAAAGTTTCAGTGCGATGTCAAAATTAGGGAAAGTTATATCTACTCTATTATGTATACATTTATATTCTTTAGAGAGATAAACTTGATATTCTTTCAAATTGGAGGTGTTACTTGTAATATGAGATTCCTGTAATCATGAATGTAGAACAGGTATGTGTGGTATATCATGAGTTAAAAGGGAGTCCGGAGACCATGATACGTCTGTTACTGGTCTCCCGTCACGTCTAATTTTGGATCGATATACCACACATACCTGTTCTACATTCATGATTACGGGAATCTCATAATACAAGTAACACCTCCAATTTGCGAAAGCCTTGAAAAAGTCCAGTGTGACGAAACACGTGTCGGCTGTTTTTCTTTCAACTACAAAAAACTGTATTGGCCCAGTAATCACTTGGTTGTTTTCGTACGACTACGAAAAATTGTATCTGACCTACAAATCACTTACCCAGTGTACTTCATTGGATCAGGTCACCAATTCTCTTGCTACAAGTACCAAGGAATAAATGGCTTATACTGGGACTTTGAGATGTGCCGTGGTTTTCTGTTTTTCATAGATGGACTGTGACCTACATAGGAAACAACCCTCACACCCTGTGGCTGGGTGTGGTACCACTGGAGCACTCTTCTTCACGAATAATGACTTTCTCAGCATGAACTTCAATCATCTATTTTGGCAGACATATTGGAAGTGCGCACCATTCTTACACAGCCACATCTGCTGATCTTTCTGTTGTCGATATACAATAGAATGAAGTACACTGAATAGGTGTTCAGCGGAGTTGCATACGTTGTAATAGAGTAGAAGGAACTGGCATAGAGTCAAGTTGTTTACAGGTTAATAGCATTGAGTGGTGTGGCAGAGAGTGGGGTATTGTACAGTTCGGTGGCGTAGAGTGTAATAGTGCATAGTGGAGTATCATACAGTGGAGTGGCATATAATGGAGTGGTGTAGACTAGAGTGGGATAGTGTGGCATGGGGTGGAGCATAATAGCACGTGGAGCGGTGTATATGTATATATATGTATGTTAAAAAAGGATTTTGAGTACCACCATCTCCAGTACCAAAATAACGCACAGTATTGGCCTTGAGGAAGATCTCTGGGAGATCGAAACGCATTACCCTTAAATTTCTTTATCACATAGGAAGAAGCCTGTATAGTGCATTTTTTTAGGTACCGGTGACGTTGGTAATCCCTTTTCACTTTATTAAGCAGTGGCCGGCTTCCGCATGTCGCAGCGACCGTGCCAGAGTGGATGTAGCCAGGGAATGCCAGCAAATGTGTCATATATATATATATATATATATATATATATATATATATATATATATATATATATATATATATATATATATATATGTATATATATTTATATGTTCACTTAAAAAAAAAACAAAGGTTACAGGGATTACAGGGATGTTACGGTCAGGCTCACATTCTCATCATACAAAACCATAGAAATTCAGCTGTGATAGAGTTATTTCAAGAAACTATGGCTCGTTCCCTGAGGTAAATATAGCCCACACCTCAGCCATGCAGTTTTCTCATCAATAATTTCACTGCAAATGTTACAGTGATATTATCAATGATGTCATAGAAAATTTCATGAGTGATGTAATATCTGAGGCAATTACCAGTGCATGGCAAGGGTGTGATTTATACTTATAGTACAGGGTTAACCCCCTATAACCATTCAACCCCATGCCATGCACAGGCTTTCGCCATGCACAGTGGGGGTTGACAGCAGTGCCTGACCTATGGCCAGGTCCTGCAGCCAACCCCCTATAACCACCCACTGCTGCTTCACACACTGTCTTTGGCTGCACTGCAGGGCCTACCCCACAGCACTCATGAAGTGCTTTCTTGTTTGGTGTGGATGTGATCATATTCCAATATGTCAGAAAATGGGAGGAAAGATGTTGCATATCACTAATGGATATGGAGTGGGGCCAAATGGACTGGCCTTCTAGGCAAGATTACATATTTGTACTTTTTAAAAGCTTTGAACACAATCTCTTGTCTCTGCAGCAGATGATAAGAAAGAACCTACTCATCACAGACACTACATGAGATATTACACTAAAAAAAATGCAAGGATCAAAACACCTCCATTGGTGATTACATGAAAAGGTTTACGATGGAAACACAAAGAAAACACACTTGTTTTACCCTTGCCTTATGCACAATGTTAGAATGGTTAGGAGACTGTGGAGAGAGCCTCAAGGCTTCCGCTGTCATAACCGGCTTCCAGACTTCTGCAGGAGCAATCATCACTCTCACAGGCAAGGAAATGCTAAAAATGCAGTTCCCTGCAGGCAGGAACAATCTTTTCATCTCTTTCCTTGCCTGCATGACAGCATTAAGAAAAAGAAATATAACTCTGCTCACAGCAAAGGGGGGGGGCAGTTTTAACTCTCCCGCTTGCTGGAAGCAGGTTGTTTGCTTTTGCTTGCCAGGTAAAAGCAAGCAGCTACCTCCTGAGGGTGGCCAACTCGGGAGGTAGCAGGAGCCAGCCCAGGGGCCATATATGGATCCAGGAGGGGGGGCCCTTCCTTCTTTCTTCATATCTATCCAAAACTGGAGGAGTCTGCATGGACCTTCTTGTTAATTTTCTTTGTAGCCCTGCTGAGGTGGTGGTACCCAGGGCCTGGGTGGTCTGCGCTGCCCCACAACAATTTCTTACACTTAGCCCTGGGTAGGTGGTGGTCTCCGGGGCCCAGGGGGTCTGCAGGACCCGCTATTCATTTTTTCTCTCTTGTCCAGAAAGGTGGAGGTCCCTGAGGTTTTTAAAAGCCATAGAAGTGGGCCCTCATGTGCCTCTCTCCCTAATAAATAAATAAATAAATATGCCCTTAGGACATGGTCCACCTGGAGGCAAAATTAAAAGCAGACAGGCGAGACCCTGCATGCTTTTAATTTTTTTATTTCACAGCAAAATTTAGAAATGTTCACAAATTTCACTGTGAATTTAAAAAAAACAATGCTTTTGTGCCCTGGCAGGGACCCAGGGGGATCCCTAGACTAAGGGTAGGGGCTTAGGGCAACCATAGTCTGCCCCCTTTTCTTTTTTCCTGTATTGACATGGATGTCAACACTTCCTGGTTGAAGTGTTGAAAGCCAATCATATCTCAACACAAGATAGTGACTATATGCAGAGTATTTGCACTTCTAAATATACAAATATGGAATTCCTTTAATATCTCTAAAACTACTGAATGGATTTATGAAAATAACAAAAAGTGTGATCTATGTAATAAAAGCTACCTTTCTGCTACATTTGGAGCAATTCTGTCCAGCAGTTCGGGCTGCAAGCGTGTCTAAAGAGTCTATGGGAATTAAAATGGAAAACACACTTTTTGAAACCCCCCGCTTTTTCTTGGCCCCCACTGAACAGATCATCCCAAAAATTCCAATCACAACAAGAACCTAAAGGGCACTTTTTTGTAACATTTTGTGAAGATTTGTCAAACAGTGCCAAATACATAAGCAAGTCAAAAACGAGGTCTTAACTATAACTACCTACTTGCAATCAATATATATATATGTAGCATTTAATTTAACTGAAAAAAATAAAAGTTACAGAAGGGATGTTATAATTAGGTTCTCAACTTAATCGTACAAAACCAAGAAATTCAGCCGTTAGAGTTATTTTAAGTAACTATAACTCATGCCCTAAGTTAACTATAGCTCACGCTCCCTGCCATTCACAGTTTTTTATTCAATAATTATACTGTTAATGTTTCATTAACATTTTTTATGACATTAGAGAAATTGTAATAGATGGGGTAACTAGCAGTGCATGGCAAGGGATTAAAGTTACTATAGATGGTATCTATCTTGCTGTGGAAGTGGTCTGCAAGGGCGTCACTGAATTCATGTGAGGAGAGATGGAGTTTTTTATAGCTGATGGGAGTGGTTCTTGCTGGTGTGTCATATTCTCTCCAGTTGTTTGTACCAAATGGAGTTCTTTCTGCTTCCTTGGGTAGATGTCCATTATGTATTCTACACTACTGCTGTGCAATGAACCACATGTCACCAGTGACCTTGGGTGCATTTAGTCAACATGATTGTTCCTGTTGCCCCTTTCTCTAGAACTCTGTGATAACATAAATCCTCCTACAAAGAGGCCAATGAGACTACCAAGCCAGGGTCCTCTAATCTATATGAAGTAAGTGCTTCTTTGTTTTGAGGAGATGGTCCTCATACAAGAATGTGGAATTCCTATAGCACGACTCCCAGGACATATTATTTAGGGTCAAGGACAATAAGTTTTCAAGTTTATTTTGTCCTTAGGACAAATAGGCCCAACCCCCTACAGCACAAAGTTTCAAGTACCCCATTATGGATTAGGGAAGAGCATTGTCTACAGTTGAGGTAATATTTGAGTATGTATGTTAATGCTGTTTGAACCTGTATTTATGGTTCATTAATGCAAAGTCTTTATTATTAGAGTAAGCGCTGTAAGTGAAATGTAAGTGAAATGTAAGCTCAGACTGCACTGCTGACAGTTTGCAAAGTTTAACAATAAAAGGCACAAAATGCTCTCTGATTAGATGCAAATGTTGCAGAGTCTTTGCTTTTAAATTAAATGTTCACAAAAAATGTCACTTGGAAAAAAATGTTTTGCTAAACTACTGTAAATGTTTAGGTAGCTTTTCACTGAAGAATCATCTACGAAAATGAGTGGATGCATACTGATATTCCAAAAAATAGTCTTAATGGAAAATCAGTGCAAACAGTTTCAACAAGATTATGGGAAACATGAAAATAAAAAAAATCATTGTTAAAGTCAATGCATGTCTTGTTTTGACATTGTGTTTTGTAAAACTGCATTGTTGTGGGAGCTGCAAGGCCCTCATCAGTATACAAGCACAGGCAAAAAAATATAATCTTTTTTTCATTTAAAAAAGCATACATTGATAAAGCAGTCTCTGGCACTGAACAAAACTACTTTGTGTGCAGATATGCTCCTTGTGAAAGAGCAGAATGCTTTCATTCACAGTGAAGCCAGTCTATAGATAGGTAGATAGATAACTAGAAAGATAGATAGGTAGATAGACAGCTATAAAGGTAGATAGATAGATAGATAGATAGATAGATAGATAGATAGATAGATAGAACTCAAGACCTAATTAAAGGCCCAATTCTTATATAATGTCACAAAGTGCACACATGGTATATGCTGTTACATTAGTGCTAATTTACAGCTTTCATTCATTCACCATAATCTACAGAAGTAGGCCAGGAAATTGTACTTCTAAAACATATTTGTGAACTGCATTTTAACATGAACAAATATGCATGTGTAGATTTTGCTGATGAGAAAATATGTTAAGCCTTTTCACGTTCACTTTCCCTCTAGCCACTTTTTTCCTCAAACGTGAAAGATTTTTTATCTCTGCCTCTGTGGGGAGTACATTTCCACCCTTTCTCAGTGTGGGCAAAGTACAGAAACGAGTTGGTGAAAATCCCTAAATATGCAACTTAGTCAGTTTGCACAGACGTCAAAGTGCATTCCAAGCCAGAAACTATTGCTTAACGCTACCTCAAGCCCCAGTATGTAGATCTGTGGGAAGGTGGCAAAATGGGGGAAATTCAAGAATTTAATATGAGCCCTGTAATGGTCAAAGGTGCTATTAACAGAGCTCTTATACAAAACAATGCCATACTGTATCACTGCACTATGTGGCACCAAAGGGACAAGTGGATTTATGTAGTAATCTTTCCCATGTCCAAGTACATATTTCATTAAATTGCACACGCCTGTCCTCATATTCTTCGTCGTCACGAACGCGCCATCAAAACAATTGGGAAACACACTCAGGGACTGTAGGAGGCTGGCCTGGTTTGTAGGGGTAACTATGGTACTTACACCTTATACGAGGTCCAGTTATCCCTTATTAGTGAAATGTTGGTAGTGTCTAGAAGCCAGGCCTCTAGAGGTAGCTGTGGCTGAGCAGCCAAGGCTCATTTAGGAGACATGCAAAGCTCACACAAAACCACTGTAGTCACACAGTACTCACACACATAAAAGAAAATACTCAGTGTTACAAAAATAAAGGTACTTTTTATGGTGACATAAATACCAAAAATACCACAGAGACTACACTCCAGTTACGAGATAAGTAATACACAAATTATATTCACTAGTATGCAAAAACAGGTTTAAAACAGTTATAAAACAGTGCAATTAGTGAAAACCACAATATCTAAAAATGGGCCTAGGAAAACCACAGACCATATACTAAGAAAGTGGAATGCAAATGGCAGTTTCCCACCTAGGCAAATGTAGTGTGTAGAGGGGCACTGGGAGTACTAGAAAACACCAAAGGTAAGTACAAGAACCAATAGCAGTGCCCAGGAAAGCAGGGGTAAAGCACAGTAACTTTCCCAGAACACACAAGAACACGAGAAAGAAGATTATGCAAGAACCAGAAAAGAGTGCAAGACAACAATGATAGATGTCTGGAACTGAAGAACTGTAGAAGAAGGGGACCAAGCCCAAGAAGCACAGAACAGTCCAGAGAGAACAGGAGCCCCTTCTAACACAGATGAAGGTGCAAAAGAAGAACCACCGGTGAAGAAGAACAGTCAGCACTGCACCCAAGAGGATGGATTTGAGTTCCTGGTTGGTGCAAGTGATGTCCAACGCCAGGTGGAGGACTGCAGCCTGGTTTGTGTCGCTGGAGTCCGCCAACAAGCCTTGGCAAATGCAAAGTTTGAGGTTAGCAGAAAATGGCACTGCAATGGCAAATCAATTGATAGGATAGGAGGGCAAGTCCTGTGCTAAGCACAGTGAGTCAGGAACTGTTTTTTAAACTTGATCCTCTTTATGATGGAGAACTAGTGCAAAGCAGTGCATTTTGTGAAAACAGACTAGAACTTGGGGAGATCCAATATGATCTGAGCCATTGCATTCTAAATGACAAAAAATGTAAAGGGGAGTTCCCATAGTCAAGGCGAGATGAGATCAGGCCTTGAACCACCACTCTATGAACTGCAACAGGCATCCATCTAAGGGTCTTTCTGAGAGCCTGCAGTAGGCCAAAGAAGCTGGAGGGCAGCCTCTTGGCCTGGGCAGCCTTGGAAGCCTGCTAACACAAATAATTTAAAGGCTCTTAACTTCCCCCTTTAAGAGAGGGTGGTCTTTTGGGGGTGGGGGGCAGCTAAGTTGGTCGTAAAGTGATGGCCTATTACGACTAGCACCACCTATGTTTTTGTGCCATTGAGTTCCATATAGCTTCATCGTGCTAAACAGGGCAGGCCTGCAGGTATGTTTGCGTAGTCACTGCAATAAGTAGCACTATGTGTGCTGCAACCCAGTGGGGGGTATTTAACCTACAGGTCCTCTGTACATTTTAGGTACTATATATTAGGGACTTATAGGTACGTTAATTAGAGGCATGGCAATTCCATGATGTTGAAAGGGGAAGCACAGACACAGCACAGAGAGTTCTAAAGCCAGCAAAAACAGTCAAGGCAAAAATCTGGGGCACTCCACTGAAATAAAGGCCATTTACATTCACTGCAAAAACAAACATTGAAGTGGTGCTATATTTAGGTGAAAAGTTCAATGACAACAAGACATTTTAAACTAAAGAATTCACCAGTTATAGTCATCTCTAGTAACTGCTATGCCTGCCCTAAAGAAACTTTAACTCATACCTCTGACCTGCCTTAAGGCCAGACACGACTCTTCATACTGAGCAGATCCCCCATTCTGCCCTCATGTCCCTGACCCCGCCTTTGCTGACCTTGCTGCCGTAGGAAGTCCTAGGCCCTCCACCACCGCAGGCTTCCGCCTGCCCCTCTATCCCGGTGCCTAGTGGTAGGAGTATTTAGCGTGCTCTTCACTTGTATTGTATTTCATTTTTTTAATTTCAAATTTCGTTCTGTGCTTGCTGTACATTTCCCAATCTGGCTCTTGCCGGTTTCCCCGTCCCTGCAGTTGCATCCGCTGCAGCCCACCCCCATTGGCCCCCCGCCTCTCAGCTGCTCCTCCCTCTTACCTTCCCTTCTTGATGGCGGCCACTGCGTGGCTCGAAGAGTGACCCCTGACCTGCCTATAGGCCAGGCGTGACTCTTCACGCTGAGCAGATCCCCCATTCTGCCCTTGTGTCCCTGACCCCACCCTTGCTGCCTTAGGAAGTCCGAGGCCCTCCACCACCCGCAGGCTCCCACCTGCGCCTCTTCCCCAGTGCCTAGTGGTAGGAGTATCTAGCGTGCTCTTCACTTGTATTGTATTTCATTTTTTACATTTCAAATTTCATTCTCTGCTTTGTTTTCAACTGTATTTGTGCCCTTTTTCTGCCCCACTTCGTTTTTACCGCTGTGTTTTCTGCACATTTCCCATTCGGGCTCTTGCCGGTTTTCCCCTCCATGCCATGCATCCCCTGCGGCACGCCCCCCTCGCTCCCCCATTGGCCACACCCTCTCGCCTCCCAGCTGCTCCTCTCTCCCACCTCCCCTTCTTAATGCCAGCCGCTGCGCTGCTGCACAGCTTGCACGCTGGAGGCGCGCCAGAGGCAAGCCCATCTGTGCCCGTCTGCGCCTGGACTGCTCCCAGCGCCCGGCCCCCCTAAGCAGCACTACTTCTCCACAGAACTCCATGCCCTCAACCCTGGCCAGCACCCTGCCTGCGCACAGGCCAGCCCCAAGCACACACATGGACCTTTCACATGCAACTCCTGCAGTTTTTCCTGCACTCACACAAACACCAACAGCACCAACACGCACCACAACACCAACACACACCACAACAACACTAACACGCACCCCAACAACACCTACACGCACCACAACACCAACACGCACCACAACACACACCACAACAACACCAGCACACACCACAACAACAACAACCCCAGCAACCACCTTAACTGTATATTCCTATACATCAGCTCTGTCCACATGCACGCCATCGAGCGCTGGGATCTGATCACAACACACTCCCCTGACATAGCTTTCCTCAAGGAAACATGGATGAACCCCTCATCTGAACCCGACATAGCCATAGCCATAGCCATCCCAGAAGGCTACAAAATCTCCTGTAGAGACCGCATAAACAAGCCAGGAGGAGGCATTGCCATCATACACAAAAACACCATCAAAATCTCCACCAACACCCATGACACCCTAGACAGCGTAGAACACCTACACTTCTTAATCCACATAAACGCCAACACCACCCTTAGAGGAACCCTCATTTACAGAGCACCAGGACCCCGCCCCCCTTTCTGCGACGCCATCACTGATACCATCAGCTCCTACGCCCTCACCTCCATGGATTACATACTCCTTGGTGACCTCAACTTTCACCTGGAAAGCACCCACGATGGCAACTCCACAACCCTGCTAGACAACCTCATGAACCTAGGACTCAAGCAACTGGTCACCTCACCCACTCACTCAGCAGGACACACGCTTGATGCAATTTTCACCTCCAGCAATCACATCACCTTTACCGACACCACTGAACTGCACTGGACGGACCACCATTGCGTCCACTTCTCCTTCATGAAGCCCACCACCGACAACACACCACACCCTACTGAATGTGGGACAGCTGAACGCCAAACTCACACAAGCTCCACCGCCCATCACCATCGACAATGGTTAACAACTTGCGCGGACTCCATCGCCCCACTGAAAAGCAACAACAACATCCGCACCATCAAGATTGTCCCTTGGTTCACCACAGAACTCCAAGCCTCCAAACGTGAATGCCGCAAAATTGAGAAAGCATGGTGCCAAGAGCCCTCAATGAGCAATTTCTCCGCACTCAAAACATCCATACGCAAACACCACCAACTCATCCGGACCACCAAACGGTCATTCTACAAAGAACACATAGATAATAACTCACACAACAGCAAGGAACTCTTTACCATCGTCAAAGAGCTCACCAAACCCAAATCCAACCCCCCTCACATCCAAAACCTTTGCAACTCCCTCTCCAACTCCTTTCACCTCAAAATCTTAGACATACACAACAGTTTCACAGCATCCACACCCACCGCCACCACCACCGTCACCACTGACATGACCAACAACACAACACCCCCCCACACCAACCAACTACACACCTGGACCCCTACCAACGATGAAAAAAACAAAAAAACATGACTTCCATCCACTCAGACACCCCCACAGACCCCGGCCCCCACCACTTATTCAACAAGGCCAGCCAAATCATCGCCCCCCCCAGCTCTGCGCCGTTATCAACAGCTCCTTCAACACCACAACCTTCCCAGACACCTGGATGCACGCCAAAGTCAACGTGCTCCTCAAAAAACCCAAAGCAGACCCGAAAGACCTCATGAACTACCTCCCCATCTCTCTTCTCCCCTTCCCCGCCCAGGTCGCTGAGAAGATTGTGAACGCCCAACTGTTTCACTTCCTAGAGGAAAACAACGCACTCAACACCTCCCAGCCTGGATTCTGCAAGAACCACAGCACTGAGACCACCCTCATCGCCTGCACAGACAACCTCAGAACCAGAGTGTACAAGGGCGAGACCGTCGCCCTCATCCTGCTGGACCTCTCCACAGCTTTCAACACTGTATGCCACCAAATCCTCCGCGCACGCTTTTTTGATGCAGGAATCCGACACAAGGCCCTAGACTGACTCACCTCCTTCCTCGGCCAAAATAACCCAAAGAGTTTGTCTCCCTTCCTTCCAGTCCCCAGCAACCAAGATCATCTGTGGGGTCCCACAAGGATCCTGCCTCAGCCCTACCCTCTTCAACATCTACATGGCTCCACTCGCTAACATCCTCCGTCCCCACGGAATCAGCTCATCATCTCCCTCACCAGGAACCCTTCCACCACCAAGACAAACCTCCACGCCTGACTCCTCGACATCGCCAAATGGATGACAGCAAGCCACCTCAAACTCAACTCCAACAAAACAGAAATCATCATCTTCGGCCCCAACAAGACAGTATGGGACGACTCCTGGTGGCCCACCACCCTAGGACCTCACCCAACACCCTCCACCCACGCATGCAACCTCTGCATCATCTTAGACTTATCTTTCACCATGGCCCAGCAAATCAACAACACATCTCATCCTCCTGTTTCAACACCCTTCACATGTTACGGAAGACCTTCAAATGGATTTCCTTAGAAACAAGCAAAACAGTCACCCATGCACTAATCAGCAGCGCACTGGACTACGGCAACACCCTCTAAGCCGGTACCACAGCCAAACGTCTGCAAAAACTCCAGCGAATCCAGAACGCAGCCGCACGTCTCATCCTCAACCTCCCCCGCCACAAGCACATCTGCAATCACCTCAGATCCCTTCACTGGCTGCCTATCAGCAAAAGGATCATCTTCGAAGTCCTTATCCACGCTCACAAATCCCTCCATAACACTAGACCAGCCTACCTCAATGAAAACTTCCACGCACCTACTCGACCTCTTCGCGGACCTCGCCCTTGCCACATTCCCCCGCATTCAACGCACCACCTCCGGTGGCAAATCCTTCTTCCACCTCGCCTCCAAGACCTGGAACTCCCTCCTCACCAACCTACAAAAGACCCAGGACCTCCTAACCTTGAGAAAGTACCTCAAGACATGGCTGTTTGAGCAGTAATCGGCAAACCTTTCCCCCCTCCACACCACAGCGCCTTGAGACCCTAACAGGTGAGTAGTGCGCTTAATACATTTGTTTGATTGATTGATTGATACCCTTGCCGTTCACAGGCTTCTCAACAAAGTTGTTATTTCAAATGTGGCAATGGTGTTTTAAATGATTCTATAGAACATGCCATAATTAATTAAATATGTGGAGTAATTAGCTGTGCATGGTGAGAGTTGTAGTTACTTTAGGGCATGTAATTTTCACCAGTAAATTTCTGGGATTTATTACCATACATTATGCCAAACCACCACCATACACAGCCTTTAGCGAGCCATGGTAAAGGATTGGCCGCAGGCCAGGCCCTGTGGCAAACCCAACAAAGGTAGACAATCCACTTGTGAAGCATGTGGTTGACTGCAGGTCCTAGCCTCTGAGCAGCCAACCATACGCAACACAATGCCTTATGGTATACAACATGCGGTTGGTCTCACAGGACCTCTCTGTACTCAGGCAGACTTGCTGACTTTGTCAAAGAATCAACATCAAAGTATCAAAAGTGAGCCTATGGGGTTTATCAAGGGGTGAGCATACCAGTATATATAAGAGCAGATCTATCATCTTTCTCCAAAAATCACCAATATTTAGAAACAGATGTATTCTTCAGTAATTCACACAATGCAATATTTATTGATTATTATAAAAATGTTTAATGAAGCTTTAATTAGAAAAACATGTCTGTGACTCATTTTTTTACATAGTTGTTATTAACACATTTTCTGGGTGAAAATGTTCAAATAAGTAGTCAGAGAGACATATTGTTTAAAGAATAAAATCTAACCAACCTGTCTCTGAGGCTTTCTTTTATCTTTATGAAATTGAATAAAATCATAAGAACAACCAAAGGAGGGGCATACAGCTCCAACTAGTAGTGTTTAAAAAAATACAGTAATTTCTCTGGTGTCATGGATTCCCATAGCGTTTTCAGCCCCGGGGACCCCATTCCATTCCCTGGTGACTTATGTGGGTGCCATGTTGGACACCCACACACCGCTATAACGGAGGCAGAGATAGGAGCCCCCGGCCCCAACAGCCCCAACAATCAATCAATCAATCAATCAATCATGAATTTGTAGCATGTGGCTAATTACCCATAGCGTCTCGCTGTTTGTGGGTGGGATGCTCAGTCGAAGAACTAGATCTTGAGGTCCTTGCTGAACTGCTTCAGTGATGCGGTCTGCCTGAGCTGGAGAGGTAGCGTGTTCTATGTCTGAGATGCTATGTAGGAGAAGGAATTTCCTCCTGCTGTGCTTTTCTGGATCTTGGGGATGGTTGCAAGGGCAAGCTGGGAGGAACGGAGATGTCTGTTGGGTACGTAGAAAGCAAGGTGGTGGTTGAGATATGCTGGTCCAATGTTGTGCAGTGCCTTGTAGGTGTGGATGTGATTCGCTTGTTAACTGGGAGCCAGTGTAGGTTTCTGAGGAGGAAGGAGATGTGGCAGCGTCGGGGATGTCCCGGATAAGACTGGCTGCTGCATTCTGGACTCTTTGGAGTATTGATTGAAGTTTCTTAGTGATGCCGGCATAGAGTAGATTGCTGTAGTCCAGTTTGTTAGTGATGAGTGCGTGAGTGACTGAATTCCTCATGTCAGAGGTAATCCATTTGAAAATCTTATGAAGGAGTCGGAGGATGTGAAAGCATGATGAAGAGATGGCGTTGACTTGGTGGGTCATGGATAGGGAGGAGTCCAGCATGATACCCAGATTGTGCATGTGGTCAGTGGCGGCGGGGACATTTCCCATGGCAGTGAGCCACCAGGAGTCATTCCAGGCAGAAAGGGTGGAGCTGATGGCAAGCTTACCAGCCTGCACGATACTGGGTGCTGGCAGGAGCCGAAACCTAATCTTAACTCTCACTTGGATGGGAGCAGTATTTTGCTACTGCTACTACTTTGGTAGGAGCAAAGTGGAGTTTCCAGCCTGGGAGAAATCGACTCTGGGGAACATGGTCCCTGGAACCCATTAGAGGCTTGGGAGGAAGGGCTGGATGCCTCTGTCTCCTTTAAGTTGATTTTGCCCTGGGAATTGGGGTCCTTGAGGCTTTGAGTTATTTGTGGGTGGGGCCTCACTCATACCCCCCTCCCCAAATATATATTATAGACTTTTAGACCATGCCCCATGAGTCAAATTTAATACATTTTAAATGCCTAAAAGCTTTGTGGGATCCAAACATTTTTTCAAAGTCAAATTTTAATGTTGATCCTGGGATCCCCTCTGGGATATCCCCCTTCACAAGGGCTTGAAGGGCAGGAGAGGCAGTGTAACCCTAACCTGACTCCTTGTGTATATTTTCTACACACTTGTCATGGCACTAAGGGCCTGTTAGAGATGGTGTCTTTGGTTGGCAGTCAGGCTACACTCTGTCTGACCAAAGACCCTCACTCTAGTCAGGGCAAAGAAGAAACACACTTGGTTAAACCCCACTCACGCCCTTGGTAGCTTGGAGCGAGCAGGCAGGCTTAAATAAGAAGCAGTGTGTAAAGTATTTGTGCCAACACACACTGTAATATAGTGAAAATACTACAAAATGGACACTACACCACATCTGCGATGCATCGTTTTTCTCCCTCACAGGACAGCGATTCAGGTTCTCAAGGACTTTGACGCACAGGGACGATGCCTGAGAAACTGGTTGTTAGAAAACCATTCTGCACGGGGTTTGCATCGTTATCAGCAGCCACAAGTGGGTGTTACATAATTTCTTTAGCCGTGATGCATCAATCTCAACCGTGATTAAGGTGGAGTGTCAATTTTAGCCGTGAAGCAGGTGGAACATCGTTTTTCATCTGTGTTGCAGATGGTGCCTCAAAACAAATTCCCCACATGGTGTTCTGTGTGCGGATTTCAGTCTTTATTCTGCCAACTTCACCTCTCAAGGACTCAGGGACTGAATAGGACACCACTTGCAGGGCAGGAGTCTCAGCAGAGAGTCCAGGTGATGGCAGAGGAAATCTTTGAAAGCCCTGAGACTTCAAAACAGGAAGCAAACTCATTTCAACCCCTTGCAGATTCTTCTCAAGCAGGAATGCACAACAAAGTCCAGTGTTTGTCACCTTTCACAGGCAGAAACAGCAACTGGAGGAAAGCCCAACAAAGCAAAGTCATAGGCAGGGGCAGCACTTCTCCTAAGCTCTTCTCCTTGGCAGAGGTTCCTCTTGGTCCCAGAAGTAATCTAAAAGTATGGGGTTTTGGGTCCACTACTTATACCTCTTTCTGCCTTTGAAGTAGGCAAACTTCAAAAGAAAGTCTTTGCTGTTCACAAGATCCCGCCTTGCCCAGGCCAGGCCCCAGACACACACCAGGGGGTTGGAGACTGCATAGTGTGAGGGCATATACTGCCCATTTATGTGTAAGTGACCACTCCTCCCTCCACTCCAGCTCAGATGGCCCATCAGGATATGTAGGCTACTCCCCAGCTCCCTTTGAGTCACTGTTTAGAGGGGACTCGCAAACAGCCCAACTGTCAGTCTGCCTCAGACAGGGAAACCACAAACAGGCAGAGTCACAGGGTGGTTTAAACAGGAAAATGCCTACTTTCTAAAACTGGCATTTTCAAACTGATAATTTAAAAAACAACTTTACCAAAAGATTTATTTTTAAATTGTGAGTTCGGAGACACCAAACTCCATATTCCCATCTGCTCTCAAAGGGAATCTGCGCTGAAAAGATATTTAAAGGCAGCCCCCGTGTTAACCTATGAGACAGATAGGCCTTGCAACAGTGAAAACTGAATTTGGCAGTAATGCACTGTTAGGACATCTACAAGACATCAGTACATGTCCCACCTTTAACATACACTCCACCCTGCCCATGGGGCTACCTAGGGCCTACCTTAGGGGTGCCTTACATGTATAAAAAGAGAGGGTTTAGGCCTGGCAAGTGTGTACACTTGCCAGATCGAATTGGCAGTTTGAAACTGCACACACAGACACTGCAGTGGCAGGTCTGAGCCATGTTTACAGGGCTAATCAGGTGGGTGACACAGCCAGTGCTGCAGGCCCACTAGTAGCATTTTATGTATAGGCCCTGGGCACCTCTAGTCCACTTTGCCAATGACATACTAGGAAAAAATTACAATAAATGTCCAAAGGACACCTTGGATACCAAATATGGAATCCCAGGTATCCCTTAAAAGAGAGATCTCAGGAAAACAAACCACAAGAAAAAAGAAAAAAAACTGATAGAAATTAAGCATACACAATACAAAATGTATTTAAATATGATCATAATGTCATAATGTCATAATCTATATGAGCAAATTCTGGAACCTAATAAACCAACAATAAACACTCTAATAAACATGCCCCAAAAGGACCCTGGAAAATAAAGAAATACTAAAAGCAAAAAATCACAATCATACTGACATTGATTCATACAATGTTGAAAAAATATAAAGACTCAATTGATTGCATTAAGACCAACACGGATAAAGCCACAAAGGCTGCAAAGTATAAACATGCCTGACGGGCCACTGAATCTTCATCAGTGGTAACATAACACGAGCAGTAGTCCAGTAATGTTGTGGTATAGATAAGACCATCTAAAGGAATCTGCAATGTTGATTATATATTTCTTAGTAGTCCTACTTTCAGACTGCAAAAGTCCTTCTTAATTAATCAAATAGAATCTTTGGTCTTTCCTCATGTTGAATGGATAAGTTGATTGTGGATTCTGAAAAAATATCCATGTTGGCCACTGCAAGTGTTCATGAATAATAATGCTGACGTACGTTTTGGTGACCAGCACCTAGAAAAGATCGCCCACCTTCCTCAGGGCACTAGCCTTTATCTTTGTCCAAACAATTCCAGGGAACAATTTATTACATGCATAATCCTGAAATATGAAACAGATAATAAGTGTGGTTGTAGTGATGAGATCTCACAAAACAAATAATACAAAGACAAAAAACAAACCACAACATGAGAAAAACGAAATGAAAGACAAGTAAAGGATAAAGAAAGATAAAGAAAATGGTGCCTTTGTCCAAAAGTCCTTACGGAGAAGAAACCTTGGAGATACTTACATATCTCTGTGTGGTAAACATGAAGCAAATAAATTAATCAAACAATGTGTTGCAAACCTGAAAGTATAATGCACCACAAATACTCTCTTCCTAGTAAATTAAATATGCCAAAAACACATGTATTTTACACAGGGAGCACTTGCACTTTAGCACTGGTCAGCAGTGGTGAAGTACCCAGAGTAGCAAAAACGGCAAAATAGCTAAAACAGAGTCCATCACACAGTCAAAACCTGGGAAGCAGAAGCAAAAAAAAAAAACAGGGGAGACCACCCCAAGGATTCCAGGTCCAACAGGGCCTGATTAGGAGCTTGGTGGTTGTACCACCAGCCCGCACCTGGGGTGATGTGGAGAATGCCTCCAAGCCGGTAGCATTCCGACCGCTGCATCACAACATCCCCATAGGGGTACTCGGTTGTCGGTAGTGCATTCACTTGTGTTGGCATGCTTCGGCCCTAAGAGAGAGTCTGAAGCCAATGCCAGCAGCATTGCTGCACATCCAGCAAGTTGGGTGCATTGTTTTCATACACCATGTCGTACATGGCAAACAGTGTGTGCACTGACATTGCTGGCATGGGGGGGCACAACATTGGCCCCAGCAACGCACTACATCAGCTATTAACCCTGGGGCCCTTGTTGTGGACCTTTACCTGCCATTCTGCTGACCTTTTAATGGCGAGGTCCTCAAAATAAATAGGTTAGTGGAAAGGCAGCTCAGAATTTCCATGCAGTGCCAATGCCAGCACTGCCACCATTGACCGCAGCTGTTCCTACCACTGCCACCACCGCAATAGCTAAGGAGTCAGCAGTGGTGGCGGTTTTATGGCAGTCCGACCACCAATATTTTAATTGGGCAGTCAGACAGCCAAGGATGCGGTGGTCGGACTTCCAATGATGCAACACCAGTCCCAAGCTCGCCATCCTCCTAATCGGGCCCTAAATCCCTGAGTCCTGTAATAGCTGCCTGCACATTTTTTCTTCATGTTGCAAGCTGCAAATAAGAATGCTCGCTCACTGGCCCGAGAGGAAAAAAGCCACCTTTGCCAATCAGAATGCTCTATTTTTCAAAATTGCATTTGAAGGACTCTTACAAGAGTCCCTCAAACTCTACTGTCGAAGATATTCAAATATGCTTGTTTACTAATATCTTGAAAACTACTGAATTGAACCAAGATCCAGCTTACTGCCAAATTTGGTGCAATTCATTCAGTAGCTTCTGAGGCAGTGCTGCCTGAACAAGTCTATGGAAAATGCATAGAGAGATAGGGTTTTGGGCCCCCCTTTTTTCTCAGCCCCTACTTCATAGATCACCCTGAAACATTTCAGGAAGGAGCTGAGGTGGGCAAACATTTTTTTGATTGTCAAAAATTTCTCATATTGCGTCAATATTACAAGAAAATCAAAAATGCTATTCCTTTAGAAAATCAGACCAAATTCTAACTACTGAGTGGCAACTGCCACTAGATAATATATATATCTATATGTATAGCTATAGCTATATCTATATCTATAAAAAAATCAGTTTTCAAGATTTGAGTTCAATATGTCATAAATATAATTTATGTGATAACATCATGACCCTTAACCGTATAATGAGAACAAATGGGCTTGACCAGTTTTGCTGAAACGTTTGTAGATCAAAATAAAGATATGTTCAATTATTTTCTTGCATTACAATTATATGCTAAATATTTGTATGAAGGTTTAGGAATACATTAATCATTTTACTTCAAGGCACATTTTAAGTCTTGCTCTGAACATATTTCTTTTTAGGTTCCTTTGTCTGTGTGCAGCCAGAGCTGCCCATCTGGTTACAGAAAGGCCACACGAAAGGGAGAGGCAAGTTGCTGCTATGACTGTATTCAGTGTTCCGACGTTGAGATCTCCAATCATTCAGGTATGTAATGTTTCAAGTTTCTTATGTAGGCCACTGTCAAGTACCATACTTTGTGAAGGACTATTCCCTTCTTGATTGCCTGAGACAAGCGTGACTCCTCCCAGTAGCCAAGTTTACCACCTTGCTCAGGAAAGTGTACCTGAAAGATATTTAGGGGCATATTTACAAGAAAGTGGTACATCAGCTATGATGTGCCACTTTTCTTGCGTCCCCCCTACTGACACCTGACAATACCATAGTAGTACCTATTTATGATATGGTGCACCATGGCGGTCGTTAGCACAATAGCGTAAAAAATGTTGATGCTATTGATGCGCTTTGCTGCATTAGTGTCAAAATGTTCGACGCTAGTGCAGCAAAGTGCAGGGAGGCCCAGTGGTTAATTGGGTGCATCATTTTAACACCAGCTTTAAGCAGGCATTACAAATTCTGGAAGCAATGGAGCAGTGAAATCTTGTAGTTTTCACTGCAACATTTTTTTGGGCCTCCATGCACCGGAACTCCCCCCTTGCATGCATTATGCCTGATGCAAGCATTATGTGGCGCAAGGGGTTGCAAGGTGGCACAATGCATGAATTGCACCACTTTGTAAACATTAGAGTAAAATAAATTATACTAATGTGGTGCAAGGAGGTGCAAGGGGCTTGCAAATACGCCCCTTAATTTCTCCTTGAGTTGGCACAGTGCTAAGGACGAAACACAAAGGGAAAAAATGATGAAGAATAATATGGAAGTAATTAGCAAGACTCCAAATTCCCCTTACATCAGGAAAAAGAAAAGTTCAATCATGATATCCATGTATAAAATCCAGTAGATGCTTCAACTGCTGCAGCAAGTATTGGACAAAAATAGTGTCCTGAGAACAATGAATGTGGTGAAAACTAATGAAACAAATGTGTTGGAGCACAGCTAGCAATTGAAAATGTTTTCTCATTTATGATTCGAGCAAAAACTAACATCACAGGCTCCTCTTCATGTAAAATTCAGAACCTCAAATAACTTCCTACGGCCAGACAACCATCTTTGGATGGGCAACTTCTAAGGCTTGTCTCTATCCCGAAAACCTTTGTAATTGTTTGGTACACGACGAAGCCACCCAAGGTTGACATCCTTCAACCTGCCCTGGTTTCCGCATTCTTTGTTTTGAGATGATTTCAAAAGCAACAGGAGGATTTCATTGAGGACTTTTCTGAGCACTTTCTATTGCTTTCTGACTTGTTTCACTGCTTTGTCCTTCATTTACCCATGCTTTTTGAGTGCTTTCTCCTTTTAGCCTCATTTTTACTGACTTCTTCTCCACTCCCTCAATTTTTCTGTGTGCTTTATCCTGCTTTCTGCTTTGTTTTTGCTACTTTCCCCTCCTCTCCCCGCTTTCTTTGGTATGTTCTCTTCTACTTTCTGCCTCATTTTCACTGCTTTCTCTCTCCCTTCCCCCCATTTTTCTGAGTGTATTCTCTTTCTCTTTTTGCCTAGTTTTTGGTTCTTTCTTCCTAAAACCTCCTTGCTTTCCCCCTGATTTGCTGTGCGCTTTATCCTTCTCTTGGCCTTGTCTCTAATGCCTTATCCTTCCTTCCCTTCCATTTTTCTGAGTGCTTCCTTCTGCTTTGTGCCTCATTTTTACTACTTTCTCCTTGACGCCCCCATTTTTCTGAGTGTTCTCTCTTGTTTACTGTCTCATGTTCACTGATTTGCCCTTCTTTTTCCCATGTTTCTCTGAGTGCTTTGTCTTTTTGCCTTGCTTTTGCTGCTTTTACACTCCTTTCACCCTTTTTTCTCAGTGTTTTTTCCTGATTGCTGCCTCCTTTTACTCACTGTTCATTCCTTTTTTTCCCTATTGCTGCTCCTCCCTGCCACCTGTTTTTCTGCCTCCAGCCTATCTATGTCCACTGCCTCCCAGCTCACCTCCCTCCTCCCAGGACCTACTTTACGGAGGCAGCAGCACAGCACACTGTCGGTGATCCAAAAGGGTGCCCAATGCAAGGCTGTCTATGCCCCTCTGTCCCTGGGCTGTGCCCTGACACATGGCACATGTCTCTTATACTCCATGAAGATACACAACTGCTGACTTCGAAGCCCTTGACCCCGACTGACCAACAACCATTGCTGCCACACTCCACCACTTACCACCGGAGGACCATTCTCCTGCCCACACTGCCGCCTCACCTTTGGCACCCAAGCAACCAACACACCCGACACATCAATCGAGACCACCATAACAAAATTCCAGTGCATCCTATTTATTATATGTTCAGTAGTTAAACATGCAACAGAGGTCTGGGACATGATCTTCTCCCTCACCCCGGATGTCATTTTCCTCACAGAAACCTGAGTCAACCCCACCTCCGCGCTAGATATCAGCACTGCCATCCCTGAAGGTTACACAATAAAACACCGGGACCAAACCAACAAGCACGGAGGCGGAGTAGCCATCCTCCACATGGACACCATTCTCTGGTGACCTGACACCAGCAATAAAACAACTCAACTATCAACTCCACACAGACTGAAAAAGAACCACCAGAGGCACCCTTCCCTGCATACAACCAGAACGCCATGAACGCCATCTCAGAATTCATCACCCCTCAAGCAATCAACTCTGAGCACTACATATTCATAGGGGACCTCAACTTCCACCCCGATGACCCCAGCAACACCAACTCCACCAACTTTCTGAAAAGCTTGAACAACATCGGCCTCAAGCAACTTGTCACTGACCCTACCCAAATCGCAGGACACATGCTCAACCCCATCTTCACCTCCAGCGACAGAGTCAGGTACATGTACACCACACCACTCACCTGGTCTGACCACCATAATGTACACTTTACCATCTCAAGACCCACATATTCCAGCGCGATGCCCCCAGATCCACAGTAATAAACTGGAAAAAGTTACCTGAAAACCAGTGGAATTAAACTTTCTGTGCCACCCTCCCAAAATCTACACATGGCTATGAACAAGCAGCAAGAACTTCTACCAGTGGATCACAGAATGCCCAATACCATCTCCCCTGCCAAGACAGCCAAGTTAAAAAAACAAAATCAAAGGGGCAAGCTGATTCACCGAGGAACTGCACTCCACCAAATCCAACTGCCGACAACTTGAAAGGAAGTGGCTCATCTAATTTGTTGAACTCCCTCCCTAACTGTCTGCCACCATATAAATCATCAATCATTACTCATAATCACTTCACTCAATAAGATATCATCACTCATTGGTGCAATAGATGTAGTTACTGCCCCCAATCCAAGCACATTGGTAAGTACACAATTGTATCTCCTCTTTGATGCAAGCAATACATTGGATTTTGGCATTGGTAGTCTTGTCAATCAATGGTCGCCTGGAGCACATCTGCTAGGTGATGCAATAAAAAGGATAGGCATGCAAGGGAGGCAATCATTGACTCCAATGTCCTGAAGGAATTATGGAGGCTTCTTCACTGCACACTGGTGCAAGTCCAATCCAGCCATGCATAAGACTGAAAAATGGAGGGGCTGTATAAATCAGACACAAACATAATGCTACACTAGTTACATTTCTTTCTTTTGTTTTTTTGGCAAAGATAGAAGTTCAACAATGAATGATTAAAAAGTTCCACGGTGGCATACTCCGTCAGGGAAGTAGCGTTCATCCTCAATCGTCCAGATGTTGTGGATCGTCCAGAAGTTGGTCTGATAACACACTTCATTCTGACCAATCCTCCTCCTCCATCTGTGCTGTTTCATAAACGGTATAATGGTGTGGTATGAAGTGTTGGTTGATTTTAATCATGGTCAAACTCTCCATGCTTTGAGGTGACAGACTGGTGCTTCTCACTGTGACAGTAGCACCAGCTGCACTGAACACACTCTCAGCAGAGACACTGGCTACTGGACAAGCCTGATACCTTATTGCCTGCTTGCTGAGCTCTGGCCAAAGAGGCATCTTCCCATACCAATACACCCATGATTTGTGGTCTGCTTTGACCTAGTTTGGGTCATTCAGATACTCCTGGAACATCCTCTGAATGGTCATTGGTGCTTGTACTTGCTCAGCCTCTTTTGTCTCCGCTACTGCACTGGTGTTGGCTGATGTGAGACAAGACTGCCCTCTCTGGAAGTTGAAGGTGGCACACCAGAACTCCAGAGTGGGACTCTAATTTTAGGCCATTGCTCTTCTACGTCTCTAGCTTGCTCAGCAATCCCCATCTTGTATTCTGAAACATCCCATTCAGTAAAAGGAATAAAAATAGACAGAAGTTTTTTGTACCATGGATCTAGTTGTGTGGCCCAGGTGTACTCTTTGGACAACATGATGTAATTCTGCAGCATTGGATTACAAGCCAAGTGAAAAGTTATGCTCTCAACCAAGGCATGCACTTTTGGGTTTTCATTCATATGAGAGACTGTAAACTTTTCGGATCCCTTCTTTTGCTGGTATGGTAGCAGATGCAACAACAGGAGAGCTTGGCCCATCGTACTGTCCTCCTTGCTAATTTCCATGTGAAAGCCTCAAAAGGGAGTAGCATCTGTGTCAGGCATTTGACTAGGCCCCACTTGTCTGCATCCATGGTCATAGCTTTCCCAATTGCATCACCTCATCTTTGACTGACATAGTTGTTGATCTGTCTGTACTGCTCAAACAGAAATTACAACATGTAATAGGATGAGTTTGAATGTGCTGGCACCTCCTGTATATGGGCTTTAACTGGTACTCTGTTAGTATGCTGAATAATCCACAACTGCTTCAGGGCTTCAAAATAATGTCTAAAATGAGTGGAGGTTCTACATCAGGTGGCCAGTATGTTGCTGGCTATGGACCTGATTTAGAGTATCCCATTCACCCTATTACAATTTCCATAGGCTATTATGGGATTGTAATACAGCGGACAGGGTTCCTGTCACATTTTTAATGGAGTATCCCCTTCCACCAATCTCTAGATCAGGTTGATGCATTGCACCAAACTCAGGACTCTGAAATAGCCTCTGTCTGCCATGGTCGAGACTATTTTACTGCCATTGTCTGTCACACCAAATCCAATTCTGAGACATCTGAGTTGCAGCCATTCAGATACCTTGCTGTTGAATTTATCCAATATTTTTGATTTCTTCATGGTGAACATAGCTACTTTTGCATGCTGCCATACACTCTTAAAACTCTCTTGAAGGCTAAGACCTGTAGATAGCTGTTGCCTTACCTCCGGAAAAGTGATCCAGTATGCAATGAACCACATGCAACCAGTTGCCTGACCACTTGTGCAGTTTTGAGGTTGCTTATATGGGTGATGCTGGAACACTGCTGGGAACAGGGCTCTTTGCATAAAGATGTCACCCTCTTCTTCCTCATCACCTCCCACAGTGATTGAAGCTGTTGTTTCCCTGCTATCCTCACCTTCATCACCACCATGTTCAGCAATTTTTTTTAAGTTCTCCATCCACCAGATTCCATGATGTTTTTTCATGTGGGTCCTTTGGCCTCCAGTACCATAGTGTGTACCAGCCTAACCTTGATGAACACTTGCATTGCAAATGGAGCATAATGCATTGTTCTCCTCCTGCTTGCTAAATATATAAAAGTTCAAAACTGGAGAGAAGTACTTTCTTAGTGGGTCAGCGCCAATGCCTGAAAAAGAACTGGAGGTAGGTGAGTGTGTCATTGATTGCTTCTCTGCAATGCATACGTCTACTGAGGTAGTGGTTGATGCAGATCTCAGTTGGGGCTTTGCACATATGAGAAATGGCAGTGGTACTTGTGAGGCATCCCTCGGAGCAGGCTGAATAGGAGTAATGTCAGACTCCTCTGTGTCAGCTTCCACAGTGAGTGGCTCATCATCATCATTCACCTCATCATCCCCTTCTAAGACTTTCAGGAACATTTCTGTTCCTTTTCCTCTCATGGAGTCTCCCAGACTCTGTCAAGGCACGCTTCATGTCCACATCATTATCATCAGAAGTGGTGCTTGGAGAACATGGTGGGGTACCCTTACTTTTTCTTGCTGGAGATCTGGGAGCCAATGATTATAAAAGAGGAGGTTCTTCCTCAGCAGGAAACTCAACCTCCTGTTCTGTTCCAGGTTCAGGAAGATCTGCTATTGATGACTGCAGCTGCTGTCCACTTTGGTCTGTTTCCTGAAGTAATTACGTACTACTTTGCAAAAGGGACAAATCCAATTCAATGTCATGCTCATACGCATTGTCATGTTTGCAGTGGCTGCCTCGCTGACTTACATGGGCTTGGGCTTAGGTTGGGGTTGTGCTGTTGATGCACGAGTGCTGCTTCCAGGTTCCTTACTGGAGCGACAGGCACATGTCTCCCGAAAAAGGTTGTGATCAGTATGCCAGTGGCACAAAGCTGCTTCTTCTCACTGGCAAATTTCTTGGTAGCACATTTTTTTTGGATGTCTTAAAGCTCTCAATTGGTAGTGGCACTAAGCTAAAGTGCATTAATGGACCATTAAGTGGAGGCTTCATTTCTTCCGTCTAATAGAGTGAAAAACATCATACAGTGTTGCTTTTTTATTTAATATTATAGAGTCTATTTCTGTTACATTTTGCAGTGTTTACATGCAATGATTCCTATATGTTTTACTAATCTTAAGCAGGGTCAACTCTATGTGACAGTGATCCAAGTTGTGAGTTGTCTCTCATGTGTATCGACTTTGGTTTTAAGACCCTTTACCTAATTAGGCCCATATTTATACATTTTTAGCGCTGCATTTGCGCCACAAGGCGGAGCAAATGCGACGCTAAAACAGTGTAAATATGGGTCTTAGTGTCTGCTGTGCTGAAGTGTTGTACTGTTTTTGGGGCTGTGGAGGACTCTATGCGGAAGTCTCTAGAGCCTCTGTTCGCCACATGGTCGTGAGAGCATTTAATTTAATGTAGAAACAATATTCTACATACAAAGTGAAAAAACATCTGAAGTGTAAAGAACAAGTACGATCCATGTTTAGAGCAAAATAAAACTGCTACTGATGATGGTTTTTATGTACGATAAACATTGATCTTAAGTATTAGAGTTCTTAGACATACAGCTTGAGATCATAATGAACGGAATCATATTGCCTTGTCCTAAGACCTGTGTGTTTATTCAAATGTGAAGTGTTTTTTACTTATGTAATTTGCCTGGCGTTAGGGATGGGGAAAATCCTGATTGTGGCCGCTCGTTTTGTTTTAATGTACATTGCTGTCTAGAAACTTGTCGGTGTTTTATACATTTTGATATAAACCAGTCTAAAGTGGCAAGCAAGTGTGTAAAGAAACATGGTTTCCTTGAGAGCAGGACTTGAAGTGGCACAATAATCCTTTTGTGGGGTTTTAAGGCTGTGTGGTCCCTAAAGCACACCTAGAAATCTTTTCCAACAGGTGTGTGTTAGACTTTTCATCCTTGGCGTGGTCTCCTTTAAGTTTTTATCTCTGTTTCCCAGGTTCTTGATGGGTGCTGGACTATGTTTTTGCTGTTTTTATTACTCTGGGAACTTTACCACTGCTAACCAGGGCTGAAGTGCAAGTGCTCCTTGTAGGAAAGTACCATCTTGCCTGGCATGTTACCCCCATATTTCACTGTATATATGTTGTTTTAGTGTATGTGTCACTGGGACCCTGCCAGCCAGGGCCCCAGTGCTCATAAGTGTGCCCTGTATGTGTTCCCTGTGTGATGACTAACTGTCTCATTGAGGCTCTGCTAACCAGAACCTCAGTGGTTATGCTCTCTCTGCTTTCCAAATTGTCACTAACAGGCTAGTGACTAAGTTCAACAATTCACATTGGCATACTGGAACACCCTTATAATTCCCTAGTATATGGTACTGAGGTACACAGGGTATTGGGGTTCCAGGAGATCCCTATGGGCTGCAGCATTTCTTTTGCCACCCATAGGGAGCTCTGACAATTCTTATACAGGCCTGCCACTGCAGCCTGAGTGAAATAACGTCCACGTTATTTCACAGCCATTTACCACTGCACTTAAGTAACTTATAAGTCACCTATATGTCTAACCTTCACCTGGTGAAGGTTGAGTGCTAAGTTACTTAGTGTGTGGGCACCCTGGCACTAGCCAAGGTTCCCCCACATTGTTCAGGGCAAATTCCCCGGACTTTGTGAGTGCGGGGACACCATTACACGCGTGCACTATACATAGGTCACTACCTATGTATAGCGTCACAATGGTAACTCCGAACATGGCCATGTAACATGTCTAAGATCATGGAATTGTCACCCCAATGCCATTCTGGCATTGGGGAGACAATTCCATGATCCCCTGAGTCTCTAGCACGGACCCAGGTACTGCCAAACTGCCTTTTTCCGGGGTTTCACTGCTGCTGCTGCTGCTGCCAACCCCTCAGACAGGTTTCTGCCCTCCTGGGGTCCGGCCAGGCCTGGCCCAGGAAGGCAGAACAAAGGACTTCCTCAGAGAGAGGGTGTTACACCCTCTCCCTTTGGAAAAAGGTGTCAGGGCTGGGGAGGAGTAGCCTCCCCCAGCCTCTGGAAATGCTTTGATGGGCACAGATGGTGCCCATATCTGCATAAGCCAGTCTACACTGGTTCAGGGATCCCCCAGCCCTGCTCTGGTGCGAAACTGGACAAAGGAAAGGGGAGTGACCACTCCCCTGACCTGCACCTCCCAGGAGTGGTTCCCAGAGCTCCTCCAGTGTGCTCCAGACCTCTGCCATCTTGGAAACAGAGGTGTTGCTGGCTCACTGGACTGCTCTGAGTGGCCAGGGCCAGCAGGTGACGTCAGAGTCTCCTTCTGATAGGCTCTTACCTGTGTTACTAGCCTATCCTCCTTCCTAGGTAGCCAAACCTCCTTTTCTGGCTATTTAGGGTCTCTGCTTTGGGGAATTCTTCAGATAACGAATGCAAGTGCTCATCAGAGTTCCTCTGCATCTCTCTCTTCACCTTCTACCATAGGATCGACCGCTGACCGCTCAGGACGCCTGTAAATTCGCAACAAAGTAGCAAAGATGACTACTGAAACCTTATATCGCTGATCCTGCCGCCTTCTCGACTGTTTCCTGGTGCTGCATGCCTCCTCTCTGCACCAGGAGCTCTGAAGAAATCTCCCATGGGACGACAGAATCCTCCCCCTGCAACCTCAGGCAACAAAAGACTGCATCACCGGTCCTCTGGGTCCCCTCTCAGCACAACGAGTGTGGTCCCTGGAACTCAGCAACTCTGTCCAAGTGACTCCCACAGTCCAGTGACTCTTCAATCCAAGTTTGGTGGAGGTAAGTCCTTCCCTCCCCACGCTAGACTGCATTGCTGGGTAGCGTGTGATTTGCAGCTGCTCCGGCTCCTGTGCACTCTTCCAGGATTTCCTTTGTGCACAGCCAAGCCTGGGTCCCCAACACTCTAACCTGCAGTGCACAACCTTCTGAGTTGTCCTCCAGCGTCGTGGGACTCCCTTTTGTGTCTTCGGGTGAGCTCTGGTTCACTCCTCTTCCAAGTGCCTGTTCTGGTACTTCTGCGGGTGATGTCTGTGTCTGTGAGGGCTCCCTGACTTGCTGGGCACCCCCTCTGTCTCCTCATCCAAGTGGCGACATCCTGGTCCCTCCTGGGCCACAGCAGCATCCAAAAACCCTAACTGCGACCCTTGCAGCTAGCAAGGCTTGTTTGCGGTCTTTCTGCGTGGGAACACGTCAGCAAGCTTCTTCACGACGTGGGACATCCATCCTCCAAAGAGGAAGTTTCTACCCCTCTTCGTTCTTGCAGAATCCACAGCTTCTACCATCTGGTGGCAGCTTCTTTGCACCCTCAGCTGGCATTTCCTGGGCATCTGCCCACTCTCGACTTTGTCGCGACTCTTGGACTTGGTCCCCTTGTTCCACAGGTACTCTCGTCCAAGAATTCACTTTGGTTGCATTGCTGGTGTTGGTCTTCCTTGCAGAATTCCCCTATCACGACTTCTGTGCTCTCTGGGGAATATAGGTGCACTTTACACCTACTTTTCAGGGTCTTGGGGTGGGCTATTTTTCTAACCCTCACTGTTTTCTTACAGTCCCAGTGACCCTCTACAAGCTCACATAGGTTTGGGGTCCATTCGTGGTTCGCATTCCACTTTTTGAGTGTATGGTTTGTGTTGCCCCTATACCTATGTGCTCCTATTGCAATCTACTGTAACTTTACATTGTTTGCTTTACTTCCTTTTGCTATTACTGCATATTTTTGGTATTGTGTACATATATCTTGTGTATATTTGGCATCCTCATACTGAGGGTACTCACTGAGATACTTTTGGCATATTGTCATAAAAATAAAGTACCTTTATTTTTAGTATATCTGTGTATTGTGTTTTCTTATGCTATTGTGCATATGACACCAGTGGTATAGTAGGAGCTTTGCATGTCTCCTAGTTCAGCCTATGCTGCTCTGCTATAGCTACCTTCTATCAGCCTAAGCTGCTAGAAACACCTCTTCTACACTAATAAGGGATAACTGGACCTGGTACAGAGTGTAAGTACCCCTTGGTACCCACTACAAGCCAGGCCAGCCTCCTACATTGGTTGTCCAGCGGTGGGATAATTACTTGCAACTACTTACCACTTTGTCATTGTGTACTTTTCATAAGAGAATAATAGACAAAACAAGGTCAATGTATGTACACCTAACCAAAAAGTTTTGCTTTTCTTCTCTTACACTATCTGCTAAGTGCTGAAAAGTACTCTTAAACTTTCTAAAAAGTTTCAAAAAGTTGAAAAAGTTTTTTTTCCTGTTCTTTAAAAAGTTCTGAAACTTTTTCTCTCTTTTATCTGTCCCTAAACCTTTTCTATCATGTCTGATGTAGGAATTCCTCTTAATTTGGTCAGCACAGCTTATGACCACCTTAACTTTAAGAGCCTAAGGAGTCTCTGCATTGATAGAGGTTTAGTGGTAGGAAAGAATCCCTGTAGAGAATTATTGTCTAACATGCTTGTTGAAAATGATAAGGCCTTAGCTGGCACTTCAATTGAGAAGTTAGGAGATAGCTCACACTCTGACTCAGGAGAGCCCCCAGTAAGAGTGTTAGAGGGTGCCCTTCCTAATCTGCCCCTTAGCAGACCACCTAGCAATGCTGGTAGTAATAGAAGCTCCCATCACAGTAGGGATGGTTTTGTTCCTGCAGGCCAGGTTACTAGGGTGCCAACTGTTAGGGACATTTCTCCCTCTGCTCATTCAAATCTTTCTTTTGTGTCAAAACATTCCCAACCCACCCACCCTGATGACAAGATGTTAGAAAGGGAACTCAATAAGTTGAGAGTGGAAGAAACCAGGCTAAAGCTTACACAGCAACAGCTGGCTCTAGACAGGGAATCCCTAGACTTAGAAAAAGAGAGACAGAGGTTGGGGTTTGGACCCCATGGTGGCAGCAGCAGTATTCCAGATAGCAATCCTGTGAGAGAACATGATTCTAGGAATCTGCATAAGATAGTTCCCCCTTACAAGGAGGGGGATGACATTAACAAGTGGTTTGCTGCACTTGAGAGGGCCTGTATGGTACAGGGGTTCCCTCAATGCAGTGGGATGCTATCCTATGGCTATCTTTCAGTGGAAAGGGTAGGGATAGGCTCCTTACAGTTAAGGAAAGTGATGCCAATAATTTTACAGTTTTGAAGAATGCACTCTTGGATAGATTTGGCTTAACCACTGAACAATACAGGATTAAGTTCAGAGAAACCAGAAAAGAGTCCTCACAAGACTGGGTGGACTTTGTTGACTATTCAGTGAAGGCCTTGGAGGGGTGGTTACATGGCAGTAAAGTTTCTGACTATGAAAGCCTGTACAATCTAATCCTGAGAGAGCATATTCTGAATAACTGTGTGTCTGATTTGTTACACCAATATCTAGTGGACTCAGATCTGACCTCTCCCCAAGAATTGGGAAAGAAGGCAGACAAATGGGTCAGAACAAGAGTGAACAGAAAAGTTCATACAGGGGGTGACAAGGATGGCAAGAAGAAGGATGGTAAGTCTTCAGACAAGGGTGGGGACAAATCTAAAAATGAGTCTTCATCAGACCCACAAAAACACTCTGGTGGGGGTGGTGGGTCCTAATCCTCTTCTAATCAAGTAAAGAAACCATGGTACTATTTATGTAAAGTAAAAGGCCATTGGACAACTGATGTCAGTTGTCCAAAGAAAAGCACCAAGCCTCCCACTACCACAACCCCTACTGCAACCTCTAGTGCCCCTAGTAATAGCAGTGGTGGTGGGAGCAAACCTACTAATAGCCAATCCAAGGGAGTAGCTGGGCTCACTTTTGGTAATTTAGTTGGGGTTGGTCTTGTTAGGGAGATCACAGAGGCTGTACTAGTCTCTGAAGGTGCCATTGATTTGGCCACCTTGGTTGCTTGGCCCCTTAATATGGATAAGTACAAGAAACTTCCCCTAATCAATGGTGTTGAGGTTCAGGCCTACAGGGACACAGGTGCCAGTGTTACCATGGTAATAGAGAAACTGGTACACCCTGAACAACACCTACTTGGTCACCAGTACCAAGTGACAGACGCTCATAACAACATTCTCAGCCACCCCATGGCTGTTGTGAATCTCAACTGGGGCTGGGGTTACTGGTTCAAAGAAAGTTGTGGTTGCCTCAGATTTACCTGTAGACTGTCTACTAGGAAATGATTTTAGACATCAGCTTGGGCAGAAGTGGAGTTGGGGCTCATGCAGCAATGCTGGGCATTCCTGGGCATATTTTTGCTTTGACAAGGGCTCAGGCCAAAAAGCAAAAAGGACAGGGTGACTTGGATCCTGGAACAATGGACCTAGTGCTCCCTAAAGCTAGGGTTAGTAAGGGTAAATCCCTACCCACTATCCCTCCCTCTACAGATGATTCAACTTCTGAGGAAGAAGAATTTCCCCCCTGTGCAGAACCTTCACCAGAGGAGCTGGAAGCAGACACTGCTGAGGTTTTGGTGGAGGGGGGCCTGCCAGGGAGGAGCTGAGTGTGGCACAGCAATTCTGTCCCACATTAGAGGGTCTAAGACAGCAAGCTGTCAAACAGCAAAATGGGGATGTCAGTGACTCACATAGAGTTTACTGGGAGGACAACTCTTGTATACAGAGGCAAGGGACCCAAAACCTGGAGCAGCCAGGAGATTGGTCATTCCCCTGCAATACAAAAAGTTCCTCCTAACTCTGGCACTCGACATTCCCTTGGCTGGACATTTGGGTCAGATTAAAACATGGGAAAGGCTTGTCCCCCTGTTTCACTGGCCTAGGATGTCATAGGACACAAAAGACTTTTGTAAGTCCTGTGTGACCTGCCAAGCCATTGGCAAGACTGGTGGCACCCCAAAGGCTCCCCTTATTCCACTGCCTGTGGTTGGGGTTCCCTTTGAAAGGGTAGGGGTTGACATAGTTGGCCCCCTTGACCCTCCTACTGCTTCAGGCAATAGGTTTAACTTAGTGGTGGTGGACCATGCCACAAGATATCCTGAAGCAATTCCTCTAAGGACCACTACAGCTCCTGCAGTGGCAAAAGCCCTCCTGGGATTCTTTTCCAGGGTTGGTTTCCCAAAAGAGGTGGTATCAGACAAGGGTAGCAACTTTATGTCTGCATACTTAAAGGCCATGTGGAAGGAATGTGGTGTAACATACAAATTCACCACACCTTATCATCCGCAAACAAATGGACTGGTAGAGAGGTTTAATAAAACTCTCAAAGGAATGATAATGGGACTCCCTGAATAACTCAGGAGGAGATGGGATGTCCTGTTACCTTGCCTCCTTTTTGCTTACAGGGAGGTACCCCAGAAAGGAGTGGGCTTCAGCCCCTTTGAACTCCTATTTGGACACTCTGTAAGAGGTCCCCTAACACTTGTGAAGGAGGCTTGGGAACAATCTTTAAAAGCTCCCAAGCAAGACATAGTGGACTATGTACTCGGCCTAAGTCCAGAATGGCTGAGTACATGAAAAAGGCCAGTAAAAACCTTCAGGCCAGCCAAGAGCTCCAAAAGCAATGGCATGACCAGAAGGCTGTTCTGATTCAGTACCAACCAGGACAGAAAGTGTGGGTCTTGGAGCCTGTGGCCCCAAGAGCACTCCAAGACCAATGGAGTGGACCCCACATCATTGTTGAAAAGAAGGGAGAAGTCACCTACTTGGTTGACTTGGGCACTGCCAGGAGTCCCTTTAGGGTGCTCCATGTCAATCGCCTAAAACCCTAATATGACAGTCTGATCTCACCCTGCTCATGGCAACATATGAAGGATAGGAAGAAGAGAGTGACCCTCTCCCTGATCTCTTCTCTTCCACAGAACAAGATGCTCTAGTGGAAGTTGTAGTTTTGGTAGACTGTCTTACTGCTGAGCAGAAAGACCACTGCATAAATCTCCTGGGTCAGTTTTCTGAACTCTTTTCTACTGTGCAAGGCACCACTTCTTGGTGTGAGCACACTATAGATACTGGAGACAGCATGCCTGTCAAAAGTAAAATCTATAGGCAGCCTGACCATGTCAGGGACTGCATATAACAAGAGGTTCAGAAAATGCTTGAACTGGGAGTGGTTGAACACTCTGAAAGCCCATGGGCCTCTCCTGTGGTGCTTGAACCAAAGCCTCACTCCAAGGATGGAAAAAGGGAAATTAGGTTTTGTGTAGACTACAGAGGTCTCAACCAGGTAACTAAAACTGATGCTCACCCTATACCCAGGGCAGATGAGCTCATAGATACACTGGCATCTGCCAAGTATCTAAGCACCCTTGATTTGACTGCAGGGCACTGGCAGATCAAATTATCAGAGGATGCTAAAGCAAAAATTGCATTTTCGACTAATGGAGGGCACTACCAATTCACAGTAATGCCCTTTGGTTTGAAAAATGCACCTGCCACTTTTCAGAGGTTGGTGAATACAGTCCTGCAAGGGTTGGAGGCTTTTAGTGCAGCATATCTAGATGATATAGATGTCTTTAGCTCCACCTGGGATGCTCACCTGGTCCACCTGTGGAAGGTTTTGGAGGCCCTGCAAAAGGCAGGTCTCACTATCAAGGCTTCAAAGTGGCAGATAGGGCAGGGGAAAGTGGTTTATCTGGGACACCTGGTAGGTGGAGAACAGATTGCACCACTTCAGGGGAAAATCCAAACTATCATAGATTGGGTTCCCCCTACAACTCAGACCCAGGTGAGAGCCTTCTTAGGCCTCACTGGGTATCACAGGAGGTTCATTAAGAACTATGGCTCCATTGCAGCCCCACTTAATGACCTCACTTCCAAGAAAATGCCCAAAAAGGTATTGTGGACAGCTAGCTGTCAGAAAGCTTTTGAGGAGCTGAAACAGGCCATGTGCACTGCACCTGTCCTAAAAAGCCCATGTTACTTCAAAAAATGCATTGTTCAAACTGATGCATCTGAATTAGGGGTAGGGGCAGTCTTATCACAACTCAATTCTGAGGGCCAGGATCAACCTGTTGCTTTTATCAGCAGGAGGTTGACCCCTAGAGAAAAGCATTGGTCTGCCATAGAGAGGGAGGCCTTTGCTGTGGTCTGGGCACTGAAGAAGTTGAGGCCATACTGTTTGGCACTCACTTCATTGTTCAGACACACCACAAACCTCTACTTTGGCTAAAACAAATGAAAGGTGAAAACCATAAATTGTTGAGGTGGTCCATATCTCTACAGGGAATGGACTATACAGTGGAACATAGACCTGGGAGTACCCACTCCAATGCAGATGGACTCTCCAAATATTTCCACTTTGACAATGAAGACTCATCAGGTCATGGCTAGTCTTATTGTCCTTCGTTTGGGGGGGGGGGGGGTTGTGTAGGAAAGTACCATCTTGCCTGGCATGTTACCCCCATATTTCACTGTATATATGTTGTTTTAGTTGTATGTGTCACTGGGACCCTGCCAGCCAGGGCCCCAGTGCTCATAAGTGTGCCCTGTATGTGTTCCCTGTGTGATGACTAACTGTCTCACTAAGGCTCTGCTAACCAGAACCTCAGTGGTTATGCTCTCTCTGCTTTCCAAATTGTCACTAACAGGCTAGTGACTAAGTTCACCAATTCACATTGGCATACTGGAACACCCTTATAATTCCCTAGTATATGGTACTGAGGTACCCAGGGTATTGGGGTTCCAGGAGATCCCTATGGGCTGCAGCATTTCTTTTGCCACCCATAGGGAGCTCTAACAATTCTTACACAGGTCTGCCACTGCAACCTGAGTGAAATAACGTCCACGTTATTTCACAGCCATTTACCACTGCACTTAAGTAACTTATAAGTCACCTATATGTCTAACCTTCACCTGGTGAAGGTTGGGTGCTAAGTTACTTAGTGTGTGGGCACCCTGGCACTAGCCAAGGTGCCCCCACATTGTCCAGGGCAAAGTCCCAGGACTTTGTGAGTGCGGGGACACCATTACACGCGTGCACTATACATAGGTCACTACCTATGTATAGCGTCACAAAGGTAACTCCGAACATGGCCATGTAACATGTCTAAGATCATGGAATTGTCACCCCGATGCCATTCTGGCATTGGGGAGACAATTCCATGATCCACCGAATCTCTAGCACAGACACGGGTACTGCCAAACTGCCTTTCCCGAGGTTTCACTGCAGCTGCTGCTGCTGCCAACCCCTCAGACAGGTTTCTGCCCTCCTGGGGTCCAGCCAGGCCTGGTCCAGGAAGGCAGAACAAAGGACTTCCTCAGAGAGAGTGTGTTACACCCTCTCCCTTTGGAAAAAGGTGTCAGGGCTGGGGAGGAGTAGCCTGCCCCAGCCTCTGGAAATGCTTTGATGGGCACAGATGGTGCCCATCTCTGCATAAGACAGTCTACACCAGTTCAGGGATCCCCCAGGCCTGCTCTGGCGCGAAACTGGACAAAGGAAAGGGGAGTGACCACTTCCTATGACCTGCACCTCCTAAGGGAAGTGCCCAGAGCTCCTCCAGTGTGCTCCAGCCATCTTGGAAACAGAGGTGCTGCTGGCACACTGGACTGCTCTGAGTGGCCAGGGCCAGCAGGTGACGTCAGAGACTCCTTCTGATAGGCTCTTACCTGCGTTACTAGCCTATCCTTCTTCCTAGGTAGCCAAACCTCCTTTTCTGGCTATTTAGGGTCTCTGCTTTGGGGAATTTTTCAGATAACGAATGCAAGTGCTCATCAGAGTTCCTCTGCGTCTCTCTCTTCACCTTCTACCAAATGATCAACCGCTGACTGCTCATGACACCTGCAAACCTGCAACAAAGTAGCAAAGACAACTACTGCAACCTTGTATCGCTGATCCTGCCAACTTCTCGACTGTTTCCTGGTGGTGCATGCTCTGGGGGTAGCCTGCCTCCTCTCTGCTCCAGGAGCTTTGAAGAACTCTCCCGTGGGACGACGGAATCCTCCCCCCTGCAACCGCAGGCAACAAAAGACTGCATCACCGGTCCTCTGGGTCCCCTCTCAGCACAACAAGTGTGGTCCCTGGAACTCAGCAACTCTGTCCAAGTGACTCCCACAGTCCAGTGACTCTTCAGTCCAAGTTTGGTGGAGGTAAGTCCTTGCCTCCCTACACTAGACTGCATTGCTGGGTACCACATGATTTGCAGCTGCTCCGGCTCCTGTGCACTTTTCCAGGATTTCCTTCGTGCACAGCCAAGCCTGGGTACCCGACACTTTAACCTGCAGAGCACAACCTTCTGAGTTGTCCTCCGGCGTCATGGGACTCCCTTTTGTGTCTTCGGGTGAGCTCCAGTTCACTCCTCTTCCAAGTGCCTGTTCCGGTACTTCTGCAGGTGCTGCCTGCTTCTTTGAGTGCTCCCTGACTTGCTGGGCACCCCCTCTGTCTCCTCATCCAAGTGAAGACATCCTGGTCCCTCCTGGGCCAAAGCATCATCCAAAAACCCTAACCGCGACCCTTGCAGCTAGCAATGTTTTTTTGCAGTCTTTCTGCATGGGAACACCTCTGCAAGCTTCTTCACGACGTGGGACATCCATCCTCCAACGGGGAAGTTTCTAGCCCTCTTCGTTCTTGCAGAATCCACAGCTTCTACCATCTGGTGGCAGCTTCTTTGCACCCTCAGCTGGCATTTCCTGGGCATCTGCCCACTCTCGACTTTGTCACGACTCTTGGACTTGGTCCCCTTGTTCCACAGATACTCTCGTCCGGAAATCCACTTTGGTTGCATTGCTGGTGTTGGTCTTCCTTGCAGAATTCCCCTATCACGACTTCTGTGCTCTCTGGGGAACATAGGTGCACTTTACACCTACTTTTCAGGGTCCTGGGGTGGGCTATTTTTCTAACCCTCACTGTTTTCAGCGACCCTCTACAAGCTCACATAGGTTTGGGGTCCATTCGTGGTTCGCATTCCAATTTTTGAGTATATGGTTTGTGTTGCCCCTATACCTATGTGCTCCTATTGCAATCTACTGTAACTTTACATTGTTTGCATTACTTCCTTTTGCTATTACTGCATATTTCTGGTATTGTGTGCATATATCTTGTGTATATTTGGCATCCTCATACTGAGGGTACTCACTGAGATACTTTTGGCATGTTGTCATAAAAATAAAGTACCTTTATTTTTAGTATATCTGTGTATTGTGTTTTCTTATGATATTGTGCATATGACACCAGTGGTATAGTAGGAGCTTTGCATGTCTCCTAGTTCAGCCTAAGCTGCTCTGCTATAGCTACCTTCAATCAGCCTAAGCTGCTAGAAACACCTCTATTCTACTAATAAGGGATAACTGGACCTGGCACAGGGTGTAAGTACCACAAGGTACCCACTATAATCCAGGCCAGCCTCCTACAGCTATGCACCCTTCTTATCACTGCTGCAAGGCCTTGCACAAAGATATTCTTAATGCAATATTCAAGTCGTAACGCTGCCCCTGAGACTGTATGATTACAGGAGGCCATGCGTCTTAGAAATATGGCCTTCTGTCTTGTCAAGAACATCCCATGTATTTTTGTTTATGAATTCAATCGCATATAAGAGAGTCGCTGGAATCCTGACCTGGTCGGCAGACAATAAGTGTAAGAAGTGACGTT
This sequence comes from Pleurodeles waltl, assembly GCF_031143425.1. Taxonomy (NCBI): domain Eukaryota; kingdom Metazoa; phylum Chordata; class Amphibia; order Caudata; family Salamandridae; genus Pleurodeles; species Pleurodeles waltl. Next base: position 391,081,841 of record NC_090445.1, on the reverse strand, counting down.
TACCTTTTACATTATCAAAAGCCACCAAACCTTGGGCATTTGAAATAGCCTTATTAGTATTATGGCAAATATGCTCTTGCTCATTTATTGAAGCCGAAAAGATCTTACCCAAAAACTGGTAGGAATCTTGCTGATCCAACTTGTGTGACCCAGAACCCAAGGGGAAGAGGTTTTCCCTCTGCTTTTTTTTCCCAGAGAAGCATACCACCTGAGACTTTGCTGTATTGATTCTTAAGTAGTGCTTCTCCGAAAATGTAGGGCGGCCAAGCTTTGATTTAGGCCTTTTGGGGTAAGATCGTACACAACTATGTCATCCGCATATAAAAAGCATATGACTGGCCAGCCCCCCACCACAGGGGCATATCCAAAAGTGCTCCTAAGGCTTATGGGAACGTCATGAATATAAATGGAAAAAAGCAATGGGGCCAGTAGACAGCCCTGTTTCAGGCCATTTTAGGTTGAAACCTTTGAAGACAATCCCTGCTCTCCACCCATTAGGATTTTACACCAGATTGATGAGTGCAGGGCAATCACCAATCGCAGGAGACAAGGTGGGACCCTTAAATCTTGGAGTTTCTTCCACAGTATTTCCCTATCCACTCTGTCAAATGCTGTGGAGTAAGCGATAAATAAAACATACAATACTCCTCAACTAGTCTGGACATATTTATCAATTATAGTTTGCATTATAAGGATATTATCTAAGGTATTATGGGCCTTTCTGAAGCCTGCCTGTTCAAATGGAAGAATACCATTTTCCTCAACCCAATCAGTTAATTGCAGTAAGATGCTTTTCGGAAATATCTTTCCAGTTGCGTCTAATAAGGCAATTTTTCTGTAATTTGATGGTACTGTTCTGTCTCCCTTTCTATGTAGAAGAAGTATTATACTACCCATCCATGATTCTGGGATATTGCCTTGGGCGTAACTGGAGCCAAATACTGGTTGAAGTAGTTTTGCCCAAAGCAAAGGCTTCCTTTTATTTAGTCATCGGAACCTCATCGGGCCTATAGCACCCGAAGAGTGCAATGATGTTATAATCCCCTCTAATTCAGCCACAGTTGGAGCACCCGTATTGTCCATGTTGCCCCCTCTGTTTGAAACTATCACCTTTCTCCCAGGGTCAGCACCCTGGTTTTCAGCATAAAGGTCTTGAATATACAAATTCCAATCTTCCTCTGCTATCGGGGGGGGCTAAGATTTTACAGTTTCCGCACCCCTCTGAGATGATAGCCCAAAATCTTCTGGGGTTTCTCTTTACGATTGCTTCCCTCAATGCGATCCACTTATGGTCCTCTTCTTTTCCTCAACTTGCCAGTTTCAGAACGCGATCTTCTTTTAAGTTTTGTTATTTTCCTATTCATTCCCTTAGTCTTGTACTCCAATTGTCACCTTACTAACATTTATTTCTCTGTTCAGTTTCAAGATAGGAAGTTGAGCTTTTTTAACTCTAGTTATACTACGCTCAAGCTGCTTAAGCAAAGTAATGTTGGGCCAGATGTATCAAAGCTTTTTGCATTCGCAAACGGTGCCAATGCCCGTTTGCGAATGCAAAAAGCCATTTCAGAATGTATCAAAGGCATTCTGAAAGCACTTTTAAGGAATCGCTAAAATAGTGAGTCCTTAAAATTGCGACCCTGTTTAGAGAGTCGCAAATTGCGACTCTCTAAATAAGAAATTCCGACTCACAATTTGCAACTCGCAAATTGGTATGCAGAACGGTGTCTCAGACACCGTCTGCAACTCGCTATGGGGTCGCAATGACCCACCTCATTAATATTCATGAGACACCGTTCTGCATACCAATTTGCGAGTTGCAAATTGCGAGTCGGAATGACTCGCAATTTGCAACTCGCAAATTGGATTTTCCTACATCTGGCCCTTGCTTCTTACATGTGTTTTAGCAATCGCAAATTGCGGCCCCATAGCGAGTCTAGGCACTCCTCCAGCAGACCTCCATGTTCGTGACTGCTTTCAATAAAGCAGTTTTTTTTTTTTTAAGTGTAGCCCGTTTTCCTTAAAGGAAAACGAGCTGCACTTAAAAAAAAAACCGAAACCTTTAGTTTTTTTTTTTTTTTAGGGCAGGCAGTGGTCCCTTGGACCACTACCTGCCCTGAAAAAATTGTTTTGGGTCCATTCACAAACTGGAAGGGGTCCCGTGGGGACCCCTTCACATTTGCGAGTGGGTTACCATCCACTTGAAGTGCATGGTAACTGCGATACCCTTTGCGACCGCATATGCGGTCGCAAATGGTATTGCATTCCACTCCGAATCGCAAATAGGAAGGGAACACCCCTTCCTATTTGCGATTCTGAAATGCATATTGCGAGTCGGTACCGACTCGCAATATGCATTTCTGCATAGCAAAGAGGCATTTGCACCTCGCAAACGGCGATTTTCGCCGTTTGCGACGTGCAAATCCTTTGCTACATCTGGCCCCAAGTCCTTTATGCGAATTGGGCATTAAGGAATCGCTATTTACCACCAAGTTTGCAAATTTTTAAAATGCATTTAAAATGCATTTAAAAAATTTACATGTAAAGCACACAAGCCCTTTTGGCATGTGTGCACCTTACATGTTGTAAAAAAAAAAATTCGGGTGCTGCAGAGGGGGCCTAAGGCCCCCAGCACCCTGGAGTTTGCATTTCCAAAAATTGCGAATTCCAGTTAGGAATTCGCAATTTGGGACATGCAAAATATTCACAAATATGGGCTGACAGGCCCAGAGACTCGAATGGCGGCCGGTATCGCAATTTGCGATTCGGTAATAGCATTTGTGATTTTTAAGAAATCGCTATTACCGAATTGCAAATGTGATACATTGCATTTTGCGAATCAGAAATAGCGATTTCTTAAAAATCGCTAATTCCGATTCGCAAAAGGCATTCTTGATACATCTGGCCCGTAGTTTATTAAGTTGGAAAAATGTGTTAAAACATCTTTCCACCAAACCTCCATATTTCCCACAATGTTTTCCACCAATGGCTTAATCAATATCATTTTAGCTGTCGTCCAAGACCAAAGACACACTTATTTCATGCACTGATGACTAGTACTGGGCCTATTAGCTGAATGGCCCCTTGGAAGACTATCCTAGATAGTAAAATAAATTAATATTGCAAAAGTAATAGACAGGGAGAAAAGGTACTGAACTGTGCAACATTTTTCCTTTACAAAAGGTGAAAAATGAAATGGAAAAAATACCTTAGTCCCTACTTAAACTCCAGGACTCCGACTACAATGACATTTAAAAATCAAATAAAGTACAAAGAAAATGTGGTGCATGCCTTATCAAACAAACAACACCCTCATACAGTGGTTTTATTACTTATTTGTGTGATATCACAAAAAAAAAACAAATGGCCTTATTTAGAATTTGGCAGAGGGGTTACTCTGTCATAAGTATGACAGATATCCCAGCTGCTACATTACAAGTTCCATAAGCTATAATGGAGTTGTAATATGGCAGATGGGATATCTGTCATACTTGTGACAGAGTAACCCTCTCTGCCAGGCTTTAAATCAGGCCCAACGTTCATATATCCAGCAGACAAAGAGAGTGATTCTTCCACCTTGAAAGTGACCAGGAGATGGAAAGAGGACTGGGAGAGGACTGGGAGAGGCCTGCTGGACAGGAACAGGAAGTCTCTGGGGCACTTCCTTCCTGTTGGAAACAAAAGTTGAAAAAAGGCTTCTCACACTAAAAATAAAATCTTATCAAGTAGATTTAGCTGCTTCTCGAGCTGAGTATCTGCTTGAGGTGTAAGCATGAGTGGCACTCTAATGGTCCCGTCATATCCAGAAGCTGCTCAAGAAGGCGGGTAATATCATGGGCTAATTGGCCTGAAAACATTGTGGTGCAAATGCGCGCCAAAAAACAAATCTTACACACTCTAACGGAAGAAAGAATTCTGCTTTGCACCAGACTGTGGAATTTAGAAGCTCTGTGTTACTCTGCATAGTGCAGAGTCCCCAAGATTTTAACATCCCAGGCCTCATATTATCACAGGTACTACCATTGTTGCAACTGGTTCTACCCATTCAATACATCTGCATTTTATTTGCTTTTCGGATCTCCCGGTTTTGGACTTTATACTGTGGATGAGTCTCACTACATCTGTCTCACCCACGATAATCACATGGCACATGGCCACACTTGTTTACCCCCAGTGTCTGTTTTATAGGATAATGCTGCTATGATGCAGCACGGGTAAGGGTCACTTGACTGGTTCCACAAGAACATGCATAAACATGTTTGTTCACATGTGTGCAAGCTGCACATGGAAGACTATTGTTGCCCACAGTCCAGTAACTGTGCACAGATAGCCTGGTGTAATAAGTACTGTGCAGGATTAGATATTGACCTGGGTTGTGTCTTGTAATAATAATCTACAGTGATAAAGAGTGATTTACTGTTTTGTCTGCACTGACACTTTATCATACATATAGGGAGAAAACTGCCTTTAACTGCAGTTTTGCTTCCCTTTGGCCTACAGAGACCAGTGACATAAATATTTGAGGTGTAACCTGTGCGGGTTCCAAAAAGATATCTGTACAATTTATGAGTGATCCAGAATTGTTGTATTTCTCTGGCTAAGCTAAGGATCAGAGCCCAGGACTTTTGTTACCCTACTGTACAGGGTAATTACATTACTCTCCAGCAGAAGCAACAAATGCTATCCCGCACAAAGGGAACAATGAAGAGGAAGAAGGTGGTGAATGATCTGTATCAATAAATCAATCAGTTATCACAATGTGCCAGGGATGGGCATGCCAAAGTCCACTAAGTAAAGGAGGGAATCCAGACCTCTGCAGCCAGCACAGGAGGGGTCCCCCTTTGAAGAGTTAGTGAGGACCGCCCTGGCAGTGATGTCAGCGAGGGGCAGAGCTGGGGCCACCAGAGGAGATGTGACTAGTGAGTCCTAGATGATGCAATTTTGAACTGTTCTAGTAGGCTGTACAGGAGAGTTGGGACATGGGGTAGAGAGGTGACACACTATAGGACTGGTTAGGGGTCACTGGCTTCTGGAACTTTCCACTTTCCTTTAAAAACTCTTGTACAAAGGGGAGACTCTCTCTTGCTTGATGCTTTCCCAGAGCTTTACTGCTGGACCCTAGGGGCCACCATGAAGCTTTGAGAGGACCCCCTTGATGTCCATAAAGGACTAAGAACTCTGCTCCCTTGACCCCAGGATCAGTGGGTATTCCCAAGGGACAGCAGGACTGGCCCCCATTTACCTCCAGAGGCCCAGATGGTGGAATTTCTGAACTCCTGTTCCTAGATACAGAGACCAAGAGGAAGGCTTGCATAGGGAGCTAGAAGCACTAGCATTCTGAAGATTATACCACTTTAGAAGTAAGGAGTTCTGGGGCAACTGCCCTGATGGCTGGAGTGCGCCACGAAGAGTACAGTGAGCTCAAGATCATAAATATTGGCCCAACAGGGCCTGAGTAATGGCACTTTATTTTTTGGCAACCTTTAAACATTTCTTTCTAACAAAGTGCTTGGTGCTCCATCACCATTTCTTACCCTACCAGGGCGGCCCAAGGACTGGGGTCGGAGTAAGATGTAATTATTACATTTCTCACAGGGAGGGAATGTGCATGGAGGCCCCCTCCCCAGACTGGCTACTGTCCTGGGGACGCCAACCCTCAGGACGTTTATGCAAAAATTGGAGTAGGACCTCATCCATAAACAAAGGATAGGGAGTGCCATTTCACCCCCTCAATGGTGGTGGCCTCACACCAACTCCTCGTGCCTGTGTCTACGGGGAGCTGGGAGGCCACAGCAGAAGACTACACCCTGCCCTGAGTAGAGGGCAGAGAGATAGCAGCTTCTGTCTCTCGCAGCTGCACTGAGAGGTGTGAGCTGATCGGCAGGCAGCAGGGCAGTGAGTTGTGGGATCCCTTGATTGCCCCCAATTAGTGAAGTCACAGGGGTACCCAAGTGGGGCCAGACATCTCACAAAAAAAGAAAGAAAAGCATAAAAGGAGAGTTGCTGTTGAAATATTCACTGCTCCAGAGAAGTGCCCCATAAAGCCCTAAGGGGATAGAAACAGACAGGACCTTTGCTGCTGCTTGTGGTGGCCCCATGACAATGGGCCACTGCCAATTATGTGACAAAAAGAGTGTGGGGGGGTTGGAGGAGTGTCACATCTCCCCCTTATGAGGCCCAAAGGATTGATATAAAAATAATGACCCTTTGTCTCCTGGGCCACAGAATATGATTTTATGGTTGTAATTAGTGTGGCCTCAACCTGCAAAAAGAAGACTTATGTTTTATAGCGACCTCTAGAGGTTGCAGGAACACGTAATCAAAATTTGGTTTCCTCTAGGGGCTGTTTTTATTATTACATTTTCATAGTTTAAAAGTCTACAAAAACACACAGACCCAGACTTTTCTCATTTTAAATGCTTCATTGACAAAATAATGGATATGCTTTTTTACCATTAATAAGTGTATGTTCACCTGATGACTAATATCGATGACTTGATAATTATTATGGATGGCTGAATTTACGTGCAAAATGATATCTTTAACATGTTTTTTTGTTTATCTTGTACCTTTGACCAAGCCAGTAGACTTACCTTGCATGTCAGTGTCAAAGGTGATTATGAAACGTTATCTATGGTATTTTTCATCTACCGATGTAAATATCTGTAATTTTACTGGGTAGTATTTAGTAGTCTGTGTGTATTAAATGTACTGGACAATAATTTCTTAAGTGTTATTATTATGTGCCTGCAAACAATGATACTAGCCTACACCACCTTCACTGAGTAGGCCTTGAACTGCTCTGCTTTGCTACCCTGAAATTGGGTGCTTGGTTCCCAGTAAGGGGAATTGGAGACCTATTAACTGTTCACGCCACACAACTAGTAAACCAGTTTCCATGTAATGTTCATCATAAATCTAAGTAAATTTAAACTGCAATGCTTGTTCCGCAAAAACATCTTTGAAGTAAGCACCCAGAAGAATAACTGCTAGCTCAAAATACAGTGGGAATAATTCATGAAATCCAATATGTGTTTGGAAACTGATGATGTCCTACAACAATTGAAGTATGAATTTTACATTTTGGAATAAGGGTCAAGATTATCAACAAAATAAACAAAGATAAGTGGTCTGAAAAGAAAATTTATGTTGGGTGACAATTATTTAGGTGCCAGGTCAAAAACAGATGGTAAATCAATCAGAGGTTGAGAACAGTTTTTCCTATCCACCTCAATGCCAGACCCTGCAGCCTACCCCTGCTGGGCATGCCACAAGTTGACATGCAGTGGGTGCTTGCCCCGTAAAGGATGGACAGAGCAATTGACCTATAGCCTCGCCCATGGGCCAGCATCATCTGTGCATAGTCAGAAGAAATATTAGGTGGGGAATGGCTGTGTTGTGCCTGCCATTTTCAAATGATGCCTTTGAAAGCATCATGTATAACATCTCAAATGACATTACTCTTGACATCATTAAAGACTTCACCTATGCCATCACTAATGTTATAATTGATTACATCACTATTGAGGAGGCTTATCAATTCACCAGAAAAGCAACACAATAAATTACAAAGTATAGAACACAAATATAAGACATACTTTTGGGTTTATTTTCTTTTTGCAATACCTGCAAGTGTTCAATAGAACATGTACTCTGTTTTATTTGTTTTATTACAGCAGCATACATACCAATCATATGTCTTTAGAGGGCTTCTATGAAATGGTTTGTGGGTTATAGCCCTCTTTTATGAGACTGAATGCTGCCCCATTATTGGGCTGGAGGAACTGGCAGTGATAACATAAATACATTTTATTCAAAGGAGCAGGACATTTTGAGTATTTCCTTTGGTGGGAGAGTTGTCCAACGTCCTTCACTCCATCAATATGGGTCTTAGATTGTGTGAGAAATCGGGTTATTGGATGAGGGGCTTTTGAGCCCTTCTCAAACAACATCCACAATCCTGGTCAGAGTGAACCACAAAAGTCACTGAATTAACCTGTGATTGACCCTCTGGTAGTATGGTACACAACCAGTCAGGCATAATTTAGAGGCAATGTGTGAAATATTTAAGCAGCACTCAACAATAATAAAATAAAAATTACAGAAATCCAAACAGTAGAACCAGAGTTGTTTTTTAAAGTTTTTAGTCGAAGCTAGCGCCTAAAAGATCAAACACGACCAGGGATATCTAGCCACGCAAGACGGATGCAAAGTCGAAAGTTATCGATGTCTGCCTTAGACCATGGTTCAGATAATTGAGGTGCATTGAGTCTGGTCTCTGCTTACCTTCAAACTAAGAAGAAATGCTGAAGAAGAAAATGACTGGAAAGCTAGAGTTTAACAGGGCAATGCAGCTGGCGGCATCTGAAAAGAAGACAGTTGGGCCTGCTAGAAGAAGTTGCATGAGGATTTCTACATTTGGACTTAGGGCCTGATTTAAATATTGGCGAAGGAGCTACTCTGTCACAACAGTGACAGACATTCCGTCTGCCGAAACCTAAATTCATTGATATTCTATGGGATTTGGATTTTGGCAGACAGAATATCCGTCACTGTCATGACGAAGTAACTCCACCGTCAATATCTAAATCAGGCCCTTAATCCATTTTTGGAAGTTGAAAATCTCCAGAGGTACAAAGCTCCAGGCTTTGGCCAACAAGTGTTTCAGGAGTCCAAATACCCTTTCAAAGATGAGTCCCTGAACAGGATTTACTGCTGCAGAGAAGAACATAGTAGGAGCTGCCACAAAGTCAGGCTGCCCAGCAGAGCATATAGGGTGGACCTGCGAGCAGTTAGGTCCTGGTCTCCTGTCAGTTCTCAGAGCAAATTTTGCTGAAAATTGAGATTTTGGTCTATCTGGTCACATTCAGCACCACTTCCAAGAGTCCATGACTGGGTGGGCACCACTTGGAGGTTCAGGACTCACTCAGACTGGGTCCAGGTGTAGGTTCAAGATGGTTGAAGCCTATTCTGTCCCTGTGATTCTGAAAAGGAGGCCAAATAACTAGCTATTGCAGTTGCTCCGATAGTCCTCAGTTCAAGCAGAAAAGCACTTTTCAGAAGCAGGGCAGTCCTCTGAGGTACACAACAGGCATCAGGCAGCGAGGTAGTCCTCAGAGTCTTCTGCAGGTCCAGAAGTGAACTGAAGAGGGGAGCAGAGCGTCCAACCTTTGTACATGTTGACAGCTTTGAAGTGAAACATACTTCAGGAGTTTTCTCACAACAGATGGTTCAGGATTTTCTTGCCCACATGCCCTGGTCCTAGAGTCCCAAAAAGGCTAGTTTAAGTGTCTTTGTGTGCATGCTGAGGAAGCTCCTTTGAAGTGTAGGTGGGACTGTGCACAACTCCATCCCTCCCATCCTGACAGGATGGCTCATTCTACCAACACTGAGTCCCCCTTTGTGATATTGTCTTTGAGGAATATGCATAGCAGACTGCCAAATTCACATAGTCATTTGACCCAGGACACAGGTTGCAAGCACAAATTGGTTAGGACAAGTAAATGCCCACTTTTAAAAGTGACATTTCCAGAATTTGAACTTAAAATACAACTTTACCATTAAAGGGGATTTTAGATAACAATTCTTTAGAGACCAGACATAACATTTCTACGTGTTCCCAAACAAAAGTTATTACATATTTAATGTAATAAGCAAAGCCATTGTTTTCCTATGGAAAGATAAGTCTTGCAGTAGTGACAAATTAATTTAAGAGATTTTCACTGCCAGGAAATACACTGCTCCTTGCTCTAAGTGGTGTTTGAAGCCTACCTTTGTGGTGACTTATATGTGTTAAAATGGAAGGTTTAGGATTGGCAAAAGGGTTATTTTGCCAAGTCAAATTGGAAGATAAAAACTACATACCGGCTTGAACATCAGGCCTGAGATATGTTTAATAAGGCTCGTTCATTATATGGCCCAATATATGCTGCAGGCCCAATAGTAGCATTTAACTTACAGTTACTGGCTACATATAGTACCATTATACTAGGGGCTTCACAAATAAATTAAATATGCCAATTGGTTATAGGAACATTTTATAATGTTTAGAGGAGTAAGCACAATCACTATAGCACTGGTTATCAGTGACAAAGTGCACAAAGTCCTAAAGCCAATAAAAACAAATTCCAGAAAAACAGTGAGGGGAAGGCAAAAAAGACTGGGAGCAGTTCTAACAGATAGCACAAGTATATTTTCTCTATCTTTGTGAGAAAGAGCCCACCTGTATGTGGTACTTAACTGTGTTGAAGCAGGAACCTATTTTTGAGCTCCAGTTTGTGGCCAACAAGAAGATGGTTGAGGCTGAACGTCTGTGCTGAAAGTGTTTTCAATATAATTTTGCTATGTCAGGTTTGGGATATTGGTTCTGAAGCTCCTGCATCATGCTTGGAGAAGCTGCCATGAAACACCTTGAGGAATACCACCTGTCTACCATAGAGTTACTGTAGCAGCCCCTGCATGATGTATGAACTGTCCAGAAAAAAAGACCCTAAGTAAACTTACAGGAGGACCTTAAGGTGGCCGGCCTGTACCCCAGTGAGGGATCTGCACTATGATGCCATGTGGTAAACGTCTTCTCTTCATGGCATCTGCATTGTGCCCCAGAGAAAAGTTCTCTGGTCACATGAGGGCTACTGACCCGACCCAGCATCTCCGCTCTTCCGACCTCGCCTTCGCAACTGTCACACGCATCCGCAGAATGGCAATCGACGGCAGATCATTGTCGCACCTCGCCGCCAAGACGTGGAACACTCTTCCCACCCACCTGGGTCAGACCAAAGACCTCCTTACCTTCAGGAATCTTCTCAAGACCTGGCTGTTTGAGCAGTAGCAGCACCTCCCCCCACAACTCTGCACCTTGAGACCCTCATGGGTGAGTAGTGCACTTTACAAATTCCTGATTGATTGATTGGCCAGTCCCAGTCAGCTGTGTGAGGTCGCTGGAAAAAGAGAAGGTGACGACCAGTGGCAAGCTTGAGGGAGAAGTGTCTGTGTTAGCTTGGTACTAAGAGAATCACAGCCAGGAGTTTTATGTCACAACTTTTCAAGATCACTGCTGTGACGCCAAGTTAGCTTTTTATTTAAGATTGCTCCTAATGAAGACTTGAAGACAACAGCTCCGACCTCCCCTGCAAGAATGAATTGTCTTCTCCTTCTCTGACTTTGCAGATGATAAATTAGCAAATTAATTTCGGAATATTGGTAAGAGAATAGATAAATTAGGCCAGTTGCTTGTCTTCAGCAGTTTGATCAAATGTTTAGCTACCGGAATCCACAGGTTCTTAAACTCATTTGTGTTAACGCTTCACAAACTTTGGGCAATGCAAAAACTGTTGCAAAATAACAAGCATCACAAGATGGAGTAGTTCATACCTCTATATTGTCAATGACATTAAGTTAATCATTCGTTTACTTTCTACTTCTTGTTGTCTTTGTAAAGCAAGCACTTCGCTGCAATTTGGCTAGGTTTCTACTACAGAAATACCACATACATGACACATAAAACCCTTCATCTCATTGACATCACATGTGATGATGGAAGGAGTTATTCTTTTTTCACTCTCAGCTGCTTTGTGCGTGAGAATGAATATGATGTTTCGTATCATAGTTAACAGAATGCAGAGATCAGAGCAAGATATATACTGCGCTCTATAAAGTTCATTCAGGCAAAAAGAACCAGCGGGAGACAGCTGAGATTCGGGTACTACTGCATTTGCAACATAACCAATTGTGAGCCTAAAGTACATGTACTGCTAAACGTGTACATTACAGTTTCCATCAACTTCTTGTTCTCACGGTAGCGCTGCTTCACCAACCAAGAGTTATATGATCCCAACCATCTACTCTGTGAGTAACACTGATGTAAAGCAGGGTGCTGCTAGACATGTTTCCTTGCACTAGCTTCTACTTTGGCTGTGGTATACGATGGAGAGCATGCTGAAGAACATGTTCTTTGTTTCAACTAAAACAGAATTTCTCCTTTGTATTGGCACTTGCTGATTAAAAAATATTATTAAAAGAAAAAACTCTGCAGTATATTGCCAAGATAAATATTAGACCTAAGTTTGCTTTACCTTTCACAAGTGAACGACCACTGAGTTACTATGAACATATTCTGAGCAGAGGTGGTAGAGCAGCAGACTACTTTGAAAGTTAAACAAGTTTACCAGATGAATACATTGTATATAAATAAATTAGCAATACGGTAAATTGAACATTTTATAGTATTCTGCAAATGTGAAGGAATTTGATATTAGAGGCGAAAAATAAGACGGTGTCCTCAGATAGATTTGTATGAGCCCTGCATGTGCATCAAAGAGAACATACTATGGACGATAGCTGGCCTCAGTTGAATTTAGAAAAGCTCCAACTATCTCAGTAAAATTAAAATGTTGTCCTTTTTTTATATTTGTTTGTGAAACAAATAAAATATTTAATAATTTGTGTATTCGACTGATAAATGCTTTTTCAGTAATGTTATGTATTGTTTTGCGGTTCAAATCATTGAAATTGCTTAGCCGAGGGTCCCCAGATTCCAGTAGATATCCAGAGGGGTTCATGCATTACAATAACCATTCAGGGGTGTCCCCTGGTTCCAGTAATAATTAAGTGGAGGTCCACAGAAGTCAAGAACCGATGTGGTAGAGTATTACAGTTCCATGTACTATGCTGCTATGAAGCAAGATCAACAATGGAACCAATCCTCTGCATCCCTTCATGTTATGAGCCATACACCACTGTACCTACTGTCTAGCATCGCCAAGTGATTAGTCTCATTATATAGGTATTAGCGTTGTGTACTGTTTGCCACATTGGATAAACATTGTTTCAGTGCTCCAATAATGTATTATGTTTACAATTTACTGCATTTTAAGAGCCACCTTTGTATTAAACCTGATAGTGTAGGGAATGTAAGCCTTGATTCTGTGAATTGATCCTCAGTCAGCCTCATTGCTTTCTACGCTAAGATCTTCTATCTCTCATTCTAAAATACATGAAGGTATCCATAAAAAATGCTTTTAATTTACACTTTATGCAACTGTGATTTTTTTAGATTCTGCAGAATGCTTCAGTTGTCCAGATGATCAAATACCTAATGAGAGGCAGGACAGCTGCATCCCCAAACCCATCGAGTACCTCTCCTACCACGAGCCTCTAGGTGCTATCTTAGGCGGTATCTCGGTTTTTGGTGGTCTCCTTACAGTCTGTGTTCTTGTAATATTTGTAAGAAACAACAAAACCCCGGTGGTGAAAGCTAACAACTTGACACTCAGCTACTTTCTTCTCCTCTCCCTCTGTCTTTGCTTTCTTTGCCCTTTCATATTTATTGGAGAGCCTTTCTCTGTTACCTGCAGATTCCGGCAGACCACCTTTGGCTTCTTATTCACGTTGTGCGTTTCCTGTGTTATGGCTAAAACCATCACTGTTATAATGGCTTTCAGTGCCATCAAACCGGATAGCAGGGTTCGGAAGTGGGTAAGATTTAAGATCCCCTACTGGATTGCTTTTATCTGCTCCTTGCTACAACTTCTGCTATGCGTCTCCTGGATAGTCCTGTCGCCACCATTCCAAGAACAGAATTCACAGATTTCCATGAGAACAATTGTCAATGAATGCAATGAGGGCTCTGGGGTGGCCTTTTGGTTAATGCTGGGATATATGGGACTTTTGGCCATGGTCACCCTAATTGTGGCCTTTCTGGCAAGGAAGTTGCCTGACACTTTCAACGAAACCAAGCTAATTACGTTCAGCATGCTGGTGTTTGTGTGCGTTTGGTTGTCATTCATTCCTGCCTATCTAAGCACCAGAGGAAAGCATATGGTTGCTGTGGAGATTTTTGCCATCCTAGCTTCCAGCTTGGGGATGTTTGGTTTTATATTCCTTCCTAAATGTTTTATCATTTTACTGAAGCCAGAGCGAAACACAAAGGAACACATTATGGGAAAGCAACTGGATTAGGGAGGACAAATGCTAATTGAAAACCTTACAAAATCATACAGGTCTTTTAGTATGTACTTTATGGAACTCTAACGTTATGCCCATGTACCTCAATGACGATCACAAATCAGCATAGGTGGGTAAATGAATCGGTGTAATTTACATTTCATTGATACTGATAGACATTTTATCGCTTACACTGCCCTTTAGACATAAACTCTCAAGATGCATTAAACAGAGTAAAACAAATTTGCAGACTATATAATTGCTGCTTGAACCCACTTCCTAAAGAAAAATAAATGATTAGTATTGGTTTATGTGGTATTTTGTTCAAAGTGTATGAATAAACAATGTTGTTTTCACAGTTTCATTTCTACCATAAGTTGTCGAAGACAAAAACAATATATCACTGGCACAGGTATGTAACTGGTACTCCTCTTGTGTAATGCCCATGAAGCTTCATTACTTTAACTCACTTCTAAACTAACATGCGGTTTTGGGACTAACTGCAGACAGTTTTAGCTGTCTGGGAATGCCTAAATTCAACACACAGAGCGACATGAAACGCAGTGATGTGCTGTGGCTTATACCTTTTCAGCCATTGCCTTGTTTGGTAAAGCCTCCTTCAGGCAGTGGCTGAAAGGCCTGTCTATTACATCTTGGTATTAGTTTATTGCACTTTGTGAAAGCACGCTTTGTTTGACTTATTTCTGTCTGGATTGGAAGCAAAGTAAACTACAACGTTTGGTTGATGAAAGATTGCCATTCTACCGTCTTGCAGGAGCACTGGAAATACTGATACTTGCATAATACTTTAGGGGCATGAGGTGGTTGCTAGGGATGCCAAGTTGGATGTTCTTCTAGTCGCAGTGGTTAGTTTCCATTAGAGGAATGAATATGTCTCTAGCAGCCAAAGGAGTCCATTACTGGACACCTAAATGCTTTACACACATCAGCCCTCAGTTGGGCTGCTGTGCGAGGTGAGGAGGCTACAGATACTGCTTCAGATGTGCACTGTCCAACTTTTGTGCAGTGCCACATTGACAACAACTCGGCTGCATTTACATGATTTCCGAGTTCTGCCTCTAACATCACACCAAAGACCTGCACACTTTCTGCTGAAAATAGGCTATAGGGTTCTGGAGGGATGATTCTAGTAAGGCAACAAAACCATTTAGCCTCTTTCCATTTTTATAATATCTTTGTCTTGTCTCTCAGTGGGAATCTTCCACCAATCCCACTTTTAATTGTTAGGCATCTGCTATAACATTTGGAAAAAGTGACATACAATTACAAAGAACCTTGCCCATCATGCACATCCCAGTATCTAGTTGATTTATTTACAAACACGGATTTTTTTCTATATAGTTTAACTTTGCAATAAGGTATATATTTGTGTTGTGATTTCCTGGCGGCTGCATCCCTATTGAAGATACAAATGAAAATATTATTTTACGGTAATCTTCATGGCCAAACACCTAAGTCCTTCCTCTCCCAGTACATACTTCACGAGGAGGTGTGCCGTCTCTCTAGACCACATCACTAACTATTCTTTTTTTCCATTACATGGAAGAAGCTACCCCATCCACCATGACAGGGCCCTTCCTTCACATTCTAATGCTTTTAATATTAAGCTGCATTGAGGAGTTATGTACCTCCAACCCCATCTTAGACTAAGGTTTCTGATAATGAAGATTATCGGTAAATAATATGTTCATTCCCTATTAGGAGCTGAAACAGCGGTGTAGATGGCACATTGATGACACATGGCATACAGATATAACAAATAGGGAATACACAAGCATAACTAAAAATCCTCAATGCTTCAGAAAAAAAGACAGCACATACTGATCAACCATCGTTATTTCTTTCAATGTTTCAAGAGATTATTATTGAAAATTGCTGTTCACTTTATAGCAGACTTTAGCACTCCGAAAGCAAACTTAACAGAATCATTCAGTTCCTATCTTCAGCGTTTCACAAAAGTGTCCTCTGATAACCAGTTTGCAGCTCTGCATATCTCCAATTAGAGGAACATTATGTAATTCCACCCACGAGGCTACAACTCCCATCGTAGATCTCCCTTGAATAGAACCAGGGAATTGAAGTTGCATTTTAGAGTAGGCCTTAGTTATGGTTTGACAAACCTTTCTACTGATAGTTATTGTAAACGACTTGTGCCCCTTATTAGAGTGACAGATGGAGATTAGTAAAACAATCCATGTAGAGGGCTTGGAACTGTCCCAGGGAAAAACTCTTAATTCCAAAAATAAGCAGTAAACAGACAGAGTGGTTTGTGTCACAAACCTCTCACCAGTCTCTAACAAAATGAAGAAATACATTTTAAAACACTGGTTGGTATTAAATGCAGGACCTCTTAATCTTAAATGCCCATTATTTGACTTCTGCAGAAATAAGAACATCAAAGATCTTTTAGTCAGAGCCAATTTACCATCTAAGAATACCAATCCCTTGAAAACTGATCATTGGTATCTACCTCTGTGGTTGGTCATTATAATTGTGGCAAATGCAGTGTGTGTCACCTTACCAAGAAATCAAAAGAGTTTGTGTTTGGTAGTAATAATATTTTATTTAAACAATTTTTAAATTGCAATACGGTCAATGTTATATACACAATCATGTGCCCATGCAACAAAATCTATATTGGTCAAACCATGCAGAAGATATGAATCTGTATCTGTCAACATAGAAGCTGTATACGATGTAAAGTGGCCAACGCACCTTTGGTGGAACACTACTTGGAAAAGGGACACAAAGAAGACAATCTATGCTGTCAAGTTATTTCAGTAATCAAGCTGCTCCAAAGAGGAGCAGATGTTCGGGCGATTCTCAACAAAGAGGAAACAAATGGATTTTACGGACTGACAGTCTGCACACTGGCCTGAATAAAATGGAGGCCTGGACTGCACTGATATAATTGATTGCCCGGCCTTAAGAAGAGACAGCTTAACATCCCCCCTTTTTCCCGATGTGCTGGCTGGTCAATACAGTTAAGTATTGGGACATATGTAGGCCCCAGCTCCATTCCGTGCTTTGGTTGTTTTTCAAAGAAATGTGTTCTGTCAATTCTTTGAATGTTATTTCACATTGTGAAGTCTTGTCATGATTCGTTTTGGCACACAGAATGCCCTGTTTCATATCTTCTTTGTATGTTATTGACTAAGAAAATTATGTGCCCTCTTGTTCTACTCAGATTCAGTACTTGCTGGAAGGTGTTTTTAAAACTCTAATTAAGGAGGTCTGATTATATGAAGTTGTTTTTGTATGTCACATTTTGTATATAAGTAATTTTACAATTTTGTGTATCTGAATGTTTCTGTTATATTTTAGGGCATTTGCTCACTGTACATACTCTTTCATAAAAATGCAATGATTTCTAATTTGATTCTCGTTTAATGTATTCTCCCTTTGTACCCTCTATCGTCCTTACCTCTTTAAGATTACCACCACTTTGCATGATCTGTTCCACACTTTCTGGTTCTCGAGGAGCACGCACTTCCGCACATGCGCAGTCATGGGTATATTGGCTGTGATACGCGGCATGCTATTCAGATGTTTCCGAGCAGCCGCTGTAGATGGTGATTGTTGATTTGCAGGAAATAGGTAAGCAATACACCAATCTGGCAGAACACGCCTATTGGGTGCCAAGTTTACTTTTGATTTTGAAAGTCATTCATTGTTTTCCTCACGATAAAGGCCATTGAAACTATCCTGGTTTGCAGACCAATTTCCTCATATTTTGTTACCACATAACAAGTCCTCTCCAGGTATGTTTCACATATTACTGAACTGGTGTGATTTTACTCAATATGACTGGCCCATAATAACTATTCCTTGGTGGACACAGCAATACTTTGGCTATGCTGTACACATGGTGGTGCTACCCAGCAATTTATAGTGATTGTCTGTACCTGTTGATGATTGGATAACTAAGAGGTTCAGTTTGTATGATTGTTCAGGTACAGTTTCTCTTTTAGCTATACCTTAATGCATGGTTTTAATATGTATTCACTCCCTTAATTTTTCACTGGATACGGGTCCTCTGTATGGTCTTGGAACTATTTCCTGCTGCTTTCATCATGACAGGATAACATGCTTTCTTTCGTCTGTAGGCACAGCAATATAATGGCAAGGCTGCCTATATGCTCTACACATCGTGGTACTACTCTGTTATTTATAATGATTGGCAAAACCTGATGTGTGGAGATTCTAGTGGCTTTGTCCATTGCTAGAATAGGTGTTGTTCTCTTTTTGTTAGGTGTTAATGCATGGTTGTGTCATGTAGTCACTTTTTCTATAATTCTTCTCTTGATACGTGTCGGTTGCAATGTTTTAGCACTATTTCCTGCCACATTCATCTCAAGTCAAGCAACATTACTGCTGGCGTCCCCTCATTCCATCGTATATAACATGGAGGTTTGTGTCCAAAGATCTCGCAATTTACTTCTTCTTACTTATTCCTCTCTTCCCTTTCCCCTCTTCTCCCCCTATTTCACCTTCTCTTTTACAGGCATCTGGTTACAATTGTAAACATCGGTATAGTCCTCAGGCATTGATTCCATGTCCTGATGATGATCCCATTTATTTAGGAGAGATCGAAACATCATTGACCAGAAGTACTCTGAACTGCATGTGATTGTTGTGTTGAATGAGTAGTTGCTAGATGTAACTTTAATTGTCAAATGTACTGTTGTCACACAAAAAGATGCCTGATTAATGAAAAGTCTCGTTGATCGTGCGTATGTTAAGGTTTTAATATGGATCAATAAATGTACAATATTTTCCTTTTAAGTCTCCCTTTGGATTTAATTGTATTTCCATGTGTTATTGACATTATTTTGATTGTTTCCTAAAGGGACCACTGTTCCTTTGTAGAAACATCACTCCACAGTTCCTAGGTATCCATGGGTTTTCCCTTGTGTGTCACAAATGATAGTATAATAAATAAGGCCAAACTGAAAAAGGTTTTACATCATGTTTGTGTATTTGCTTCACACATGCACAATGCAAAATTCTTGATTGAATTTTACATAGTAGTGCACATGTCTATCTGCTTTTCTTTTATGAAAAAATGCAGTGCCTTGTATTACTTCGTCTCGGGTTGGTGATAAATGGATGGTGGATTGGCGTTCCCATGCATGCACTCTTAGTTTTTGAGCCAAATCCATATCTAAATGGACGTGAAATCCTGTCTCTTTCAAGGAGTAATATATGTTTGCCCAAGAAGGCCTCAAAGGGTATTTTGTTGCAGTAGGAGGACTATCACACTTGATATAAAAGGCTGTTTATCCTCTTTAGCCAGATGGCAACAGAAAATGCACATGTTGTTTATCATTGGATCTTAATGGGAAGACTGATGCCTTTCCTTGGCTAGTATTGAAAGTCTTACTGCTACTGAAGCAGCAGCCTCCACTTCATCTATTGTGGAGAGCATTGCAAAACTGCAACAGCAAGAAAGACATAACCATTTTGTAGCTGCAGAGTCTGGTCTAAGCAAGGAAAGAGGCAGGAGACTTGTCTCAAGTGCCCACCTCAGCCAGTCCTACGTTTTTCAACTTGTTTTTTGTATACTACAGAAAAGCAAAGTACTGGGAAATTGACTGAGATGGAGCTGCCTTAATATTTTACCTGTGCATGGATGCATACCTTCCGTGGGGCCACTAATTTACACCGCAAGCAGCATTACAAATGATTCTCTCTACTTAGGGAAATCACCGACTTGCTTATGCTCTGCTTTCCTCCTTTTGTTGCTTCTACTTAGGGAAATCACCGACTTGCTTATGCTCTGCTTTCCTCCTTTTGTCGCTGTCAGAATGCGATACGTGCTCTGTTTGCCATTTGGCAAGTGTGTTACAGTCCCCAGAGTGCACATAACAGTGATCAGGACATAGGCATGGAGTACCCATCTTGCAAAACCTAAAGTCTTTAGTAGCTTTTGAAGTGCTCTTTGGAAAATGTATGCAGTCTTTCTCAGCATGTTTCAGTTTAAAAGGTAGATATGCTTACTCAGTTTGAAGAATGAAGGGCCTTGGAAGTAATTCTCAGACACGCTTAACTTGCATCCACAAACTGGAAGGGGTTGGATTTAGCGCAGTGATTGAGCTAAAGGGGCATGAAAGGCATGTTTTCTTGAACTTCAGGTAGCTAGTGAATGGAGGTACTAGTTGGCAAGCATACAGGATTAGCCAAGAGATCGAGACATGAGCAGACAGAACATGCTTCGGCATGGTGTGCTTTTAAAAGAATATATCAAATAGGCAAAAGGCAGATAGTCAAACATTATGGATAATTAATTACCCCCTCACTCAACTAAGCAGATGACACTAAACCGAAGAACACAGCACCATGCTCCCACTCAACCTTCCACCATGCACACAACCTGCACCACTAAGTGCTTCACTGGCTTCCCATCCACAGCTCTCTTCTAACTCCTGACACACAAATGCAAAGCCCTACCCATACTGGCCTAGCAAACCTAAAATCAACTCAGAGTCAGAAACCTTCCAGACACCATTACTCAGCTAGCCTCCCACTTGCACACATTCCTTTCAAATACAGCACAAGAACAGGCAGTAGTGACTTTTCCTGCCTTGTGCCATATGCACTGCTTCTTAAAATGTTACATTCCACACAAAGCCAAAGATTTGGCTCTTCAACTAGGTGAGTCTATGGAACAGTCCTGACAGACCCTGCATCAGCGTTAGGATTTTCTTCAAGGTAATAGTGTGCTTTACAAATACACATAACATTACAGAGAACTCCACTCCCAAAGCTGAAAGTATGCCATGTTCATTATATAATTGATATTTAGTTGGCCACATGACAAGTGAATTACATTACTGCACATAAAGCTGGACGGGACATATGTCATGTTCTCACATCTTGTGTGCCAAAAGTGAATCTTCTTCGTAGTTTAGTACTTGTTCTTTAGAGAACTTAGTATGGTCTTGACCAGCATGTTTACTTTAGCCGCAGACATGCTGTCTCAACATGAGGAATCTAGGCATTGATCCATCCTCAGACATGCCCTACTAACATCCACAAACTTGAAGGAATTGTATTAAACAGAGTGAGAGTGCTAAAGAGTCTTACCTGGCTCTCGTGGGAGTCATTACTGAAGAATTAGTAGTCAAGCATTTGATAATTCTCATAATGTTGATGGAGGTGAATTCTTAACAGATATTAAAAATGTGGTCATTTGTTTTCCTTTTGTGATGGTTGTTTAGGGATCAACCATCAACATGACTGGACAAATGTGTTTATAGAGATTTGTTTGTAGTCTTTTTTTATGCATTTTGGTTGATGACAGGGTGAGACGTGGATTGATTAAGGGTTTTGCCCTGAGGCATATGAATTTGATGGGCCCTTGAAATGCAGCATTATGTTGATGTGAGTACACTGATGTGTTTTGAAGGTTTGTGTAAATGGCTATGTCAACCTTTTATTCACATTTTGTGAAGGATATTTCTGAAAACTGTTGCACAACCACCCAGCATTCCCACACGCCTCTACATAAAAATGGAACCCAATTTTTGTGGTTGGCCCTAGTATCATTGACACATCACATTTTTCCACACTAAACCACCCCGTTTGCACAAAATGGGTAGCTGTGGATTTTGAGCCTTGTCTGAGTCACCATCCACAGAAACCTACCATACCTGCACATTAGCTAGACAACCAACAAAGTCAAGGAGTGCATGACATGTGTTAGAAATAGGGTCTTTGGTTGGCAGTCCGGTTACCCTCTGTCCAAGCAAGGACCCTCACTCTAGGCAGGGTAAGTCACACACAATCCAAATTATCCTGTGCCTACCCTCTGGTAGCTTGGCACTGAGCAGTCAGGCTTAACTTAGAAGGCAATGTGTAAAGTATTTTTGCAATAAAACATTCAATAACACTATATAGCACCACAAAAATATACCACACAGTGTTTAGAAAAATATGTAATATTTATCTGGATATTTGCAGGTGAAACGGATCAAAGATGCAATAAGTAAATGTAGAGATATCACTGAAAAGTGATAAGAAGTGTCTTAAGTCTTTTGAAAGCAAATAAAGTCTCTTTTAGCACAAAGTATCAGGTTCGCTTGAAAAATCACCGCAATGGCCGCAGAGGAGGAGAGGCGTGGAAACAAAAGAGGTTTGAGTCGATTTCTCGTGCCGCACACAGCGATGCGCATTTAGTTTCCACGCAGGGACGGCTGTGCGTCGATTTCCGGTACTCAGTCTTGGATCCTCTTCGGGTTGCGGGGTTTTCCTTTGCCCCGGGGTCGGTGCATGGAATCCTGGGCTTGTGGAGCGAAGCCACAAGGGCTGCATTGTTCCAGTGGTCGTTACGGGGAAGTTTTTCCCACATTACAGGTGCTGTGTCGATTTCCCCTCTGGAAGTCGGGCTGCGTCATCCTCTGTCAGCTGTGCGTCGATCCAGTGGGCCCCTGCATCTAAGTTTGGTTGCAACGCAGGCGTGCGTCGATCTTCTCCTCGCGAAGTCGGGCTGCATTGTTCTGGTTGGGCGTGCAGTGAATTTTTTATCGCAGGGCAGTCTGTGTGTCGTTTTTAGCAAGCTGTGTGTCGAAGTTTCGCTGCACAAGGAGTCCAATTGCAAGAGAGAAGTCTTTTTGGTCCTGAGACTTCAGGGAACAGAAGGCAAGCTCTATCCAAGCCCTTGGAGAGTACTTCTTCACCACAGCCAGGGAGCAGCAAGGCAGTAGGGCAACAGCAAGGCAGCAGCCCTTCACAGAAAGCAGTCAGGTGAGTCCTTTGAGCAGCCAGGCAGTTCTTCTTGGCAGGATGCAGGTTCTGGTTACAGGTTTCTTCTCCAGGAAGTGTCTGAGTTGGAAGGGTTAGAGGCCCTGGTTATATACCCAAATGTGCCTTTGAAGTGGGGGAGACTTCAAAGAGTAGCTTAGATGTGCACCAGGTACCCTTTCAGTTCAATCCTGTCTGCCAGGGTCTCAATAGGGGGTGTGGCAGTCCTTTGTGTGAGAGCAGGCCCTCCACCCTCCCAGCCTAGGAAGACCCATTCAAAATGCAGATGTGTGCAAGTGAGGCAGAATTTCCTGTGTTTGTGGTGTGTCTGAGTGAATGCACAAGGAGCTGTCAACTAAACCCAGCCAGACGTGGATTGTAACGCACAGAAAAATTTAAGTGCAGAGAAATGCTCACTTTCTAAAAGTGACATTTCTAAAATAGTTATATTAAATCCAACTTCACCAGTCAGCAGGATTTTATATCGCCATTCTGGCCATACTAAATATGACCTTCCTACTCCTTTCAGATCAGCAGCTACCCCTCAAACAATATATGAGGACAGCCCCAAAGTTAGCCTATGAAGGGAGCAGGCCTCACAGCAGTGTAAAAATGAATTTGAGAGGTTTACATTACCAGGACATGCAACCTACATCGGTACATCTTCTGCCTTTTGCCTACACAGCACACTACCCTATGGGCTACCTAGGGCATACCTTAGGGGTGTCTTATATGTAGAAAAAGGGGAGTTTTAGGATTGGCAAGTACTTTTAAATGCCAAGTCGAACTGGCAGTGAAATTGCACAGACAGACCTTGCAATGGAAGCCCTGAGACAAGGTTAAGAGGACATTTAAGTGGGTGGCACAACCAGTGCTTCAGGCCCACAAGTAGCATTTAATGTATAGGCCCTGGGCACATATAGTGCACAGTACTAGGGACTTATAAGTAAATTAAATAGTCCAATTTGGTATGATCCAATGTTACCATGTTTAAAGGGTGAGAGCATATGCACTTTAGCACTGGTTAGCAGTAGTAAAGTGCGCAGAGTCTAAAAACCAGCAAAAATGAGGTCAGAAAAAGAGAAGGAGGAAGGCAAAAGGTCTGGGGATGACCCTGCAGAAAGGCCATTTCCAACATCATGCATGGCTCTCACTAAGTAAGTGCACAAAGAAGCGCTTTCAAGCCTCAACGTTTTGAAAAAACATATATTTTCTTACATTTTGGAGACAGGAAGTTCTGGATTCTGTGTGGGCAGGTCAAGAAACCACAACACTGCAGGCAGTATTGTTATTGGCACCATCTTTAAATCCACTGGGAGTGTAATTTTCAAATACATCTGGGTTTGGTAGGTTTTCATGGGTGGCGGCGAAGCACATCCCCAAATACAGAAGCAATCCAAATCAGTGATCTCTACAAATAAAGCTTTAAGGCCTTTTGTGTTGAGGTCTCTTGGCCTACCCACAAATGTGGGGTACTGTTCTTATGAAGAAACTGCGGGGCAGTCTACAGATTCCAGTAGATTTCTTCACAGCAATTTGAGGAAAGTATGCAATTTAGTCAAAGTTTGGGGTTTGCAAGGGATTCTGGGTACAATTACCTGGTAAAAGTAATGCAAGCAATGCACCACTAGATGCCCTTGGCTGTCTAGTATTCAAAAATATGTAAGCTTGCGAGGGTTCCCTAGTTGCCAGGTGAGCTAGGGCACAAGTTCCACAGCTACCCGCACTACAATAAAAGGTTCAGTTTTCAGTGTGGAAAAATGTGATGTGTCTATGTCGCATTCTGGGACCTCTCCTGTTGCGACCATTATAACTACCCATTCAAATGAGGCAGATTTTTTATCAGGAGACTTGGGGAGATGTTGAGTGATAGGAAATGTGCAACTCCCCATGGTGTTTCTGACATAAATGTAATGGAAATATGTGGTTTATTAAAATTTTGAAGTTTGTAAAGGCTCCTGAGTGAGAAAACCTGGACAGGGCCATGCAAGTCATCCCACCCTGTATTTCTCTGGGTGTCTATTTTTCAAACATGTGAAGGTTTTCTATGTTTCCCTAGACGTCTGTTGAACTAGAAGCCAAAAATCCACAGCTACTCATATTGCAAAAATGGTCAGTTTTCAATGGAAAAATGTGATGTGTCCATGTTGTACCTTTGGGCACTTTCTCGTAACAGGCACTAGGACTATGCACGCAAAATTGAGGTACTATTTTTATTCAAAAGCTTGAAGAATGCTGGGTGTTAGGAAATCTGTGACTCCCCACATATTTCAGAAGGTTTTCTCACAGAAATGTGAGGAACATGTGTTTTTGATTACATTTGAGGTTTAAAGGGCCTTCTGGGTAAAATTACCTGGTGAGACCCATACAACCCTTGCTCCCCTGGAATCCCTTGGTTGTCTAGTTTTTAAAAATGTGCAGACCTAACCACACAAGTGAGATACCATTTTATTGGGAGATGTGGGAACACAGAATAGTAGAACATTTATTATTACCAATTTGCTCTGCCTGGGGAGTTTGAAGAATTTAGCCTCTCTGTGCTATGTGGAACTCCCAAAATTCCACAATCCAGAGCGTGGTGGAATGTATTTTTTTTATTACTGTGTGAGAGAATTTTTTTGGCACATGCATATGCTGTGATAGTCCAAGGCACTTGAAAGGGTGCATGAGATTTCTTATCCACTCGTGTGGCTTCCAGCTACAATGGTTCCATTATAGCACTACTCACGAGTGACCACAGGTGCACCTCAAGTAGATTCTCAACTCAAGAAGAGCAGCTAAATCTACTCTAAATGATGTTTAGTGGATTTTCTACTCCCACAAACCGTTCAAATTGTTTTTAGTGCTAGAAGCCTTTTTAAAATGTTTGTTTTCCAAAAAGGAAGGACATGCCCCAGAGGCTCCAACTTCCTGTCCAACAGGCTCCTTCCTATGTTCTGTCCATCTCCTGGTCACTTTACTTTTCACTTGGATTTCTAAGTGGAAAGATCTCTCATTTTGCCTGCTGAAAATATATATTTTGATTTAAGGACTTTTTTTTGTAATATCACAGAAATTAATTAATAAACTACTGTATAAAGGTGCTGTTTGTTTGATTGGGCAAGTGCAACTATTTCTTTGTACTTTTTGCTTTTAAATTTTATTGTGGTGGGTGGTCTGAGGTTTCAGTAGGAGCCTAACTATGTTTTGCATTTAAATTTGCATCTTTAGTAAAGAAACTATGCTGCAAAGTTAGTTACCTTTACTCCATGATTGTTACATTTATAATATTCAATTATTTTACTATGTGGCCTAGTCTGCCAATGGACCTTTCAGCCAGGAGGACCAGTGCTGGTTATCAGTGCATGAAAAATATGTTTCTGTAGTTTATGTTTTTGGAAATATCATTTAGGGCAGGGATGGCATTGGATAAAATTAAAGCGTTGGCCAATGTTTGTATGTAATGTTTTTTCTTAAAAAATAATATATGTGAGGTTAATTAGATGCCATAGGAGGATGTGTGCTGTTGTCAAATTTGTATAGTTCAGTTAATTTTTGTATTTGGCATTACTGAATTATGCATAGTGCTTTCTTCAGAGTTACCATGCCCCCTTTTTTCTGGCCAGTGTGTGTCTGTGTGTGTTTGCCATAGGCCATCATTTGTCTGTTCTCCATGCCATGAGACCAGGGGCCATTTTGTGTAGTTTGTGTCCATAGCCCTGAATGTGTTCTTTGTTCTCCATGGCTCCTTGCTCAGATCTAGTATATGAGCCATAGCCTACACCAGCCCCATTTACCCAATGATGCATTATTCATCAACATCCTCATTCAAGCCTTTTTTTGTGTTGCATAAATGCTTAACCTTGTCCACTCCACTCCTGACTCTGAGCTCACTTCTCCTGACTCAACGATTTCCAAAATTTTGTTTTAATTAAATACTATCTCATAAGCTCAGATGTAGTTATTATTTCTATGTTTTTTATTATATCAGGACTTCTTTGTTGGGTCATGTTGGTAGTTTGGTCTGTCTTCCTACAATTCTGATATCAATAATATAACCCACTAATTCAGTGTTTTCTTTAAATATTGTAGCCTGTGAGGGATAATCCTTTCATTAATCCTACACTTGAAGTTCACCTAGGTGGGAGTGGAACCTCACATGTAATGTCTTCTCTATAGTGCACTAGCCTGCTACTACTACCATCACTGAGATGGCACCTTGGGAAACCCTGCAGTAAGAAGACTGAGAGAGGTAGCATACCTTGCTTCATCTATTCAGTTAAGAGATCTATGGAGTGAAGTGAAACATTTTAGTTGATAACTAAATTCTACTGAAGTGATGTTGTTTGTGTGTATCTAAGTTGTATGCAATATACACAATGACAGCCCCTGCTCCAGTGTTCAATATAGTTACAGAGGGTTGTAGGACAAGCATATAACTAACTGGCATACACTTTTGAAGCAGATATTTTTTGTTAAACAGGCTACGCTAAAAGACAGCAGTGCAAAGTAAAACACCAAAATAAAGATTTGAGGCTTAAATAAAGTAAAACAAATAATTCCCCTTTGATTTTTTAACAGTTATAAAACCCACCCTTTAACAGACAACAGGCCCATTCCTCTCCCCAAACAAATCACCCTGTCTCCAAACAAGTCCAAATCCCAAGCTAGTCCAAACCCCTCCCTTTTCTACCCTCTCCACCCACAACAAAGTTCCTCCCACCAAAAAAAAAAATGTAACAAGGGCTAAAAGGGATGTTCTCCATGTGGGTCCGAGAATCTTCAAGGAGTCTCTCATGGTGCACCTTAGCTCTAGATTCTGCAGGATGCAGTGCTGGACTATGCAGTCTGATCAGAAGAGGGACTGCAGTGGTCCAGTGTGGACGGGCACAGCCAGCTGGAAGCGGTGCTGCAAGTGATGTTGATCATGGGATACTGGAGGTACTGGTGGGTGGCTGAAGAAGCAGAAGCCAGCAGACAACACAGCTTCCTTTCTGCAGAGCCACCAGCTGCTGGTACTCCGAATGGATGGCCTCCAGTCTCTGCTGCCCAAGCCAGACTGCTATGTACGTGGTCGACCAGGAGCAGCTATATTAAGAAAGAAAAAAAAGACGAACTGTAAACAGTGCTTTCTGCAAACACTTGTTTAAACTTAGAGTGGCATAGTACCAGTACATTACTTGTCCCCTTGTTCCATTGGAATTTGATGTGGCTGATTACAAGCCACATGGCCATTTTTTACCCTCACATGACTCACTCTGGTTGACAAATGTTGAAAGGGGACATTTATACAGGCATTAATTTGTTATGGAAGCCATGAAATGTATGAATCACTTGTCAAGAAAAATGTGGCACAGCACAAAAAATGATTTTTCTATATTTTTGGGTGGCTTGAACAGAACATAGGAAAGAATAAAGGACTGAAGTACTAGGAGGTGACTGCCTGGGCACTGTGAGGAAATGGAAACACACCTTGTTTTCAGTTTTCAATGCATTGAAAACTTTGTAAATGCTGCATTAACTGAAGCAGATGCTCATTGCACATACAGCACTATTCTACTGCCAAATTGAACCATGCTGCAGTTAGGTAATGGCATGGGTGACTAAATGCCATGGTTAGGTATGTGATAAATGATGATGGGTGGGTGGATACACATCTACCTTGCTTAACAAATACAGTGAATTAAAGGAGTAGACAGAAAATTAAAATGTTCCATACTTTGAGCACAAGCTTTAAAACCAAGCAAAGTAGGTAAACATATCCTTCTCTAGAAGAAACCCCTTATTTCTTCATTCAAGAAATTGTCTAATCATTATTTTATTGTTCAATTCACCCTTTGATACCCACAATTTAAGCTTAACACTCTCTCATTGAGTTTTTCACCATTTCCATCCACCCATCCACCCATCCATCCATCCATCCATCCAATCATCCACCCACCCATCCATCCATCCATCAAGTCCATCCATTCATCCATCCACCCCTTCAATCACCCTTTTACTCATCCATCTATTTACCTAAGCATTGTTACACATTTACCCATCCTTTAACCCACCCGGGCATCCTTTTACCCATCCACCCTTCCTCCTTCCAAGCATCCTTTCACCTATAAACCCTTTCATTCATCATTTCACCACCCATGCATTTCCTATTAACCACCTATGTATCCTTTCAACCACCCACACATCCTTTCACTCATATACCATATCACCCATCCTTTCGTTTAACTGTCCATTCTACTTTCCCTTTTCCATCAACCCATCATTTGTAGCATTCATTATGAGCTTTTGTCTGCTGTGTTTTGCAGATAGAAGAGGCCACTGACAACTCAACTCCATTGTAACCGCTAAAGCCGGGGGTTCACAAGCAACACCCTTGCAATGGGTATACTAGTGATTGCAGGCAATATGACTTACCAACACCGGTCCCTGCTTTAAGTATTTTGTTGCTTAATTATTTTCGAAAAGCCAATTAGTCAAATCAATCCAACTGCAAACATTTTGTATGGAGCAGCAGAGCTAAATTCCTGAAACACAATTAAGGGGTGGAATAATGGGTCAATCAAGGACATATGGTGAGGTCTTGGTTGGCAAATGGCATGGGTCCATGTAGGAAAGTGACCCTTTTTGACATGGTCTCCCCCACTTTTTGCCTGGTACCTGATGCAATTTTGACTGAACATGCACTGGGTTCCTGCTAGGGTCCCCAGTACCAGATTGCTTTCCCTAAGACTGCACAATTGTCCTACTTTGCAATCCTTTGATACCCCTGTAAGTCTTAATAAATGGTACCCCTGGTACCTACGGCATAGGTACCAAAGAGGGTCACCAAGGTTTGCAGCATGTGTTGTGCCATCCTCAGGGACCCCTCACCTAGCACATGAAAGCTGTTATTTCAAGTTGTGTGTTTTGGTGCAGCTAAAAGTAAAAACATGACAAGGCATCTAGCCTAAGTCAAATATAAATAAGTCACCCCTATAGCAGGTTCCACGGCCCTAAGTCAGGGTGCAATATATTACATGTGTGAACAAATCTGCAAAAGCAGATATGTACTGGCTATGTCTTTCTCCAATTCTTAGACATAGTAAGTGAACAGGAAAGGCATTTACATGTACATGTGCTGGACATTGGTCAATATGAGTTCCCCAGTTACATGATGGCTTCACTGAAAACAGGGATCAATACATGCACCCAGAGGGCACCTTAGAGGTACTCCCTGAAAACCTACCATTTACCTGTGTGCTACCCAACTAGTTTGAACTAGCCTGCCACCAAGAGATAGGTTTCTGACCCCTGGTGTTAAAGCTTTTGATTTTGGGTGATCAGCAACAAGCTCTGCCCTGTCAGGGGTTTTATAATACCCCTCCCAACAGGATGACCTGCAAATCTGCACTTCGAGGCAGGAGGCTTCAAAGAAGCCTACCACCCTTGTTGGCAGATCTAGCTACTCTCAGAAGGGAGATGCTGATCTCCTACCCCAGGGCCCATTTGACATCTGGACCGGCAGGAAAATTAGTAGTCAGGATGGCATATCAAATCTAAGGTCAGTTCCACAGCCCAAGGTATGCATCATACAGACCAGGCTGCCTAGACAGTGAGAGGACAGTTATCTGAGCTGCAGAATAGACCATTTTGCCCTGGTATCTTGGTGCAATGGTTTCATGTATTGTATTGTATTGTAATCGTATTTATATAGCGCTTACTACCCCTGACGAGGCGTCGAAGCGCTTTTCGATGAGTAGCACGCTACTCTGGAACCCAACAAGAATTAGTGATGGATTAGTATCATTAAATAATGAGTACAGTTTTAGTATTATTATGAGTTAATTTGAGCCGCGGATATGAGAGTTTGTTAGTTAGATTGACTGGAGTAATGGAGGGGTGGAGGAGGAAAGAAATCCAGAAGTGTTAATTAGGAGTATATCCTTCATTTACTCAACCCAAAGGCTTGGGATGAGTAAAGGGGGGCGGAGAGGGAAGAGTATGTGGAAGGGTTAGGGAGAGCATAGTAGCAGGGTGAGATGAATGCAGGAGAATTTAGTAGGGTTGTGTGGGAGGTCACAGAGGTAGAGTGAGGTTTGGTGAGTTAGATGTGGAGGTGGAGGGAAGAGCTTAGGCAGAGATATTTAGGAGATGAAAGTGGTAGAAGGGATTTGGGATGAGTCAGAGTGAGAATGGAGGATAGTTTGATAGAGACATGACATAAGAGTGATGAGTAGAAAAGTGTGATAAGATGAGAGCAGGAATTCATAGATATCTAGTATAACAACCCAAAGAACCAGGAGCCATGCAATGATCCACGAACATGCCAAGCACAGAAATAACATATACACATACATATATATATATATATACACACACACACACACACACACACGAATACACACACATATGCACATACAATACATAATTAGAATCATGGGTAAAAAATACTTAGTCAGACAGGTTTAAAGAGTGTGTGTGTATTTTATTGTTATGACATAGTAGCAATACATATTTTCCAAAGAATCTATAAATAAATAGAAATATACATATAATCTGAAAAAAATATTTATCCACATAGGCATATGCAGTTCATAGTTGTTTGAAAAAGGTGGTTATGAAGGAAAGAGCCAACTCTTGAGTAGTTTTCTGAAGACAAGAAAGTTATCTGTGGCTCTTATAGTTGGGGGTAATGAATTCCATAGTTTGGCTGCTTGGACGGAGATGGATGTACCACCTATAGTCTTTTTCTTGTATGGTGGTGTTCTAAGGCGGGGTGCCAATCTTGAGCGGAGGGTTCTTTGTTGGATGTATTTGGTAATTTTCTTTCTGATAAAAAGCAGTCCTGTTCCATGTATAGCTTTGTGGGTGATACAAAGCAGCTTGAAAGTGCATCTTCTGGCAACGGCAGGGGAGATGTGGGCTTGCTGCTTTATATGTAGTAGTAGCCTGGATGCGGAATTCTGGATACGTTGTAGTTTTTTTCATAACAGATAGAGATGATCCATGGTAGAGGCTATTGGCATAATCCAGTTTGGATAGTACAAGCGAGATAGTAGCTTGCACCTTGTGTGGAAATCCGAGGTGGGGGAAGATGCGTCGTAAAGTCTTTAAGGTGATGAAGCTTGTGCGTGCTAATTTGTCTACTTGGGCATTCATAGTTAACTTGGAATCCATGGTGATTCCTAGGTTTTTAACTTCCTTGGATAATTGAGGAGGTGGTCCAAGATCGTCAGGCCAGACGCACAGAGGGTCATAATTGGGGTCTTCTAATTTAAGTAGTATCTGTGTGTCATCTGCATAGTTGTAGCATGTGAGATGGAAATCATTGATCAGTTCTGGTAAAGATATCATGTAGATGTTGAAAAGCAAAGGTGAGATGATTGACCCTTGAGGGACCCCTGCTTTTGTGAAGTAGGGTTCGGACGAGAAGGGGGGTGAGTGGATGATATTTGCTCTTTTTTGAAGATAGGAAGTAATCCAGTCGAGAGCAATCCCTTGTATGCCTGCTTCGTGGAGTCTTTGAGTTAGGGTGTCATGGTCAACCGTATCAAAGGCAGCTGAGAGGTCCAAGAGAAGTAGTGCAGCAACTCCATTTCGGTCGACTGTGTTTTTAAGATCGTCCCAGATTGCCATGAGTGCCGATTCAGTGCTTCTTCCTGGGCGGAATCCAGTTTGGAAGTCTGAAAGTATAGAATTGTCTTCAATGAATTGTGACATCTGAGCGAATGCTGCTCTTTCTATCAATTTGCCCAGGAAAG
This sequence comes from Pleurodeles waltl, assembly GCF_031143425.1. Classification (NCBI taxonomy): domain Eukaryota; kingdom Metazoa; phylum Chordata; class Amphibia; order Caudata; family Salamandridae; genus Pleurodeles; species Pleurodeles waltl. The sequence goes on along the minus strand of NC_090445.1, from coordinate 391,049,415 downwards.
GTCCATTTGTGATTGGTCTGTAGTTGTTGGGGTCTTGCGGGTCTAGGTTTGTTTTCTTTAATAATGGTCATATGTATGCCTTTTTCAGGTCTGCAGGAAAAGTTCCTGAAGTTAAAGTGTGTAACACCACTTAGTCAGGGTGCACAGACAAGAATGAAGGCTTTGAAGAAAGAGCTTGAAGCTCACTTTCTCTGCGAGCTGGAGTGATGGCACCCAGAAAGACAGTTTGGAGGGTTTGGAGGATGCAGCGGGGCAGGGGGGGACTGGGCAGACCTCTGGTTCCCTGTCCCATGCCCACGTGAGATTCCGCATCCCTGGCCATGCAGCAGCTGAACAGCATGGGTGACACGGTGGCTGGGTTGAGGACACAACAGGGAGGCAAGGGGCAAAAGGTGGAGTGTTGGAGGCGAGGGGCAGTGGAAACGCCAAGGGACTGAGCCGTAGCGCGGGAGTCCTTGAATCTCTCTAAGGCCGGGTCCCCCTTGTCTTCAAAGAGACGGGAGCCATCAAAGGGCATGTCCATAATAGACTGTTGGACATTCCCCAAAAAACATAAGTACGCAACCAGGCATGGCGCCTCAAGGTCACCGTTGTAGCAACTGATCTGCCCAGAGAGTCGGTCGTGTCCAGCCCACATCGGATCGTGAACTTCGCCACATCTCTCCCATCGGTGACAGCTTGGGAGACGATAGCACAGTCCTCCTCCGGTCTCGGTGGCAGAACTTGTGCGACCGTATCCCACAGAGAGTGGGTAGAGCGGCCCAAAAAACATGCAATGTTCACGGACCACAGCGCAAGACTGGAGGAAGAAAACATCTTCTTCCCAAATTGTTCCAGCCTTTTTAAATTCCCTATCCGGGTGTGCGGAAGGGAATGCACCCGAGAAAGAGGAAGCCTAGATGACAAGACTCTCAGGCGTGGGGTGTTGGGACAGGAATTTAGGGTTGTTTGGGACGGGCCGATGGCAGCGTGCGATAGTCCTGTTCACAGGAGCCCCTTTGTTGGGTTTGGGCCAAGTACCCAAGAGGACATCGGTGAGGGCTTCATTGAATGGCAATGGCAATTGTGACTCCCTGTCAGGAGGGATAGTCAGAAATACTTTAGGGTCCACTCTGCTGATGGACACCTGCATCTCCAAACTCTCAGGTCACCTCAGCCTGGTCTTTGTTTTGAGGTTCAAATCATCAAAAATGTTTAAGCCGTCGTTCCCAGCTTCTGGTAATGACGACTCAGTGAAGTCATCAGGTCGCTGATTAAAATAATGATTCAATGGGGTCCCTAGATTACAATGATTCAGTGGGCTTCCACCACAGAAGTAAAAAGCTTAAGAACTGCTTTAGAGTGCAAACCGATTCACAATGAGCATTCTCAAAAATACTGAAAAGATTTACTCAATGCACTCCCCAGTAGGCAAATATTATCCCAATTCTCTCTGGGTGCAGATGCCACTCATGGTCAGCTAGATGGAACCTTCTGAGCACATCAGCCCTGACATCTAGGAAGCCTGCCTGATGGGTCGACAGCCAAGGAAGTCCCTTTGATCGTTTAGCCAGTGCCAGTGTCCGAGTGCCTTGTTTGTTGCGGTACCACACGGACGATGAAACTGTCAGTCACAACTTGCATAAGGCTGCACCTGATGGAAGACAGAAGCTGAGCCCACTGAAGGCAGAGGCTCTACTGAAGAGACTGCAAGTGCCAACAGGCAGCCTCAGAACCATCTGGGGTGGAACACAACACTGAGCGGGACAAACTGAGATAATTGGAATGTTCCAGACTCGCTGCAGGAGCGGAAAGAGTTTGAACACCCCACTGTCCAAAGCAGCTCCTGATAAGGGAATCCTATACCCGGGCTGAAGGTGGGATTTTGGATTGTTAATTAAGAACCTCAGGAAGAAATGAATGGCAAGAATAGTGCCACCATATGCTGAGTGAAAACAAGAGGACCTGAAAAGGCAACGAAAAACAGGAACTGCAAAGAACGGGACAGAGAGAGAATGTTGTAACCATGAAAAACCGCCTGCAAGACCCACTGGTCTGAAGTAACTGCACGTCAGATTGGCAGATAAAAATCTGTTCTGTACCCTACTGCCTGTCTGGTTCTGCTGAAGGAGGAAACAGCAGCTTGGCAGCGGAAGAAGATGAGGAAGAGGAGTGGCCTTATCTGCCATCAAACACCCACTTGGTGCCTGAAAGGGGCTGAAAAGGCCACCTCCAAATTTGAATTTTTGGTACTGTTGATGGAATTGGCAGGCCCAAGTAGTGGCCAATAGCATGGCTATATTTGAAAGGCTTCATAACTGACTCTTCCAAACAGCCTGGAGCTATCAAAATGTGTATCAATAACAAATCCTTGCATGTCCATACAGATACACATGGTGTGACTCCAGGAGTGATGGCGAATCACCACACTTCTGCTCATTACACAGCCCACACAGTCTGGCGTCCAGACCTGCCCATTTGATGAACTTGGTAATATGTCCATATCGTGGACCATCTGGGCAAATGTATTTTGGAAATCCTCAGGGAAGGCAGGCAATATATTTTGATTGCCACCTCACAGAGGGCAAGAGTGCATTCCCCCCCAACCCCCCAACAAGCATTTAGATACCACAATGCTAAACTTGCAGTGGAGAACACACACTTTGCCAAATGTTTCACTGTACTTCGATCTGCTGTTAACACAGGGAAAACTAAATGGTTTCTTACTCGTAGGGGTAATTATGCAGCTTGTAGAATTTTTCTGGATTTCCATGCTATGCCTTATTCTGCCACATAGTGGTTGGGTCAGGAATTTCCCAATCTAGTAGTAGTAGTTATTTCTTTTTGAGCATCGACAGTCCCACCACCTTCCTATCCAGACATCATACCCCCTCTCCGAAAGCTCCCACTCATGGTCACCATTTTCAGATTTGTTTTTTTTCCTTCTTTACTCCTATCTTTTAGGGGAGGTGGGTGGGTGGCTTGAGAATACAGAAAATTCTTCAAGCTGCAAAACTACTTCTACAGTTAAGACACCATTTTGTTTTGCAGCATGAATCTTTTCGGAATTCACATGCTGCGCATTGATCTTGGAGCTATTTCTTGATCCTGCGGTGGCTGGGATGAGGCTGAGCATAAATTTGTAAATAGATGTTTGCGTACTTTGTCCAGCTTGAGCTTCCTTTTTCATTTGAATGTCTATGCAATAATGTTTATTAAACATGTGAACTGATGACCAAGTAGCTGCCATGCAAATGTCCTGTAAAGGTATATTTGCTAGAAACACAACGGTTGCTCCTTTTTTCTATGTTTGGTGACCTTTTGGGTAAGAATTCAATTGTATTCCTGCACTTGCGTGACAAACTTGAATTGTTTGAGAGATCCACTTAGCAGCAGTACGCCTAGTCACTGGTTTACCCATGTAGTTGTCTATAATGGAGACAAATAATTGCTTTGTTTTCCTACTTTTTTTCTTTCCATGTAGTACGATTGCTCTGCTTGCTTCTAAGCATGTGCAATGCTCTTTTTGCTTGTGTTTTTGTTTCTTGGAAAAAACTTGGAATTTGAATTGGTTGACGTGTGCAGGAAGTTACCTTCGGTAAGAATTCAGGATCTGTCCTCATGACTATTCTGTCCTTGTAGGTAAGCCTCTTAAATTGTAAGTGCCTGCAGCTCACTCACCCTACAGAGTGATGTCACTGCCACCAGAAAGGCAGTCTTCAGCGTGAGCATTTTTAATGATGCCTTGTTTAAAGGCTCAAAAGCCTCTCATCAATAGTGTTAGTACTAGATTCAGATTCTATGTAGGTGCTGACACCCATCTCGGTTGTACTATTCTCTTTGCTTCCTCTAAGAATTGTTTTATTACTGGTGTTCTGAAGAAACTTCTTCCTATATGACCTCTTGTGTAGGCCACAATCTCTGCTAGATGTAACTTTAATGAGGCACAAGTTAGTTTGCAGTCTAGTAGGTGTACAAGGTATCTTAGGACTATTGTGTATTTAATATTTTCTAGTAATAGGTACATTTTTTGGCACCACATTGAATATCCTTCCCATCTGGCTATGTGAAACGTTCTTGGCCTTCTTGCATTTCTCATAATGGCCATTGTGTTTTCAGATAAGCACAGAAATTCTAGGGCTATAGGAGCCATGCTGTCAAACTGAATCTCTTGTTCTGGATGGGGAAATCTCCCCTCTTCTACTGACCACAGATCTTGTTGTCTTGGTAATTTCTGCATGTTAACCTGGGCCATTTCTATTAGTTCTGTCTCGCCCACTGAGGGGCAATAAGTATTAGCATCATTCTGGCCGTCTTGCATTTGTTGATTACGTAAGCAAATATCCTTAACCAAGGGATTGATGGTGTGGCTGGCTGTATGCAAAGTATTGGTGTTAGCTAGTTTTGCGGATAGAGCTAGTTCTGGTGTTTCCCATCTCTTGAATATTGTAGGAAGTTGGCTCTGTATGCACTATTTCAAAGTAAGGAATAGTATGCACAGAGTCCAAGGGTTCCCCTTAGAGGTAAGATAGTGGCAAAAAGAGAATACTAATGCTCTATTTTGTGGTAGTGTGGTCGAGCAGTAGGCTTATCAAAGGAGTAGTGTTAAGCATTTGTTGTACATACACAAGCAATAAATGAGGAACACACACTCAGACAATTCCAGGCCAATAGGTTTTTGTATAGAAAAATATATTTTCTTAGTTTATTTTAAGAACCACAGGTTCAAATTTTACATGTAATACTTCAAATGAAAGGTATTGCAGGTAGGTACTTTAGGAACTTTGAATAATCAAAATAGCATATACACTTTTCACATAAATCACATATAGCTATTTTAAAATTAGACAGTGCAATGTTCTCAGTTCCTGGGGGAGGTAAGTATTTGTTAGTTCTTGCAGGTAAGTAAACCACCTACCGGGTTCAAGTTTGGGTCCAAGGTAGCCCACCGTTGGGGGTTCAGAGCAACCCCAAAGTTACCACACCAGCAGCTCAGGGCCGGTCAGGTGCAGAGGTCAAAGAGGTGCCCAAAACGCAAAGGCTTCAATGGAGGAGGGGGTGCCCCGGTTCCAGTCTGCCAGCAGATTCATACATAGAGTATTGCCCTTGGACTGAGGGTGTGGGTATCTGGACACAATGTTTTGACATTTTGAGTTTTCTGCACTGGCGAAGAGATCCATCTCTGGTATTCTCCATAACTGAAGGTATTTTTAAAGTACTTGTGGGTGAATTTCCTAAACGTGAACTTGTGGCTGCGTCCTGCTTAATAGGTCCGCCATCTTATTGTCCATTCCTGGGAGTTATTTTGCCAGTAATTGACTGATTGTGAATCACCCAGTTCCAAATTGTCTGAGCTAGAAGAGACAACTGAGATGAGGGTGTCCCCTGTTTTTGCAGATAATACATTGCTGTCATATTGTCTGTGCGTACTAACGCTACCTTGTGTGAAATTTGAGTAAGGAATGCTTTGAGTGCTAGAAAGACTACTAGCAATTCTAAATAATTTGTGTGATAAGTCTATTGAATGGGATCCCATTTCTCTTGTATGGTGATGTTGTTGAGGGGAGCTCCCCAACCTGTGATGCATCTCTCGTGAGAGTAATCTGAGGCACAGGGTCCTGAAAGGGCCAGCTTTTTTGAAAGGTTGGTGGGATTCCACTATTGCAAAGAGCAGTGAGTCTGACAGTCCAACAACACTAGATCGTGAAGAAACCGTGTGAGACCACTGTTGAGAAAGGCACTGTTGAAGTGAATGCATGTGCAGTCTTGCATGGGGAACTATGGCTATACAGGAAGCCATCATTCCCAACTGTTGCATCACTAGCGTCACTTTGTAAGTAAGTATGATTCTGTTGCAACTGAGCGAGGAGATTTTGAAAAGCCTGAATCCTTATTGGGTTTGGATATGCTAATGCTGCCTGAGTGTTCAGAACTGCTCCCAGTTAAGGCTGTATTTGTGATGGTTGAAGATGAGATTTGAGGTAATGTATGAACCCCAAATCATGTAGAAGATTTATAGTGTACTGAGTGTGTTGCTGGCAAGTTTGAATGGTATTGGCCTTTATGAGCCAATCGTATAGATATAGGAAAACATGTATGTGTTGTCTTCTGAAAAATGCTGTTACTACGGCCAAGAATTTTGTAAATACCCTTGGAGCTGTTGTTACCCCCCGAATGGTAATACCTTGAATTGGTAGTGCTTTTCTGCAATGACAAATCTTAGATATATTTGTGGTGCGCTAGATGCATGGGAGCATGGAAACAAGCATCTTTGACGATTTCCATATTGTAGGAAGTTGGCTCTGTATGTGCCACCCCAAAGCAAGGAACAGCATGCACAGAGTCCAAGGGCCCCCCCAGAGGCAAAACAGCGGCAAAAAGAGACAACACCAATGCTCCACCCGGTGGCAGCGCGGCCGAGCAGCAGGCCCACCCAAGGAGCAGTGCCAAGCATCTGCTGCACATACACACAGACAACAAATGAGGCACACACACCCAGAGACAAATCCAGCCAATAGGCCCTGCCATAGAAAAACATCTCCTCCCAGTTCACTTCAAGAACCACAGGCTCAAACCCAACATGCAATATCCCGTCCGAAAGGCACTGCAGGCAAGCACACCAGGAACCCCGAATCATTTCAATTGCATGTACACCTTTCAAGTTATTCACAAACAGCTACTTCAAAAGTGGACACCCAGTGCAACCTCCACAGCTCCCGGGGGAGGCAATTTTTTGCTAGCCCTACCAGGCAAGCAAAACACCCACAGGGTTCAGCCCCCGGTCCAAGGCAGCCCACCGCCGGGGGCCCAGAGCAACCCCAAAGTCACCACACCAGCAGCTCAGGGCCGGTCAGGCGCAGAGTCCAAAGCGGCGCCCAAAACGCACAGGCCCCAATGGAGAGAAGGGGGCGCCACGGCGCCCCGGTGTGTGTGATTATGTGGCCTTGTAACATGATGTTCTGTACAATCCATCAATTATCCATTCACATTGTTTTGATAATGATCCTGTATGTCCTGTATGTAGATGTTGATGCGTTTTCTCATTGCAGGTCATAGTGCCTGTACCATAGCACTGAAATAGGTGTGTGACATGTCACTAGATGCCTAACCATTGTAACAGGATGGTTCACGGACTAGGGACTGTTTTACTGTCCTCTGTCTGTGTAAGTAGGATAGACCAGGTCAATCTGGTGAAAACATACACCAATTGTTTGACAATAGTACGGAACAGGGTCTGATATAGCCCTTTTTTGTGTGGGCAGGGGGATGGTACTTTGAGATATGTATCCAGAAGCAAAACTGTTCACACATTCTTGGCAATGGCAGTCCAGACATGATTGCAGCCTATGGGCTGTTCAGTCTAAATACAAATGTTGGTGTGAATTACTACTTCTGTTGTTGTGTAGCTAGTAATCCTCAGCCTCACACTGCCTGTGATATATCTCTCCTAACATTACCATCATAACTGTACCCCATCATAATCACATGATTTTGAAACTGTACATCTCACAATGTTGGAAGATCACTATCACACTATCAGGCATTAATTGTGTGCTAGTTGTGTTTATTCACATGTGCTCTAAACATTTAGGTGGAAATGGATTTTGAAAAAAAACAAATAGTGAAGATATTAATCATGGTGAATGTTATCAATGGAGTAGTTGCCATAACATTTGAAGTCCAATGTCCAGTATCCTACTATCCTGGAAAATGGATAGGATGTGAAGAAAAGTTAACAGAGTGATTCTGTGGCACACACAGGGGATCCATCAGGAAGTTGTCACTTCCTGTCAGTGGCAGAGTTCTTGGCATCTGCACCTTCTGGATGTTTGGGTGGAAGTACCTGCTTGCGTGGGTGTTCTTCAGCTACAGAGGCAGGGGTGTCAGTGGCAGGTTACTAGGCCAATGGAAGGAGTCTGTTATTGTCAATCCCTGCTCAGGGTAGTGATGATGTCCCTCAGCACCCCAGTAAGGGAGGCCAAGGTGGCATTGGTGGCCTCCCACTGTTGCAAAGGTTCATGGTGGTGATCCCCCTGCAGCTGTTTGATCTCCCTGAGTTTGGTGAACACTGGCCAATCAGTCACTGGGACTGTTGGTAGACTCCCAAAACTTGGATGATGGTGTCCTGGCCTGACCAATCCCCGGCACCCCCATGCCAAAGGCCCACACCATCTTTCCAACGTACCCTACCCCACATGCCTGGCCTGCACCCTTGACACAGTTTGGCCCCTACCACTGGGTCCAGGTCCATCATTGTCAGAGGTGTCTAGATGGGACTCAGTTACCCGGACAGGGGAACACAAGATTGTTGATTCTGTCCTCGAGACACAGGTTTAGGGGCAAATGGTTGCCTGAGATGTTGATGCAACAGGGTGAGGAGGATTTAATGTGGTCAAGATGAGACTGGCAGGTGTTATCTGACCAGGTACCCCTAGATGGGCCGGTGCTATCCCAAACACCCACACATCCAGGAATGGTATCCTGAAAGAGGGCTTGATCCATGTGATGAGCAGTATTCACTTGACAGGTGTCTGTCTACCCAGTGGCACGTAGACTTGTGGAAGTGAGAGACAGAATATTACAGGTTGTATTGTAACATGTACCTCCAACAGGAGGTTGCAGTGACATTTCAGTGAGGCAATGTACACATTGGCTTTGCTATTTTCCCTTATGTGAGAGGCACAGCTGTTATTAAGAGTATGGACCTCACATTTTGGAACCAGACCAATTGCATTTCAAGTCATCTTGCTAAAGGAGTATCTTGGCACTTGGACATCTGTTCAAAGACTAGTCTTTTTCCAGCAATACATGATGTGGATTAATTAAACTCAGGACCTAATAGACTGTTATGCAGTCAGACCCAGACCCTTATTGTACATGTTAGTTGTCATTACGTGATCAGTGCATTGTGAATGAGTGTATTGCCACATACATTTGGATGATGAATCTTGGCAGCTTTGAGTTGTACTACATTAATTGAGCACATAGGTTGGGCTGTCCTTCCTGTCCACATTATTTACATCTTGGATTATCTGTTCAAGCTGGTGAAGCTGGGTCTAGTTGATTGGGCATATCACTGTGTGTACCATGATCTGCATGATTGTCCTTCCCAGGTATATAACCTGCATTCATGTATTAATGGACAGAAGCACAGTGTCATTGTGGACAGTGTCCTGGTTATTGGAGTTAGGGGACTGCTCCTCCTGGTGTTTTCCAGTCATGTTACACCAACTAGTACACACAACATGCATTAGTCAACCTCTCAGGTGAGTAAACTTTCATAGCAAGTTGCTGTACAAGGATCTTAGAACAGAAACACAGTGATCAGGTGTTTGCATTGAGAAGACAGTGCATAGAGACCTTGGCATTGCTGTCTTTGCCTGTCCTACCCACAGCATATCCAGTTGATATCCTCACAGGTGAGTAAATAGCAAAGGTTGAGTAGAGGGAGAATGGTCATAGCAGCAGAGAACACAGTATTGGCTGAGTGGAGTGACATTACCAGTGCCTGTTGAGCTTATCACTACTGTCATCGCCTGTCCTACTCACACACTATACAGTTGACATCCCCACGGGTGAGTACATAGCATAGCCTGAGTATCAGGAGAATGTACACAATATTGGCTAAGTGGAGTGATATTGCCAGTACCTGCTGGACCTATCATTGCGTCTTTGCCTGTCCCACAAACACACTGAATAGTTTATATCCTCTCTGGCAGGTACACTCCTATGAGGAGTTGGTGAAGGTGGTGATTTTGATGTGTTTACACTGTTCTGGTATTAGTGATGGTGGAACAATGTCTGCTGGGAGTTGTAGTGCTGTTAATCCCTGTACTACACCCACTATACAGAAATGTTGTTCCCTCTGGTGGGTGTGATTGGCTTGTTGGAGGCCAGACAGGGGTTTATGGAAAGGTGGACACTGGTCTGGTATGACTTTGTAGGTGGGGAAAGGTGATCAGTGAGCATCAATGCCAATACATTTTGGTGGGCAAATGTTGTTGATTTGACTTACCCGACTCGACTCCCTGAGGTATTCTTGTCAAGCCCTTCGGATGCAGAATGGCCACAACCTTCTCCTCCCATGATGTGAACTGTGGGGGATTTGGTGGGGGACCACCGCCAGTCTTGTGGACTGCCAGCTGGTACCTGGCTGACAAGGAACAGACCTTCCCCCTGAGGCCATTCCACCTCTTCATGATGTCATCCCTTGTGTGAGTTAGCTGCCTTCAGAATTAACTCTGTCGACTATCCTGTGCCACATTTCCATTTTCTTAGTGATTGTAGTCTGCTGGACTTGGGCTCCAAATAGATGTGGCTCTACTTTAATGACTCATCCACCATGATTCTTAAATAGACATCTGTGAAATGGGGATGTTTTTGTGGTGACATGGTGGTGGTAAAGAAGTGATGAGCAAAATAAATTGTAGGTGCTGTCTGATGGGGGGGGCATGGACTTACATTTACATTGCATATTTGGACTTATATTTACATTGCATATTTTACAGTGTGTTGTAAAAGTGTTGCATTTTATTAGGGGAGAAATGTGATGTATTCAATTAATCTCTATTTAATGAAGAATATAATTCATTTGGGAATCAGGTTATAAAAGAGTAATGGGGCAAAGGCTGAGAAGTAATTTATTAGAATAATTATTTCTAATTTACCTGAATTTGAATTTGATTCAGATTTGCATGGAATTTTTAAAGTGATGTAGTGGCAAACAATGTTTGTAAGGTAAATGTAATTTCCATAGAGATACATTATAATTCAATGTAAATTTTATCATAATAGATGCATTGTCGTATACATCTATCACGGAGGACATCATCACTGTTTGTTATGATACTCTTCCTCCTCTTCACCATCTTCTGGTAGAGAGAAATAATAGAAATCTGTTCCAAGAAAGTAAAACATGGCAATACTATTATTCTTATTCACCTTTTAAATTTAAATTATGGTGTCAATATTTAAAAAATGACCTCTAACAGGGCTGCTGTCCCTGCTGCATGGAGAGGAGTCAAAGTCAGCTCCCACCAGCATCCTTCACAAGGGCCGTAGCATGATGCAAAACAAAATAAAGAGAGGTGGCCCTCCCCAATCACCACCAAAGTATAAAACACCTCATGCAGGACAAAGCAGCACAAACAGATGCAACCTGCTCCATATACCCCAAGGTCACAGGAAAGCAGACTACTGAGACACAATCCTCATGCAGGTTCTCTCAGCAGGGAAGCATGCCACATTCCTGAGCTCAACGCAGCCACTGCATAGGACCTGAATAAATAGTAACACACCAAAATTGCTAGTTAGTCAAAAAATGTAACCAAAAATTAGGAAGGAGTACCATAGCAACCCATTCTAGACCCAATGTTATGATGCAGGCAACACCAAAGGAAAAACAAGAAGTGCAATTGGGGTGGACAATGTTATGGGAGGAGATGGGTGAGAGATGAATGGAAAAGGATGACAGCTTAGGACGTTGTGTATATGGGGAATGCATGAGGTGCACTAAGTAAGTACTTTGGCAAGGAAGAGGATGCTTTGGTGATGGGAAAAAAAACTTAGGACCTCACTGAGAGTTTGGCGGTTGAATGAGCCGACCGCCAAACTCGCAGGGATGAGACCACTATCAACCCAGTAGCCTCACCCCCAGTCGCATTATGATGTTCCCACTAGGCTGGCTGGTGGGAACATCATATTACGACATTCTCGCCAGTCTGCCAGGCAGGAACAGAGCTACAGTATTGGTCTTGGCTCCCTTAAGGGACCTTGTCCAGTGGCTCCTATATGATGATACCACCTCCTCATAGACCACCTGCAGTCTTGCACAGCTGGACTTACACGTTCTCTGATAATTTTTCTTCAAATTTTTTATAAGTCCACATAAAAACTCTGACCGGACCCAATTCATTTTACCATTGTAGTTGGTCATATTTTTAACTTGCACCCCACTGTTGGCACTTTGATCTTTTAGGCACTAGTTTTTAACTTAAATTTCAAAAATTGATAACTGCAGTTCTATTGATTGCATTTTTGTCATTTTGGTGTCAATAATTTATTAAAATATACTCTCTTTGTACCCTTTGTGATCTGCATAAATACTTTACACACTGCCTGTAAGTAAAGCCTGACTGCATTTGTGCCAAACTACCAGAGGGTTCACAACAGGCTAATTCAGTGACTTTTGTGGTTTACCCTGAGAAGGAGTGTGGCTGTTGCTTGAGCAAGGTTAACAACTCGTTCAAACAACAACCCAATTTCTCACACCCACCATATGCAGTTCCTGTACCTCAATACAACATATCAGTTTTGGCCCATAAATTCAGAAACCCATGTAGAGTTGGTACCACCATTTCACAATGTAAACAGCCTATCAACGCTTTTCACCCTCATTATGACTGCAGCAGCCTTTTCCCAAGACCACCGCAGCTACGGCTGCCAGAAGACTGCCATATTATGACTGCCACCAGATATCCGCACCTGCTGGTGGTTGGATAGACGGCGGTATTCACTACAGTGGTCGGTGGCATTTAGGTGGCTCGACTGCCGACACACCATGCCTAAGAAAAGACCGCCCACAGAATTACAACCAGTAATTCTGTGTGGCAGTCTTTTTCTGGTGTGGTGGTGCTGGTGGTAGGAGCACCGGGTCCCGTCCCCTCATGGAGGAGCACCTCGTTGGATGAGGTAAGTATTTGTGAGTATGTGTATGCATGTCATGAATGTGGGGGAGTGGCGGGGGACTGATTGTGCATGCATGTATGTCTGTGTGTAAATGTGGTGATGCATGTATGTATGTAAGTGGACGGGGTGGGGGTATGTGCAGGGGTGAATGAATATGTGGTAAGGGGGCGTGAGTGAGTGTGTGCGTGCAGGTGGGTGTATGTTTGTATGTGCATATGCTGTGTGTGTGTCTGTGTGTGTGGAGAGGTACAAATGGGGGTGGTGGTGTGGTTGTGGGAAGATGAGTGAGGGAGTGGGGATTGTGTATATATGCATACAGTTGAAGGGAGGGAGTGGGGGATAGGGATTGTATGTGTGATGTGTATGGGTATGTATGGATGTCTATGGAGGTGAATGTTGTGAGTGTGTGTGTGAGTGGGGGGTGTCTGTGTGTGATTGTGTTTGTGGGTGCATGTATGCGTGTGTGCAGAGGTGTCATTGGGGGGTATCCCAGCAACAGGATACCTTTCTGCCAGCATTTTTGTGTTGGTGAGACCATAAGGAAAATGCTGGTAGTGTCCCTAGTTGGAATAACCTCGGCGGGATGGGCAGGGACGTGGAGGTTTGGTTGTGGCCATGGACTGTCAGGGTCAAAATTAGGGTAATTGTGTAAATATTTATCTTGCCAGGAAACACGACTGAACCAGAACATGTCAGGATCAGGTGAGGATTGCTGGCTGGTTTTGGGTTAATTCTGGCCTTCCTGTGGGCATCTATGTATATGTTGACACAGTACTTTCTGTCAATCAATGGGAGCCACCATGTAATAGTAATAATGTGTACAGCTTTAATTCTGCATCTGTCCTTTTTCCATTTAGATGTGAGGACTATGGTGTTTGATTTAGTTTTAATTTTTAACTTCTACTCTTTATTCACTAAAGCAACATGTCAGAACGCAGAAGCACATGTGCTGCAACAAATTAATTCTAGAAATTGAGTTTCATACAGAGAGCGCACATGCCATATTAGATTTTGGGGTAGATTTATGGTGCTGCATTTATTTCATGTGCTCCATTATATTGAAATATTCTTGTCACTCTTTTCTTTTGTACAGCCTTTCAACCACTGACCTTCTTGAATGCTCACTGATTTCACACAGGTAATGCAAAGAAAGACAAAATCTGACCTGCATGTCAGGTTGCCTTAAGTGCTCCAGAATGAAAAGGTGTGCAATCAATGTCAGGGTATTCACTAATCAAGATGTAATAATGTTTTGAGCCACCCACATGATGCTTCTGAGATCTCACTATATGTAGTATGTAAAGCTAGCATTGCCTCTCCGTTTAGCTCAAAATGGACACATACACTTCCACAGATCTTAGTAGGTTGAGGATGTTTGCCAAACCAGTATCACACATCAGACAAAACTTCTGGCTTCATCATGTGCACAACTCAGCACCAAACCATTTGTTTAGTAAAGAACAGACTCTACAGTGCATGGCCATGGCAAGAGAGATTTGTAATTTACAGAAAGCCAACAGGCTGGATTAGAAACAACTTCTAGCACTGTCAAAGAAATAAGTTGACAGAGCGACAGACAATGTGCTAATCATTTTATTTGCCTTTCTACATATCACAGCCATCTCCTTCTACAAATCTACATATCAACTATCCAGAAAATGTAATCAGAACAAAATTCGCACAGGATTAAGTAAGAGTCAGATTACAATTCTTGTCACAGATGCCTCAAAACATGGCAGACACTCAAAGTGAAGCTGTGGGCATTCCTACAACCCAGAACAACAAAAACAATATCATTGTTCTTTGGTATGCACATCCATCCACATAATGATCTACACAGATAATCAAGCCCAGTCACCCTTCCATGCAGTCACATGTAAAAACTCAGACCTATAGACTTAACTGTCCTCAAAAATTCAATGTGGGCACACCAAGACAATCTGCCCCAGTACAAATAATAATACTAATCCTAAACCTCAAAACAGAGTAACAATCCACACAGGGAATGCATCTCTGGTCTGCATTTTTCTGAAGGGTTCATGCCAACTTAGACCTCTAAAAAAGCATGAAAAAGGGATACATTTAGTCAGCAGAAACACTATACATTTGGGTGGCCAATGGACATTTATGAGATTCATCCTATGAAATGAGTGCAATCACTCCAAAGTAGCACTACAAAAGTTTCTTCAACATTTATTTAATCATAAAAATAAGCGAGCAAAGCACAACTGCAAAGAAAGCTACTCTTGGTATTTTTTGAAGGCTCCCTGACATTTCTCAAAGTGTATCCACAGCCGTCACATCGGGCTGCTTTTTGTAAGTTGTTATTCTTAATAATGAAAGACCATGAAGCAAGAGTGCAACATATTTAAATTGAGGAAAATATGAAAAAGAATCAATTTGTAAACAGTTTAGCATAAATATGCATACGTAGGCAAAATAATATGTGTAATGCATAATTCTTACTGATGTGTAAAGTTTTACATGCATTCCCCCACAATTGGTAAATTAATATACCCAAAATGGTAAACCCTACACACAAAACAGGATAAGGTTTTCCTTGTAAAAACATATAAAAAATGTCCACAATTTTTGTTTCATATCACCTATGAACTAAGACACATTTTTAAAAGTAAAAAAATTAATTATAGTCTAATGGTGAAAAATGCAAAAAAACATATACTGCACTTTGTTGGACAGGATAGTTTCTGCATGGTTTTGAAGGGGGTACATCCCTGTGCTCTACTGATCTCCTGTCAAGTCACTGAAAAGGTGCTGTAGATTTTCTCGATCTGTACCTCAGTCAGCATGACAACTACATTTGTCCACTGAGCGTCTTCCTCTTCACGTGAGAGCCTGGAGTTTGGCTTTGAAGTCAAAGGGGCATGCAAGGTTAAGGACTCTTTTTTCAGAGAGTTACAACTAACCTCTCTACTTAGGCTGTGGTAGACTGACGGAGGTGACAGGATTCATTTATACTAAGGGGTACATGTACCCCTTAGCATATGTTGGCTGCCAGCTCCCTCCTGGGAAAGTCCGTGCAGTCACCCTGACCTGGGTTCTTTTTTGCCTCTGTCACATTTCAAATCTGTTTTTTGATAGCCAGTGGGTTCATTGGGAAAGGATAATGAGCCATTGTGTTAAATGTAAGCTGAAATGGTATCTGTTCTGCTGGACATTCAAGTTCCCCCATGCTCCTTCCAATTTCTTGTAGAAGCTTGGTGGGTTTGAGTAGGCACTAGGGCCCATATTTATACTTTTTCACGCAAAACTGCGCTAACGCCGGCCAGATGTCTTAACTATGGAATGGCGCAAAGGGAGGGCTAATTTCAAGGAAAATGACGTTAGCCATGTGGGGGTGGCAGTGGCGGTATGGGAGAATAGGGTTTTGCACCCAAAAATAAGGTTAGGCTGGTTAGAGTAAAAAATGATGACTCTAACGAGCTCAGCGTCATTTCTTGATGCAAAACCTATCATACGACATGACTCCTGTCTTACAAAAGACAGGAGTCATGGCCACCACCACAATGACCAGCACAAGGGACAAGGGTCCCCTGGGCATGGCCATTGCGCCCAGTGCTATGTAGGGGGGCCCATTTCAGGGCCCCCAATGGCACATTGAAAAGAATAAACAAAATACTTACCTCTACTTACCTATACTTACCTGGGATGGAGTCCCCCATCCACCGCTGTCCCTCTGGTGTGGGTGGGGGTGTCCCATGGGCCTTGGGAGGGCACCTGTGGGCTTATTCCATGGTGCTTTACCATGGAAATAGGCCCACAGGTCCTCTAATGCCTGCCCTGACCCAGACACTAAGCAAGCCATTATTTAGGCCCACCTCCCTCCTATGCACAATTTTTTCACACAAGAATAAACAAGGCACGAGGGCCTTAGAGTAATTTTTTGCTCGGGGACACCTGCCTTGCATCTCATTGATGCAAGGTAGTTTCCCACAAGCAACAAATGACTTTAACTCCATAACTTTGGCGCTAGACGGATCTAGCGTCAAAGAATACATATGGAGTTAGGTTTGCGCTGAATTAGCGTAAACAAATTATGCTAATTCGGCACAAAGTTAGTATAAATCTGGACCTAGTTGTTACATGTGTTTAACACAGATACCCCCTCCTTTTCTACTGGCCAATGGTCAGGGCCTTCTGGTCTATAGAAAATTCCTTTCTAGGGTTAACCCTGACAGGTACCAAGAGATTTGGAAGAAGCACAGCAGGCCCACCATATATACTATCCACACAGTGAACATGCATGAAATATGCTCCATGATTGGAGGGCGCCCAGGATTCAAAAGCAGCATACCCTCTAATTGAACCAGCCTGTCCATTAGAGAATGATAAAGGTTTGGCCCTTGGTCAATAATTTTTTTGGTTTAACTCTGTTCTTGTTTTCTGACAAGCCAGGAATAGGGTGGCAAAGTAAGCGGAAGATCCAGGAATGGCCTCCCTGCCAGGCCCAGGGACAGGATCTGGACTCAAGACTGACTCAAAGAGCTATACTTTAGCTTATCAGGTGCTATCCTAGCAGACAATGAGCTGCCTGTGAGACCTCTGGAGTGGATTTGGTGCTTTGAAACACAAGGAGTATCCAGACAGCTGTTCAAGATAAGGAACATTTCTGCTCGTTAGCATAGATGGACACAGGGGAGGCATTCGGCCATTATTGGAAGTGAGATGCTTCACCTCTAATCCCTCCACTGTGCAGCAGGAGCCTATGGGTGCTTCCAGTAATGATTTGTGGCTGGGTAGGAGTGCCCTATTTAACATCTTATAACTTGAATCATTTGCCCCTGCCCAGGAGTAGCATAGTTTCCAGATTTGTCCTCCACTAGTAGCAAGCAGCACTGTCTTTGTGGGTACATAGCTCTTTGAAATGATAGACTGTGCTCAGCGGGCTCTATTATATTGGCCCTCACCCATTTGTGTGTTATCTGAGGGTACTAGGGTGAGATGGCACCCTGATCAGCCACTATCCTCAAACAGGTAGCTCAGTGGCTACAGGACTGGTGAGACTGCAGTAACTGTGCCAAGACACCAGGCACCCCTGCCAGAGCAGTGTCGTCCTCAAGAAAGGGGTGGCACTTCTGTTGCTTTCGGTGGTGGGATATTTGGAGAAGCAGGGGCATCTGACTTCATATCAACTTCTGAATCCACATCACTGAAATGCAAGTATTTGTACCATTGCTCTAGCTTTGAAGAATACCCAGTGCACCGTGGTCTGTATAAAGTAATGTTAACTGTTGTTATAGTGCTTAGCTTCTAGGCACTATAATGTTGTGTGGGGTTAAAACTCTAGCCCAGAGGATCATATTACTTCAGTGTTTCACAATATTTGTTTATATGTAATATATTTTTCTTCTGTGTATTAAAGTTATTTTATTTTATAAAGTAGAGCACTGAGTGTACATGGATCTTCTTACTTGGTATTAGAGTGTAAACTGTATTCTGAATTGCTAACATACCTTACCTCATTAAGTAAGCATTGGAGTGGTCTGTCTTGCTATCCTGAGAGAGTTAAGTGTTAGATGGTTCTTTGTTATCCAGTTTGAGGTCCAACAGTACTATGGCCTTAAAACAGGAAACTAGACCCAACTAACTCCTGACTTACCTGGTGCCCCAGGAAACCAGTGATCACATACCTTCATTGCTATATTAAGTAGTTAATACAATAGTGTCCATTATAAAGTAGCAGACGGACACAGGGAGTTATAAATATGGATACTTTATTCATGACCAGCATTCTGAAGGTAGCTAAATGGTAGGCAGTAACTCAAAACGCAGGTGCAAGTCGAAAATATACAACCATACATAACATATTCTCTGCATCTCGTTGTGCAGTGCAGCATGAGATGCACAGTGTTAAAAAAAAACAACAAACGTACATGCAAACATCATAACCTTTACAAAAATAAAAACAAAATAAAAAATTAAAATATATCAATGCATTCCTGAATATATTAATACTACTCAAGAATTATTGGAAGTAATAATCTTTGAATTGGGTAGAACCAGAAACATTGTGGGAAACTCTACTACTGACATTATGTGAAGGATATGTTTTAGGGTTTACAGTGGCTTCCACATTGGTTCACTCAGAAACAGAAGTGGGACTGGACTTTGAACTAGATTCAACATACATATTATCACTGCCACAGAATTCCTTGGTATAGAACAGTAAGTAGTATTTCCTGCACAATCAGAATGAGGACATTCAATATTCTCATGAAACCAAAATGCATCAGTATCAATATTAAGTTTTATGACACTATCATTGAATCTTCTTGGCTTGTTCAGGTGAGAATTTTACCAAACTCATCCCACTCAACCATCATTTACCTTCCATCAATACAACATTCTTTGAAACCTTAGACATTCTGAAAGGTAAAGAAAATGTTGAAGCCCCTTTTCTGACTTTGTTGGGCTTCTGTTGTGGAGAACTGTTGTGGGTACACTAGTACATCCAAGAGTTTGATTACAGTAAGGTACTGTTGCTCCGAGCATTCAGACTTATTTGGGTATATTCATTACATCCTTGAATATCAAGTTTGCAGTAACCAATGCTTGTTAAGTGTTTCATTTATTATAACCAATGCTTGTTGATTATGCACATGGTATCACACCTGCTAATCTTGTACCAAGTGTAACTGCCAAAACATCTGCGCTCCACAATGTAATCTGTATTGAACATGTGCCACAATAAGGAGGATAAATGTTAATTTCCTTAACAAGCAACGAATTTCCTTTACACCCTCTCCAACTGTAACTGCCAAAACATGTTCTCTCCACAATGTGATCTAGATTGAACTTGTGCCACAATCAGGAGGATAATTGTTCATTTCCTTAACAATCAACTGCCAAAAGGCACATATGCACATTTGATTATTTAAGGAGGATTGTGAGTCTGAGGCCTTGCTTGGCTTTGTACCTATTGCTCTTCTCACCTTTTTCCAGTCAAGTCAAGTTTCTTGTCCTCCAGCCTGCCTCCATCTAATTCAAGTGCAGGTCAAGTTCCTTGTTCTCCAGCCTACCTCCAGTCAAGTTTCAGTGTTTCTCATTCTCCAACTAGCTCCCAAGCACGTTCCAGCATTCCTTGTCCTCAGGACAGCCTCCAGTCGAGTTCTGGCAATCCTTACCCACCGATCGGCTTCCTGCAGAGTTCTGGTTCTCCTCTTCTGTCTTATGCTGACGATCTCATATTTGCTGTAAAAGGGAGAAAATAAGAAAGATGAAAAAATCCAGTTTGGCTTCTTCTGAAAATTTCAAGAAAGTAACCTCATTTCAAGGTAAAGAAAGATTGATTGCTTAAATGAAACAAAACAGAGCTCTGTCTTTAAAATAATTCATGACAATAAGAACTAGCATGATTAGTCATGCAGGTGTGAATCCAAGATACAGCTGAAGAGACATTAAGGAAAGATGTATTTTCTGTAACAAGTGATCACCTGAGAATTAGGAGATTGGAAGAAGAGCAGGTTTATCATAACTATTATTGGCAAACACCATAACACAAAGAATCCCTATAGTCAAGTTGATTGTTTTTTAGTTTGGACATTGCTTCAGAGACTCTGAAAGTATTGTTAAAAGAGGGAGAGACTTTTTCAGCCTTATAGTGTTGTGTAACCATTTTAGTTATAGCTCCATGCACGTTATTTTAGTACACTAGGCCTGCCGCTATAAACTTTAACTTAGATATATTTTATTCAGCTTTGTTTATTATTTTAACAATACCCACATTTGTGGTCTTGTTTTATTTCTCTTTATCTAGATGTTCTTTGCCTAGGCCAGCACTGTGTTCTTAAACAAAACATTTCTTTTACTCTGTGCTTCTCTCAAGGCTACAGATAGATAGGTTGCCGGTAAACATAGTAAACGTTTTGTCTCTGGTATTCATAGAAACACACACATCCTTACGTAGGGACATTTTCTCAGAACATCAGATTTTTTTATTATAAAAACACTTCTCTGTACTATACACGTCAGAGGGAGATCCCAGCCAGATGACCACAACTGAGTTATATTGCAACCACGAAGGATGGGATAAGGATTCCTCCTACCATGTAATCCCTATTAAAATCAACCCCAACCTCAACCCCAATATCCAATAAAACATGATGCTAAAGCACCCGTGAGGGAAATCCTCACACAACTGGAGTACCAGGGCATAATCAAGCCCTGTGTCTCACCAATGAATTATCCATTTTTCCCAGTAGCTAAACTGGACCATTAGTACAGAACATTCTTAGACTACAGATATTTATACAGTCATACACACTCATATGCTATACAAAACTCACATAGCACAGCACTCATGAACAACATAGTGTGCAAAAAATACAAAACCACACTGAACATTTCCAATGGTTTCTTCTGCCAAAATTTAGCGCCTGAGAGTAGATAATTAACAAGTTTCAGCACACTAGGCTCTCCGAAAAAATGCTGTTGTTTACCCCAGGGATACAAGAACAGTCCAGGATTGTTCGCAGCTCATCTGACTTCAATATTAGAGTGATTATTAGTGAAGGAAAGACCATAGCACCACATTTCTTGGAAAAATGTGCACAGATACAACCTTTAAATACAATTAAAAAACTCCAATCCCTATTGGGTTTCCTAAATTTTGGCATAACATACATTACTGGTTATGCATCACACATAAAATCTTTATATGACTTAATACGTCCTGACTTTCCCAAGTAAATTTTAGACAGTCGACAAAACTTCAGCACAGATCGATGGCGTCATTTATTCTGAACAATCACAGGAACCCCCCACCGGTTCTCCACCTACAGACATGGCTCCAGCTTTTGCACAAACTGCTTCTGGATACTCTGCCAACGTCAACGACACCTTTTCGGACTCATTCACCTCTTCTACATCTGAACTGTCAAAAACAGGTAAGCTGATAAACTGGCTTAAAACAAGTTACTTTATATTCCCATGGAACCATCTGTGGCTTTCTTTGAGTATATTATCTTTACTTCTTTGGATTGGTTTTGTCATAACATTCTTTCTATTATTAGATGGTAATTTTCTTCCTGAAAGATCAAGAGTTGAACTGGTAGATGAGGTCCTAAAACCCAATTTTTCTTCTCATCATCATCATCAACACACCTTTATTCGGCTATCAGCCATAAAAGGAAAATACAATCAAAAGAAGCATCATTTCAACAGCAGATAGTCACATAAATACTAAAACCAGTTTACATAAATAACAAATGGTGCTCCTAAGATCAATAAATAGCAATAATTTTTTTCATCATTACTTAAACTAAAAGATTAAAAATTCTAAAATTAATATCCTGCCCAAAATAATACCATTGCTTTATTAGCTATCTGATAGAAAGCTATTTAACCATTGTATAAAACAATAAATAAATAAGAAGCAATATTCTTAAGATGCAAAAATACCTATAGTTTTCCTTCATACATGTAATGTGACATTTTCTCAGAACATCAGATTTTTTTATTATAAAAACACTTCTCTGTACTATACACGTCAGAGGGAGATCCCAGCCAGATGACCACAACTGAGTTATATTGCAACCACGAAGGATGGGATAAGGATTCCTCCTACCATGTAATCCCTATTAAAATCAACCCCAACCTCAACCCCAATATCCAATAAAACATGATGCTAAAGCACCCGTGAGGGAAATCCTCACACAACTGGAGTACCAGGGCATAATCAAGCCCTGTGTCTCACCAATGAATTATCCATTTTTCCCAGTAGCTAAACTGGACCATTAGTACAGAACATTCTTAGACTACAGATATTTATACAGTCATACACACTCATATGCTATACAAAACTCACATAGCACAGCACTCATGAACAACATAGTGTGCAAAAAATACAAAACCACACTGAACATTTCCAATGGTTTCTTCTGCCAAAATTTAGCGCCTGAGAGTAGATAATTAACAAGTTTCAGCACACTAGGCTCTCCGAAAAAATGCTGTTGTTTACCCCAGGGATACAAGAACAGTCCAGGATTGTTCGCAGCTCATCTGACTTCAATATTAGAGTGATTATTAGTGAAGGAAAGACCATAGCACCACATTTCTTGGAAAAATGTGCACAGATACAACCTTTAAATACAATTAAAAAACTCCAATCCCTATTGGGTTTCCTAAATTTTGGCATAACATACATTACTGGTTATGCATCACACATAAAATCTTTATATGACTTAATACGTCCTGACTTTCCCAAGTAAATTTTAGACAGTCGACAAAACTTCAGCACAGATCGATGGCGTCATTTATTCTGAACAATCACAGGAACCCCCCACCGGTTCTCCACCTACAGACATGGCTCCAGCTTTTGCACAAACTGCTTCTGGATACTCTGCCAACGTCAACGACACCTTTTCGGACTCATTCACCTCTTCTACATCTGAACTGTCAAAAACAGGTAAGCTGATAAACTGGCTTAAAACAAGTTACTTTATATTCCCATGGAACCATCTGTGGCTTTCTTTGAGTATATTATCTTTACTTCTTTGGATTGGTTTTGTCATAACATTCTTTCTATTATTAGATGGTAATTTTCTTCCTGAAAGATCAAGAGTTGAACTGGTAGATGAGGTCCTAAAACCCAATTTTTCTTCTCATCATCATCATCAACACACCTTTATTCGGCTATCAGCCATAAAAGGAAAATACAATCAAAAGAAGCATCATTTCAACAGCAGATAGTCACATAAATACTAAAACCAGTTTACATAAATAACAAATGGTGCTCCTAAGATCAATAAATAGCAATAATTTTTTTCATCATTACTTAAACTAAAAGATTAAAAATTCTAAAATTAATATCCTGCCCAAAATAATACCATTGCTTTATTAGCTATCTGATAGAAAGCTATTTAACCATTGTATAAAACAATAAATAAATAAGAAGCAATATTCTTAAGATGCAAAAATACCTATAGTTTTCCTTCATATATAAAAACTAAAATTACATCTTAAACAAAATAACTACCCAGGGTCTATTAACTTGCTTAAAGGAGAACCCATTAGCCATTTAAAACATCATAAAATGTATCTATGAATGTTTGTTAAATCTGAACTTATTAAAACCTCAGGCCCTCCTTGTCCCTAATAAATGAAGTCGCTAGGAGAAAGCGGCTTATTCCAAAGACGATAGATGGGGTAATGGTAGACCTAAACAGTCTGGTCGCTTCATTGTAGTTTCTAATTCCTTCATTCCTACAAATGGGTCAAATCCATTTTTTCCTTGGCTTATCAGATTAACAAAACATGATCCACCGTTTCAATGGTCTCCATATTACACAACCCACACTTCACCTCATGACTATTCTCACTCTGAGGGCCCCATTTTGACAGTAAATGCCTTAATCTGAAGGATCCCATATCGAAACTTCATAAATAGTGCTTTCGCTCGCCTAGGCTGGATTGTATCTAACCAGTCCTCAGCTCTTGGTGTTGGTTTAATGTCCAAAAAACTCTATGTCAATCTACCCAAATCCTTATTCCGGAAAAGACTAATCGAAGAAAATTCCCAGTACACTTGCTTTAATTGAATCTTGGACTGTAACGTAAGTGTATGGGGTTCGTCCCAATAAGATTTCAGCCCTAGGTTATAAAACCAATACCTTATATGATGGAGCCACGGAAGGGAGACTGATTTATCAAGGTCCATTATCTCAATTAGTGCTTGCCTGTAATGAATCAGTTCAGGAATTGTCCAAAGTCTACACCAATAAAGTAATGGCCTCAAAACTGCCAATTTACCTATTTGCTTCATGTTTAAATCATAAGTGAGATGGATCAATGGAGTAGATGGTGGCAATCCCAATACCCCCCTCATAAAGCTGTTTTCTTGGGATACTAGTGTGGTTAGGTTAACAATTCCCCAAAGTTCAGCACCATATAAGGCAGCAGCCTGCGCTTTGTATCTATAGACCTCAAACACTGGTGAAACAATCCTGGTTCTTGAACTTTTATAATTGTTGTTTATCGCTGTGGAGCTGTGAACTAGAGAAGTTGCAACTTTATTAACTTGCGGCGTCCAGGACAACTTAGCATCCAACAATATCCCTAAGTAATTAAAATTTTCTACTCATTCCAGTTCGTGCCCCTTGATCAAGATACTTCTTTTAAGTGCTTTATGGGGATTGACAGTCACATATTTTGTCTTATTAACATTTATTTCCAGACCCTTTAAGCTACAGTATTTGCTAAACATTCCTAATAAGGTTTGTAGACCCATGGGAGTTTGCGATAGTAAGATGGTATCATCTGCAAAAAGGAGAGCAGGAACTGGATCTCCATTCAATCTTTGCAAGTCGTGATTACTCCCTTTTAGATACTCTACCAGGTCGTTGATATATAACGAAAAGAGGGTGGGGGCAAGCACACAGCCCTGCCTCACTCCCCTCTTAATAGGTATTGGGTCAGTCAGCTCTCCATTTGGGCCACACCGTACTTTTGCGTATGTATTTTCGTGCAACCTCTTTGTCTGGTACAGGAGATTCCCCGGCATACCCTGATTCCCTAACGCAGCCCATAGAGAGTCTCTTGGAACCAGATCGAAGGCCGCACGCAAATCCACAAATGCAATATAAAGATGGCCCTTTTTTAGTTTTTTGTATTTCCACATTATTACTAGTAGCCTGAATGCCTGGTCAATTGTGCTTGTCTGCTGCCTGAAGCCTGCCGGGTATATTGTCAAAATGTTTTTTTCTTCTATCCAACAGCCTATTCTATTCAGCAGCTGCCTAGCATAAACTTTCTGCATGACATCGATAAGGCTAATTGGCCTGTAATTCCCAGGGTCCTCCCTAGATCCTTTTTTATAGACAGGGATTATTTCCGCACCTTTCCATGTCTCAGGAACTGGCTCTCCCTTTGATATGGCGTTACTGAGTAAATTTACATAAGGTGCCCAGATTTCTATGTTGTGTTTGATCCCCAGGAATTTTGTCCAAACCTGGGGCTTTGCCTATTTTGATTGCTTCAATGGCAGTCACCGTTTCTTCCAGGCTAAACTGTATAACAGGTAAAGTGCTCCAGGAGGGTACTTCTTTGAACCGGGAAGGATATGAATCAATAGAGGTACGAAAAATCTTTGACCCACACACTAGGATCTATATGATGTTCAGTACTGTATGTACCCTCTTTCCTGCCATGAGTAACTATTTTCCAAAAAGCAACTGCATTGTTGCGCTTGGCTGCCTCTAAGAGGTCATGCCATTTTTGGTCCTCCCAGTTTTTTTGTACTATAGCCAAAATGTTCTTGTAACCAGCCCTTGCCTGTTGCACGGCTAATGGGTTTTTCTGTTTTGGGCCTCTACCAATAATGTTTTTCCCTCTCTACATTCAGTGGTATACCAGGGATTAGATGAAGTGATTTGCTCCTTGCACTTTTTATACTTTTGTTGTATCCGTTTAGTGAAGTAGGGTCTTAGTGCATTACTCATTGATTGATGAATATCCATGATAGGGATATCAGTACAATTTTTATGGGCGTGGGGTTCCATTAGTTCTGTATATGTGTTATAAATGTTGATCATGACACCCAAATTGCCCAATATCACCGGCCGTTTTCCTGCCCTTCGATTATTACTAAGAGTGGGTTGCAACTCCACCTTATCCTTTTCCATGGAGTTCAGGTCTATGAGGTAACCTCTAAGTTCAATTACTAACGGAAAATGATCACTTTCCCTCTTCTTATCTATTTTGAAAATCACTATTCTCTCCCATGTAATAGTGCTATGCATGATATAATCTAGATTTGAACCTATATTACCTCTCCGAAAAGTGTCCATGTTAATACCACCTTGGCCCACTCTACCGTTGCACGCCCTCAATCCATACTTTAATGTGAGGCCCATGAGTTGCAAAGCAGCAACCGTACCGGGGACAGACTCTTCTATTGATAGGTGGGGGACTGCTCTTGCTAAGTCTTCATCTTCTTCCAGATGTTCAAGACCAATTATAGGTTTGTAGGTGCAATTAAAGTCTCCCCCTATCATGATTGTCTCTCCTACCGGAATTTTTTTAAGCATGCCATCTAATATTTCTATTTCATGGGACTCCTGATTTGATCAACTGTGCCTTATATACACATTAAACAAATGGGATAGCACCTTGTTTTTGTCCCCTAATTCCAACCACAGAATGTCAGCAGACTCTGTATCATATTTGCTTATCTCGATATTAAGGGAAATTTTTACCCATATAACCAACCCCCCAGACGGCTTCGCTCTTGCTGCTGCAGTTGCACTAATAAAAAAAGTTTTATATCCCAGCTTATGCGGTGGATCCTTTAACCAAGTCTCTTGAAAGAGACAAACATGAAATAGTTCTATATAATCATGCCAGTCAGGGTCTATAAGCTTACTTTTTTAGGCCTGATACATTCCAGGAGACCATAGTGACTGATCCCCTTCCAAATGAGGTCAAATCATTGGTAATAGGGCTCTGAGATATGGTTGGTTGCTTTCTACAGGGCAAGTACTCCTCAATGCTTCTTACCCCAGTAACTTGATGATTATTTTCTTCCTGGGACTCAGCTGCTATTGGGTCTCCGATCGGTCAAAAATATACTTGATTTAGTCAATCAACTATTTCAAGATCAGAATCTCCTTTTCTCATTTGCACTCCCCCATTCCTGTGTTTGCTCCTCTGAGCTTTAGACTTCCAAGTATATGGATCCAGGCTAAACCTCATAGCATTTTTTAAGGGAGCACTGGCTCTCTGTTCCATAATGATCAGACCTTCAATTAGTCTTTCGTCCCTTAGTGTCAGAGCGACAACATCTTGCTTCCCAGCCTCTCCTGGCATCCTTTCCACCCTCGTAATATCTGAGCGGATTAAGGATAAGCAATGTCGTTTATATCTGATCCAATGTATAAGTTTGTTCTTTAGAGAATCCTCATCCTCTATACTATTTTGGGCCAGTTTGGGGACATTTAGCAAATATACTACATCAGCCCTAGGGGGCCTTGTTTTTCCCTCAAGGTGTCTACTCCTTATAGAAGAGTGCATGCTACCATTATGTAATACAGTATTGGGTTTCAATGTGCTTTCCATCTTCTCTTCTTGTAACCCTGTTTGCAAACAAGACTCCCTTAGGAAGTTCACAGATTCTTTTTGTAGATCTCTTACCTTAACTACAGGATAATTACATGACCCAATATTACACTTATTTTCCCATCTCACACATTCTTGTGGTGCATGTGAGATACTAACTGTAGTTGAAGTAGAGTTGGGCTGGGCATTCAAACGTTGGGGGGATATGCGTCTACCTTGTAAATGTAATGATACTATTGAAGTCTCCTCTGTACTCTGATCTCTATGGGTTCCCATATTCTCCCCCTTTTTCACAAGAGCTGATAATGTTCCTACTTCAAGTTTTAGCTCTCTGACTTCCTGCATTAATCCAATCATTAGATCATAGAATCTGTTAAACTCCGTGTTTTGAATTTTCAGCAGTTTTCTGGATCTTGATTAGCTAATGGTGTCTTCTCTATAGCTATCTGTGCCAAGGGGATGGTTTGATCGTGCTTACCCACGGATTTCCCCTCTTCGGCCTTCTGTGCTTTATTGGTAGCAGGTTCTGCCAGGCCATTAAAACACACAATGCCGCTCTTCTGCACATGGCCCTTCTTCCTAGTGCTTTCTAGTGTAGTTAGAGGATGTCATATGGCCCGAGTTATATCATCTTTGTGGCTAGCTATCCTGATAGCGGGGGATAGATTTTCCACTTGCTGGCTGTCATTCTCTTTCCTATCAATTGGGTTCCCTTAACCTAGTTCTATTTTCTTTGTATAGTAGGAAGTTATCTATTTATCCGAACCCTCCTGAGGGGTGGTTCTATTACTTAGTAAAGACTCTACCTCCTCTATAAGGTCATCAATTTCAGATGTCGTGCAATTTTCGCCAGCATTCCTAAGTTTTTTTGTGGTTTTCTCCTTTCCCCGTTGGGGTTCTGATGCCTTGCGTTTCCCCATACCTTTTTACCAACTATTTAATTCTTCTCCTCCACTAGCTCTAATACGAGGGCTCTAGGCTCTTGCCCGGTGGTGCTATTTAAGTTATTGTAAGTACCAGGGACGGGATACTAGGCTCCTGGGCAGGCTAGAATATATAGTCCCCTTCGATTCATGTTTTTTTTAAATGGAAGTCCTGCCACTTAAATATCTGGCCCTGCCTGCCAATCCTCTCTAAAGGGTAACAGCATGCCACTTGTTGGCTATATACTTATTTAATGAAACCATCCAAATTATAATCACCACTAACAGCAGGAGAACTTAAAAAAAGAGTCTAGTATTAATAGAGCTTAATGGAAGTACTACTACTCAGATTGAGTTATATGGAATAGTCTCTATTCTGTTGGGTAGCAGACTGGTCTCCTACTACAAATGAAAGAGGGGGGGCCCAGCCCAGTCTCCTCCGGTCTCCGACGGGCACAGGACGGGCCCGCCCTTGGCCCGAGCTTCGCCCGGGTGCCGCCCACGCATGTCACGCGTGGCGGGAGCGCTACGCGGTTTTTAAAGGGCTCTTGCCCTTTCCTTTGGCTGGTTGCTGGCTCCTCCTGCCCCCAGGTACCTCAAGGTGCCGATATTGTGCTTCCCGTGAGGCGGGAGCGCTACGTGGTTTTTAAAGGGCTCCTGCCCTTTCCTTTGGCTGGTTGCCGGCTCCTCCTGCCCCCAGGTGCCGATAATGTGCTTCCCGCAAGGCGGGAGCTCTACACGGTTTTTAAAGGGCTCCTGCCCTTTCCTCTGGCTGGTTGCCGGCTCCTCCTGCCCCCAGGTGCCCCCAGGTGGCGATAATTTTTCTTCTCATAACATCCGCAGAGACTTGTCTTTTGTGAACATTTCCGCTATACCAATTCCTGACGGGATTGTTTGGGATAAAGTCACATTTGATATATACGGCCCGACAGAGGTCATTCAAATACCATATGTGTTTAAACTTTCAATGACCGATGTAATAATACCAGGAGTTGTTTCTCATGACTGGGATGTGAAAACAGCTGGTTCTACGATGACTGAATGACAGTATTATACTGTATTTGAAAATGACGATGTTTATCAATCTGAAGAGAATTATGATGATATGTTTTGCTATAATTATTATGGGCACCATTTCATTCACAGAGCAAGTACCCCAAAGACTATTTTTAATTACACACAATGGGAACATTGTCCAAGTCCACCACAGGGGAGTTCTAAAACACATTCTGAAAAGTTTGCATATTTTTCTGGACACAATGTTAAAAATGCTGCGTCTTGTGATTGTTAATTGTCATCAATGGAAAACGTACATGTATTGTTGACAGGTACAAAATGTATTTATTCGGATTCCTTTGTTTCCTGGTTGACTATAGAAGGCTATGAATATTGGCTAAAGTTGATTGACTTAAAAGTGTGTGGGGAACACGAAATTGGCAAATAAGGGGGAAGGAAGCTTTATTTAGAGCGTGCCTGATACATGTTCAAATTATATTTTTAAACCGCCAGGAACAGGATGGCGATATGGGGGTCAGAATCCCCATGGCGGCGCAGCAAGCTGCGCCGCCATGGAGGATTCCCCTGGGCAGCGGAAAGTCCTTTCCGTTTCTGACCGCGGCTGTACCGCCGCGGTCAGAATGCCCAAAGGAGCACCGCCATCCTGTTGGTGGTGCTCCCGCGGTCCCAGGCCCTGGCGGTTTTTACCGCCAGGGTCAGAATGACCGCCATAGTGTAGGGAAACTATGCCAGCAATGGTTGAAGAGTTCCTCAGTAGATGCAGTTAGAGAACACCTCAGTCTCCTGTCTAATAACACTGACTTACAAGACTTCCTGTTAGGCCCCAGAAAACAACGCAAAAAGCGATTCCTATATGAAGTATATAAAGAAATTTGGAAGCTTTCTCAACAAGAAGCTGCTGCCCGGTTAAGGTAAGTAGACCAGCAAAATTTACAAAAGGCATTAGCTGTTGTAGGCAATGGGATTAATACCCTGTCGGACCGGATATACTCCTTAAATAACATTGTCTCTTCTGAAATAGACATAGTAAAACGTGATATGTCTTCTTTACACCATGGACAGAGTCATCTGATATACATAATACAGTTGGGTTGGACACTTCTAATATTGAAGGCAAGTCGAGTTCCCTGGCAACACGTTTGCACAAGGAAAATATTTTCAACATTTAACTGAACGCCATAACAACAACTAATGGCTAAGAAAGATTTGACTTATGTCATGTTAAATATCGGAAAGTTAGAAAAGTTGCCTTTTACTGTGGCTGAAATACACTAAGCTGAATGGTTAATACACGGGATCATTAATCTGCCTATTTCAACACTCCAATCCTGTTTAAAACACATTCAGGTAGGCAGATATGAAAGGCCAGGACATAGTTACATCCATGAGGTGTGGGAACTGCCCTTCTTGTACAAATGTCTCAGTGGCATGAAAGAGGTCTTTGTTAGCTGTAGTGAATGCAGGACTTCTGTCAGCCATTCAATGGTTTGGTAACAGCTGTCCTTGCATTGGGTGTATAACTTTGCTTGTTATCTGAAGGGAGTTCCCGTCCCCTTAATTAGACCTGCTTTCCAGGTGCTTTCAAATGACAGCTATATTCTCCTCAATAGTGAAGACTGTTGTGAGATGTGAGCCAAAATAGTTTATGTTGTTTCGGTCTCTAAGATTGTTACATGCTGTGAGAACGTACTTTTCCTCCGACTAGAAAAAAAGAGGTAGCTGACATTTGGCCCTATATTGCTAACGCAAATGTGAATTTTGACAAGTTGATTAGAGTCAAGGTTTTATTGTTCCAAAATCATGTGGCGCTCAAATCTGCACACGAGACCTACTCACGTCAGGTGACAAGGTCATCATCTAAGATACAGTCCCTTTTAAGTACCAACTTTCCGAGGAAATGAATGAATATTTAATGCATCCAATACTACTAGAAACGCAAATTTCTTTAAGGCTGTTGGTTCTGGTTTTGTTCACACCTTCTCTGTATTTGGTTTAATACCATCAGCCATTTTGCTATTGCTATTTTTTTCTGCACAATGGCTGTCCCGCTGCAACAAGAAGAAATGAAAGCGCTCCCACCAACGAGGCTGTGTCGTGAGTGCATGATGCAGTACTTCGGAGCAACACTCCAGGAGGAATTGGAGTGTGACTGGTTTCTGTCATTTAGACTGGTTTTGTGTTGTGTGCAGCCCGTGTTTCTGTGCCTCTGGTGCTCATTCGAATATGCACTAAGAGTTTGTCTTTCTATGCAGCACTTGCTTTCATCAGACACTGATCTGTTGATGTTCTCACTGAGGGTTCATTACCGCTCATGCGCGTTAAGGGTGTGTTTGCTAAGGGAAGCTGCTTATGAGTTCCCCTTCCTGGAGGATGCGGTGCTGAACTCATTACTGGGCCACACCAAGGCAATGCTGTTCCCTTGGCTGAAGCTCAGGCTATGGAACATGAATGCTCCTTAGTCCTTCTTGACAATGCATTTCCAACTTTAACTCCTGCCAAAATGGAAGATTTCCTGTCTTCAATTGTCACGGATTCTATTGGCAATTTCCAAAATGACTCTTGAAATTCGGCCTTTTTACGCCACAACATTTTTAAATTGTTCTTTTATATATGCTCAACTGTCCTTTTTAACTTGTCATTATTGAAATGTTTATTTATATATAAATATCATAGGTTGAGATTTAGTAGCTTTTATACATAATTAGGGTTTGAACCACCTTCACCTGGCAAGGCGAGGGTGTTGTGTAGCCATTTTAGTTATAGGTCCATGCACATTATTTTAGCACACTAGGCCTGCCGCTGTGCACTTTTACCTAGATATATTTTATTCAGCTTTGTTTATTATTTTAATAATAGCCACATTTTCTGTCTTGTTTTATTTCTCTCTATCTAGCTGTTCTTTACCTAGGCCAGCAATGTGTTCTTAAACAAAACATTTCTTTCACTCTGTGCTTCTCTCAAGGCTACAGTAAGATAGGTTGCCGGTAAACGTGGTAAATGTTTTGTTGCTGGTATTCATAGAAACACACACATCCTTATGTAGGGACATTTTCTCAGAACATCAGTAGTTTTAATATAAAAACACTTCCTTGTCCCTTACACGTTAAAGGGAGATTCCAGCCAGAGGACTACAACTATGCTGATTGCTGAACGCTTGGCTACAGCTGCTTATGCTGACTTCAGGCCTTTTTCTCAGGTATGGGGATGATGTCTTCCCGGAGCAAAACTGGAGCTTAACATGTTGTGCTCTTTATAGCCTAGGTAGGAATTAGTACATGGACTTTAGTGACACTATGGTGGCGTTACTTTTTTGCTTTACTCTCCTTGCCTCAACTTCAATCCTGTCATGCTTGTTATTGCAGTACATGATTTATAATCTAAAATGCAGTTGCTTCATTAAAACCTTATTGAAACACACACTGCCTCTGTTTGTCATTGTATATGTGAGACTAATGTAACTGAGAGAAACAGATGAGATCTGAGTGACCACAATTTCCTTGAGGAGTAAATTGTGTCATGAGCTTTGCTGCCCAATCATCCCTGCTCTTGGGTAGAGATGAGGCACTGCTAGTTAGCATCATATTCATGGGCAGTGCAGCACCCCCCCTGTGATCTCCAGCACTTGCTTTTCACCAGCCTTTTAATGGCAGTGAAACCACCTTAGAGAAGATGGCAGAAAATAGAATCACGATCATCACGGCAGTGCCAAACTCGGTACCGCGATGACTGACCTCTACGCCGACTGCTGCCAACCCATTGGATCCCTGATCCCAGTGGAGGTTGAGGTCTCCTGGCAGTTCAACTACCAGGATCATAATCTGGCAGTCGGACTGCCAGGAGTGTGGGGGTCTGACCACCACAGTGAGTTTGGTGGACTTTCGGCCACCAAACTCGTAATTGGGCCCTTTTTGTCTCTTGAAGAAAAATAGTGCCCATGACTGACCTCCTGCACTGCCTTGCTCCCCAGTAGAATGACAAGTATTCTGATGTCAGCCAAATGGATGGTAGGAACTTACATGTATACAATAGTAGGGTGCAGAATATATGCATGTTATTACCAATTGCTTTACTGTCCTACATTGATTCTTATATTTATGGAAACCCACACAAGCTTTCTTCATTGGTAAGACTTTAAGGCAGTTTGTTCTGCAATTACAAAATAATTTGAGGGCTCAGTATGTCTTAAGTGGAGCTTTATATTACCTTTAATTTTATTTTCATATTTATGCTGTTTCTCTGCAAAATAAAATGCTAGCAGCTAAGGAGCACTCACAATCTTTTTTACCCATAGGTGTTCACATATCATAATCCCTATTGGTCTTACCATACTGCCCACCTAAATAAGTTCACAGGAACAAATCAAGGTACAAACTATGTGGTCATTTTAACAAGACCTTATTTCAGTGAATATTCTGGATTGCTTGACATTTTTAGGGCCATATCACACACCTTACATT
Organism: Pleurodeles waltl; assembly: GCF_031143425.1. Classification (NCBI taxonomy): domain Eukaryota; kingdom Metazoa; phylum Chordata; class Amphibia; order Caudata; family Salamandridae; genus Pleurodeles; species Pleurodeles waltl. Next base: position 391,015,280 of record NC_090445.1, on the reverse strand, counting down.
TTATACATATTTAAAAGCAAACACATTGTCACATTTTCTCTTTGTGACTCCTGGTGACCATCTCAACAACAGACTGTACCTTCTTGTATGTAATTTTTGGATGAATTGAAATACAATGAAGTAAGGACCTGATTTACAGGATATAATGCACTTGTAATACAGTGGGTAGCATATCTGTCACATTTAAAATGAGACATCCTGTCTGTCAAACTCTAAATCAAAATCACTTCTCACAATAGTCCAATTTTGGCAGACGTTTGCTTACTATTAGAATGATGTTTGATAATAAGCCTAAACATACTTTCACTATTCTTATCTTTCCTCTTGGGTACCAATAGATTATCCCTAATGCAGCCTTATTGCTGTAAAACTAGCTCTTGTCACAACATGTGAGGAGTATACCCCCTCAGTGAAAGAGTGCTTTATCTTACCCTAATCATGTACAAAATCTGAAAATGTACCACAGCGATACCATGCCCTTAGCATCTCACCAGCTAGTGATAAACTGTGGGGGATGAAAACTTTGATCATGAATAATGTCATTCACCACTATAAACTTACAAACTAGCTTGGCATACTGTATCTCAATCTGAACATACAGCAACCAAGAAACCTTTTTCCATAGGTATTGCTATACTTCAACTTTAGATTATAGTAGTTATTATTTAGTGCACTGGTGTAATTCTTAAGGTCATCAAGGCCACAATCTCAAATGAGAAGGAGATACTGATGTAACGTGGCCACTTTATTGCATGACTATGCCATTTTCATAGTTGCAAGGCTATGCTGAGTTCCTAACCCAGAAGCCCAGCATGATCTTCAATAACATTGGAGGCATTATGTGAACCTACTCCAATCCCACAAGTCTGCAAAGAATATTATTGATTAAATATGGACACATTTTCCTCAGAATGAATACTATAATTTCCAGCATCATATGGTTGGGCAAATAACATGACTCCGACCTGTCTTGTCACTGACTTTAGTTCATGTTTGTGTTTATTAATTGATTTCATTGTGATTGATAAAGGAACCTATGCCACTCCAATGTGTTGAACAGTTGGTGGAAAGGTTGGGAAGAGACTCAAGTGAGAAAGGAGAGGAAGGAGAAATTAAAGCAACCTCAACCAAAGAAAGCCAAAGATGTAAGTGGGTTGAAATTTTATTTTCTGTCCAAAGTAAATATCTAGAACCAAATGGAATAAAAGGATTTTACAATCAAAGAGAAAGTCTAGATCCACATAAAGAGCAGTGAAAGCGACGACTATAGCAAGACAGGTTGAAGGCACTGAATGAGGCGCCGAGCAGATTTTAAGGTACATTTTCAGGTAAGGTTCAACTGTAAATTATGATTTTCATTTACCTCTTGAATCTGCAGTGCTCCTATTGATATTTCCCTGCTGAAGATCCACAAATGCTCAGAATTTTCCTACCAATTCTATTTTTGCTGAAAGGTATCATAGTAGGCGCCAAGTATTTTCGTTCTTGAGATCCATATTCTCTATAGATAGTGCAAAGCTACTTGAAGATTATTCATTGTTTGATGGGAAGTCAAAGATGGTTGTGGAGGGCTGCAGTGATGTTCCTTGAGCTCTTAAGACCTGTTGATTTTCTTGCATCTCAGTTTTGGAATTTTTGAAGGTGTAGTAGGCCCTTTTAGTTGAGGCTAAAATGCACATTATTGCAATATTCGCCACAAGACAATACTAGTGCATCAATGAGGTCTAGCTTGTGTCACCAGGTTAACAATGGGATCATTTTGCTGAGTGCATTGAGTTGGAAGTGTGTACTTTTTGTCACTGTGGTCCTTTGGTTAGAAAATTGATTTTGCGACAAATGACCGTACCCAGGTTTCTTGCTTTGTTTACCAGAAGGGAAGTTCTCCCCTTGTGTTTTGCCATTTAAATGAGACATGACTCGGGTTAAGATTTCTGAAGATTAGAACATCAGTTTTAGATCCAGTAAGGCTTTATTTACTTAATCTCATCCACTCTTGAATGGAAATGAAACATGAGGTAACAGGTAACCAATGAAAACTTCTCAAATTGAACTGTTGCTAGTGATTGTTAAGAAATTATTTAATCCTGGTGTTGTACACAGTTGTACAGCAAGTTACTAATAATAATAAGAAACATAACAATACTAATAATAATAATAATAATAATAATAATAATAATAATAATAATAATAGCATCAACTTGCATTTTAGGCTTGCCTTAGCAGGAAACTTGCCATTCATGGCAAAAATAAAATAATGCAGAGAAAGTGGGTAAACTTTCAAATTCATTTTCAGGTTGCATTTCCAGTATGTATGCAGGTATGAGGATTTTGTGCATAAGAAATTTAGAAGTAGCTGGACACTCATTTCACCTCTACAAATGCTGTTAGGAATTTGGCAAATTATTTCACAAATAGCCCAGTCCTTGCAACCTACACAACATGCTAACAAATCAACATGCTATCAGAAACCTCTAAACAACAGCTAATTATGGTAGAGAATAATCATTCTCAAGGTGGGAATAGGTCATGATGACCACTTTTTTTCTCTATGAAAAAGAACTGTCTTCCCCATTAGCAATCCGTTTCTCATCTTTGTGTCTCTTTATCAACTTTCACAGGTTTTCCCGGCTCTCTCAGATATGATTCTGGCCTATTTATTTTTTAGATTGACCTATTTTCCCTCCTATGTATTTCACCTTTTGCTTTCTCACATTTCTGTATCTCATCATTAAATCTCATCTGTCCTCCTCCCCACCTTCCTTTCTTGCCTGTCTCATTATAAGCTGTTTGCTTCTTTTTACTATTTTCTGTCCCCCATCTGTCCATCACTCTCGGTCTATCTCTCGCTTAGCTGTTTCTTACCTAACTGTCTCTTCATCAACTCCCTTTGAAAAGTCTCAAACTCTCGCTCGTTTATTATATATCTCCAACCTCTTTGTTCTCCTGATCACTCTGTTGTGTCTTTATAGTGTCTCTTTTTCATTGGTCCGTTTCTTTCTTCTGTCTCCTTCTGGTCAATATGAGCTGTCCTTGTCACCAGCCTGCTTCTTTGTCCCCCTCTCCCATTGGCGTCCGTCACCCCTCACCTGCCTTCTCCACTTTCTGCCTTTTTCCTGTCTCTTTATCACATGCCTCTTTGTATCGCAACTATCCCACTCACCTGTCTAACTTCTGTCATGCATATCTTTCTCAGACATGTCTTATTTGTCTTTCTGCCTCTCAGCTGTTTTTTGCAGTGTTCTATATCTCTCTTCCATTCTTCCAGCATCACTGGGTGCTCTCTCTCTCTGGTGTCCCTTTTTCCCTTCAGGTACTCAGGGACAGCCAGAGGCAGGGAGTTTGTTGCTTTTTATGTGGGGGTATGCGCCTTCATGCACATGCTGTCTGATACTTAGCAAGGTGAGAATGGGCTCTAGCTCAGGTAATAAATAAGCACCCAGACTGCTAAAAGAAAATTGAAATAGAGCAATAATATCAATTTAGTAGCCCTGTGTGAGAGAACAGGGCTGATTACAGAGTCACCCTAACTTTTTGCCCCCATTTTCCACTTTTTGCTGGTGTTTTCCTGACTCTGGTGATGCCCTGGGTACTGCTAACCAGTCCCAGGGCCTGTGCTCCGTGTAAAATCAGTATACAAATTAGGCTAATTATAATTGTCTAAGTCAACCTACCTATAAGTCCCTAGTATATGGTAGGACATGTAGGTTTAGGGACCCCAGCATAGGTAGTGCACCCATAGCTGCACTGCTGAGGTGCCCAGTGTCATTTTAAAGGCAGGCCTGCCCTGCTGGCTGCTTTTAAATTAAAGTTATATGCAAATTCGACTTTGGAATTAAAAGTAGTTCCAAAGTTTTAAACTACCTTATTTTTACATATAAGTCACCCCTAAGGTGTGCCCTATGTGCCCCTAGGGCTGGGTGCCATGGAACTATAAGCAGGGACCTTATAAAAATAGTTTTATAAGTCCTGGTGAGGTAAAACAGCCAAATTCATTTTTCCCTCATTGTAGTGAATGGCCTCCATAGGCTAGAATGGGGAGACTTTATTTTAATGTTAAAAGTCCCCTTAAGTGACAGATACAAAGAGTTTGGTATCAAATTAATTGTTATAATAAATCCCACAACTTCCAGTTGTGGGATTTAATATACCTTGGCCGGGTAAAGAGTTTTAAACTTTACCTGAAAAATTGCCAACTTCAGCCCTGCATTGTTTTTGCTGCTGTGCTTTGATTGGCCAGCCTCTGGCAGTCTGACCAGGCTGCCTTGATGAGGTGTTAAGTGGCCTGGCTTCACACAAAGAGATGTGCCTGTGGGACAGCAGATGGTGAGGCAGGAAGGGGGAGGGCTGCCAAACTGGTCTTCAAAGTTAGAGAAGGACAGTTGGACCAACCCAGCAACACCCCCCATCCTGCAACCCCAACAACTAGGTGCCCTCTTGATTAGATTAGGAGAGGGGTGTGTTTATGATTTTTAGCCACACCAGTGGGTGGTCTCAGCCAGATGCAACCTTCAAAAATCCCTTTCAGCCATGATGGATTTTTGAGGAATGTTGCCTCCTGGGATTGATTTTTGCCACACTTCCCAGGCAGTGGTCATCACAGGGGGAAGGACCCTACCCCTGATTGGAGAACCAGGACCCCCTGTTTTTTCACCCAGGAGCAAGGATAAAACTGGCAGACCTGCACCCACACCTCAGTTCCCTACCAGATCCCATTCATATTCCAACACGGAAGAAGTACAGGAGAAGAAGGACTGCCCTGCTAGACCCCTGACCTGCACCTCTGGAGGACTGCACCAGCTGCACACTTGGGCTTCACCACTAAAAGGACTTCACCTGTCTTTTACTGCTTCAAGAAGGGACTCCCTGTTTGCTACAGGTACAAAGGAGCTGCACCGAGTCCCCTGCATCAAGTCCTGCAAGCAGAGCCCAGCTGACCAGCGTCCAGTGGCCATTTGAGGATTCTGACCCGGTGCATTCTGGAAATTGTAGTCCCAAATCCGAAGGAGCAACTCAGAGCTTCTGTAACCTTGAATCAAGTTTTGGACACTTCAAGGACACAAAAAGGACCTCTGGAAGAAGATCCAGAGGTTTGGAGCAACTCCATAAGTTGAAGAGGTGCATTGTGGGAGTTGTAGTCCCAGACCCCAAGAGACACACCAGAGCCTCTGAACCCTTGGCTGGTGCTGTAGACCACTTTCCTGAATCAAACACTTCTGAAAGTAAGTGTGACAGTGTTACCTTGTGGAAAGACTGAACTCTGGACTTTGTTCCTTTCCAGTGTGACATTTTGAGCGCTTGTTGCTTCTATGCGCTAGAAAGCATTAATTCTTTTAAAATTCATATTTCCGGTTCCCCTTATCCGATTGTATTCATTTTGGTGTCATTTTAAAGATTCAAATATAATCTATTTTTATAAATTGATTTTGGATTTTTAAACTGTATCCTGTGTTATATTTAATTACTGTTTTGACTGCTTTACACTCTGTCCCCTAAGTTAAGCCTTGTCGCTCGTTGCCAAGCTACCAATGGTTGACCTAGGTTTAATTTTTCTGAGCCCTAACTGGACCTAAGTGGAGGTTAGTGGCCTATTGCTAAGTGTAGGTACTTACCTGCCCTTACCAATAACCCATTTTTCCACACCCCTCAAATGCCCTGGCCCTGGTGCAACTGCAACTGCCACACCTCTAGTAGCTATGCCCCTGCAGGATGCAAAGTAATGTGAAGGGAGCCCCAGAAGAGAGCCATCAGGTCAGCAATGGTGTAAAATGGCACAGTTTTACTTTAGTGAATGTGATTTACATGGTACAATATTTTACAAACATAGAAATGTCCCCATTTTCAGCAGGATACATACTGTGATCAAAGCTCAGACATCCCTGTTCAATTTGTGATCCTTGCACTGTCTATGCAATCTCTGAGGCCAGGGGACACAAAGGCAGATCCAATAGTTGCTAAGGGCACATTAAAGGTCTCATTTGGGGCCACATCAGTCAAATTATCCCAAGGTGACCTAAGAGCTTTAATAGCAGCCCTCTGTGCCACCAAAGTAGTAACAGCCAAATGCTTCTCAAACCCTTCACACCAAAATTACAGAATGTCATTGAGACTGCAGTTCCGGGGAGATAGATGAAGAGGGCTACACCAATGCTGAAAACCACCCCAAAGCCTCTCATATGACTTCAAGGTGGATGTCTGACAAGAATGCTGTATGATCACAGCTAAATGTCTGGGAAGTCTCTTACTCTGTAACCCCCTCCTCTCTCTTTCCAAACCAAGAGATGTAGGGGGTCATTCTGACCCCGGCGGTCTAAGACCACCGGGGCCACGGTCGGCGGGAGCACCGCCGACAGGCCGGCGGTGCCCTGCAGGGCATTCTGACCGCAGCGGTTCAGCCGCGGTCAGAAGAGGCAAACCGGCGGTCTCCCGCCGGTTTACCGCTGCCCTTAGAATCCCCCATGGCGGCGCAGGTTGCTGCGCCGCCATGGGGGATTCTGACACCCCCTACCGCCATCCTGTTCCTGGCGGTTCGCCCGCCAGGAACGGGATGGCGGTAGGGGGTGCCGCGGGGCCCCTGGGGGCCCCTGCCGTGCCCATGCCAATGGCATGGGCACGGCAGGGGCCCCCGTAAGAGGGCCCCGCAAAGTATTTCAGTGTCTGCTAAGCAGACACTGAAATACGCGACGGGTGCAAACTGCACCCGTCGCACCCCTGCAACTAAGCCGGCTCAATTCTGAGCCGGCGTCCTCGTTGCAGGGGCATTTCCTCTGGGCCGGCGGGCGCTCTTTTGGAGAGCGCCCGCCGGCCCAGAGGAAATGTCTAAATGGCCGCCGCGGTCTTTTGACCGCGGTGCGGTCATTCAGCGGCGGTACCTTGGCGGACGGCCTCCGCCGTCCGCCAGGGTCAAAATCAGGCCCGTAGTCTTGGAAGAGA